>NC_071506.1:83356377-83990452 GCF_027887155.1 Malaclemys terrapin pileata
AATTATCCATGAGTTTGCAATGGAACATTGCAGCATAAAAGACTAATGTAAGTTTGGGCTGCATACACAAAGGCATCTTGTCCCAGAGCCGGGAGGTAATACTTTGTCTGTCCATGATCCTGGTGTGACTGTATCTGGAATATTTATCGGAGAGAGCAACAAATCAAAAGCTGTTCAGTGAGGAGCATCAGAATACTGACAGTAGAAGGATGTGACATCAAAGGTAAAAATAAAAGAGCCAATTATGTCTATGGTGCACTCTGAATTGAATAGCAGGAAGAGGCTTGGGAAGAAAAGGCCTTTATTGGAAGATAGTGGAAACAGACACTTACAATAACTTCTTGTGGTGCTTTCTAAGTTCCACAAACAAGGCTCTCCCTTTCTGTACAGAACTCAACTGAACCTTACTTTGTCCTAAGCCCATTTTGATTTCCGCTTCTCTGACTGTCCAATAGTTCACTCAGTAAAGACAAAAAGTCCCCTAGTCATGCTGATGGGTTCTGCCAACTCATTCTCTCTTTCCTGCCCTCTGTCCCTATGCTCTCTTACTTCCCAAATTGACTCTGCTGACTTGCAAGACAGTAGCAACAAGGAACAGTTCCCCCACTGGTCCTATTTGGAACTATACTTTCCACTTTAACTTTCCCTTTGTACATAATACTCAATTTAATATTATTTTAAATGTGCTCCTAGAAAACACTGAACTAATGGCATTTCCAAAAGTGTCTTAGAAACTCAGAAGCACAAGTCTTTGACTTTCAAAATCCTCAGAATTGCCAACCCTCCAGAACTGTCCTGGAGTCTCCAGGAATTAAAGATTAATCTTAATTAAAGATTATGTATTGTGATGAAACCTCCAGGAATACATCCAACCAAAATTAAATAAACATCAATAAACAAATTATTGTCCCATTCTTCTATTGCCCTAATTATATAAAGCTTTGCTAAGTAATTGCTAAGTGGGGAATAGGAGTCTACATATTTGAAGAGTGTAGGATAGAGAGGAAAAGAATTATTGATGAGATATAAGGAGTAGAACTAGAATTAAAGTAAGAAGAATAAAAATTAGGTTAAATATCAGGAAAACCTTTTGACCACAAGATATCTTTGGAACTGAAATAGGCTCCCAACTGACGTGGCCCATTGCTTTGAGCATTTAAAACTAGTCTGAACAAATCAGTGGAACATGTACTGTACAAAACAATCCTGCAGAGGGATGGACTAGATTATTTAATAGGTTTTTCTGTCTCTGATTTTTCTAGTGTCTTCTGAGCTGTTATTTATTATTATTATATTTATTATTTCTGTTGTATTCACAGATATAAAAGAAATCTGCAGTTATAATTTCTAAAGAGGATATGTCTCTGGATGAGATTGTCACTTGAATGTGAATCTTATAAAATGTATTATGAATAGAGCTGTGCAGAGGCAGTTCTACTTTGCAATGGATTTTGAGACTGACATTTGGCTGTGTTCCAAATTAGAGTAAAAAATGTTAAAACTCCTTTCAGGTCATTCTAAATGTTTTGTTTTAATTTTTACTTTATTTTGTATTATGTTATAATACATAACATAAAACAAAAACAGTTATTTCAAAGCAAAAAAATGGAAACATTTCATTCTGAAAATGTCAAAATGGGACATTTCAACATTGTCAGAACTTTTTTCCATTTCTTTTTTCAAAATGAAATTCCAGGAAAGTCAACTGATTTTGCAAAGCATTTCAATTTTTATAGAACTGCATATTCTGATGGAATACGGTTTTGTTAACATTTCTCTAACCAGTTCTAATAATAAGCCTTGACTCAGAGGAATCAGAAAGCAAATACCAATAAACCCCAAGTGCTGGCTGCTTTGAAATGTGTCTTCAGTTGATTTAATCTGTGAATCCCAGGAAAGAGAGCTGGAAATTTGATATCTATATTGCTTAATGGTTTTAAACTCATACATTATAGTCTATCTGATTGCATTACAGCAAACTCTAGTGGCAACAATGTGGAAAATCAATAAAGGAAAGGTATATAGTATACAAACAGTTGATCTGCATTGTATCACACACAGGCCAATGTTATGTTAAACACCTATCACTAGACTGTAGAAATTCCTTATGTTCTCAGAGTGAAAAGTAAGATGTGATGACTTAATAGTCACTCAAAATCGGGTAATAACTCTGTAATTGAGACAGTGATGAGATCTGCACTTAAAGCAGGATTAAAATCACAACTGAAATTACACTTTAGTGATTAAATTTATTCTCTAAATGTGCCTTGATAACTATATGAGTTACAAATGATTTTTCCATTTAAAGTTTTTGAAAATGTTATACTTATTTTTGCAGAGGAAACTTAAAAAAAGAAAAGCTCCCTTTTTGCCCAGATAGCACCAAGTTCCTTGCTTCCCTCTAGACCGGGGTAGGCAACCTATGGCACACATGCCGCCTTCGGCACGCGAGCCGATTTTCAGTGGCACTCACACTGCCTGGGTCCTGGCCACCAGTCTGGGGGGCTCTGCATTTTAATTTAATTTTGAATGAAGCTTCTTAAACATTTTAAAAACCTAATTTACTTTACATACAACAATAGTTTAGTTACCGGTATATATTATAGACTTATAGAAAGAGACCTTCTAAAAACGTTAAAATGTATTACTGGCATGGGAAACCTTAAATTAGAGTGAATAAATGAAGACTCGGCACACCACTTCTGAAAGGTTGCCAACCTCTGCTCTAGACATAAAAGCCTATCGGGCTAGAACCTGAGACTATGGAGGGTTCTAAGCTGCTTATGCCTTCTCCAAATCACCACAGAGGGCTTAGGTTAGGCTCTTGAGGGAGGATCCTGTGAAGCAGGGCTCAGCAGGAAGTACTGCCCAGCAGGACCTGAAAGGCAGTTTCTCTCACCCCTTTGATTGGCTAGCACCAGAAGCCATGATGGGAAGCCATGATGGGGAGCTGTCTCAGCAAACTATCATGACTGGGACATGGGTGGTCAGAGCGAGAGTCAGGCTGGTTTGGGTATCAGAAGACCAGAGTCCGAGACAGGCCAGAGGGTACGCAAAGAGTCAGGCATAGGGAGGCAGGCAGGGTCAGGTTATCATTATGTCATAGTCTGAGACATCCCAGAGAGCAAACCAAAAGTCAGGTGTCAGGAGACAGGCAGTGTCAGAGGACGGAATCTGCGGTCTCTTATATGCAGTGTCCGAGCAACAACACAGACTGCCTGCCTGTCTCTGCTTCAGACCTCGTGTGTAAGAGACCCCAGACTCAGCTTCCGACTCTGCCTGTCTTCTGACACCTGACTTTTGGTTTGGTTTTTCCCCATTCAGCTGGACTCCTGCTTTGACCACTAGGTCAGACCCCCACCCATGTCCTGGTCGTGCCAAGATGAATAACCACAGTTCCTACCAGCTTCAGACTTCACACACACAAATGAGAATCCATCACTTCTAGTAAAGATTTGACCCTAGCAATCACTCATCTGGTCAGGAATGGCATCTCTGAGCTATCAGGTATGAATCAGCTGAATGAGAAAAAAAGGGAACTGGAGCTGTAAGAGAATTTGGTCCAGAGATGGATGGCTTCATTATTAACAGGAAGGATCAAACAATTTTGTGTCAGGGACTTGGTTACCCTGTGGGTAACCAGATCTCAAGGTCAAGCTCAGGACATTTGCATCAACCCCATTTTGTGTACAGAGAATCAGAGTGATGTGTTCTTGATGCCCTGCATTGGTTAGAAGACATGTCAACATATGAATCATCATCTTGAGTTTCTTCAAGTTATTTGCTTCTGACCTCAGGTACAGTGCACTGAAAAGTTGAGCCTGGAAGTGACAAAACTATGAATCAACACTATTCTTCAAACAAAGCTAAAATAAAATGACATGATGAAGCTTAACCCCCAATTTTAGCTCTATTATAAAACCATTATGGTCTGGAAAACCATTTCTGCCTGGTATTTAATTCTTTAAACACATCAAAAAGAAAGGGGAAAGCTTGCTGCTTCATAATAAGCTTTATCTTCATTTGCTATCACAGATGGGGAATATCATTACATATTGCTAGATTATGTTGCCAGAAAATAAAATCTTATAAGCCTTTCTTACTGGGTCTCACTTTCTCTTGTGTTATTGTCTTATAAATCAGGATATTTTTATAGACATCCTATCTATGTGGACACTGAAAATATGCTCGATCATCAGGTCTGACATGTAAGTGACAAAAAATGTATCTGGAATAGCCTTAAAGAATCATATTGGGCCGGGAAGAGGGGCAGAGTCTATTATGGCATCCAGCCCATCCCTCTGCCATTGCAGAATTGTCCCTTTCAGCATATTCCACTGTGTTTCTGTCCAGTCTCATTTTGAATGGCTCAACTAATGGGCTTCCAATTCTGCCCTCACAAGATTGTTCCACATTCCACCATATCCATTCCTGATATCCTAAATGCTCCTTTTTTCCATTTCATCCTATTACACCCTTTGTACCATTCATAAAAATAAGCTTCCTTCTTTGATAATTCCCACCTTCAAAGCCACACACACACATACACAACTATATAACATTATCCAGAGCAAATTCATTTGTAGGTTAAGCCCCAGTTCTGATGAAAACATGAAAAAACTTCACACAATTGTAGGAGAGCAGGGAGCTTTGTAAAAATGGGAGATCCACAATAAGCTGAAAAGAGAAGAAAGGTTTAATGCAGTGATTTCTTTATTATAATGTAATGTATTTAAGCCCAGATTCTGACACCCTCACTCTGGCTGAGTAGTACCTCTCTGAGCAGCACCACTGACATCAATAGATCTGCTCTTGTTGTCAGTCGTATCCTCAGGGTGAGTAAGGATGGCACAAGCCAGCGCTTGTTTATCATTATTCTTTATTGTTTACTTTACAACATCCAGAAGTGTGATAATAACCCCAAAGTAGGCTAGGCACTGCACAGATGCTGTACACATAATCCCCTTCTAAAGTTCAAACATAACAAGATGTGAAGATATCAAACAGCGGGGAAGGGATGGGAAGCGGTTTGCAGCAATACGATCACTTAGGTCTTTTTTGGTGGCGGTCATTTGTTTGTTTGTTAGTTTTTAATTCAAAAATAAGGAATATAAAGTGAGAAGACAGTATCAGCTCACAGCAGCTCTGCTCAACCCTCTTTGTCACCCTAAGTTGACGATTGGTAGGCCACAAACAGCTGTTAGCTGGATGCCCAAATGAGGACACTAAAGGCAGGACACAAGTACTCTCTGGATCTGGCCTTCCTTACATGAGACCCTATTTGTATAAGTGAAAAAACAACGTTGCAGTTGTTTAGCTTATTCTGCACAAATGAATGAAATGCCAATGAACTAACAAACTGATTAATACAATTATTTTTAGTATTACCACACAAAAATTAACTTCAGCTCCAGGCAGATTTACCAAAATTAAAAATACAATCAAAATATATGAAAAACTAGCAGCTTCTCCATGCCAGCAAACCAGCGATACTTCCCTACTCACACAAATATCAACCCCCATTGTCCCATTCCTTCCCCAAAATCCTGGGTAAATAAATAGGCCTTGTAGCACACAGTAAAGTGAAATGGATTAAAATCTAAGAAAAATTCATCTTTTTAAAATCTAATTAATTTAACCATGATATCTTTATTTTTTAATGACTGTGAGATGTGAAATCCATGTTACATGTTTGTTCTTAGTATCATTTCTTTCCTTTACTGCTTTCAACTAAACAAGGGGGGGGGGAACTTGACTTTAAACACGAGTAGCTCCATTGAAGTTAGGCATGTGCTTAAGTCTCTAGCTGAATCAGGGTCACAATCAGTGCCATCACTGGCCTTCCAGACAGGTCAAGCATGTCTCAAATTATACAAGTGCTTTCGAATCTGTTAGAACAACTTTGTCTAGTTCCCTCGTCTCTCCTTCCTCCCCCCACTCCCCCTTTGTAAAACTATTTTCAAGAAGAGAGTCCAGGCCCCTCAGAAATACAGATGAACAGAGGTTGTCAGTAATATCCTCACGACTATGATGATTCTGATCATTCTTTAGCTCTTCACTGATGTATGCAGATTCAAAATTCCAACTGGTCCCCTGGCTGTATAAGTTTCCCTCCCGTTAGGCACCTGTGGATATAATTTGCTCCACATCCAGTATCTCCAGCAAATTGATTCATGCCAGCATTTCATAACTGTATCAATACTTATCTCATGCTGTGCCTCAACCAACATGTAAAGTCCATCTTTAGATTTCTGTGACTGTCATTTCCATGAAAGTATTTTGAGCATTTTTGTTTAAATTCAATGTAAAGTGTTTTCCTCTGCATGGGTTCAGTGCTTGCAATTATTTGTACTGAGGAGAACTCCAGAACATATAGCCGTAGTATTTTGTTTGGCTCTTTTTATGGCCTACACTGTGAGTACCTTGGACAATTGTTCCCCCATTTTCCCAGGATGCTCCTGTGTCTTGATCTTTTGTTTGAAGTCTATTACAAACTACTTATTTTAGTGAAAGCAGGCACACAGACCAAACACCTTCAAATGCTGAAATTAAAATAGACTCAGTTGGTGCTAATTGGTCAGTAATTATACTCAGGAATGTGTTAGATCATTAGCACTGTTGGACTTGCTGACAGCACTTCCTAGTATGAAAGGCACTTATAATATTAATCAGGTGGCTTTAATAATGCCAAAACTAATGTTTTTTTCAGACAGGGAACATTAGACTTTTCAGATGACAGGGAAATTTGGATTAACAGAGTTAATAAAATTTCGGTTTACCTACATTAATTTCTCTAGAAGTCCATATACCTGCTATCCTTGTTCGCTATAAAATTCAGGAAATTGATGCTAATGAGGCTTTTTTGATTCTACTGAGTATCTATTTCAAAAATGTTTGGTGACTATTTTACCCCACCATGAAACGTGTATTTCAGAAGCATTTTGCTTGTTTCATTTCCTTCTAATTTTCCCATCAATGATACTGTTAAAACGCAGCTTTAATAACTAAGTTCTATATTTACTTTCACTCAGATACCTGTGAAATGCACATTTAGCTAAGAAACTTCCAAACAGTTTTATCTCTAGAAGGCTTTTGTTTCAAGATTAACAGCTTTGTCATGTGAGCACTGGCCTTCAGAACAGCTCTTGAAGCTACATATGCTTATCATTTTGTGATTATGGATTTTAATCAGGTTCCCATCTGGGTCTCTGGTTTATTACTCGTTTTGAACATCCCAGCACAATTTATCATTCCCATAAATCCCATAAATCCCTTACAGTAGTACAGGCAGTCATGACAGGCAAATAGTTACTATGTACATTTCTTCCATTAAATTCTCAAACTAGCCACTCTCCTCTTTCTCTGACCTTATCTCCATAATCTCACTAAAATTCTGACCAGTCAAAAGTCACTAGATGACTTTCTATATATTTGTAATAATCATAGAAATGTAACGCTAGAAGGGACCTCGAGCAGTCTTCTAGTCCATCCTCCTGCACTGAAGGAGGAGCATGCAAACCTACACCATCCCTGACCGCTCTCCATCTAACCTGTTCTTAAAAAACTTCAGTAATGGGCTTCCAAAACTTCCCTTGGTAATCTAGTTCCAGAACTCATTATCCTTAGAGTTAGAAAGTTTTCCCTAATATGTAACCTAAAACGCCCTTGCTGCAGATCAAGCCTATTACTTCTTGTTCTACCTTCAGTGGACATGGATATTCAGTTTGTGATTCTCTATAACCCTAGATCCTTTTCTGCAGTTCTGCTGCTTAGCCAGCTATTCCCCATTTTGTAGTTGGGCATCTGAGTTTTCCTTCTTAAGCATAATGCTTTGTACTTGTCTTTATGTACTTTCATCCTGTTGATTTCTGACCAATTTTCCAATTTATCAGGGACATTTTGAATTCTAATCTTGTCCTCCAAAGCTCTTGCAATCCCTCCCAGTTCTGGGTCTTCTGCAAATTTTATAACTCAGCACGATGAAAGCAAGAGTGAAATGTACAGTTATATCAAGAACCTATCCTGTCTACAGAATGAACACCTCAAAATGACCTACACATCAATAATTTAATGGAATGAGGGTTTGGGCCAAAGCCCATTGAAGTCAGAGTTTTTCAGTTGGCTTCACTGGGTGTAGATCAGGCACTAAATGAACTGGAATTATTATATATAGACAAATTAAGTCAATTAATAGGACAGGACAGAAAAAAACAGAAAATTATTACATTTTACTATGGAAAGAATCTAGCAAACAACATTACTGATTATAATTCATATTATACCACCGTGTTGCCCTATAAGAAGAATTCAACACCATTAATCTGGGCTTGAATAGGGATTGGGAGTGGCTGGCTCACTACAGAAGCAGCTTTTCCTCTCCTGGAATTGACACCTCCTCATCTATTATTGGGAGTGGACTACATCCACCCTGATTGAATTGGCCCTGTCAACACTGGTTCTCCACTTGTGAAGTAACTCCCTGCTCTCCATGTGTCAGTATATAATGCCTGCATCTGTAGCTTTCACTCTATGCATCCGAAGAAGTGAGGTTTTTACTCACGAAAGCTTATGCCCAAATAAATCTGTTAGTCTTTAAGGTGCCACCAGACTCCTTGTTGTTTTTACAAGAATAATAATTATCCATCCACCCATAGTATTTGACTTGTAGGTGATACCAGGAATATTGTATCCACTATACCAGGAACAAGATGACACTCCCAAAATATCAGCTTTTTTGTTTTGTCTTGCTTTTAATTAGCAGTGAGACAACTGAGCCATGGGGTTCACATTTGGTTTAGGAAACAACATAGTAACAAACTTATATTATATATATATATATAATCGAGTGGACTGACTGCACAAAACAAAGATGTATACCCACTATTCCAAATACACGTATAATACCCACCCCAAAATTCCCAGCCACTCTCCCATGCCATACTCCTTTTTGAAGGGTCTGCTCCTGTTCCCATTGAAGTTAATGAGAGGGCTCAATGCACAAATGCTGAGAAATGATGATGGGCTGTGCAGCATATCTGGAATGTTAACAAGCCCAGACTTTGGTGCATTTAGGACATGGCCCAAAGGCACTTGAAGTCAATGGAAAACTTCTATTCACTTTTCAAAAAAAGGGCTTGGATCAGACCAGATCTCTTCGACCTGTCCCTTGGACACTGCAGTTTAATTAATAAATATACTTTCTAAAATTTTGTAAATATAATAAAATGTTGGTACATTACTTTTAACTCTTTTTTTCCTTTTTTTTTTTTTTTTTTTTTTTTTTTACAGGATCCACGGTGTCCCTTAAAACACTAGGGGGGACACCCAATCATTTTTTTTGGTTCCTTATATACTGGACAGATAACCAAATTGTGACTGACTTTCTACTAAAAAAATTTATTTCTCCCAGTTCCATCATTCTGAGATAGAAAAACATATTACTTGTAGTTTTTCCTTTTTTTGCTACATTAGATTTTGTCTCACCTAACCCAAGAATCATTTATTCCTCACAAAATGTATTAGGCGTTCCCTTGCACAAAGGAACTATGCTTTGTATTGCATATGTGAGCTACAATGGTTATCTGTTTATTGGTTTCAATGGCAATCTTGTCATTATTATATTTTTTAACAATTTAAAAGCGTAATGAAGGAAGAAATATGCACACACATATTTTGTCCATATGGTGGCCAGGTGGCCAAAAACAATGAAAGAAAGAAGCATCCATCTCAAGGATTAAGCTTGTTCATGGGAAGAACTGTAGATAAGATCTATTTGAAATAGATGAAACTATTGGGATTGGGAGAAATAATTATTTTAATCATAAATTGTTCCTAAAACAAAGGAAATTAAATTGGAGAGGATGGAAGGAATTTAACCAATAACAAAAATGTACTTTGACAAAGCTTTAAGAAGTAACATCTTTTGTAACTGCAATACCTTTACATCCATTGTGCCAAAGATTGTCTGAACTTGGTTCCCAAGGAGACAGGACACGTTCCAAGAAGCATGTCATACCCTGAAATAGCTATAGGCTAACCTGATAGGCTGAGAGAGAATAGCCAGTCTAAAGGGAACAGCTTGGACTTCACAGGGGCTCTCAGGTGGTGATATGGCTTTTGTTTTCTTTGTTATGTAACTAACGGCTGGGGCTGCTTTTATGGACTTTTGTGTACCCCCCAGATCAGGGGTATAATAACATCTGTTTGTTTTCTAACTCCTTTACCGTAAACTCCAGTAAATACTTCCCTTGTGCTAGATAAGCTGAATTGGATTTGACTGGTGCTCTCAAAGGGATCAGATCTCTGTCCTCTTAAAGCAGGCAGAGAAAAAGTACAAGTGACAGCTTGCGTATTTGTTGTGGGCATAAAGAAGACTCTGATCTTTCTACTAAAGCAATGCCAGATGAGGATCTGCAGGTACTGGGATGTGCACAAGACTCCTCAAGGTCTGAGGCATCTCACAAAAGAAGTTAAAAATCAAAGGAGGGGTGACAAAGAGAGAGCCAAATAGAATGTGTGGAGACAAGAGAGTGTACAGAATGGGCCATATTCATCACAGTGGCCCATGTGCCTGGAAGAAAGCTATCACTGTTGTAGGGCAGTGGAAGCGAAATGTACTGCACCTGTTTGCATTCTTGGCCAAATTCATCCCTAGTGGAAATCAATAGAGTAACAACAGGAATGAATTTAGTCCATTGTACCTATTTTCAGTATTTGTATAGTACGTAAGGGGATAATAACATGGTGAAAAGCAGCACTAAAATGCACTACATTTGCATCCCCTTTAATTGTTTAAATTTAAAATGTCAGGGGTATGCAGACTAATAATCGGATCAATGCCAGAGTCTTCAGCTCCCACAGCCATCCCAACTATTAAGACCTAGTAATGTTACTGGATGGAGAGTAGAGTGGGAAATATGAAGAAATATAGATTTAAAAAAAAATGGGACAAAGAGGCAGAAAATAGTAAAAAGACTAGGAAAGGAGACCTAGAAAAACTAAAAAAGGAGGGGGTGGGGATATTTGTTTCATTAGCATAAGAGATGAGTTCTATTGGCACGTTCTCCAGAGATCTGATTCCCTTGCTATCATCCCCACGCCCCTAAAATGGGTCTATTTTTACCAGAGAGTGTTATGAGTTATTTTCTTGGGGAAGGAATTCTGCTGTTATTAGAAATAATTTTCTTCTCTTATATTTACCTCAGAAATATCAAGGATGTATCAACTCTAGTCTTCCTTGGTTTTGATAGAAACCTCATTAGATATTTAAGATCTTTAGCTGTGAGTTTCTCAGTCCTTAATTAAGAGGCCCGAGATGTAGACTCTTTAACCAATATGTTTTTTTCTCCCAGTATTTCTCAGACTTTTAGCGTTAAATAGTTGATAATACAAAGAATACCAGAGGGCTGAAATTAAACTCTACAATGCAACAACCATTATCATCTTAATCTTTGCTTGCATAGGCATCTCAGACATATAATGATTCACAACACTGTATTCATTCGTACAAACTGAAATGTTTGGAGCACTTGATAAATACTAACTGTAATTCCATTCTAACAGTAATTCTATTAAAAACTATCTGTATTAAAACCAAGAGCAGCAACAAAACAAAGTGTTTTAAACAATCCAAATAAAAGCACTTTCCCCATCAGTTAATCAGATTTCACTTTTTCTTTCTCTTATGTCATAATTAGACCATTTTTTCATCTACCATAGATTCTAGGGTGACCAGATGTCCCGATTTTATAGGGACAGTCCTGATTTTTGGGTCTTTTTCTTATATAGGCTCCTATTACCCCCCACCCTCTGTCCCGATTTTTCACATGTGCTGTCTGGTCACCCTACATAGATTCTGCAATGAAAAGAAGGGCAGACTTGACCTGAATTTCTAAGGTAAAAGTCAAGTGGAGGAGAAGGGTCATATTTTTAATTGTCAGGCCTTTCGACATCATAAAGTAGCAACAACAAAATAGGGCACAACTCACACCATCCTTTAAGATCACTTTTAAAGGGTGTAACAGTTGCCCTTACTGTATATCCTTAATGCCCATGGAGGAACCAGCTTGCAATACACAGGGAGCCAGATTCTCCATTTCTGTAATTATCAGAGCACTACTGAAGTCAATAGAGCTACAACAATGTACATTCACAAGGTCTGGATCCTCAGCTAGTGTACCTTAACATTGTCTCTTGATTTAAATGATTATCTGCCCACTATCTGATTGTGGGAGATCCTGGCCTAAGTGGCTGCCCCCAAAGCAGTCAAGGCCACTGGGGTAGAGTCCATTCTGGCTCTTCTCTACCTCCGCTGCTCATGTTCCTCCAGCTGCCAGAGAACAGCATCTAGATGTTTGCTCCATCTTGGATGTGGGATAACTTTAGAGATTACAGCCATTAGCAAGGGTTTCTTTATTCACTGGGGATGATGTTCACACCTGAGCAGAGGTCCAGCAAAAGGACTATATGGCACTTAGTATCACTTAAACCCTCAAAATAGATAGCGCTTCTAAGGGACTTAAATGCTGCTTCAGCTTTATGCCACCCCTCTGCTCAGAGGTGAATTCCGCCTGTCAAAATGAACCCCAAAGTGCATGATTGGCCTCTACAAAGGCCTGTGTCAAAATGACTTTAACACTAGCAGAGCAGATTATTATATGAGCTCTAAATTCCAAGATAAAACTCTGTCTCCAGCACAGACATTATGTAGAATTTCTATCATTGCAATCTTATTACATTCGGGGGACGGGGTTGCAGTGTAAAGACCACAACAGATTTTGAGGAGATATTCACTTTCTGGCTAACGAGCAAACCAAAATGTCTTCACTCTTTCTTGGTTGCAAGTTTATCATACACCCAAACTCATGAATAGGAAAATATTAAAATCATCTCTGGTTTACCATAGGCTTATATCTTAATTTGCATTATGACCTCATCCAGAATAAAGTCTGTCAGGCCCAACAAATGTAATTAAACATAATAAGATAATTTAATTCCCTCCCAAAGGCTTTGCAATGCATTTCCTTCTACAATTAACATAACACAGAATTGGTGAATTAAACCACTCAGAAGTCCCCTGAAATTTTCTATGTAAATTGCAAATTTATAAGACTAACGTTAGTGTTTCTGGATTCTCTTTGAAATTCAAGACCATTCTAGCAAAGCTGTCCGTTGTTATTTTTTAATTGAGGGCCAGATATGCTGCCATAACTCATACTGAATAGTACCTTACTCCAGGAAGATAACCATTCATTTCAATGGGGGCTGCTTACAAGGTAAGGTATTACTCAGCATGAATAAGGGCCTACCCTTTATTTCGCCAGCTACTGAATTACTTTCAGGATTCTCCAGTAAAGAGTGAATTTCCACTTTAACTCCTGTTCAGAATATGACATATTTAACTTTATCCATCTTTTCTGTGAATTCAGAACACAATTTCTGGCATCTAAAAGATTTTAATATTCAAAAAAACCACGAAAGCTTATGCCCAAATAAATCTGTTAGTCTTTAAGGTGCCACCGGACTCCTTGTTTTTGTGGATACAGAATAACATGGCTACCCCCTCATACAAAAAAATATCATTAGTGTTTCACTAACCAAGCAAAAGGCAGTAGACATGTTAATGTGTACTCAGTTATAGATTTAAAAGGAGTGTATGGCATACAGAGCTAGCCAAATTATTTACTATGGAAAATATTCATAAATATGTGAATTTATTCCCTTTTAAGTTAAGAAATCACTCATCAAGTGATTTTCATTTTGTCTAAAGAACAGATTTTCAATGCTTGTATGGAAGTCAGGCACCCAATTCCACTGACTTCAATAGGAATAGGGCACCTAAATTGCTTTAGGTGCTTTCAGAAATCCTACCCTAAATAATTTGTTATTTGTAAGCACTTGCCAAATAGTTTCTGCAAACATGAGTTGTACATAAGCTGTTCACTTGCCCTTTTTGCTCTTCATGGTCCATGATTGTTCATCTAAATCACAGTGACAAATAAGCAAAGAATAATGAAGAACACACTCTGGGTACAAATGATCAGACAAATAATCATGAGCTGTTCAGTATTTGCAAACATTTTTTAATATCAAGTAGCCATCCAAACACTCATTAGCTATGGATAATATTATCTCACAATTAACAGCAAACTAAATTTGCTGCTTTTACTCATGAATACATTCCTAATCTCTGTTGTTTAAACATCTGTCTCTGGATACATGGGGTATCTTTAGCAAAAATATAAACTGAATAAATCTAAATCCAAATCTAACTGAAAATAGAATCAGTTCTACTCCTGTGGGGGCAAGGGGAGAATTCCACAAGTGAGAGATTCTGTCTTGGTTTACTTTTGAGTTACCTGTGCAATGTAAAATTGCTACTTCAAAATACTAGATGAGGTGTTCTTCCTGGAAGCATGTCTTCCATTTTTTCAGTAAAAAATGTCCTCCCACCCTATCAGTGTCAAACAATCAATAGGAATAAAATGATGACCTGTAGAGATTGAGAATAGCACAGGCAGACCTGGCTGATTAAGAGAAAAAGAGAAGAAAATAGAATCTGATATCTCAATATTGTTTAGAAAACTGTTACTTTGATGAAACGTATATGCTTTGTACTTACATTTTCATGGTAAATTAGGGATGCTAATTTACTGTGTTTATAATTTCAATCCACTATTCCTTCCACATGATGCTGGGGCTCATTAATGGGCCCAGTTACTTTCAGTCATCATTAAGCAGAATACTTTCTGTGAAATGCCTCCTTAAGAAATCATATTATATATATGAAAAAAAATAAATGTAAAGGCTTCTTATTGTCACTCTTTAAAATAGTCTTCCATTTTGAAATGTTCTTCTGGTCTGAATATCTCCTGCAGCTAAAATAAGGAATACCACTGGAATTGGTAAGATTTCACAAAACAGAAGTCACTTAGTAGGTGTGACTTTTTGTCATGATCAAAGAAATTGTGCTAATGCTCTAGCACTCTCTTGCTATAGTGTACAGCTACTCTTTGTGCATGTGTTTCTCGCCCTCTTTTTTTAAACACAAAAAATTCCAACATAGATTCCAACATGTAGACTATTAGACAACCAGATTATGCCCTCTCCTTTAATGTGGGAAGCAAGAAAGGATGATACCATAGGTAAGACACAGGAATGAGAGTCAGGAGCCAACTCCTTGCTCTGCCACTTACTGTGCAACCTTGAGTAAGTAACTAGGCAACCTCTGTGCTTGAGTTTCCTCATCTGTAAAAGGGGGGTAATAATACCCAGCATACAGGATGAGTTTCAGGATAAATTGGGGTTTCTTGTTCTTTGAGATCCTCTGATGGAAGCAGCTACAGAAGTGCAAAGTATTATTATTACTACTAATACTGAGGTGAAGAGAATAGAAAATGGGCATGCATAGTGGAAATCCTATAAAAAAATGGCAGAACTTTCTTCAGAAAGAAAGTGTGTTGGGGGGGGGGTGTTGAATCAAAGTAACATCAACAACCATCCTTCCCTGTTTCTCTAGACTTTGTGCAATATCTAAGAACTTGAGGCACTGCCATTACAAGAGGCATAGCTAGGCCAGGTGGGCAAGAGTTGCTGTCAACAGTAACTCATCACTACATATGGGAATTATCCCATGTAAGCTAATGCTGAGGCTGTCTTACGTGGACTCTTGCTGTGTATTCCCCAACAATTCACCAGCTCCAAAGGAGAAAGGGGCGTTCACAGAGAGAGTAAACCCATGGGAGCACAGTTCATGAAAGAAACATGCTGTCATGGGTGATGGGGCCCCAGGCAGTATGGAAATACTTTGAACTCTTGGTGCTCTCAGAATGTCTACATGTTAGGAGGGCCATATTCCCTCACAGTTCCACAAAGTGACAAACTTCAGGATCAGAGGGGTAGCCATGTTAGTCTGGATCTGTAAAAAGCAACAAAGAGTCCTGTGGCACCTTATAGACTAACAGATGTATTGGAGCATAAGCTTTCGTGGGTGAATACCGACTTCGTCAGATGCATGTAATGGAAATTTGCAGAGGCAGGTATAAATATGCAGGGGACAATCAGTCTGGAGATAACGAGGTTAGTTCAATCAGGGAGGTTGAGACCCTCTTCTAGCAATTGAGGTGTGAACACCAAGGGAGGAGAAACTGCTTTTGTAGTTGGCTAGCCATTCACAACTTCAGGATGATTCAGAAGAAACTCTACAGCCCCAAGGCATGGGAAATTCTGCCTTACTTTTGCCCACCACAAGAGAGCATGATTTGGCCCAGAGGTATGATTAGATTATGATTATGATTAGAGATGGTTGGGGAATTTTTTGGTGAAATGGATTTTTGTCTGAAAATGCTGATTCGTCAAAACCAAAACTTTTTAGTCTCAAAGAAACTTTTGTTGGGAAGATTTCTCAGTCCAGGATGAAATTTCTGTTCAAAAAAATAAGAGAGATCAGAATAACCAGGATCCCAGAGGTTAGGAAAGTGGGAGACCCAGGTTTTGAGTGCTTGCTTTGCCTTATTCTTAAGGACTTATCACTAAGGCACTAGCTATTATGGGGTTGGTCTCTCTCACTTCAGAAAAAGCTTCAAGAGGTCTCAGTTTCATTCCAATATAGGACAGGATAATTTTTGAAATCACAAAAATTTTTGCAGAAGAGGAAAAATGTTTCCCACACAGCTCTAGTTGTGAGATCTGTTTTTACAAACACAGGAATGCTCAGCATGCTAAGAGGCTGGGGAGTTTTTGATGGATGAACCTACTATAAAAGCATGATAACATTCTGCGAGTGGGCACATGGGGTTAAGCAAGATATCAGCCCACTTCGGTAAGGTCAGGCTGTGCTTGGAATCCAAAAGGATATAATATTAATGTCTATCTAATTGGTGGATTTATCAATGCAGAATGCCAGTAAACAGCCAGGCCATCTGGACCCAGAGGTTTATGTGATCACATCTGATTGTCAAAACAATGGCATTTCACTGACCTTAAGAAATTTAATTAAAATGTTGTATTGTATGCCACACAGGTGTACAGACTGTTAGCAAAGACTAAGATTCCTGCACAGGCAAAGGCTGCAATCTAAAATAATTCTGCATAGACATAAATTCCAAGTAAATGTGAAATGACACAGGCAAGTGCACACTTAGAACACTTCACATTTTCTCTCTCTCTCAAAAAAAATAATCTATTAAGTGTTTTTTTTGGGAAGTAACATCTGATAGGTTTTTTGTTGTTGTTGTTCTTTTTACTTTACTTTTTCTCTAGTACTTTAGTTATTGGATACAGCACTGAAGCCTGAATTTTTCTATTAATCCAGACAATAGACAATGCATAAATAACAGCAGTGCCACCTTCCTTAATAGCTCTCTGCCAAATGTGCCATGAACTGGAAGGAATCATCTCGAAAGGTGAGAGGAACAGGAGTACTTGTGGCATCTTAGAGACTAACAAATTTATTTGCGCATAAGCTTTCGTGGGCTACAGCCCACTTCTTCGGATGCATGTAGTAGAAAGTACAGTAGGAAGGTATATATATATATATATATATATATACACACAGAGAACATGAAACAATGGGTGTTACCATATACACTATAAGGAGAGTGACCTTAATACCACCAGCCTTTCAGCCACTCAAGCCCCCTTCTCCAGGCTATGCCAGCCCTGTCTTTGCCTAGTAGATTAACAAAAGGTACCCCCCAGTCCTCAAGCCCCATTGAAGCATTTCCCTGTGATATCCAGCTCCTAACGCAGGCTACTCACAGAAACTCCATACTCAAGTTTACCAGTTTCACCTTAAACCACTGCTCCTGTATAACTCACGGCACTCATAATGAAACAAAGGAGGGTTTATTTAAGAAAGAATAGAGATTCCACTAGAAACAAGACAAAGTGATGGAAACAAGTGATTACAATACAAAACAAAATCATAAAATGCACACAAGGGCCTAAACTTATGTATAGGTTACCTTTCCTAGTTAATAAAGTAGGACTTCCCTGCAGCATTCTGGCTGGCTTCACGAGATGGATCAAGTCTTTCATGAAAAACCCCTGCTCAACAAGGTATCTCCTCAGTGAGTGGCTACAGAGTGCCTATCCCCACTCAGTTATACTGACACAGTCTTTTGTCTTTATTCACACACAGGGTGATTTTCTGCCTGTTTTAATGTTCCTTTTCTACCTCCGGGTGGTTTTGATTTGTTTACAGTTGTCGTTGATGGTTTCCATTGACTATTCCGTGATGGGGCAATGGCAGATGTATCATCCTCCTGCCTGAATAAGCCATCACTGAGTAATAGCACTCCCTGATGATTCTTTTTAGCCTTAAAACCATCAGGGAATAAACTTCAATATAGTTACATTATTCCTTAAATATACCCCTAAATACATTATGCCATGATTGTGAACTTTGATAAATTGCACACTTTCAGTAGAGACCTGACATGTTGCTCTTTATGGACAAATACCCTGTAAATAATGTATTTGATGTAGTAAGTTTATCAGGTTTGAGACAAGAGTTGTTTGCAAAGGATGGTGGACTCTTTGCAAAGGAGCCTTTTTGTCACAGGGGTTACACATTGTTAAGGCACAATGCCCCTGGGCATTTCCCTATGGGTGGGTAGTCCCACACTGCTCCTTAGTGAGGCCAGTACCTGTTAGACATAATTTGTCCCATACTTGTCCCAAATGTTTTCCATGATATGGTAAGAGCTGAAAGTTCTCTTATTCAGACATTTTCCCTCTTCTTTCACTAGAGTGAATTGACATCAACTAAATAATTATGAATTGATGGACAGAGATTCACTTCATTCACCTAATTTCACTTCATGTTTCAGAAGGCTTATGAATTTATCCCTTTAGGACTTACGTAGGAAAAGCAATGACTGCATGCCAACAGGAAATGCATTAGATAGATATTTATTGTGTGAGAACTAATATGTTCCACTATTACAAAATTCAAGGCAAGGTTAAAAATGTATGAGGGAACAAAACTTTTTTAAATCCTTTGGTGTTTAGATTGTATCAAGACTTAATAAAACTGCACTTAAAAAAATATGGAGCTGGCACAAATTTCTACAGAATATGTCACAAGCATGACACATGCTCATGTGTTAATGCTACTGTAAAGTTTGCAGTAACAGAGACTCTTTTTGCAACTACTGTTGCAGACATTGGGATTGTCACATTATGTATGACGTACTGAAGCCAAGAGCCGCTTATGCAGGTTTTGTAATGTATGTGGCATATAGAGAAAGCATGATGGTGTGGTTTTATTGGCAGTCATTTGTAATGATCTTCATGACTTACTTGTTGCTTTACTACTTGTGATTTGAGCTAGATAGCGATTGGATTTTGTTGTTCACTGGCAATTCTGAAAAATCAAAAATAAATAATTTGGCGTCAAACCAAACATGAAATCTTTCATAAATTTTGGCAATTTGAAAAGTTTTTTTAAAAAAATCATTTTGGGCTGAACTCAATGCTTTGTTTGATCTAAAACAAAACTTTTCATTTTTATTCCAAACTTTTCAAAAATATTTAAATAAAAAAGACATTTTGAATAAAAAATTGAAATGTTTCATTTAGAAAATGTCAAAACAAAACATTTAATTTTTTAAATGTTTTATGTTTGTTTACCAAAACCATGTTTTGTTTGTTTGGCAAAATCAACACACATTCACAGTATTCTTCAGTGTCATTGAATCTGCATTTTTCACTCCAAAAAGTTTGGGTCAAAATGTTTCACCCAGCTCTATTTGTGAGTAAAGATCCATCTAAAACTTATAATGATAATAGCTTCATTCCACTGAGTGCTGATCTTTCAAAGACAAAGCAGTTGCAGCAAAATGAATCTTCAAGATTTTGTCTTTGCCTGTCCTTTAGTTACTACCCATATTGCACTATCAATATGTGCAGCTACTGTATGTATTAGAAAGAATCCTTCTTCATACTGTATCTTAACAAGGTATTAGACATGTTCACCTTTTAAATATTGTTAAATACTCTCCTGGTTACAAAATGTCAGCATTGTTTCAATCCAGTAGTTCATTCCTGCACATTTATAATCTGCAATTGTTAGAATGTGACAAAGCAAATTGAAGTCAGACACTAATTACAATTCCTGACCACACACTGGAAATGTTATTAGTGAGCACAAACTTCCCTCTACTAATAATCCTTCTGCAAAGCTGAATACCTGAAGGTCGGTTGCATTGTATTTTTTTTTTTATCCTGGACCACCAAGAATGAATTACAGACGCACTTCTCATCTGCAAACTAATTACCCTGTGAAGACCAGTCAGTGATTACCAGAACATGCCATTTAACAGCCTTTGGGGAATTGGAACCTTTCTACATTCACATAGGCACTTTGTTAAAATGGAGATAGGGTGGGGGTGGTTTTCTGCTAAAGGTCAGAATTGCTCATTAGAAAGGTAAACAAGACATGGTAACATGGACAGTTCTTACTTGATAACAACACACTAAATGAAAAATACCCACATATTTATATTTTGCATAATGCTGAAAGAGGAGAAAAAGTGTATGATGTTGTGAATGTATGTAACTCTCAAAAGAATAATATTATCAGAATATCTTGGGCTAAGTCCTCCAGTACCATATGGCCAGCCCATTTTGCACCACCCTGCTTATGTGATCTGGCTCTAAAACTGGTTTAACTAGCCAAAGGAGGATTTTTAAAAAAATTAACAAAAAGAGGGGACACAATTTTAGTGAAAATGTTCACACATAAAAAATGTGTCCTGGTTTCCTAGTAGCCAGCTTTGAGTGCTGGGAAAGGGTAATAACACTGCTGACTTTCATGAAATGAGGGGTATGCAGATGGGGAGCCTGGGTTCTTCAGTTCCTCTGCTGGTAGATAGGTCACACAAGACAGGAAATAACAAATGATTAAGGACTTGTCCTTTAAGCGTATGCTAAGTCTAAGATATTTTATTCTTGCTCTTATTGGCATCACCTAGTATAGAATCTTGGAAACACCCAAATCTCACAGTGATCTTGGTCTGGACTCAGGCTGCTGAATGCAAGGTCAGTGGGTTATACAGTTGCCACTGTTCATGATTTGATTAAAGATGAAACCCTTGACTTTGTCTAGCCGAGTCTCAATTACACATGCAAAGTGCTAGCAATGATGGTTGGGGCCAGACTAGTTCTCACTGCGTACTAGACTCAGCATGAATATATAAGGGAGGACTACGTAACGTTTTGCTTTTTGCATCCAGTGTCAGATGCAGGAAAATACCTGCTCCAAAACTGAATCTAACTAAGTATGTCTATCTAAAGTATGAACCCTGGAATGAGGTAAAGTTGTGTTTAAGATAGGTGTCCAGGTCATGCTCCAACATCACATTGACCCTGAATGAGTTTCTCAGATTCCTCGTTGTGGTGGCATTGGATGGAGGCATTGAGGCTGATAATGCTCAGTGACTTCAGTGTCCATGCAAATGATGATTCTTTAGGATTGGCTAAGGAGTTCATGGCTATTGTGACAACTATGGGGCTTGCCAGGGTTTTTTTTTTTTACTTTACACGTACAGCTGGCAGCACTCTGGATATATTGTTTGCAATAGGGTCAGAGGCTGACCTTACTAAGGGATTTGGGTGTGCAAGTGATTTAGGACTCGGTCATTAATATGATTGGGGCTAAGGAGAGAATGAATCTAACACCTTGGGACCAGATGTTCAGCTGATGCAAACTGGGGTTATCACCATTAGTTTACCTCTACTGAGAATATGAACCTTAGCAACTAAACTCCTAAGAAAGAAATACCTTGCCAGTTTCAAAATCCAAGTACTAATGGGGATTCTGTCCAAGGGAATGCTGTCAGACCTGCTCCTTTACTGAACTCAGCCTTTAGGCAAGAGAGAGTTAAGCTTCCTTTCCCTGAACTATCAAAAGTACAAACATTCTCATGCTAGAACTTTGTTTTAATAAAAGAAAAAAAAATTTGCAAAGGCCCAAAAGATGGACTCCTGAGTAAAGAAAGAACCATTCAGACTAGAAGGATCTGTTTCATGGTAGACTCCCAATCCTGCAACTCTTAGGCATGTGAGTAGACTTTACTTACATTAATAAATTCACTGACTTCAACTGAACTACTCAACTGAGGAAAATTTACTCACATGATCAAGGGTTGTTGGACGGAGTCCATTTCTCAGTACTATATCTTTATTCTAATTCTACATGGCAGCCCTTCAACATCTTCTCCCCTAAATTTGTATCAGCATTTGAGAATTCATTTGGAAAAAGAATCAGGTGACCAAAGCACTTAGTGTAAACAATAGAATGCAGTCTCTAACTGTGAATTATATTGAAATCTCAGCCAGAAGTGGAACTACAGGTCAGAAGACAGCCCATTTGTATGTTCATTAAAATGTATTAAAATGTATTAGATTTCTAAATAAAGTAAAGCATAGAAAATGTGATTGGCATTGTAGAAGATTAAGTTGCCTAAGTCATCTGGCAAGTCTGAACAGATGATTGAATAATTTTTGCCTGGAGTTTTCTGGTGTCGTTTTAATATCTTACACAGATCTTTGTATTCCATATACGCTCTCCCAATGAATAGGAGTCACTTGGATCCATTGAGTTTCCTCTCATATCCAGAAAGTCATCTTCACTGAATATGAATATAAATGACTCACAATATAAGACAATGTTGCTCTGTTTCTGTTAAAGACAAAACTTTTTTAAACATTCAAAATTTCAACCAATTTTTTTGCTTTATTCTTAGGGGGATTGGGGAGAGGGGGTTGTTTTGGGTTTGGGGGTTTTGGTGGTGGTAGTGGCTTTGTTTGTTTGTCTAGTCCACCTAAATTTAAGTTAGCAGGTTGGCTTTATGATTTTGAGGTAGGATTGGCAATTCTGTCCATGAGCTTCCATTCTCAAAGAGATTTCCTTTATCAAGGAAAATCTCTAGGTCTTCCTAATGTAACAGCTGAGACTATGAGTCAAAAGTGTAGCTTTAATGTTTCCCTGAAAGACCGTTGGGTCCTTATTCTCAAGACTTTTCCTGGTTTCTTTACAATGTTAGGTAACTAGGAAGCCAGAATGGTCTCGATTCAGAGAAATGTTCTCTTTGTTGTTGTTTTACAGTCTTCTTGAGCTTTTCATACATTTACAGCAATAGCAAAGCAAATACTCCAGAGTACTTCAATTAGGAGAGAAATTCAATAACACATAATGCTAACCTTTCATATCACCAGGTAAGAAGTGCAGAAAGACAAGGCAAATCCACAGTTCCTGGCCCAGGATTGATCCATTGCTCTTTGAAGTGGTTTCTGTAGTTGTGCATCTCCAGGTCAGGGAGTGGCCTAGATAAATTGCAGGAGCCAGGATCCCCCTGCACATTTTTGGGATTCCATACAGCTGGACATTCACTCTCTGCTTCTCCTGCCCTCCTCCATCCAGGTGCACTGTGCCACTGATCCAGTATCTGCCCACCCACTCCACATTTCACATGCATGCATTCTACAGGTGGCGGTCATTTATTACACTAGATGTAGTGGAAGTTAGGAGGTAGTTCCTGAGGAACAGTCAGGACTGACCAGTTGTTCTCCTCATTCTTCCCCCTTACCCCTTGCCATGCAGAGCTGTGAAGAGATGTGCGAGGTCCATTCAATAATGGAAGATCGGGGCAATGGTGCGAGTGATCCTACTATACACCCAAAGAAAAAAGCTTGCCTCAGAAACTGCACATTCAGTGACAACTGGCTAAATGAAACAGACTACAAAGACTGGCTCACAAAATGTGCTGATAAAAAGAATGCCTATTTGTTAGCAATGATGTTATCAATCTTATTTAGATGTGTTATTTCTCTCGCTACTATAAGTGGCTGTTGAAGGGGTGGAGGTTGTGGAGTTCCCTTGTGGTTGGGGTTGTGGCAGGCTTGCCTTGGGGCAGAGGTGTGCCTTTTTTTTGCATTTCAAAGGTGGTAAACTCAGGGCAGGATCCCAAGGCTTACTGTCCCCCTAGAATGTCTCCTTGTCCCTAGTCACCTCCCTTTCTTCCTAGGAAGTGACTTCAGCGTTTCTCCCTGCAACCCCTTCCTGCTCTCTACTTCCTGGCTTTATACAAGCCCAACCTGCCTCTGACCAGCTGGGCTGCATCTCCAGTTAGTCTTTTTCAGTTCCTGGCTCTCCTCCAGTTACATCCTATAAGGTTAATTGGCCCTTTATAACCTGCTCGGGCCTTGTGTGGGGTGGGCGCAGGAAGGCTTGTGAGACTGATGTCTTGATATTATGATATAAAGTAATGGCCATCTAAGTAAGATGCCATCAGATGGAGAATCTCTACCCACTAATAAATACTGTTTACCAGAAGAGCACCTGCATATGCAGAGCTGCTAGATATCTGCAGATTGAACTCAAAATAATGAGTTCAACATTGATAGCCACTTCCCCAAAAAAATCATCCTATACAATCAGTCTTGGTAATTTTCTGCAGGGAAGAGGAACTTTGGCCTCATTTTTCTTTTCAGCAACAGTGCCAGCTGAAACGTTCTTATTTTGAGATCTCTGGCCGACAGCTCTAGATAAGAGCTACATTTTATTGCTTCCTGAGCAATCCATCTTGTTGAATATTGGAGCACCTTATTACCATCACAAATACACAACAAAAATCTTGTTTTCTTATGTCTTATTTTTAAGCCAATTGTATTTACATAAAAAAAACATTCACTGTAATGTGGGGGGGGGGAAACCTTTAAACTTTGTGTCCTTTGTCTAAAAGGATTAGGCTGCACAGTTTTCGACCTCTTGTTCAGCAGGACCATCACTAGAACATTGCCTTTTACAAGCCCTGGGTTGTAACTCCAGGCATTTGGCTGGGCAAAATCTCCATGTTCCATGTCAAAAACAATTATCTTTGTGCATACATCAAAATATTGAACTGGAAATACTCATTAACTTTCAGCTGTGATAACAATTAACAGTATTTTAGGGCTGACGCAAAGCTCACTGAAGTCAAGGGAATCTTGCCTCTGACTTCAATGGGCTTTAGATCAGGCCCTTAAAGTTTGGCAAGTCCAGAGCTGAAGAAAATACCATTTTAAAATGTCTTGACCCTGCACCCATTCTTTTCAAAAAGCCTTACTTCAGGCTTGCTCATGCTCCTCTTAGAATCTGATGTCCCTCTTGATGTTTTACTTCCATTCATTTTTGATAGCAGTAGCCTCCATTTCTGCATGTGCAACTTTGTAAACATCCTCTTTTGAGCACCAACACTTGTGTGATCAGGTGATATATTAAAACGCCTCCACCATCACCTGAATGGACAGATGCACGGGTATTTGCACATACAAAGCTATGAATGCACAAATGAGAGTGCATTGAAGCCCCTTTGAAAACTTGTCCTACACACTTTCAGAAGTTCTGGTGATTAAAGAAATTTCTGTTCACTGATACAGAGTGTGTACAGAGTCATTGTGTTTTGTGAAGTATGTCTGAGGCTTCTTTTAGTACTAAAACTTATTCAGAATATGCCTGACTCAAAATAGCTTTATATCTAAGTGTTGTGCCCTTTACAATTCACTAGGATTTTAAGTTGTTGCGGAACAGTTATTACCATTCATAGCATTTACGCAGAGCCTTTTATCATTTTGTTCCATTAATTGGAGTGACTGACTCCTTATCTGTAGCTTTCTCTGGCTATACTTCTTTTGCTTCCCAATTATATTCAGTCACTATGATGATCTCCCCTTTATATAAAATGCTCAGCTCAATGACATCCTTCAGACATGCTAAACTCTCACTCTTTGCAAGCGAAGCTTTTTCATGGAGGAGGAGGACTAAGTGGATAGGACTGACTGGCGAGAGTTTTGTTTTGGAGGCTCAGGGAAGATTTTTAACTTGGAACATTGGCCTTAATGTACTTAGTGCCTGGATTTGTTCTTAATTAATTTTAAATAGGACCAGAACTTTTGTACACTTAGAAACCTTTAAAATAGGTCAGAATAAATATTAAAAGTTAAGGGAAATTCTAAATAGCACAATTAGTATTAATTTAGAAAATACCTCAAACTGAAACTACAAAACTATAGGGAAAGGATAGCAAAAGATCATAATCAAAGGACAGAAACAAGAACAACTACGTAAAAAAAAAAGCAGAAAAACAATTACAGGTACAGAAATTAATAGAACTGGCTGAAAATGGTTCAGAGTAAAAGCGCTTTAATGATTTCAGAGCCCAAGTCACTTTTGAAAATGAGGCTTATGTTCCTAAGTCACTAGGCACTTCTGAACATTTTAACAATAGTGCTTAAGTGTGTTAATTCTATCCCTGCTGTGACTAGACAGCTGAAGATGTGAAATGGTATATACTCACCGATTAAAATCTACTCACCTGTCCTTTGGAGTATTAAACAAACACCTGACACTATAGTGGTTTCTGTGCCTAACAGTATAGCAAGGCAATGTACATAACTCCCGTTAACACGAAGAGAAAAATACAGTTCTATTTAGTCTCTCTTTTATACTTCTTGTCCACAACATTTTATGAAGTAATTTAGACTCTGCCTCTTTTCTTCCTTCCACAAAACACACACACCTCAGGTATATGGTATATCTCAACTGTCCTTGGGACATCCTGAATTTGGGGCTGTTTTTCTGGAGGAGGAACTATTATTGATGGGAGGAAGGATTCCCAAGGGAGTGCCTTTATAAAAGTTCTGGCACCAGTGTGAAGGTAGTGTTGAGTACTTTCCTTCATTTTGATGGAATTCACTTCCTCTCTAGGTAGTGCTAAACCATTCTTGGTTTATTGCATTGTGTGAGGTGTTGTATTTTTCAAACACATGTGTCTTGTTGCCCATATATAGTCAGAGTCAGTTTCCTACAGTTGTTTCTTTGAGTCTTTCTCACAACAGGGGAGAGAATTCTTTTTCTTTTGAAATGGGTAAATGTAATTACAAAACAATAAGAAATGGTAGAGGAACTCACAGGGGAGGGCTAGGACCTGAAACTAGTATTGTATTTTGTTTTACAAGTCTAGTTTTTAAATGGAAATTGTCCTTTTAATTTTCAAAACAAATGTCCTTTCGATATAAACAATAGCTGGTAGTATTTTGTGCAGCTCAGTGGGGATCAGTGGAATGGTGATGCGTCTGTATTTTTTATGCTTCTAACCTGATGTGCAAGTGACCTCACATCCCAAATCTGGATTGAATACAGGCCCCGATTCTCTGTTGAACCATTGTCTGGTAGATTTAGCAGACTTTATCTGTTCAGCCCCAAATAAGGTTAGAGCTCGCTGGGAACTGCTTTAACATGCACCACATGGGAATAGTCCGAGCACAGCATGTTCTAGCCTACCTGCTCCCCATCCTTCCTGATACATCCACACCCTTGAGCAAAGTTAAGCCAACCTAACCCCTAGTGTAGACTGCTCTAAATCAATGGAGGAATTCTTTCATCAGCCTCGCTACCACCTCTCAGGGAGGTGGATTACCTACGCCCACAGGAGAACCCCTCCCATCAGCATACATAGTGACTACACTGAAGCACTAGAGTCATGCAGCGACAGTGCTACCGCTGTGCTGCTGTAGCATTTCCAGTGTGGACAAGCCCGATGTTGTGCTTTCTCTATTTGCATCTCCTTGTTCCAGCCAGCTATTGCTCACTCTTTTGGCATGACTGCTGTACTTGCTGAATTCCATAGAGGAACCTAGATTGTTGTGGGGGAGGGGTCATCAGTAATGTTAAATCAAAGCTCTCTATTTAGATTTTGTCATAGAAAATCAAAGTTTAAAGAGGAGTAGACTCCCCTGAGAACTTACCAAAGTAGAAGGGGAGCCATTTGCAATCAGCATTTCCCTTTGAAATGTTCATGCCCAGGAACCATGTTCCAGGGTATTTTTAGAGCGGGTGAGGCTACTTTCAGATTTCAGCTTGTTCAAAAGCTCAGTCAAGATCAGTTTTGTTGTTTTAATTGAAACTGAATACAGAAAGGAGCCCAGCTACTTTCCATTGAGCATAGCAGCAGAGAGGATAAAAGAGCAAGGGAGTTGAGAAAGAGCAATGCTGTTAAAAGGAAAAGTGCTTTAGGGATTTAGACTGCACTTGTTGCTGCTGCTAAGTATATCTTTTAAATGATCTGCCACCATAGATGAAAAGAGTTTTAAACTGACTTTTCCCACAATTTTTTTTATCTATTTATATAGCGGGTATGTGGACTCTTATTATATAAATGAAATCTGGTAATAAGCTTGTCAATGTTGCCACTTTTTATTATTAGACGCTTCCATGCCTTGTGACACATGAGTCAACCCAGTCTTTCCACCTCCATCTGTCTCATGCCATGTTTCTTGCTCTGTTAGAATCTGTTTCCATGACAGCGGCATCTTTCTCAATGGTTTTCTTATATGTCATCTGTTGTCCTCCTCTTTTCCGTCTTCCACCAGGTGGTACCTAATGAAGAGCTTGTCTAAGAATATAGTTTTGTGATATCCGTACAACATGTCCAAACCACTTCACCCTTCCATCTTGAATCATCATGGATGGAGACACTAATGAGACCAAAGATAAGCCAAAACCTGGAACATCAAATACTAACTCTTTTGAACTTTGAAGTGATTTGGCACTGATGAGCTAGAGAGGGCTTGTGGGGACACAAGAGAGTCTCTTATTAACAAAGAGAGCCTTAGATCCCATGAAGGATATTCTGAACTTTCATTAAAACTGTAAGGTTTGAGTCTTTTTCCTTGCAAAGATGGCCTTGAAACTGATATTACCTAATTGCTAAGATTAAAAAAAAAAAAGTCCATTGGGTTCAAACTTCTGCAACAGTGAGGGGGGGGGAGGAGAGGGGGAGAAGGAAGGGGGGTTAAAAACACCCTGCTACAAAAACACACTGTTTATGGGGGCTCATTCACCTGCACATCTACCAATGTGATATATGCCATCATGTGCCAGAAATACCCTTCTGCTATGTACATTGGCCAAACTAGACAGTCTCTACGCAAAAGAATAAATGGACACAAATCTGACATCAGGAATCATTATATTAAAAAACCAGTAGGAGAACACTTCAATCTCCCTGGTCACCCAATAACAGACCTAAAAGTGGCAATTCTTCAACAAAAAAACTTCAAAAACAGACTCCAACGTGAAACTGCAGAACTGGAATTAATTTGCAAACTGGACACCATCAGTTTAGGTCTGAATAAAGACTGGGAGTGGTTGGGTCGTTACAAAACCTAAACCTAATTTCCCCAATACTAATTTCCCCCTACTGTTACTCACACCTTCTTGTCAACTGTATGAAATGGGCCACTATCATTACCACTTCAAAAGTTATTTTTCCTCCCTTGGTATCCTGCTGTCAATTGAATCGTCTCATTAGACTGACCTCACAATTGGTAAGGCAACTCACGTCTTTTCATGTATTTATACCTACTCCTGTATTTTCCATTCCATGCTTCTGATGAAGTGGGTCCTAGCCCACAAAAGCTTATGCCCAAATAAATTTGTTAGTCTCTAAGGTGCCACAAGGATTCCTCGTTGTTTTTGCTGATACAGACTAACACTGCTCCCACTCTGAAACTTATTTATGTAAAGTGAATCCATTCAAAGAGGGGTTTATAAAAAAAAAATCCACTAACTAACCCTCCCCAGAAATCTTTAGGTCCACCCTGTGACATGGATATGACATTTTCTGTGTATGCAAATACAGTGTAAAAACTGGAGAATAATAAATGGTTTGAAAAGACATAGTCTTGGATTGTGCTATGACATGGAAATTGAGAACTGAATGTTGTGATTAAGAAAATATTGAGATTAATAAGCAATATAGGCACAAATGCATTGCAATAACATAAGCCTTAGGTAAGATACATTAGATATTAAAACAACTGCTGATTGATGACCTAAGATTTATATAGATTGGTCCAATGTATTCAACTTTGTATATATGTTGACTTACAACAATTGTCTCAAAATAAGTAACTTACAATAATTTAAGAGCAACATAGAGTCATCTGCATACTTGCATCACATCAGTTGCCAACAACAAATTATAAATTATGAATTGCATTTTTTTTCTTTTATATACTGCTTTGTAAATCCAACTGATGTTTTCTTGAAGGCTTTCATGTCTCTGGTATGTGGAGTTGATTGTGCACAACAAGTTGTCAAACTTGCCTTGTTCTATGCCAGTAAAGCAAGGAGAACTGAGGACACAACTGTTTGCATCCTCATCAACTTCACTGCATACTTATTTAAATAAAAAACACTTCACCCTTCATTGTGTAAAGAAGTTAGGTAGCATTTCACCATAGAAAAAGTGATCTTCAAAAAGTTAGTAGTTGTTTTAATGAATCATGGGAAAATATATAGTAGTATTTAAGGGCTCACATTGTTCTTTTAAAACATAGGCTTGTGTTGGGAGCTGGGCAGAGGTGGTGCTGTAGATCTGTCTGTGGAAGAGGGAGCTGAGGATTGTAGATCTGTCTCTGCAAGAAGTTTCTAGATGGATCCACACTCCTTTGCACACAGCCGATGTTCAGCGAAAAGATAACAAGCTAGAATTGGGCAGAAAATTGTCATCAAAACTCAACGTCAGTGAATATTGGAGGGGGAAAACTTTTGGCTTAAATTTTGAAGTAAACCTTTTTCTGCTTTACTACTAGCTCTATCCATCACTGTAGCTAGATTTAAGAATGGCTCTTGCTTCAGGGTTTACATTTCTCCTAGAATAAAGACCTTGCTCTTCATTTCTCCACCTAAATATATAGACTATCATCCTAACCCGGACTAATATTTTCTTAATTATATTGATGCCTCTGCTAAAACACCAGTTTCAAAACCATTTAAAAAATTGCCAAGTTACATCTTTTCTGGAAATGTTATATATCAGTGACCTCACACAAGCCAAAGATCATGTAAGTGCCATCAATTGTCAGGTTATGTTTACTATCACCAAGAGGATAAGTCACAAAATAAAGCAGTTTGGGGCTGTGGCATTTGTTTGCCATGTAGCATACATACCAATAAAATGAGAAGAATGTGACCCTCTTTGCGGGTATCTGCAATATGCCAGTCAGGCTCCTCCATGTTAGCTGCTCACAGTGAAGTTTTTGTGTTTAGAATCCTCACAATTCAGCTCTGTCCTATTCCTTTCAATTCACTGATATATATGCTCCATTTATCAAAAAAAAAAAAAAAAGGCTGGAAACTGTCATGCTTTGGAATTTGGATTGCTGGTGGTGTCTCAGTACCTCTGAGTTTTTTCATACTGAAATATTCTCTCTCTTGACTGATGATGTGAGGAGCATGGATGCAATTTCCTATCATTTCACATGAAACATGTTAAGCAAGAATGACATCTTCCATAAACTGGCTACCCAGTTTTGCAGGAATTTAGAAAACATATCCTTCAGGGAGTATCCATAACCAGCTAGAAATTACAGATTGCTATTATTTGCTATGTGACCTTTATATTAACAGATCTACTGTGTAGGTGGAGTTAGACATATGACCATACTAGATAGAAGTTACAGACTACTAATATCTGCTATGTGACCTTTATCTTAACCTATCTACAGTATAGGTGGAGTTAGACATATGCCCATCTATCAACACAGCGTTTCCAGATATAATGTGATTGCTTGAGCTATTATTCCATTAAAAAAAAATCTGTTCTACCAGAGAGAGTTCCACTGAAACAAATTTCCAGACACTGGGCCAAATTCTAATATCAGCCTCATTTCTAGTAAATGAGTGGAGTTCCAGGCTGAGAGCTTCCACTGATCATAATTGTGGTAATTGTTGTTCAATTTCTTTCAGCAAATTGAAACTGAGATTTCACTACTCCTCAGTGAGACTTTCTGATGCAAAGGAAATCTCAGATTGTTCTAATAGTCAGACAACATTTCTAAATTTAATATAGTTTCCTGTATTCATACCCTTGTGTGTTACCCTAAGTATACACAGACACACACTTTTGTCTTCTCTTAGCGAAGATAAGCTCAGCCTTTTCCCATCTTTCTTCATAAGTGATTGTAGCATTAGGTACACTACTGTCCATTGTTCAAGATTGCATTAGGGGCTTAACTCTAAGACAATGGGAGTCTTTCCACTGAGTTGAGTGGGGTTTAGATCATGCCACTGTTGAAAAATATCAGGCTTTTCTTTAAAGAAAGTATTTTACTTTATATTTCTATTTTACTAAGTTTGTAGATAATTGATATATTAAAACTGTTCATGCTATTTTAGGCCCCAATTCAAGAAAACATCTCTAAGCAAGAAAGCATGTAAGTATGTGCTTTAATTTAAGTATGTGCTTAAGTGCTTTTCTGAACTGGAGATTTAGTTTGTGTGGGTTTAAAAATGTGAAGCTATCGAATCTTTTTTGACATTGTTGATATCTGTTATGGTGTCCATTTTCCTATAAGTATCATCTAGAATATGATGGAAGCAATGGCATTCTTGTTACATCTCGTCCATGAGCTTCCCAATGAAATTACTTTGGGGTGGGGGAAGTATTCTACTTTAGACACCTACTATTAGTTGAAAAAGAGCATCATTCCAGAAGTTTGGCAGATTTCTAGCAAGTTAAATAATAAGTAATGCTTTCTTTCCAGTTTACTCATTTTAAAAAGTACATTCCATATGAATGGAAAATATTTAAAATTCTATTTTTAATATTTTTCTATCATGTATTTTTAAATTTTATAAAGAGTGCATCCCTATTTGTACTGAGTAAGGAGTTCAGATGTTAAAGACTTTAGACTGATTCTGACCTTACTAATACCAGTTTTATACCCATGTAACTATATTTATTTCATTGCACTTACTCTTGGTTTCACACTGGTGTAAGAGAAAGCCAACTCAGACACATAGAATTCTAAGAAAGAAAGAGAAAACAGAGGTCTGAGAGAAGAGAGAAAAAATATTCTGCCCACTTTCAGAGAGTAGACTACAAGAATGAATTGTATGTGCTTTGTTCTGTTACCTTCAGGTCTCCGGTGAAGAGCTGATCATATATCAGGAATGTTTTGGCCAATTTAGTCTGTGGATAGTTCATATTTTACTGTCTTTGGTGTTTTAAGACAAAATCATACTAGAGCACAGAGCAGACAATGTGAGCCTTAGACTAATGGGGAATTCACACAAGATATCAGAGAGGAGCTAAACTCACATAATTCAAATAGAATATTAAAGGGGAACCCCTAGAATTCTAGGGACACATAATCCTTTAATCTGCTCCATTTACCACAGATTTACACACACACACAACTCTTTTGGTGTTATGTGGAGCATATTTAATTTGTTCAAAATTCATTTCAGCTATTTTTATCCCTGTGATGGGGTGTCCATCCCACACAGGATAGGAAGGGGTTAAAGAGGCCAGTTAGGCCTATTAACCACCCTGGCTGCACCTGGAGGAGAAGCCAGAGAGGGCTGAGACCTAATTGCTGACAGCCCCCAGCTAAGGAGGAAGAGGCGGGGCTTATAAAGCCAGGAGGCTGACAACAGACAAGGGTGGAAGCCACTCTCTGGAAAGAGGGTTTGGAGCTAGTACTCCCACAGAAGGGGGTGGGGAGAATCTGAAGAGTCAGAAGCAGTCCAGGGAAGGAGCAGTGAGGGCTCGGAGAGTAAAGGCCAGGACTGCTGGGTTTGATGGTTCCTGGACTGGAATTTTGAGTAGAGGGTGGGCCTGAAGGAGTGGCACCAGAGGCAGTGAATGGGAAGACTGCCCAGGATTGCTGATGAAAAGGCTTTGAAATACCCTGGAAGGGGGCAACACTGAGTGACCTGGCTGGAGGGCTGAGTCACTAAGAGGACTCTGCGGTTCCTGGGCCAAGAGAGGAGCTGCAGACCCAAGAGAGATGGCATGATGGCATGTGAATCTACCACGGGATCTAGCATGGGAAGGCGCTTCAACCTCGAGAGCTAATCCCTAGACAGAGACAAACACCTACAAGATCTTTATCAAGCATTCCTAAAACTACAATACCCACCTGGGGAAGTGAGGAAAAAGATTGACAGAGAGAGATGGGTACCCAGAAATCATCTATTACAGGACAGGCCCAACAAGGAAAATAACAGAACACCACTGGCCATCACGTACAGCCCCCAGCTAAAACCTCTCCAGCACATTATCAATGATCTACAACCTATCCTGGAAAATGATCCCTCACTCTCACAGACCTTGGGAGGCAGGCCAGTCCTCGCTTACAGACAACCCTCCAACCTGAAGCAAATATTTACCAGCAACTACACACCACACCACAGAAACACTAACCCAGGAACCAATCCTTGTAGCAAACCTCATTGCCTACTCTGTCCCCATATCTACTCTAGCGACACCATCAGAGGACCCAACCACATCAGCCACGGGTCATTCACCTGCACATCTACTAATGTTATATATGCCATCATGTGCCAGCAATGCCCCCTCTGCCACGTACATTGGCCAAACCGGACAGTCCCTACATAAAAGAATAAATGGACACAAATCGGACATCAGGAATGGTAACATACAAAAGCCAGTAGGAGAACACTTCAATCTCCCTGGACATTCTATAACAGATTTTAAAGTAGCTATACTTGAACAAAAAAATTTCAGAAACAGACTTCAAAGCGAAACAGCAGAACTGAAATTCATTTGCAAATTTAATACCGTTAATTTGGGCTTGAATAGGGACTGGGAGTGGCTGGCTCATTACAAAAGAAGCTTTGCCTCTCCTGGAATTGACACCTCCTCATCTATTATTGGGAGTGGACTACATCCAGCCTGATCGAATTGGCCCTGTCAACACTGGTTCTCCACTTGTGAAGTAACTCCCTTCTCTTCATGTGTCATTATGTAATACCTGCATCTGTAATTTTCACTCCATGCATCTGATGAAGTGTTTTTTTATCCACAAAAGCTTATGCCCAAATAAATCTGTTAGTCTTTAAGGTGCCACCGGACTCCTGGTTGTTTTTGTGGATACAGACTAACATGACTACCCCCGATACTTACTCCCCAGAGTGACCAGGAGGAGGGGGCAGACAAGTGGTTAGTGGTGTACCCTGTGTAGCCACCTTATTAAGCCTTACCTGGTAGATCAATCACTTAGAAGCTTTGACATTAGGATGAACTCTATGCATAAAACAGCTCCCTCAAGAGCTACCACCAAGGCCACTCAGCACTGATAAAAATGATGTGCATAAAAGAATTCCTTGAGCTACACCACTGCCTGTACTTACTGATGTATGTGCATTGTATGATGTATGTGGGCATAAGAGAGAGAGAGAGGGAGGGAGACTTTTGTTCTACTTTGCTTTCTCCTTTTATAAGATAAAAATGGAACTGCCAATGCTCAAGGTTCATTCTCTGCATATAATTTATGTTGATATTAGGACTGGCAGTGATTTTTTGAGTATTATGAACTATAAAGACTTTGACAATGATCAGCTGCCTTATTACAATAAAGTAATATGACGGAATTACAAGAGAATGTAGCAAGTAGGATGACTGTGCATCTCTTACCCACTGATAAATGAGCTTTGTTGAATCCATCCCCTTTGAACGAGTCATTCACAATCTCCTTTTCTTCCTACAAACTCTGTACCTATCTCTTGCTAACAGCATACACACTGTTTACCTGGTATATTAAAAAACAACCAGCAAAACGGAAAGAGGTAAAATTTTAGTTTGCATTGCCTGGAAAGCCAGTTTGCATAAATCTATCAGAAATACAGGGCCTGATCCAAAGCACATTGACTCCTACAAGAGTCTTTCCAGTGATTTTAGTGGACTATGGACCAAGCCCACAGATTGCAACCTCCATTAAAGAATCATACATACATCTTAATCCATCTTAATGTAAAATAAATTCAACCAGATTTATTTATTGTAAAAATGTAGTTTTATGTATAGTAAAGTTTGATTGTTGATTTCAAGTCAATAGAAAGAATTTGACTCATTCTGTGCATGGTCTCATAAAAAGATCTTCTGAACCCACACTAGTGTAGGGATAGAACAGGTTATTTAAGTAGTTCACCTTAGCAAAATATATTTAGCACATATCAATGTAGTTATGTTTATGTTTTACGTACTATGTAGCTTTATGAAAGAGATACTATGATGTATTTTAACAGTTTTGTCCTACATATTTAAGTTGTCTTAATGTTATGCATTGCAGTTTGTAAAGAGCCTTTGATATTAGGCATCCCTAGAAACTATGGAAAGTAGGAAGTGTTCCAATGAAGTCAAATGTATAGAGAGGAGCTAAACTCACATAATTCAAATAGAATATTAAAGGGGAACCCCTAGAATTCTAGGGACACATAATCCTTTAATCTGCTCCATTTACCACAGATTTACACACACACACAACTCTTTTGGTGTTATGTGGAGCATATTTAATTTGTTCAAAATTCATTTCAGCTATTTTTATCCCTGTGATGGGGTGTCCATCCCACACAGGATAGGAAGGGGTTAAAGAGGCCAGTTAGGCCTATTAACCACCCTGGCTGCACCTGGAGGAGAAGCCAGAGAGGGCTGAGACCTAATTGCTGACAGCCCCCAGCTAAGGAGGAAGAGGCGGGGCTTATAAAGCCAGGAGGCTGACAACAGACAAGGGTGGAAGCCACTCTCTGGAAAGAGGGTTTGGAGCTAGTACTCCCACAGAAGGGGGTGGGGAGAATCTGAAGAGTCAGAAGCAGTCCAGGGAAGGAGCAGTGAGGGCTCGGAGAGTAAAGGCCAGGACTGCTGGGTTTGATGGTTCCTGGACTGGAATTTTGAGTAGAGGGTGGGCCTGAAGGAGTGGCACCAGAGGCAGTGAATGGGAAGACTGCCCAGGATTGCTGATGAAAAGGCTTTGAAATACCCTGGAAGGGGGCAACACTGAGTGACCTGGCTGGAGGGCTGAGTCACTAAGAGGACTCTGCGGTTCCTGGGCCAAGAGAGGAGCTGCAGACCCAAGAGAGATGGCATGATGGCATGTGAATCTACCACGGGATCTAGCATGGGAAGGCGCTTCAACCTCGAGAGCTAATCCCTAGACAGAGACAAACACCTACAAGATCTTTATCAAGCATTCCTAAAACTACAATACCCACCTGGGGAAGTGAGGAAAAAGATTGACAGAGAGAGATGGGTACCCAGAAATCATCTATTACAGGACAGGCCCAACAAGGAAAATAACAGAACACCACTGGCCATCACGTACAGCCCCCAGCTAAAACCTCTCCAGCACATTATCAATGATCTACAACCTATCCTGGAAAATGATCCCTCACTCTCACAGACCTTGGGAGGCAGGCCAGTCCTCGCTTACAGACAACCCTCCAACCTGAAGCAAATATTTACCAGCAACTACACACCACACCACAGAAACACTAACCCAGGAACCAATCCTTGTAGCAAACCTCATTGCCTACTCTGTCCCCATATCTACTCTAGCGACACCATCAGAGGACCCAACCACATCAGCCACGGGTCATTCACCTGCACATCTACTAATGTTATATATGCCATCATGTGCCAGCAATGCCCCCTCTGCCACGTACATTGGCCAAACCGGACAGTCCCTACATAAAAGAATAAATGGACACAAATCGGACATCAGGAATGGTAACATACAAAAGCCAGTAGGAGAACACTTCAATCTCCCTGGACATTCTATAACAGATTTTAAAGTAGCTATACTTGAACAAAAAAATTTCAGAAACAGACTTCAAAGCGAAACAGCAGAACTGAAATTCATTTGCAAATTTAATACCGTTAATTTGGGCTTGAATAGGGACTGGGAGTGGCTGGCTCATTACAAAAGAAGCTTTGCCTCTCCTGGAATTGACACCTCCTCATCTATTATTGGGAGTGGACTACATCCAGCCTGATCGAATTGGCCCTGTCAACACTGGTTCTCCACTTGTGAAGTAACTCCCTTCTCTTCATGTGTCATTATGTAATACCTGCATCTGTAATTTTCACTCCATGCATCTGATGAAGTGTTTTTTTATCCACAAAAGCTTATGCCCAAATAAATCTGTTAGTCTTTAAGGTGCCACCGGACTCCTGGTTGTTTTTGTGGATACAGACTAACATGACTACCCCCGATACTTACTCCCCAGAGTGACCAGGAGGAGGGGGCAGACAAGTGGTTAGTGGTGTACCCTGTGTAGCCACCTTATTAAGCCTTACCTGGTAGATCAATCACTTAGAAGCTTTGACATTAGGATGAACTCTATGCATAAAACAGCTCCCTCAAGAGCTACCACCAAGGCCACTCAGCACTGATAAAAATGATGTGCATAAAAGAATTCCTTGAGCTACACCACTGCCTGTACTTACTGATGTATGTGCATTGTATGATGTATGTGGGCATAAGAGAGAGAGAGAGGGAGGGAGACTTTTGTTCTACTTTGCTTTCTCCTTTTATAAGATAAAAATGGAACTGCCAATGCTCAAGGTTCATTCTCTGCATATAATTTATGTTGATATTAGGACTGGCAGTGATTTTTTGAGTATTATGAACTATAAAGACTTTGACAATGATCAGCTGCCTTATTACAATAAAGTAATATGACGGAATTACAAGAGAATGTAGCAAGTAGGATGACTGTGCATCTCTTACCCACTGATAAATGAGCTTTGTTGAATCCATCCCCTTTGAACGAGTCATTCACAATCTCCTTTTCTTCCTACAAACTCTGTACCTATCTCTTGCTAACAGCATACACACTGTTTACCTGGTATATTAAAAAACAACCAGCAAAACGGAAAGAGGTAAAATTTTAGTTTGCATTGCCTGGAAAGCCAGTTTGCATAAATCTATCAGAAATACAGGGCCTGATCCAAAGCACATTGACTCCTACAAGAGTCTTTCCAGTGATTTTAGTGGACTATGGACCAAGCCCACAGATTGCAACCTCCATTAAAGAATCATACATACATCTTAATCCATCTTAATGTAAAATAAATTCAACCAGATTTATTTATTGTAAAAATGTAGTTTTATGTATAGTAAAGTTTGATTGTTGATTTCAAGTCAATAGAAAGAATTTGACTCATTCTGTGCATGGTCTCATAAAAAGATCTTCTGAACCCACACTAGTGTAGGGATAGAACAGGTTATTTAAGTAGTTCACCTTAGCAAAATATATTTAGCACATATCAATGTAGTTATGTTTATGTTTTACGTACTATGTAGCTTTATGAAAGAGATACTATGATGTATTTTAACAGTTTTGTCCTACATATTTAAGTTGTCTTAATGTTATGCATTGCAGTTTGTAAAGAGCCTTTGATATTAGGCATCCCTAGAAACTATGGAAAGTAGGAAGTGTTCCAATGAAGTCAAATGTATACATTACATAGCACATGTACTCCTACACACATACAAAAATATGACTAACATGGGGAAAAGAAGCCAGTACACATCTGAAATCTGAAATTATAATTAGATAAAAGTGGCCATTAACTTTTCCAGCAGCCACCACGATGGAATGAAAAGGGCAATTTTATTTAGAATCGAACTGATCATGAGCACTATTTCCATGGGATACATTTTCAAGGTGTTATGCTGAATGTTCAGAATTCTAATAATCATCAAAGGAGTATCACAGACAAAACTGAGGAATCATTTGAAAGTTTAGGGAGCATATCAGCATGTCTAAATTATTTCTCTTTAACATACACTGATGTAAAGCACAGGCATAAAAGGCCAAGTCAACATTTTAATCCAGTATGAAGACTGTAAAGGAATAGCTGTATTGAGTATTGCAATTTTTGCTATATTAAATCAGGAAAGCAATTTAATTTGGAAAGATATTAAATAGACTCAATGTTATGCATTCTTTTCCTCTTCTTTATTTATTTTTTTATTCTATAGGTATGTAATCTATATTTCTCATCTATCTGTCTAATGTATCACCCATCACTCTGTATTACCCTCTCATCCCAATAAACATTATATTGTTTTGTGTTTATGAATCTGTTGGTGATGTGAAATGGCAATATAGTAACTTTGCTTTTCCTGATCTAGGAAATGAAAACGAAAATAAAAATAATTTTCCAAGTTGAAAACATGCTTAAGCAATAACTTCTGAGGGTGCACTAATAAATAATATATATGTTGGACCTTATTCTCCCTTACACCAGTTTAAATCCTGAGTAATTCCACTGGCATTATCCAGTATGAATAAGAGGAGAATCAGGGCCCTTATGTGCATATGAATTCTTTATTACTTGTAAGCACGTTTTTAATATTTTGCACAACTCTGCACTGCTGAGTTCCAGCATGGACACGAATGAATAACAATGAGATATTACAAAACTGACTTCATTCTTTGGATAGAGATCAGAATTTTTTCGTGCCAGTCTGAACCAAACCTGAACTCTGAGGGGGCCAGATCATCAGCTCATATAAACTGGTATTGAAGTCAATCGGCCTACACCAGTTTGCACCAGCTGAGGATCTGACCATGATTTTTTAAGGTTTGTCCATTTAAGTGATTTGTATGAGCTGTGAGAATATTTGAATATTCACTTACCTACCCCATAAAGGAAAAACAGGAGGTTCAGCCTCCAAACTCTGCAGATATGGGGAGAGCCTCATGGATCTCTGGGGATCACATAATAGCACCTATGTGAAGTCATGTCCCTTAGCACTGCCTCCCTGCAGCTCTACCTGAGCTACTTGGCTGAGTGGCTTCATTGGAGCCCCTGTAAAGGGATGTTCTGCAGCAGAGTGGAGCCAGTGGAGAGTTCAGAGTTAAACAGGGAGGCTGTATGTATTTTCCAAGTATGTGTTTTCTTTGGTATACAGTGAAGCAATGTATATTTCCCCTGTCCCAGTCCTCCTCCTGTGCAGACAGCTACACCTACAGGAAGTACTTTGTGGATCTCGAGACAAAGAGGGACAGTGGCACAGAGTTAAGAGCTGACACCCCTTTCCAGGGGGTGGTTCTGAGTCTGTCTCACAGCTAGTAGAATAGAGAATGGGTTCCAGAAGATTCTAAATCAACCATCTATCCACTGGATTGGGAGCTCTTTCCTAGCAATGATCAGTATCTTTGTTGATCTCCTTTAAATAATTAAAAATAGTTGATAATGAAATCCTATATGGATTGCACTGGAAATGATCTATCTTCTTTGCTGAGCTAACAAGTTTCTCAAAGTAAGAGGGGAGGGGAAATTAGCTGAGTTGCTTCCTGATGGAAAATCAGCTCAAACGAAAATTGTTCTTCATTAACCCTCTTCTTCGTTTTGACTATAGCTAAATTGAATTATTAGTAAATTGAAAGTTAGGCTATTGATTGTCTCCATTGACAGTGGAGCATATCCAACAGCCTCTTGTTATGAAATATTATGGTTAGTATGAAGTACTTAGAAATTTAACTTGAAACTCATCAGTTTTAACAGTGCTATTATATCGTCTGATACAGTGTGAGATTTGTCCAATCCCCTGAGCAGACTAATTCAATTCAATTAACATATTTTTGCAGAGTCACTGTGTCAGATTCTGACCTGTGTAACAGCAGTGTGAATCTAGAATAAATCTGTGAAGTCAGTAGAGTTCCTCCTGCTTTATTTTGGTGTAAATCAATCAAAATTTGGCTCACTATGCATGTGATATGCACAATACTAGAATGAAGTGTTAGAGATTTTTAAGAACAGGTTAGACAAACATATGTCAGGGATAGTCTAGGTATACTTAATCCTGCCTTAGCATGAGGGGACTGGACTAGATGACCTCTCAAGGTCATTTCCAGATCTACATTTCTTATGGTCCTCAGAAATCAGCTTTATAGGTGAATAAATGGCAATCTTCCTTTGGTTAAACCAATAGGCGCTGGACTTTCTTGGGTGAAAGTTACTTTTGAATGCATTACTGTGCTACCATTCATTATCTCCTTTTGTGCTTTCTAGGCAAAAAAATACTACTTTGAACAATTTTCACTGGGGGCAGAATCAAGGAAAAATTGCTAGTCACCCAACTATTTAACTGCTCATTGACTCATTTGTATGCAACTCCTAAGTTTCCATACTTTTCAGAGTAACTAATATAATTTACACAACAAAGAGGTTTATTCAGAGTTGGCTTGATTATTTACAGACAAACCTTTCAAAAGTGGAAAGTGAGCATTTCATCAGAACACCCTCCCAATTCTCTATGACTTCTGCGAGACTCTACTTATTGAATCCAATCAGACTAATGAAAACGTAAAAAAAGGAATAGTGCTCTCAACATCAAAATGTAAACAATGAGAAGGCACCTGGGGTAGGTAGCATTTATATGTTTACATAGAATCCAGTAATAATTAATAATAATGTAAAACACTGACTGCTCTTTTTTTAATTTTATAGATCAGAATTTGAATCTTAGCATAAACCATGTTTCTGATAATAATAGCTCTTATATGGTGGTTTTCATATGTAGAGCTCAAACCATTCGACAAAGGAAGGTAGGTATCATCTCCATTTTGCAGATGGGGAAACTGAGGCAAAGGGCAGTGAAGTGGTGTACAAGAAGTTATACAACAGGTCAGTGGAAGACACAGGAATAAAATTTAAGTCTCCTGATTTCCAGTCAAGTGCCTTCTCAGCAGCACCACACTGATAATATGATGTCTTATAGACATCTCAGGTTTGGCCATATGTGTAGGTCTTTAGAACTAATTTAAGCAGTTTTATCCCAGATGAACTGAGAATGGCCTATCATATACATTAGAGTGACATCAAGGAACCAGTTAAATATATTGTAAAGTACTGAAATATGAATAGGCATCGGAAGTAGGTTGGATAAACAGTTCGGATGATACTCCAAAGCTGCCCAAAAAAGCTGCATATGAATTTGAGTTCAGCAAACAAAATTGCAAATGCCATCCTAAAAGCCTGTGCCCTGAGACCTCTTCTCTCAGGCACAGACAGCAGCATAAGGCTGGTTGCAGTAGTGAAGTGGCTAGCAAAGATCTTGATCTCTGAGAACAGGCACAGATAGAAAAAGCCAGATGCAGAAGAGCAGCTGGACAAGAACAGTTGACACTCCAGGATCCCATCCTAAGGAGAAACCAGCTGCCTGAGACTGGCTCAGCAACCCCATCAGTGCCACATGGACAGCATTACCAAGCTATCTATGGGGAAGCACAGACTTTACAAAGCTGCAGGAGGCAGATCCAGCAGCACACAGTTCAAAACACTTGTGTGCAGATGAGTGGAAGGCACCCTTCCAAGCTTTATGTTTATTAATGCAAGGGGAAGGAGATATGGGGGAAAAAGAGAGGCGAAGTAAGGAGTTGGAGATAGGAAAAGGAAAGAAAGAAGTGTTATTACACCTTTAAACATTATGTGGTGGCCACATTGCCACACCATAGTTAACATTAAGTAGAAGTATCCTATTCAAAGGCGTTTTTTTCAAGTGCTATATTTCTGTTATTTTCAACAGTTCAGTTCAGGGCTTGTCAAGTTCTTATTTTTGAAGAACTTAATGGACTTTATATGTAAATCTATAAACAAGTCTCGTGTATAGGGGGAAGCGGTAGATGTGATTTATCTCACCTTCAGTAAGGCTTTTGATACTGTATCACATGACCTTCTCATAAACAAACCAGAGCACTATAGCCTAGATGAACCTGCTGTAAGGTGGGTGCACAAACTGGCAGGAAAAGTGTACTTGGAGAGTAGTTATCAATGGTTCACAATCGAGTTGGAAGGGCATATCGAATCTGGTCCAGCAGGAATCTGTCCACGTCCGGCTCTATTCAATATGTTCATAAACGATTTAGATAATGGCATAGAGAGTACACTTAAACAATTTGTAGATGATACCAAGCTGGGAGGGGTTACAAGCGCTTTGGAGGACAGGGTTAGAATTCAAAATTATCTTGACAAATGGGAGAAATAGTCTGAATTAAACAAGATGAAATTCAATAAGGACAAATGCAAAGTACTCCACGGAGGAAGGGATAATCAGTTGCACACATACAAAATGGGAATTGACTGCCTAGGAAGGAGTACTAAAGAAAAGGATCTGGAGGTTACAATGGATCACAAACTAAATAGGGGTCAACAATGTTATACTGTTCCAGAACAAAGTGAACATCATTCTGGGATGTATTAGCAGAAGTGTTATAAGCAAGACACAAGAAGTAATTCTTCCACTGATAAGGCCTCAACTGAAATATTGTATCCAGTTCTGGCACTGCACTTCAAGAAAAATGTGTACAAATTGGAGAAAGTCCAGAGGAGAGGAACAAAAATGATTAAAGGTGACCTATGAGGAATGATTGAAAAAAACCTGGGTTTGTTCAGAAGACTGAGTGGGGGACATGATAACAATCTTCAAGTAAGTAAAAGGATATTATAAAGAGTAGAGTGATAAACTGTTCTTCTTAACCACTGAGGACAGAACAAGAAGTAATGGGCTTAAATTGCAGCAAGGGAGATTTAGATTAGACATTAGGAAAATCTTCCTAACTGTCAGGGTAGTTAAGCACTGGAACAAATGACCTAGGGAGGTTATGAAATTTCCCTCATTGGAGGTTTTCAAGAACAGGTTAGACAAACACTTGTCAGGGATGATCTAGATAATACTTAAGTCTTGCCTCAGTGTAGGGGACTTGACTGGACTCTCGAGGTCCCTTCCAATCCTACATTTCTATGATTCCAAGACTCTATGATAACAACAGAATCTAATCCAGAACACAAATGACTTGTGGTTCTTCTACATCTTTCAGTGGATACCTTGATGGGCTAATGAAAGTGCAGCATATACCAGCATTTACCAGCATTTTCAACTCTTGTGATTTTAGCATGAGTATCACAATATTTAGTTTCAGAGTAGCAGCCGTGTTAGTCTGTATCTGCAAAAAGAACAGGAGTACTTGTGGCACCTTAGAGACTAACAAATTTTAAATTTTAAATTTAAATTTAAATTTAAATTTAAATTTAAATTTAAAATTTAAAATTTCTTAGTCTCTAAGGTGCCACAAGTACTCCTGTTCTTTTTACAATATTTAGTGTTTTTCTTATAAACCCCACCACCTGGAGTGAAGTGATTACATGACAATCTTATCTGTGTTTATTTTTAAAAAAAAGGGTTCTAGCCCCCATCATTTGGTAGAAAAGCTTGAAAACATGAGTTTCGATGACTCGTAATTTCTGAACACTCAGGGTTGGCAGTGTTGGAGATCTGATTTTGACTCCTAAGTTTGATCCTGACCTTGCTGGATCAGCAGGGGTTGAGAGCAATGTGGAGGAAGCATTCTCACTCATGTAGCAGGTGGGAAAGCATCTCATGTCATTCTCAGCTTTGCCCACTGCTGCTGCTATAATGACTTGAATTGATGAGCTTCTGGAAGGAGAAGCATGTCGGCTGCCTCAGAGAGGGGGCTGGTCAGCACAAGCGAGCCTTTAAAGGGGCAGGGGAAGTAAATAGGGGAAAACAGAGGGATCTTGTCATAATTACTTCCCTCTTTCTTAACCTTCTCCCTAACCCCCATGCCACCTCCCACTTGAAATAAAAAATAATCCAGTGTTCTTTGTATTTCATGTCTCAAGATATTTCTGCACAGCATTTTTGAGCAAACAGGGGTTAGCCTCCAATCCCAGGTCAACACACTTGGGCTCACACAGCACTCTAGAAATAGCAGTGTAGACACACTTTGAAGTTGCAGCTCAGGCTGGAGCTCAGGCCCTGAAACCCAAACCCTTCTCTAGAGTTCAGAGCCCGAGTTTCAACCCGAGCCACAACTTCAAAGTGCTGTCTATACAGCTATTTCGAGAATGCTGTGTGAACCCGACTAGCCCGAGTCTGTCGACACAGGCTCAGAGGCTTCCTCCCACAGGCTCCAAAATGCTGTGTAGACATACCTTCAAAGGCTGAGGGAGAGAAATGGTTTGTCTTTTAGAATAAAGGAAGAAAAGGAGTCTTGTGAATTTGCTTAAAGTCTCTGTTCTTCAAAGCTGCCCACACAAGCTCAGAATAATCCTAACTGAATAGCTTCAATTACAAATGAACTCTGCAGAAATGTTACATTTGTTCCAAACTAATTTAACCAGTAGGTTTCTACTCACATTCCAGTCTGATAGTAAAATAACACCAAGTATATGTGAAAAGTATGTGTCTCAAAACCATGCAGTCAATATAGTTAAAAAAACAAATTCCAGTAACTCTTCTTAGACATCATCTTTGGGGAGAGTTCATTATTTCTGTTTTCATCACTTTAAGAAACAGGCTTTGGGAACTGTTGTTAGGGAGCTTACAAAACTGCCTTTAAGAAGAAACCGATAAACTCTGACAGTGTAATCACTGATAAAAGAGAGACTTTTCAACCTGTTCCCTTCATAACTTAGCTTATGAGACTTGCTGCCATTACAGAACCTGCTGAGGGATTAGTTAGCAGTGGCTTTAAAGTAGCCTTTTCTTAGTCAACTAACAGGAATTCTTCATAGTGGTACATTTCTCCTTGTGTTATTTTAATGTCTCTCTCATTTACCTGCATGCACACTCACCACCAGATCAAATGAATTCTTAATCAGTTCAGTTTCTTAAGGACAGGCAAAACTGTCAGGTTCACATTTAAAATATATATATATATATAAAGACAGTATCTAGAGTGCTGCACTATGCTGCTTTGCAAGCCATTAAAAACAGATGGTTGAGCATTTTCTGTCAGAATGTTTTTCTGATGGGAAATGCAATTTCTTTGGGAAATTTTTGATTTTTCATCAGGACAATCAATATGAAATATTTAGTTCCAGGTCAGTTTGATCCAGATTGGAATATTTTGTTGTGTTGAACTGACCCAAATGTTTCATTTCACATCAGTTGAAAAAAAAATATTAAACTGCATTTTCCTATCAGTTTATTGCCTTATGGGAGTTGTAGGTCAGGGCCCATTCTCTCCTATAGGCCAGGCTCCTGAGAGGATTACATCTCCCATAATGTAATATGGATTTCTCTCTAACACATCTGTGTGGTGTATTGTGGGAGTCCTGTGACTCAGGGTGCATCATGGGAACTATAGTCTGGCCAGAGAGCCTGGCCCATAGAGGATGGGCCATAGAAGCCCATCAACTCCATGAGATGATGTGCCACTATGGGAAAATGTGGTTTAATATTGAACTGACTTGAAGCAAATTGAAATGAAACATTTTGATATCAAAAGTACCAAAAAAATCATTTTGGAAATGTCAAAGTGAAACATTTTGGCTCAGTTCAACAATGAAACTGCATCCACTCGATCTGCCACAGAGCCTCATTGGAGTAATAGTTTGGGTGCCTCGTGCCACCATTTTTCTTTGTGGGCTGGGCTCTCTGGCCAGACTACATCTCCCATGCTTCACCACAGTCATGGAATTCCCATCTGCAAGCAATGGTTCAACCAGAGGGAAGTTGTAGTGAATGATGGGATATGTAGTCCAGCCATGGAGGATGGCCAGTAGAGGAGAATAGGGGCATGTGGCACCTAAACATGAACTCCCATGAGGCACCATAGCTGGTCAGGTGAACACAAATTAATGTCAAACTGACAAATGACCAAAATGAAACATTTAAATTCATTTCAATGAACTGAAGTGTTTCAATTTAGGTCAACCTGACCCAAAATAAAATATTTCATTTTGAGTATCCTGACAGAAAATCAAAGCATTTCAACAAAATTGAAATTGTCCCTCAGAAAATTTTGATTTGTGGAAAGTGAATTTTCTGTCAAAAATAATTTGGAAGATAATTGCTAACCAACTGCTTCTTGGCCCTACTGACTTTCCATCTGCACTGAGCAGTCTCTCTGGACCCACAGAGATGAGCTCCAGATGGCCCCCAGCAACAGCCACCCCTTTGGCCTATGGAAAGGAGGGCTGGGCTGGGAACCAAAAGAAAACCATAAGCTCTAGACTCAGCTCTTTCTCTGATTTCTGTGAATAACTCTGTGGACTTCACAGAGTAAAGCCTCATACCCATACCTTGGCAGGCAGACAAGTAACATTCACTCACTTTTATAGATGGGGTAACTGAAAGATTGCACAAGGTCACTTCAGGCAGAATCATGAATACAAGCCTGCTTCTAATACCCCAGAACTAAATCTTATCCGCAGCCACACTGCCTTTCAGACTGAATGTGCCAAATCTACATGCTTGGTTGAGCTGTCTGTAATCACTGGACACCACTCTCTTCCAGTGCCAAGAATAGAAGCCAGAAATTGTAACTTCCCAACATTCCACTGCTGTATAACAAGTAGTTATGTAAGCCACTGGCAAAAGTGCGTCACATCCCCTCCCAGCAGCTGGTCCACTTTGATGATAACAGATTACTACTGCTAGGAATGAATCCTTTAGCTCAAATGGCCGTGTCGTCTGTCTAAAGTCCCTGGGTTCCAACCCTACATATAGGTGCATTACCTATATTGGTTACCTATATATAGGTGAATATGGTTCCATGTACTGAAATTTCTTTTTTCAGTATGATTTTTTTTAAAAAACTAGAAAAGTATTTTTTATAAAAGAATGTTAAAAGAACATTAAGGATACAAAGTCAAGCCCTCAAACAGTAGGAAATGCCAGAATTAAGGATGTCCACACAACCTTAATTCAGCCCCCTTGTGCATTATGATACAGTCTTTGGTGACATGAACGCATAGTATTTGTCATTCGGGTCATAGAATGGATAGAATGAAGAGGCAAAGGGTTGTAAGAAGAGCAAGGATGTTCTTTTCTTTCTAAGGCATTGAGCTGGAACCCAGCAGACTGAGGTTTATTCCTGTCTGCCACAGACATACAATGGGTTGCTGTGCAGGACTATCACAGTGCATAGGTACAAACCGCCAAATTAAGATTACACAGGCAATCTTCCATCTGACACTTCCTAACTTTTGAGTGCTTGACTTTGCATCTCCACATTTTTTTAGTGTCATTATTTATTATGTTTGTTATCATAGTGCCTAGAGGGCCAGCCGAGAATAGGGACCCATTTTACTAGGCACTGAACAAACTTAATTTGTAGTATACAGTTGATGCAGGGTCTATTAGCTGAATGTTTTTCTGACTCACTTTTTCTTTTCTTTTAATTCTTTGCCTCTGTGGACTTTCCATTACAACTTTCCTGCCCTTTTCCATACTTTAGCTAGTCTTTGGCTCAGTTGGCAGATGACAGAGCTTTATTGTGGCTAGAATTGCATTTGTCATTGCTGTATCATCACTACCATGTCTCTTAGGACTGGTGTATCCTTGTTTCTAAGTGAAACTACCTGTCTTATGTTCCCCACTGAGTGAGATTTATGACTGCAAGCCTTAGAATTGCTTGTCTGTCTCTATTTCAATCACAGTGTCTGACTCCAAAAGATCTCATAACTTTTTCTCTGTGAGGCTCAGATCTTTTCTTCTGCTTATTCTTTCACTATTCTGGTCTCATACAACTAGCTGGAAGTCTCGTGGTATTGAAAGGTTTGGATTTGGATTTAAGGAGTAGCCACAAGCCTTCAACAAGCCCTCAACACGAAACTATCCAGAACCTAGATTTACATACAGAATATCTTATTATTCTCCAAGTAGCTTTTGAAAACATTTGGTAAATTACCCTCACTTCAGTAAATGGGCTCTGATTCAAAACCCTTTGAAGTCAACAGAAGTGGCCCTTCCCACCCTACAGCACTAAACTGGCATTTTTGAGAGCAGGAGAGCTCCTTTTAGTCATTTCAGGATGCCACAGCAGTCATTTCAAATGGTGCATTATGAACTCCCCTTCGTTCCAGGCCACCTCTGCTGTCCGGAAGGTGTGGCCCTGCCCTCACCCTAGATTCTTTTGGGTGACGAGCAACTACTAGGGTGGTTGTGCCTTTCCCCGACACAGAAGCACACAGGAAGGTGAAGACTCTTTGTGCACTTGGGCAAGGCTGGCTACAATAGAACCCTTAATGAACTTGATTCTGTTTTTAGAATTTGAATGTATGTCTACTCTACAGTGTACTTGTAGAGGGTAGTACTGATATACTGCATACCCGGTAGTATTTAGGGGAAACCACTGCACATGGTAACAGAGGTGCTGGAACAATTTGTGTAGTGGGGGTGCTGAGAACCATTGAACCAAACTGCAATCCCTGTATATAATGGAAATCATTTCAAGCCAGGGGGGTCAGCAGCATCCTCAGCACCCTTAGTTCAAGCATCTATGCATGGTAAATTATGCAACACATTCTTTGGAAACAATCACTACACAGCAATCTGCCTTACTGCTCTCATATTACCTCATTCTCCCTGTGCACATAATTCTTATCACATTGCAGAGTTCTCTCATGGCTGCAAGGAGAACAACACAGTCCAGAGAAAAGAGTGGGTGCTTAATGTACCTTGCCTCTACTTTACAGTTTATGGAACAAATAGCATTTGGAAACAAGGCTTCTGAATATTTAAAATGGAAGGGAATGCAGTGGAGACAGGGCCAAACCAGAATCTAGGATCGGAACTCTCTGAAACAGGGGGAAAATTCAGATCTGGGTCTGTTGGTGCTTTGCTGTAGGACTTCTTATCATGTGACTGCTTCATTGACTTCTTAGAGCATTGTGTAATTGACACTGCATGCTGAAATTGTTCTCCAAGAGAGAGTAACAGTTTTCATGTACATGTCCTGAGGTGAACTGGAGGCACCTCACAAAGACAACATGGACTAATGACATCCAGTCCTGTTGACAGTGAACAGACAACACCAAAGAAAAGGTCATTATCAGCCTGACCGAAGGATCCAGGGTCCTCCTACACGTTGCCCATCATCATCTAGTGGAACAAGGATTACAGCAGCAACACTGGTCTCATTTTCATAGTTTTGGTTGCTTTGGTGGAGTTATTGGTGAGGACATTTCTCAGCTGTGGCCTCCTTGTGGTCATGCATTGTTGAGTAATTTCACTTAAAATGGTGGGATTTATGAACATTCTTACAGCACTTTCTCCGCCCTCTAAATATGACACACTTGTGTTGCGGCAGATTCATTACTTTGTGGTACAAAGCATTTCCCTGAAGGTTTTTTGTAGTAGACATTAATTATTTTGTTCTCCCATGTGACATTCTCTGAGATAATAGAGGCCTCTAAAATGATTGTACAATACACTTGAAAACCACTGAGGACTGTATATTCTCCATTCAATCAGCAGGGCTTTAGCTTCATGTTCTTACCAGTTATAATGAGATTTATGAAGTTAAAGTCTCATACAATGCATTGAGAGTACTTCCCTGTGTTTTGCACTGTCCTGTATAATCAGCAGACCTAAGAAATAGAGTGATATGGATCACTGAGAATAACAAAGAAAAAAAGCTGATATACATTCCTCTCTGCATGGTTAAATGTATGTAGTCTGGATGCCATGTGGGAAATGTTGATTCATTGATCTACTCATAAAATTTTGGATCTAGTTAAAGCTGCTCTGACATGCTCAGTGTTCTATTACTGTTTTAAAGTTTCATAAATATTTTTAAAGTGTAGAGCAAGCTTTCTGGCACCAGTTTCAGTTGAATTTGTGCAGTTTCATTCCACTTGCAAATGTCTTGCATTATTGATGCAACCATGAATTAAAATTCATGATAAAATATTGTAGTAAACATTCGTGATAAAATATTGTAATAAACATCGCAACACTGGAGGGAGCTAGGGATGTGATGGTTCAGCATACAGCTGATTATGGGGGCTTGAGCTTTTCAATCCCTGTGCTGGTTGGCACAGGAAGATATAGCAAAAGACTTTTTAAGAGAACCTACATCAAGATTCTTGTCTTCATTCCACTGTCTTTGCCTTATGTTTCCCCTGGCTGGCTGTTCTCAGTGACATCCATGTCCATACTAATTCTTCTGGGATTAGCTCAGAATCTCTGAGCTGGCCACTATGACAATCATGGGACTATCCAAATGATTCATGGCTCATCTTCCAAAGGCAAATCTGTTATTTTGGTCTGGAATTGGAAGTGGAGATAGAGTATTGCCCTTGGCATAGACCAAACATATTTTGTTCAGTGTGAGGCATACCTTTTCCATCAGAACAAAAGACTTCTTCCAATGGTCTGTGAGTGACCATTGATGGAATCATTGCATGTTTGGATTAGTCTGAGGAGAATACTGTTCAGACGAAAGCCCTCTCTACTAAATACTATTCAGCTATTAATATTCTGGCTATTAAGTATTCTCTCCCTCTTGCTTTTCCCTACAGTACAGACATCCCTGGGATGGGCACAATCTAAATGTCTGGGTAGTTAGACTGAGACAGTTGGAGCTAAAGGGAAAAGAGCAAAAGCAACCATTGTAGAAGTCTCATTCCAAGACCATAAAAAGTTTTTAAAAAACCTTATGCCATTACTGTGCAAGCATAGTTTCTTCACCTTCCTCAAAGGCCAGAGAAATGCAGCTATTTTGGGTAGTATACAGGTTAATCCAGGTTGTTTCTGCTTGGCTGCAAGTTGGAGCTTTTCCTGCTGTGGTGAATTTTCATGTTATTTGGCAGACAACCTTATTCTAGTCTCAATTGACCTGCCTCCCTCAGCTGTGGTGCATCAGTGTCTTGGGGCAGGGAAGCAATACATGTGTCTTTTTGCTTGAGTTTTAGACACTGTAATTCACTGATGTTTTAGAGGTGTTGGCAGAACTTTAAGCTACAATTGGTGAGCCGAACCCATGTCCTCCCAGGCTGGCAAAGACCAATGGAGAAGTGCAGAACCTGTTTTGATTAAGATTATCAATGGTTGTAGACAAAGGCATTTTCCTTGCTATGTTTGTTTTGTGTTTGATGTACAGTTTTGGCAGGCTTGAAACTTACTTTTGCTAGCTGTTTAACACTGCTTTAAAAAACAAAGACTGAAGTATGACTCACTGTTAGCACAGCAGAATAGATTTTGTCAGGAATGGTTATAAGGGACTGTGGTGCAGGCAGTCTTGCCTAGTAGCCACAGCTGGGCTGAGTCTGCCCGTCAGGGATGGGAGTCACCAGGTCAGAGTTAGAGGAGTTGCAAGACCAGGTCCCATAAACCATAGTCAGGGTTAGAGTCAAGCTGGGGTCAGAGACCAGTGCCAGTGCCAGGCTAACATCCAGAGGCAGGAATTGGGGTCGAAGTCAGGCTAGAGTCAGAGACCAGAGATCAGGAGACAAGGCAAAGTCTGGCATTGCAGTAGGCCAAAGTCTTTCTGGCTACCCAGACAACCTCCTGGGCCAACCCCTGGGTTAAGGAGAGCCACTTGGCCAATCAGAGGGCTGCACAATATTGTCACTCTGTGGGACTGATTTCTTCAATACCAATCATGTGGTCATTAAAGCTGGGTGAGATTTGGCCACAAAGGTTGTGAAGGCTCCAAAAGAATATGTGAAATGTTATACAACCCCTCCACAAGGATTGCTTTAATAGGGGCCAGATTGTGCAAACTACACAGGGCCCTGAATAAGGCCAGTTGGCAGACACATCACCATAGCAAAACTCTAGTCAGGATTTTGCCTCAGCCTCTTAAAATGATTCAGCCTGCTACCTACTCCACAGGCTAGTGTGTGGGGTCAAGACCATGGCTCTGCCTCCAAGGGGTGGATTACCACCCACCCAGGGGAATCCCCTGTGCTCCTTCAAAGTAAGAGGCTGTCGTTGTTTCTTTCCCTTGTCTGGAAAGCATGGGAGTGGAGATGGGAAAAGGTCTCCTTTTGCCTTCACCTCTTGCAAACCCACATGAGGGCAAAGGGCAACCTAGCCCTAGTAGTAATGCTATTATTTTGTCTTAGAGAAGATTTATGCCTGTCTGACTTCACTCCGTAAAATTCTCCACTTGAGAGTCTTAGCTACCGTATTTCCTTTAGCTACTGTACATCACGGATATAAGGCAATCCTATGTGTCTATGTCATACTAAAAAAAGATTTTCAAACTCCTATCTAGCATTTTCATTTTAGCCCACTGTTACCTGTTCCATTCTGCATTGTTTATATAAGAAGGATTTTAATCAATTCTGATCTATTGGTTTTCCTTTTAGGCAAAACAATTGTACTGTTATCCCTTCTAAAACAACATCCTGAAGCTTCTACGGTATGGAAAGTTACTCAAAGCACTTATGAAAGAGAGAACCAGAGAGCCTGTAAAAGCTGGAAACAGAAAATGCTAGATGTGTGCTCCGTTACACACCAAACATTCAGTTAACAGTTATTCTGTATTAGAAATAGCTTACTAAGTAAATCTATATTGAAATCTCGATATCCTGCTGACTGTGTTATAATGAAGTAAATGTTATCAAGAGGATGCAATACACAGATTGATAAGGAAAAGAAGTTTGCAGGGATGACAAGTAATTCTTAAGACTTTCATTCTTAACCTGCATTGTATGAGAATGTATTTAGAATAGCTCCTCTGTTGTTTGAAGATAACAGACCTCATTCATATCTGTAAAACTGCTGGGAAATCATCATTCTAACATCTCTACCATCTAGAATATAGATTTCCAAATAGCTTCTTCAGAACGGAAAATCTAAAACTAGGAGTTAACGACTAGAAAGCCAAGAACATTTAGGTCTTTCCGTGTCACATCAACCAGTGCCTCCTGCATTGCAACTTCTTCAATCTGCTTTTCTGCTTGCGTATGGAGTTAAAAACATGCATAAGCACTTCAGCACTTTCTGGGGCATTTTACTTGTCATTGTCTATTGCTCAAAGATGTGAGAACCCCCCTCAGAATGAAGTTACTATGACATTTCTGTAAATGTTAAGCTCCCAGATAAGGATATGTTCTTTCCACAAGTGCTAAAATCACTGAATGGGCAGCTTGAGGCTTCCCCTGGCATGAAGGAATCCCAGAGCGGCATAAAACAGCATAGCTAATTCTATGCCACCCCCTCTTCATTGCCCCCTACACACACACACAGAGCACAGGGGGTATACAAAGGTTTGGTGATCCCCAGCAGCAAAACATTTCCTACGCAGCTATTACAAGCTATCATAAATTAGAGCAGCCCCAGAAAATAGAAGAGCATAAATGTTTACAGCCTTAGCTTCCCTGCCCTGAAAGCCAAGCAGAGGTCATACAGCCTATATAGCTGAAATATGTCAGGATAGTATAGTTGTGTCAATGTAGTAAAACAATTGATTATAATTAAAGTATTGCTACACTTTATAAAACATTCATAAATAACTTGGACAAAATTCTTCTTCCATTGTGCACCTCCAGTTGACCTCATCAGGGATTACATGCAGCTATCTGAGGGCAGAAAATTTTGTTGTCTTTCATGAAAGCTGGCCAATTAGTACTATTTTTAGAATACTTTATATATGTTAAATATTACTGCAATGCAAATATGGTTTAATTTTCAAACATCCACTCTTTCACTGTTCCCATAAAATACGTACAAATATGTAAATATGTGTGACTACTTGTGCATGCAATTGTCTGTTTTGTACATTCAGTTTCCTGTTTGCTTGTTTGAGTTTCTGCATTTTTGTGGGTCAGTCTTAAGTGTGAATGTTTGAAAATGTAATCCATATGATATAGGTACATACAGAGCCTGAGCCTTCTCTCATGTACACCCATATAAATCAGGTGTCTGTGGATTTTTACTTAAGTGAGGAAAATCAGGTAGACTTGTAATTTTTCCACATAAGAAATCCCACTGAACAACAATCCCTGTTCTGCTGCTTTTACTCATATTGAACAGGGACTACTCGTAGAGTAAGATGGTACTCAACACAGGTAAGGGTGATAGAATTTTCCCCATTGTGAATTAAAAGGACTGAGAAGAAAATATTCTGTAAAAGAAGAAATGATCCACTTCAGAGAGGCATAAAAGAGACTAATGTAATTTAAAACACAAATGCTTCACAAGAGGTTTTTTGTTTGTTTTACATATCATAGTTCTATTATGAATCCCAAGAAAAGATTTAGAGAATTTCAAGCACAAACTGGCTATAAATGTATACAATGAGATTGTCTGGCTTTTACTTTAGTTGTTGTAGAAGTGTGAAAAATGGAAGCTGTTTTTTGTTTTCCAAATGGTAAAGGTCAGTATTGACTGGATGCAAACTTATTAATGCTCAAGTCGATACTTGATTCACCTCAGGATTTTCCTTGATTCTGTTCATTTGAAAGGATGTCAGTCATGGTTTAAACTGGGCAATTAGTTTAATAAATACCAGCAGTAACCTATGCAATATTCATGTTTATCTAGCAGCTGTAAGAAGTGTGGCATTTAGAGCAGTGGTTCCCAAACTTTTGAGGGGCGTGCCCCCCTTACCCCATCTGCTTCCCCCCACACCCTCCCCAAGAGCCAGGACCAGGAGCAGGGACAAAGCTCTGGGGGTAGAGGGGGAGACACAGACAGGGGTGTCGGAGAATAACAGAGTTCTCACTCTTTTTGGTTGGGTACAGCAAAGTCAGATACTTTATTCTCTCAAGCAGCTGCATAAAGGGAGAGAGTGCACTAGGACACAGGGTCTCCCCCTCCTAGGCAGGTCTCTCAACAGGTAAACAATTACAACAAGCATTTATACCTTTTGTTACAGATAATAAAAAGCAACAGCTGCATTTTGTTTATACATAGGTCATTCTGATATCTTGTTTTTCTCACTTATGTAGACTCTTAGTCTACATTCCATATTGTCTGCACATTATCTACACAAGGTCGCAACAACTTCTCACACAGTTCTTTCCCACTCACCTCACACAATCCTCGCTTCTACAAATCTCATGTTATTAGGGTTACAGTTAGCCTGACTCTTACAAACAAACTGGCATGCATTACAATCCCTTTCCTGTCAGTTCTTTCTCTGTTTCCACAGGGGTAAGGGGACCGAGGCTGGGGCCGCAGTTGGAAGTGGGGCTGGGAGCAGGAGCGGAGATGGAGCCACAGCCAGGGGCCAAGCCCAGGAGTGGGGATGGGGCCGGGAGCAGAGCCATGCCGAGTCTGGAGGTGGGACTGGGAGCAGAGCTGGGGGTGAGGCGGGGCTAGGTGGCGCTTCCTCCCTGCCCCCCCATGGGGGCTGGCCCAGGCCCTGCTGTGCCCCACCACCAAACATTGTTCGGCACAGTTTGGGGACCTCTGCCTTAGAGGATGACCTGATCACAGGCACTTGAGCAAGTCTGACTTTCCTGCAGAGGGTGTTGGTACACAGCCACACTGTGGGAGAAGAGATAGACATATTGTTGTAGCACATCATGAAAAACCCTGATGTTGGTGGAATTGTGACATAAGAAGTATCTTGATGTCCTCCTTCTCTTCTTATTCCCTTCTTCCCTGGCTCATTTATCCCTATCTTCATACTCTCTTTTTTCTCCTTTTCATGTATCCCACCCCAATTCCTTTTTCTCCTGCTTATCCTTTTCTATTTATCTATCCTTACTCCTCCCTATATTTCTGTCCTCCTGTCCTTTTCTCTTCTATCTCTGTCTTTCTTATTCTCTTCATTCACTGAAATGCAACATGATTAACCTTGACCAGATGTGACAATAACATTCCATCCAGTAGTGAGAACTGATTGGGAGAACAGTCCCATGTGCAAACTTATAATCATACAGTTATACACTGTATACAGAGAAAAGACAGAAAAGAAAGGGTATATGTTTGTTTGTTAAATACTTTACCATTCTAATTTATTATGTACAATTTAGGTACAGAAAAATCAAGTCAGACTCAGTCTTTCATAATGGAAGGAAAATTACTGCCCAGAAATTATTTTGATTCATTATTTGTAAATGCAATTTTTGAAAAGGTTGGACTGAGCACATTTTTAAATGCCTTAATATTTAGTATCATATAATCACTTATGTAAAATCAGGTGCATCATCCTGCAGACCAAAACAATGCAGACTTGAAGAAAAGCCCAGATTCACATGTTTAGAGAGCAAGCTTTTGAAAAAGACAGGTTTGTCTCATTAAGGGCTAGATGTTTAAGTCACAACACAATCTACCCTGAGTAAAGACCGCACACCACTGTACTACTCCTATAGAAGACAGGCTGCAATGAATATAGAAGTGGATCAATAGCCATTGCAGAACTTGAAATAGTCCTATGATGCGGTGCACTTTTGTCTGCCACTCCACATATAGCACTAATCAGGCTGCTGTGATGGAACCATTTGTAATCTCTTTGGGTATGTCTGCACTGCGCAAAAAAAAAAAAAAAAAAAAAAAAAAAAGACACGGTGGCCGCATGTATCAAGGCCCAGGTCTACAGACTCAGACTCGCGGGGCTCTCACTATGGTGCTAAAAATAACAGTGTAGACATTCATACTTGGGCTAGTGCTCGGGCTCTGAAACATGGGTGGGGGGGGTGGCCTGCCAAAGAGTTGAACGTAGAGTGTGCTGCTGTTGTCTAGACATGAGATGTGGATAAGGCCAACATCTGAGAGGTAAGCTGCAGTTTCCTTGCCAACAGAGATGAAAAAAAGCATTTCCATCCACTGCTACTACATGTGAGCATCTATGAATAGTAATGAGTCCAAAAAGACTCCAGAGTGACACACCTCCTTGAAAATTGGCAGGCAGGTGTCATCTGCTGAGGGTTGATCATGGCTCCTGCTAGTTTCTCAAAGTGCTTTCTTCTGACAACTACTATATCACCTCAATCATATCTCAACTGAGCTTGAGTCAGCTGTTTTACAATCTCAATTGATTGGCCTCTTCCACCTTTTCATGTTCTCTGTATGTATAAATATCTTCTGTCTGTGTGTTCCATTCTATGCATCTGATGAAGTGGGCTGTAGCCCACGAAAGCTTATGCTGAAATAAAGTTGTTAATCTCTAAGGTGCCACAAGTACTCCTGTTTTTCACCGAGATCCCCCACCAATTTCTCTCTGCAGGGAGACATCACTGGCAGTGCGCACGACAAAGGCATTTTGCATGTTCACATTAACTATATCAAAGAAGAATTGGCAAAAATACACTGATATCAGACCCTATCCATACTCATTCAGTATCCACAATTACAAATTACTAAAATATAGCTATCAGAGTTTTTAATTTCACCATTTAATAAGTCTTCATTTTTATATGTCAATATGATGTTCAGTATGTGTTACCCTATTCTACCCTTTAATCTATTGGGAGGGAGGTGTTATCTTCTTTAAACAAAGGTTTTCAAAGTCCTTTTTCATTCAAAGTCCAGTTTCATTTGTGAGTCATGACAAAAAAAAGTCATCAGAAATTTTCCTTTATAGCATTTTGAGTGATGTCTCAATTTTAGGACCCTGATATTTAATTTTTTTTAATGGTACCCAAACAGAGATCATCCTTTTTCCTCTTAAGATTCCTTTCCTTTACTGCAGCATTCTCCATCACACTGGGCAAATGGCAGACAAAGCTTAGGACCCTTCACCTGAATGAGCAGCAGAAGCCATGCATCTCTGCAATCCTTGTAGCCACATACAACTCCACTGACTCTTTGGCCCACATCACATGCACACACCTGGCCTGCGAACTACAGTATAATTCTGGATTTCCTGTCTATTTTCCATCCTATTCCAGTTCCATCAGACCAGAACAGGGACAGAATTACCCAACTGCCTTTCTTCCCTCCCTATTTGGCAAGCTGGGCTTCAGTTCCACTTCCTGGCTTCAAGGTCGATGTGGCGAAGGATGTCAGAATAGACAATGGGCTAGTGGATAGGGCACTGCACAGGGACACGAGAGAGCCAGGGTCACGTCCTAGCTTAGTCACAGACTTCCTGTGCCACCTTCTGTAAATCACTCTAATCCATCTCTGATTCCCACATGTAAATAGGAACAATACTTCCTTACTTCATAGGGGTGTTGTAAGGATAAAATCCATTCGTGTTTGTGAGGCAGTGAGACTCTACCATGATGTAACTAGTGTAACTAAGCAAACAAAATGGGAGCTGGTCAGTGCTTCAAGAAATAAGACCATTCGTTTTGATCAATTTATGAACAGGATTATATGACTGTTGCTGGCAACTGGACTCTATGATCCACGAGGTCCCTTCATGTCCTGTGTCCTATGTTCCTATGTACAATAAAGGTTGGAACTATGTGCAGAGCAGGGTTTGCAAAATCCTGGGCAGGTTCACAAGGAGGCAGGAGGTAGTCTCAGTTTATGAGATTTGTCATGGTTGCAGAGAGGCAGAGTGGATCCATTCGTAGGTGTTGTTTATGCAGATTATGAAGAGTGAAGATCAGTTTATTCTATATTTGCTTACAGTGTGTACTGTTTTTGAGGGGTGGGGAGAAGTGTAGAAATGAAAGCTCACATGAAACACTTTGATCAGGTAGGTCCCAAATAGTTGCCCTATTCTTCCATTTTATACTATCTATAATCTTCACATAGCATACAATGATGCTATTTATCAGCATATCCAAGGAATTTGGTCTGCCTCTCCCTTGCCCACCCAGTGGCATTTTTTATTTATTTCCTTGTTGTGAAATAATGAGCCAGATGAAGTTATGTCATTTGCACCAGACAGGAACATTGCTTGACACTCGGATAACCTCCAAGAAGGAAACAAATATTACTTTTTGATTTTTCTTGAGTCTTAGTAAGCAACTTCATTTGTAATCATATATGAAACTGTCTCAAGGCGTTATTTAGTATGAAGAAGTGGCTATACTGATTTATTAGTGAAAATTATTAATGAGCTTCCTCAGAGAACACTTAGTAGCCTACAGTTCATTTGTAAATATTTTGCCATGAATTTTGGCCGTTCATGCAGAGTTAAATGAAACCATATAATTTAATGATTATGTATTATCATAATACATAATTGGATGGCTTATGTAACTAACCATCAGACTGGAAATTGTGACAGTTACATTCAAATCTATAATTGGGTGCTCAAGTATTTGAGGAAAGTGAATACAAAAGAGTCCTGAATATGATTTAAATTGAATTTCCAGTATTTCCTCAAATCTAGACTTGGAAATCGTCATTAATGTCCATAAGACACAGACAACATCAAAGTGTATTTAGCTAACAATGATCATATATTTTCTTATGTTACATAAACTTAAAATGTATTTCTGAAAGCAAGGTAAAAAAATAGAAGAAAGAAAAACATCCCTTGCAGCATAAATATAACCCGTTAATCTTCTACATACACAGATATGCCATAACTGTGCTTCCTCTTTTTGCAGTTACAAGTAGGAAAAGCTTGTTGTGTAGATATTTTCCAAGAGTTCTGTGAGCACCAGAGTTTTCAAGTGGATGGTAATTTAGCAGATTTCCTGTGAACAAAGGGGTTTGGGGCAAAACCACTCACTTCCCTGCACTTTAAGCATGGGGGTGTTGTCTGGCTGGCCGGTAGAAGAGGGTGATGCTTTCTGGCTTGGGGGAGAAGGGGAGATGTAAAACTGCTGGAAGAGCTGTCAGCGTGGTGGATGACTCACCACCTAGGAATGAGGGGTTTAAAAAGGTCAGCCTAGGCCTGACCCCTCCCGTCATTCACTTGGAACAGGCTGGGCAGCACTCACCCGCCCTCCCTATTTAGGTCACAAATATGCTGGGTGTTTAGCTATATCTGCTGTGGGCATGATGCTAGCTGCCCCACTAAGGGGGACCGGGAAGGAATTTTTCTCTTAGCACCATTTTGGCCAGGTGCAGTGGGGGGATTTTCGCCTTCCACGCAGCAGGTTCAGGTGGGCTCTGTTCATGCATAGCATGACGGGCGGTAGACTATATGTCGCAACTCTTTATTTAACTGTATAGCGGATGTTCAGTGCAGGTACTCCATAAATTAAGGCACAAAAGAGTGGATAAATGGCTTGGGAAAGAAATTAAGGAGAGGTGCTTGGTAATTGAGCAATCCGGGGGCAGTTGGGGAATCCTTTGATTGGTACAGCAGGGAGATCACCCCCCATCATTATAGTCCACCTTAACCCCTCCTACGGGGGGCGGGGGCGGTAAGGTCCCGGCAAGGGAATTGCTGGAGGGATCTGGATGAAAAGGTGGGGAGCTGGTGGAAGCCCCCCCCCCCAAAAAAAAAAATTGGCTGGAATTGGAGCATCCCGGCAGTGGATCTGCTGGAAGGACATAAATTTTTCACCTGCACTGCACATTTTATCCGCCAGGTTAGTCTCAGACATCTATCTAATAATAAAGTTGTGGCCTGATTAAACCCCTATCTGTTTCCTGTTATTCTTTCGGCATAGGCAGACAATGCTTATTCTGTGTGGAAGCCCTCCCTGCCAGCCAACCCTTCAAAAGGAAGACTTGGGGAAAACTCTACACTGATACCTCACATTTTCTTTCCTCTAAAGTGGCTCAGTGTGCTGAGGGTTCTGCATAGGGTCTGGGGAAGAAAATAAACAATAACAATGTATCACAAATAGAAAAAAGGGGAAGTTGATAGCAATGAATATAAATTTAAACACTAGGGATTGTCGAAAATTGATAAAGGAAGCAAAAGGACACAAGGAGAAATCTATGGCTATCAGAATTAAGGACAATAAGGAGCAAAAGAAATCCTAACCCTGGTATTGGTCTACTACTAGATAGAAATAGTAGAATTGCCGATAATAATGCAGAAGTGTTAATAAATATTTCTGTTCTGTTTTTGGGAAAAAGCTAAATGATGTATTCCTAGCATATTATGAAGAAATACTTTCCACTTCAATAGTAACTCAGGAGGATGTTAAACAGCAGCTATTAAAGTTAGACAATTTAAAATCAGAAGATCTGATAACTTGTATACAATGGTTTTAAAACAGCTGGCCAAAAAGCTCCCTGGATCATTAATGGCAATTTAACAATAAGCCTTGGAACACTGGGGAAGTGCCAGAAATCTGGAAGAAAGCTAACATTGTGCCAATATTTAAAAAGGGTAAACATGATGATCCAGGTAATTATAGGCCTGTCAGTCTGACATAGATACCAGGAAAAAAATTGAATGGCTGATATAGGATTCAATTAATGAAGAATTAAAGGAGGGTAATATCATTAATGTCAATCAACATGTGGTTTATGGAACACAGATCCTGTCAAACTAACTTGATATTTTTGATGAGATTATAAGTTTGGTTGATAAAGGTAGTAGTGTGGCTGGAATACACATATACTTCTGTAAGGCATTTGACTTGGTACAGCACGACATTTTGATTAAGAAACTAAAATTATACAAAATCAACATGGCACACATTAAATGGATTAAAACTGGGTAATTGATAAGTCCCAAATTTAATTGTAAATGGGGACTCATCATCAAGCTGATGTATTTCTTTTGAGGTCCTGCAGGGATCGATTCTTGGCACTACACTATTTAACATTTTTATCAGTTACCTGGAAGAAAAAATAAAATCATTACTGATAAAGTTTGTAGATGACACAAAGATTGGGAGAGTTGTGGGGGGGAGAGGAAAGGTCAGTGATACAGAGCTATCTGGATTGCTTGTTAAGCTGGGCTCAAACAAACAATATGCATTTCAATATAGCCAAATGTAAAGTCATACATCTAGGAACAAAGAATATAGGCCATACTTACAATATGAGGGATGCAGTGCTTCTGAAATAGACTGGGGGTCATAGTGGATAATCAGTTGAACATGAGATTCCAGTGGGACAAGATGTCCAAAAGGGTTAATGTGATTCTTGGATGTATATATGACAGATATGGCAAATTTCCTGCAGTATACTTGTATCTTTGGGGTCCATTGTACAAAATGCATAGTTTATGTATCATTGTGGGCCAGGATTGTAAGTAAAGTCTCTGGGGGGAGATGTGATGCAAGACCTGGATGATCAAAGGACTATATTGAACAATGTACCAGACAAGAATAGATATTTGGAAAAAAGTGTTAAGTGGGTTTCCTGGGGAGGTGAATGCAAATTCTACACCCCAGATTACACAAAAACCCAGCCTTTTGAAGCTACGCCCTGAGGGTCTTTGTCTGCTGATTATCCGTTATCAGAGGCCAAGCTAAAAGGCCCAAGCTGTATAAAGAAACAGCTGCTCTGCCAAGCATGTGTGGTATGTTAGTTCTGAGCTAAGGCTGTTGTGGACTTGTAACCACATGAAAAACCCTTGGTGGGGTTTGAAGGACTGACTCCTATCAGCACCCTTGTTGGAATTGAGGGTGATCGCTGGTAAACTTATTAGCATGTGCGCAGGTTTTTTATTGTTTTTAATATATTTTCTCTGTAATGCTTTCACCTTAAGAATAAATGCACTTGCTTAGAAAGAGCTGTGTGGGAACTTGTAATGCTGGCAATTGCAGCCTAAAGCAGCCACATTACAACAAAGAATGGGCCCAAATACTTTGTCTCATTCAGCCTCTAAAGCCTGGTTGCATGATAGTTTTACAATGACAGCATAATGTATGCTGACACGAATGTGTCTTAATTGTCCTCTGCTTTACAGCCACTGTTAGATTGGACAGTTTACTCTCAGATTGCTGCAAATGCTGATTTCAGTCTCTTCCCGTTTAGATAAGCTTTAAACCCCGGAGTCCGAATTTGTTTCTGCATTAACTATTACCCTAAGGCAAAATTCTACAGTCTGCAGCCCTGCTCCAGTTATAGACATACTCTGCAACCATATGACTATCCCCAGATCCAAATACAATACTGTGGTGGACTTATGGAGGACCCTGTAGGGATTTCTAGAACACCTTGTTGTGACTAGTAAATGAAATAAAACACCACATTAATTCATTTGACCAAATGGAAAGGCCAGACTTGGTGGAAAACATTGACTCCGAGTCAATAACGAAATAAATATATGTATGTTGTTGTGGTGCATTTGATTCAATAAAGCAAGCAAAACCATAGGCATCATGGCAGAGATATCCCTGATTATGTTCACTATACTAATGGTGATGTATATAGCAGTTCATGGCTATATAATATAGGGACCATTATTCTCACCTATCTGCATGCATAGAGTATGCCATAGGAATTCCTTTGCCCATAGAAAAAGGTTTCAGTTCTGAGGCATAGGTCAGCCAAGGGGAAAATGAACGTCTGAACAGAACTGATACATATAAGCCACTAGGTTTATTTGTTAATTCTAAAATGTTAAAACAGTAGTAAAAATACTCTTCTGAAAAAGTGTTTTCTAAATGAACGTTCAATTACAATAGAATTTCCAGAGTGCTATATATTACATTGACATTAACACCGAATGAGTTCGTCCTGGTTAATGTTCTTACAGTGAATGCCAAAGCAATTCATCAGCAGCAGCTACATACAGTAAAGTGCTAACGCATCTCATTAGCAAAACATCCTTTGAATGTCATGGCTCCCGTACTGTGGATCAGAGAGGAGTTCAGTGTGAATGTGACACAGACTAGAATCACACATTTTAGGACTCTCTGGCCTTGGTTACACTCGCGGATTCACAGTGCTGCTGCGGGGAGTAGCGTGCAGCGCTGCAGGCGCTGATTACACTGGCGCTTTACAGCGCTGCGCTCGCTGCGCTCGGGGGGGGTGTTTTTTCACACCCCTGAGCGCAGCAAGTGCAGCGCTGTGAATTGCCAGTGTAGCCAAGGCCTCTGTTACAAATAGGGAGGTAGTCTGGTGTCCATTAAATAGGCCTGTAAAGATAGTCAGATATTATACATACCTCATTTGTAGTGATCAGTTAAATGACAAGTATACATCCGTAAATTGTACTAAAGAAATTAAGTAAATAGCCAAATTGTGGGGTCTCTGAGGCTTTTGGTTAAGAATCCACATACAGGGACCTTCTTTGGAACTAATTTCACTCTTCTCAAGGATGTAGGGGTGAGGGGAGGAAAGAAAGGGTCAAGCACCTCTATAGTAACTGCCCTGATCCCAGACCCCTGAAAGTGCCCATCCAGAACAATGAGGCACAGTGTTGTTTAAGAGTTCTAGGCTGGGGAATAATCCTTATGGAGCAGTTCCAGATGCACGAGCCCCACAGTTCCCTTGGTGCCTCAGGGAAGCCCCAGAGCCCTGTCATTGGCACAGACTATCCAAGTGGATGGTTATTTAGCAGATCTTCTGTAGACAAAGGGGTTTGCAGGCAAAAAGCCACTGAACATTCTGTGGGGGAGCCATACTCGCCAGTCAACCCTTCAACAGGACAACTTGGGGAAATCTCTACGCTGATACCTCTCAATATTTTCTTCCCTCTAACATGGCTCAATGTGCAAATTGATGTCCCCATGGAGGGGTCTCCATGGAGCCTGGGGAAGAGAAGAAGGTACAATGGAGGTTACTGTTCCTCACCACTCACATTTCTGAAGGAGGTAATCAGCACATGGAGAGTCTCCAGGCATAGATCTTGGAGAAATGATCTCTTCTCCCCATGTTGCCTTATCAGAATATACAATATCAGAAGCTCCTTGCAGCTTCTGATATTGGCTTCTTCTCTTGTAATGAAAAGGCACTAGACATCATGACAACTTATTCATGAGCAGAAAATTTAGGCTAACTAATAAGCCAGTGGGTTACATCCAGTTGCTCCTGTTTAGTGGATTTGTGCTACACAAGGATAAGGGAGAATGCAAAGTAAACTCTTTGGATTAGACGCAGGGGTCGGCAACCTTTCAGAAGTGGTGTGCCGAGTCTTCATTTATTCACTCTAATTTAAGGTTTTGCGTGCCAGTAATATATTTTAACGTTTTTAGAAGGTCTCTTTCTATAAGTCTATAATATATAACTAAACTATTGTTGCACGTAAAGTAAATAAGGTTTTTAAAATGTTTAAGAAGCTTCATTTAAAATTAAATTAAAATGCAGAGCCCATTCCGGACCAGTGGCCAGGACCCGGGCAGTGTGAGTGCCATTGAAAATCAGCTCGCGTGACACGTGCCATAAATTGCCTACGCCTGGATTAGAGTATCTGGCCCTAATCTTAGTGTATTTTTACCTAATAATTCTGAAAATCTAACTTCACTACAAATAGATAGGAATTTTGCTAATTTGTGTTTTTCTAATCTGCACACCCAAAAGACAAGCTTTCTCACAACATCTCAGCTGAGATTTAATGAGTGCTATATTCCTATGACTTCATTACTTCAAAAATTATACTAGGTAATAGATACTAGTATGCTGTAATGTAGTTTCATAAGTAATTACTGCTTTTTATAAAAACAAATTATGATTTTGTAAGCACATCCGGCAATATAATATCCACACTGCACACAAATTTTCACTTATGTTTTGAGTGCTGTAGTTTTCCACTTTCAGTATAAATCATTTTATAAACAAGTCATCAGCATAATGCAACAAAATCATTTAGCAGAAAATGCAAATTAAACTCCAATAACATTACACAAGTGAATGATTAGAGCAATTTAAAACCCAAAACATACAAAAAGCACTCCAGCTTTTGTTTGAAACTAATGTTCCCAGTGACAAGTCTGAGCTAAAAACTTTACAGCAATTAATTCCCCAAAATTTAGTATGTTTCCCAAAATTACTTTTGTTTTCTTGGTATTGGCATGTAAACCTCAACGTAGCAAACAAAAACCTGAGACTAAAAACCTGCACAGCCATTGTACATGCACAGTTACAGATTTGCACTTATCAGACAAGCTCTAATTAGTTTGAAGACATTCCCTTTTATTTGTGCTAATGGCAAGATGACAGCTAATAGTAGATTCACTGAAGGAGGGGCTCATCCTGCAGCCCTTAGGGCTGGTCTACACTGGGGGGGGGGTGTCAATCTAAGATACGCAACTTCAGCTATGAGAATAGCGTAGCTGAAGTCGACGTATCTTAGATGGACTTACCTCACGTCCTCACGGCACAGGATCCATGGCCCTGTCGACTCCGCTTCCGCCTCTCACCCTGGTGAAGTTCCAGAGTCGACGGGGAGTGCGTTCGGGGATCGATTTATCGCGTCTAGACAAGATGCGATAAATCGATCCCCGATAGATCGATTACTACCCGCCGATTTGGCAGGTAGGGAAGACATACCCTTACTCAGGTAAAGCTCCCATCCAGTGTTACCAGATCTCACAATTTTATCATTCAGCTCACTGTCATGTGCTTAGGTTCCATGTTTTTTAAAAGTAAGTTTCTGTTCCTCGTGGTTGCAAAGAAAAGCTTGAAAGTGTAACTCCTAAAGGCTCAAAAACCATAAAGCAAAAAAAACTAACCCAAAATGTATGTTGTTATTAATCTCATGATTTTAGGTATCTCTCATCATTCTGGCAGGGGGTGGGGGAGGCTGGAGGCTGACTCATAATTTTTGTTTGCACTGGTGTTGTAGCTGTGTTAATCCCAGGATATTAGGGAAACGAGGTGGGTGAGGAAATATGTTTTATTGGGCCAACTTCTGTTGGTGAAAAAGACAAGCTTTAACTGCTTACTTCACATTGAATGTTTCTTATACATGTTAATTCATGCTAAACAATCTGTTCCACTTTGTATTTAGCTGTGACGCTCTGAGTATGTTTCCCAGCCATGACTGGTTAGAGAACTGGCAGGAACCCTTATCCCGATTTCCTGCTGCCAGCTTTTCTCCCATTAGAAGATAAGGATGTTCTTTTGAGAAGAGATGGCAGTGCTGCAGTAGAGGCCACAGACTGCTACAGGGAAATAGCAGGCCCAGAGTCTGAACTCAGGGGTGGGAGAGAGAGGCCACACAAACAACCCCAAGCGTGGAAGAGGGGCATAAAGAGAGGAACAAAGCAAGAAGAGTGTTCGAGGGGTGAGGTGGGGATCACAAGAATGAAAAAGGAGATGTAGGCAGGACAGAGCCTTAAAAGTCAGCATGTGATTGAACTGTGGTGAGGGCTAGCCCCGCTGGTAGATTGTTCCTCCTACTCTTTGCCTTGGGTTAAAGAACCCTCCTACAGCCTTTGGACAGGCGGGAATTCATCAAGGAATCACTTCAATACACAGATCCAGTTCAACTCCTTTATCACAGAAACACAGTGTCAAAGAATGGCACACTTAATGGGAATATAATAAATTCATCACTTCACAAAGGAACTCGGCTCCATCAGCAAACAAACAGTCCTCCCAATGGCCCCTCCAATCCTGCTCACCAATAAGGTACCCCCTTCCCTTTTAACAGTGACCGAGCCTTGCATGCAGTGCAAGCTCTAGTGGATATGCATCCAGGGGCTGTTTGTGTGGCCTCTCTCTCCCACCCCTGAGCTCAGGCTTTGGGCCTGCTATGTCCCTGTAGCAGTCTGTGGCCTCTACTGCAGCACTGCCATCTCTTCTCAAAAGAACATCTTTATCTTCTAGTAGGAGAAAAGCTGGCAGCAGGAAATAGGGATAAGGGTTCCTGCCAGTTCTCTAACCAATCATGGCTCAGATGGGATACAGAGGCCAGCTCCTTCTGTCTGCTCATCCTCTATCCAGTCAGGGCTCCAGGGGCAGAACTAGCCTTCATGGCCTGTTGCTGACGTGGGGAGTGGGTACTTCATAGAACTTTATGCCAAAAGAGAGAGGAGGCATGGAAGAAGGCCTGACAACATTAAAGTGTTGGCAGAAAGAGATCATTTTACCAGATGAATGCAGGGCAAATTGAAAAAAGGAGAGTCAGGCAGGTTGGAGAGGAGGTTGAAGTAGAAAGAGAACTAGGTTTTGATTGTGACAACAGATAGGAAGGGGACCTATTTTATACATCTTAGAGAGGGATAAGCAAAAACATATGGCAATAGTGTTGATGTGAGAAGAGAAGGACAGGGAGTCAACGGTATTTATACCCAAGATGGAGAGCTTGAAAGATGAAGAAGATAATGGAGTTGTCAATAGTGATGGAGAAAGAGCAGGAGCAAAACTTCATTACATTCAATGGGAGGTTTGCCTCAGTAAGGACTGGAGGTCTGGACCTTCAGTCACTATCCTTCTCCAAAATATATGTTGTACTCCAAGGAAGACTTTATTCTGCATAGTCTGTCTCCCTGGTAGTCTGCAACATAATTCATTATAAGTGTTTATATGTGTGTGTGTGGAGAGAGTAAAGGAGAGAACTTTGCCCTATAACGTAGAGACTATGCAGAGAAAGATTTAAGACCTATAAGAGTTATATGTCAAAGCTATTGCATGATGTCACTATAGAGCTATATTTCACAGCATTATGGTGACAGAGCAGTGAGGTCACCGCATGAATGCTACTTCCTAATGTGTAAGAAAAAGCTATAATTTTTGCAGGATTTAACTAACAGTCTTTCAATTTACAAATGAATTAAAGTTAACACCAGAATAATAGACAGTTTCCTTTGATGCCACAATTCTGATGCGATATAAATTCCTACATATGTGATATAATAAAAAATTGTAGTTAAAATGATCACACAACAGTGAAATATCTGTAATTGTCTTGAAAATAAAATGATTGTATATATGTTTAAATATAAGCATTTCATATTTTCTGTTATCTTTGTTTCTCTTCAAAAGAATTATTAAAAATATTAGAAGATTTGGGACATATGAACATTTTGTACTTGTACATTTTTAAACATTTTTCTTAATGAATGTCATGACCTTCATGTGAAGACCTCCAAACAAATAAAACCAAACAGAATAATTATAAGTAAGGTTTGCTCACATATGCCAGAAGTCTCATGACATAGCAGCGGTTCAATCTTCTCTCTTACTGATACCAAGATGCTTTCAGAATCTGTGACGTGCAGGTACCCTTGCATTTTATACAAAGGCCTACCATTTTCAACAGTGTTCCAAACTGGCCTCTCAAACTGGGTGTGTGATTTTGCACATGTACAAATTTGTGCATAACACAATTACAGGTGCAAATTTAGAGGTAGTATCATACTGAGGCCCCAACTAACCAGAGCACTGCTCAGGATGATATGGTGACTTAGCAGATAGCTGTTAGTGCCAGTACATCTTTTTTCCTCATATGTAGCAGCTACTTTAACAGGGATGATAGTTGTCAGGAAGAGAGGTGTTATCTTCCTAAATCTGTGCTTCTCATTCCCCCCTTTACTAAAGGGCATTGTTCAAGATGCTGGTGCCATGTATCCAACAATTGCTTCTCCTCCCTTCCATTTAACTACTGACCCCTTGGCTGCTCTACCTACCTCTATGTGGCCGAGTGCAGAGTATGGGTAAGAGTAGAGGATCAGTAGCAGATGGAGATAGTAAAGGTGCCACTTGCCTCACCCAGTAGTAGCGTCTCCCACCCTCCCTTCCATTATAGTGGCCGAAGATAAGGAGCATGATAGACGGGGAAAGAGAGTTGGTATTAATGAGTTCGCCTGTCACTCTCTTTTCACAGACTTCAAGGGATTCCATTTCCTTCAGAAGAGACTTCAAGAGAAATGGCTGTTATCTGGGGGCTGAGAAATTCCAAGAGGAAGGAAGAGGAGAGATCTAAAAAGAGGGGATTGAGAGAGTAAGAGGGACCTCAATGGAACAAGAAAAATAGGTAAAGCCTCAATGGAAGAAGAGAGACAAGAGACCCAGAAAGGTACAGAGACTCTAGGGGTAGAAATTAGAACTGTTCCCGTTGGTTCTCAAACTCACTCAAACTTAAGTTTGAAGTAAGATAGGTTCACAAGCCACAGTCCATGCTCAGAAAAGTTGGGCAAACATGGACTGCGTTTCTTCACACAATGGGGAAGCCAGGAAACCTGCTTTCCAAAAAATGACTCTTCCCTTCCCTACAAGCAAGCTCCAGGCTTCTTAAAGTTATTTAAGAGAAGAATGTGCCAAACCTGATAGGTTTGTATCCTAGGGTTACTGGATAAGGTACTGGGACAAGATAGGTCAGCTGTGATAGTTCCCTTTGAAGGCTGAAGTTTGTTGATCTTGATCATCTCTAGGCATACATTTAATGGTTGGTGCTATAACAATACTTGCAAGTTAAGCTGAAGGATTTGTAGAAGAACCTTCCGGGACGCAATCAGAGTAAAGTCAATGGGATACAAGGGATATCCAACAGAGAATGGGGAAATGCAAGGATGGAGAGTATGCAGCTGCAAGGACTTGAGCACGACTCTTTTTGTAGCCAAAATATTGACTGCAAACTGTGATGGTGATTGTTTAGTCACTACATTTTATGTCGTTCAGATCTTTCCCAAATACACAATAGTTCTCCTGGCACTAGACCAATATAACACAGTTCTATTTATATAATAGTGATGTTTATAACTGGTTACTTACTCACGGAAACAATTAATTTCCATGTCCCTATTGAGCTAGCATCTTAGAATTTAGTGGCCTCATTCAATATGGGCCACTCACTACAACAGGGGGGAAAAAACAACCAAATTTGACTCATCCATCTGCAGTCAAGAAAAGGTCAGTTCTTTTTCTTAGATTTCAACCACTGAAGTGCCCCTTACATGCATATTGGGAGGTAGCAAGTTACACAAAATGATATTAATGCCTTCCACAAGGCAGTTATGTGAGACATCCTATTTATATAAATACAAGTAATATGAGGTTTCCATTTCAGATTCGAGCCGTGAACATTTCTATAAATCATGCTAATCAGGTAGATAATTATGAAACTATCTGAATTTCAGTGTGTCAAGGTATAGTAGGATTATTTAATTCCTTTTTTATTATAAATCTAATAGTAGTAAATAATACCACTAGCAGGCTGAAAGTCTCCATATTTATGCATAAGGATTCAGTGATTAATATAAAACATCCCATTATTGAATATTGGCTGCTGTCTTAGACCAAATATTCTCGCAACACCTAAACATCATGGCTCACTGAAGGCACGTGAGTGCTCCACAGACACAGAAGTTGATAGCATCTGCCTCTTGGGAGGTTAAGGTTATCAAGTACTGCACAGAGATATCGGCTTGATTCTTTACTCCTCTATACTCATATAGTCACCTACACCTGTGCAAAATGAGTATTTTACAAAATTTGGCAACATTTTACGCCCACTTTGCACTAACTTTTGCGGAGATATAAATGACTATACATAGGTCAAGACAGTGGGTAATTAGGCCTGTAGTCTCTCCAGTCCCGATGGTACATACAATTCCTTTACGAAACATGTGTTTTATCTTGTTAAATCCCTGCAGAACCTTCTTACCATTTAGGCTTTATGTCAGATTCTGGCTCCTCCTCCCATTAAAAAACAAAGACTGATTAATGTATGCACTATAATGTACTAATGTTCCTAAATAATAACAAACCATTTTCCAGTGATCTATATAATTTTTTTATCTTCGGCCTCTACCACACGTTAACTGCACTAACTGTATAACTGTTAGGATAATGTATGTGGATTATAAAGTTGCCTTGTTATTATGGTTCAGAAATAAAGTGATTATTATTATGTTTCTTTATAAGATTTTATAAAGTTAGTACTTAAAAGTTAAGTTCATTCGTTTTGTTCTTTTGGACTTGGTTGTGGGGAAGTTGAACCTGTGCAATCCTGGCTGAAAATCCTCAGTCACTGAATTCTGGATCTCCAAGTGCTTTTCTATGGGAGTTGGGTTTTCGTAGGCACTGGAGAAGGTCAGTGAAGTAAACTGTAGCCCACCCAAAGGCAGAGACTCTGGGCCTAGTTCTAGTTGAGCCATTGGGCACTACTGTAATAATGAATGATAACAGTAAACCGAGGATAAGTTCATTTAAAACTGCAACACTTGTTAATAATAGGAACTTTGTTCTTTTACTAAGGCAGTTCTTGGCTTCAGTGAGGCTGGAAGAACTGCAGTGGTCGTGATTTGCAAGTGAAGGGAAGCAAACAAAAAGAAAAAGCCCTGTGTGAACAACTTTATTTATAGCCCTTCAGAAAGCATCTGGGGACACTGGGCCTATGCTAGAAATTAACACCTCACATTTAGCAGTGACATTCAGGACTCTTCTATTTTCTTATCTGATTTTCATTTCCTTGCAGGTAAACATCCACCATTCACATTTATTTAAAAAAATGATCCCACACTCTTCCCCTCAGACTTTCATGACTTCTTGCCTTTTTTTTTTTTTTAAGCAGACTTGCACAAAGGATCAGGTAGGGCCATGAGGTGTCAGCTGAAAATAATGGATACAGTAGAATTGCAGTTAATCCTGCTGAGGTAGATGAGAGTTGACTGCTGAAGACAGCTGCTGTATCATAATAGGGCTGAATGAAACAGGGACTGAGTCCCTGGGAAGAGAGTTCAAGGCAAAAACTGTAGGGGGCAGAGGGTTTTGTTTTGAATAAAGGGACTGCAGAATGTGTATTTAGAAATAAATGTCTTCAGTCGCTATGATTTTAACTCATTAAAAGAAACCTGATATCTCATGAGTGGCACAACCACATGGAACTTCTCAGATCTCTTGGAATATGAGAAGATAAAAGTCATTAAAGACTTGTCATCACATCATTAAATATATTCTCATAGAAACACATTTGTACCATACCATGTTTTACGAAACAAGAACAAACTTTAAAATTACACCATATGCTGTGTGTATAACATTGTCAAAAGAAAATGCGTCAGGGAGGGGATAGCTCAGTGGTTTGAGCATTGGCCTGCTAAACCCAAGGTTGTGAGTCAATCCTTGAGAGAGCCATTTAGGGATCTAGGGCAAAAATCTGTCTGGGGATTAGTCCTGCTTTGAGCAGGGGGTTGGACTAGATGACCTCCTAAGGTCCCTTCCAACCCTGATATTCTATGATCAGGATATATTCAGAAACACAACATGTGTATAAAATATTCACACCGGTGTGTCTATGCTTATGTTTGTACTTCATGCAAAGTTTGAACAACCATGGGAAAATACCTATTAACATCAGCCATTTGTGTATGTACGATGCACAGAGATATGGAGGTGCCTATTACCTTGTCCTGCTCCCCCACCATCAGGAAGTCTAGTAGCACTTTTCATGCAAGTCTCCTGGTGTCCTTGCACTCCTTGAACACAAAGATTGTAATTGTGACTAACCCCTGTTTAAAGAAATAAGTGGAGGATGTTGACCTTCCTTTCACCCTCTTCTCACCGTTGTGCATCTGTCCAGGGCTAGTTACAATCCAGCCCACAAGTTTCTGAGGGGAGTACTTCAGCTTGGACTGATTTTTTGTCTGTTGCAGCACTATACATTGACTCTATCTATGTGAGAAATAAAGCCATAAGTTCTTAGGAGAAACTGTGCACAACATCTAACTATCTCCCTTGGGGCAAACCAGAAAGTGAGAAGCTTCCAGAAGAATCACAAGCAAAGAATTTAACAATCCTTAAACCAAAGCTCACGTTAAAGTGATTTGGAGTAGTGATTGCTTCATTTTGCATTCTGGCTTTGTCGTGGGAAGGCAGATGAGAGACTTGAGTTTAGCAAACTTAACAGGTTTCATGAGCTTTCTAGCGGGTTAAACAAACTTAATATAAGTACTAATATATTGCAGCTTGTAGATATCAAATGTGAGGAGGACACCAAACCTCTGCAAAGCAGGCACTGGTGTAAAGTGTGTACATTTTCATATCTCAGCCCCATCTATACCCTCTGACAGACTGAGTACTTCTTAGGTGGTCTCCATGGAGCTAGTATGCAACTATACTGAGAAAATAAATCTTTCTCACTTACTTGCTCTCTGAGCAGTAGGAATTGCTAGCAAGTAATGAAGGCACTAGCATGAATATACAATTAATGACTGTGTAAGCAATTTATTTACATCAGATTTCAGCTTCTTCCAGATAGACAACATGAAGCAATCACAACGCTATCAATTACGGGTGACCACACTTCACTCCTATTTCTCTCTTTTGTACTCCTATACAAAGATTATTCTTCTTATATTGCACTGACTTTGCACTGCATTCGCAATCGATTGATTGATGATCAGTCCCTGCCTTTTTTATTTGGGGGGACAATGGTGGCTGGTTCAGACAATTATAAATTAAACATTGTTACACCGTTGTAAATTTGATTCAAATCAATGGCTTGTAAGCTAGCAGCCTAATGATATAATATGCTATTAAATATTCATGAAGCAAGCTGGGAGAATATGCAGTCCCCTTCTCATTAATGGATGTAAAAGCACCCAGTGCATTTCACTGATTTATCATGTGCATTTCCTTATTACAAGAGAATATTAGGAAACAGGTCTTTAATCACCAAATGCCTCTACATTTTGATGCTCTCATTTTGGTGCATCTATTTATTAGTAATGGAAAATCAGCAACATAACCTTTCATCTACTTTGTATACAGAAGTATAGACTCGAAATATACACACATATTCCTCATAGTAACTTTTCACATGGCACCCTTTTAAAGCAAAAGCAATAAATAAAGAACACAAGGAGCTACAAACTGGCAAATCTGTGACATAAGTGAATTGTGTAGTTTATGATGATTTCTGGGTGAAGAGCCAAGGGAGTGCTTGCAAGAGGAAGTATATCTACATACAAAAATAATGAGATCCCTACGGTGCTGAAAATCCAGGTGCAGTGAAATATATGGTCCTTTGGGAAAAGTCAGGTATTTTATTCCTGCTTTCTTGAATGGATGGAGGATGTAGGGAGGAAAGACTACATATTAAAAATGTGTAGTTTTCCCCATTTATTTTTTTCAGACAAACAAAAATCATTTAGCTTTCAAACTAAAATGAAATATTTAGAAATGTAGAGAAACTTTGCAAATCCTAGCAGCTAATCCTCACCACAAAAATGGTACTTGGCTCCCCTCTGGTAACTGACCGACAACTTCTCTTTCTCTGAAAAAGCTGAGCACATGCATTGTGTGAACAGTTAAATTTTGTTGTTTCTACTTTCTAAGCAAAACATTTTGCCCAGTTGTCATTCAATTTATTCATCATGAATTATTACCATTTAAACATAAGTTCAGAAAAAACACCAAGCAACAAGGTTTGCAAGTAATAAAAATATACTCCCACTCCTTCTAAACTAATTAATATATAAACACACTAAATCTTAGAGGGTTAGACTGACTAAGCGCTCACAACGGGCCTGATCCTGCAGTCATTATGCAAACAAGTCTCCCACAGAGACCAATAAGAGCATTGCCTGCGTATGTACTTCAGGATCAGGACTCAGCTATGACTCACAGCTATCATCATTCCTTGCTTTCTTTCCTACCTTAAAAAAAAAAAGAAACCCACAGAGTTTGCTGCAGCCATAATACTGATAGATTTTATACATTCCAGAATTCTTAACCAAAGTTAATTGTTCTCCATTTATGCTACTAAATTTTATCCTGACTGCAAACAATGGCTATCTCTATTTTTTATTCAGTCCTTGTGAGCAAGAAGCAAAGGGCTCAATTCTCAGGTCTAGCTAAGGTGTGCTTAGTGCAGTGGCATTGAGTGCCACTTTTACTTCCCCAAGGCTGCTGAGGGTTGGCTTAGCCAACAGCATAAATTAGAGCAGCCATGGCTATGGGCTAATCCAGAGTATACCATACTACTCTGCCTTCACTGTTTTTTAAGGCCGGCAGTGTTCAGGCACTTTAGGCATGTTTGCCACTTTATAAACATGTCCGCTGCCAGTGACACTTCAATAGAGCTATAGCAGGGATGAATTGGACTCAAGATTTACAGAGAGAATGTTTTTCGGGATGTGTTTGTGGCAGATGTGAAGCTGCTATGTAATAATCTAAGAATTCTATATATAATGAGTCTATGAACATTGTATGTGACCTGGTCAGTGAGGTAAAGTTATTGTGTATGGATGGGGTCATTAGACTTTCCTGTATGAATGAATTGAACTGACTTAATAGGGTACTATTGGAAAAACAAGCAGGGAAGCAACATAATAACTATAGATAAGCTCTCTCCCAACAAACACTTGGGGGGCTATGACAGGACCTCTGGCTCCACCACCAAGTTTCTCAGCTGTTTTACCAGTATTGAGAACTAACCGATCAAAGGGTATAAGCTGTTAGAGTGAGAAGAGATGTGATCAAAGGATTGGGCAAGACTTAAGGCAATGCTCTGCAAAGTAGGGTGAGAGAGAACTGGTCTGTAAGTTGAGAAAAGACTGGCACCCAGGCCCTAGTGGTCTTGAAAGGGGTCTATAGGAAGCTTAGACCTACCAGGATACCCATGTGGATTGTGGATAGACCCCTGTGTATACCCTGTTTATTGTTTTAAGATTTTTTTATGAAATGTTTTTATTCTACATAAATAATACTTTGCTTTAAGAAGGCTGTTTGGTCACTGTATTAACCACTGGCCACTGCTGTCAGAGGCAACATAACTGCAAGTACTGAAGAAAAGTCAGGCCTTCTGAGGTAAGCGCAATTAGCACAGGGTGACTTCAACTCCAGGCCTGGTCTGAGAGTGAAAGAATCAGGTGAGTCCACTCCAAGAAAGGTGACAAGTCAAGAGCCAAGACTGCAGAGGGAGTGCATCCCAAGGAGACCAGAGGTGCAGTTAGCCAGGTAACTGTGACCGTGTTCTCTATGGTCTTGGCAAGGATAATTACCTATGCACATAGCATTGTATTCTGTATTCTCTGGGCAGTGGTCACAATGGTGGGGATTTTGTTACCACGTCATCAAGAATCTATTAATATTATCAACTGTTCCTTGCAATTTGTCACATGTTCTGTGTGTGTGTCTGCTGTCTCCCTCAAGTCTCGTTTTCAAGTGCTGTTTCCATAAGCTCTCAAAGATAATAAAAATGATTAAATTATTATTGAAAGTTAATGGCCACAGCCAGTATGATAACTTTTAATCCTTAGCGCTCTACATGTTCTATAATGTCAGCAAAGAGCTAACTAAAAGGGACATTCTCATGCTATCGCAATTTCTACTGCTGTTTTCAGTGTCACTGTAGCATCACTTCATAAACAGCCTCGTGTCAGTTCTAACTATCAAAGAACTTGAACAGATAAAAATAACATAAAAGTTCCCTCTTGCCTTTTTCATAACTGTTAAGAGTCGAAGCTTCTCTAGAGAGTCACCAAGAACTAACAAATATACATCTATCATGTAACTATCCTTCTATCGGTTTTCCATAGCATCCACTGATTGAAGTCATCATTGAAGTCAGTGGGGTTCTACAAGGTGTCAGTCTTGGACAATTTGCCCCACTGATTGTTTCATTATTTCTGCCTATCTAATTTGAGCCAAAAAATAATCATCCACCCAGCAGGCACAGTAAAGACTGTGATAGTGACTCATAGTTGGGCTGAACTAATTTCAGAAGTAGAAGCAACAACTTTTGACCTGAAGATGAAGGCACACTTTTCTTTGCTCTAGTCAAAGGGAATTTGTCTAGGGTTTCATTAGAGAGAAATAAGTCCACACGGCACAGCTGGCCTTGTCTACACAGGATGTCATACTGTTTTAACTATACCAGAATAGTTAAAGGGTTATAACCCCTCAGAGTGTGAACATGGTTATACTACCATAAAAGTGATTATACCAGTAGAGCTTAATCCATATGGGTTGAAGAATAAGCTATTCAGCAAAAGGCACCTTTATGACAGTATATCTGCACCCATATTAGGAGTTTTGCCAATATAAACATTTTGGTAAAAAATCACCCTCCCCCCAACCAACATAATTACAGTGATACAAAACTGTACACAGACCAGGCCTTAGTTTCTTCTCAGTCCCCTTTGTTTACCTTTTCTTTCATGTAGTAATGTACACTTATGAGACAAAGCGTTCTTGGCCCAACTCAAAATGAGACATATTTAGTGTGATTATGACATGTAGCAAACAAGCAATCCAAAGCAGGGGGTATTTAATAAGTCAAGTTCTCATCTCCGTTACCCAAAGCAATTTTTTAAAAATTCTGTTTCATCTGCAAAGATAAAATGTAAAGTAAATGGCTCTAATTCATTTACATTCAAAGCATGATTGTACAGAAGAGAAACAAGGTCCCTGATGTGCTGAAGAGTCTAATTAGGTTATATAATTTTAACAATGGACATTAACATAAAGGAAATCTCTCCCACCTCCCAAAAAAAATCTGCTTTAAAAAAACTAACTTAAGGATGTACAATATGCCTACATGTCATCTTTTCAATGTATGGGTTAAAGTAGCTATTTGAAAAAAATAACAAAATAGCAAATATGTTGATCTGCTGATAGTTCTTATATTTAGAGAAAAAAAATGAAATGTGAAAGAAATCCTTGAATTATGAACATCGTTACATGACCTACCCGTAGAATAAACAATATGTCAAATCAAACTGTAAAGTCAGATCCAGATTCCAAACATTTCAGATTCATGTGATCACCCTATTATAAAGATAATTTTAATTTGCTAAAATCAGATTTTGATTCAGATTGTACGAACTCATAAATTCTGGGACATTGAATGATCCTGAAGTTTGTTCTGAGCCCATCTCTACTTATGCACCCAACTGTGCAATATTATACCATAAGAGTTATTGTGGGTGGCTGTGTATGTAATTTATTCCTGACTTTCATGCCCTGAAGCATGAAGGCTGATAGTCTTTATGTTATGCTAGTTAGTTTAACTCCAAATGGCAGTCTTATATGTATATATGTCTAATCTTTTTATGACATTTACTAACCATGTTGGAGAGTTTCACTCCATTCCTTGGGAGCTGCCACTGAATTCTATTGGTGTCTTTGCCTCAGTGCAAAATGAGATGCAGGTACTGTAGTGTACAATAATGTAGATTAATAGAACAGCACACTACAATAGCTGTACATGTTCCCCCATTGTCTTCATTTACCACAATATGGAAAGACTTAACAGGAAGCTTATCGTGCTCTTCTGTCCTGTCCAACCTAAACCTCACTCTGGCTCCACACAACCCAGACTTTTTCTTGGGAGAATGTTTTTCACTCTGTTAAATAAATTCCTTTTCCTTGAAAATACTACATTTGTTTAATAGACAAAATCAAATTCAGCTCTTCCCTTCATATTGCAAATGTGTTAATTTCATTGCTGTGGTACAATATCAATTTGTAATTTAAGTGTTATTCAATTTGAGACGCACAAAAGATCATTTTCAAGGCCAAATTCTCAGCTGATTACCACATTACAGTCAATGGAAATACACTGCTTTACACCAGTTGAGGATCTGGCCCTCAGTGCACAAAAGGTAACAACAGTAAGTGGAGAGGACCATGAAGATTAGTATGTCAACTGTGTCAGCAAACATCTCTGGAGCTATACTTAACAAATGTTGGAAGAGCTGACAGACCTGATTCAGTGCTGGTAAAATGTTAGTTTAATTGTTTACCTTAAGTCATTACTGGACCTGGGGGTTAATACTACAAACAGATTCATAAACATTTCCTTGAATAAAAATTGTCAATTTCCTTCTGTAGTATTTGTGCCCCCTTTTATTTGTTTTCCATGAACGTTCATCTGAGCTTCTTTTTGTTCACAGGGAAAGTTACCAAAAGAGAAACTGTCACAAATCTTTTTGTGAATCCATTGCAAGTATATTTGTCCTGGAATTGAACACTTGGACATTTTGAAAGGTATTTGTGGTTTTGGGAGTCTTCCCATCAGTGAAAATAAACAATAGAAAGTCAACTTAGGTGACCAATCACACAGTGCAAATAGCCAATGATGAATAGTGAATGCTCATAGCAGTAGTCTCTGACTTGTTACTGAGCAGTCTCATTGATGGAAACTGTTCAAATTAACAATTGGATGAATAATTAAAAAGAAGAAAGCAATTCATATAAAACTCATATGTGTTCACAGACAGTTAATGAACAGAATAAAGAAGATAATTCATCATATTGCTGCAGAAGGTACGCCCAGTCCTAGTTATTAACATTGTCACCATTTCTAGTGTGTCATTATTAAAGGAACTGCTGTCAACCTTGTGATGAATAAACTATTAAAATAATTGCCAGCCAGATAATGATTTAATGGGAAAGAAAAAGTCTGAAACTGATAAAACATTTACACTGAAATAAAGCAGTCAGACAGACCCTAGAGATATTTTGATTAATAGCCTGAAGAGGGTGATAACTGTTGATAACTCAGTGAATTTGATATGTTCGTTTCTTTTCATTCTGTCTTGAATATTGTCTTGTTTTGAAATCCAAAACAAGTCTTGTAATTATAGGACTCATACCTCAGAGAAACTTATGTCAAGTGACACTGGAGTCATTTATCATGTCCAAGTCAATAGGCCATATAGGGTTTGTTTTAATCATCGTTATCCTCATAAGGGTTAAGACATAGTACAGTGGCTGATGTCTGACGCACTAGATACTTAGATGCTCAAAATGTTATTTTAAAATAAGTTCATAAAGTGACTATCTGATTCAGAACACATATGCAAACAACAATAAAAAAGTTGAAGTCTTTGCATCAGATCTCCCTTTGCTGGAACTTTCAGCTTTACTTATGTGCTCTTTCCTAAGGATATTCCCTAGACATACGACTTTGGGAACTCAAAGATCTGTTCCTTCCCAAAAGGTGCAGTGATTTACTCCTTTCATTATTTTTAAGTGTTTGGGGCCAAACATTCAACTAATTACATTTCTTTTTTCAGTTGCCATTAGAGAATGACTTTAGGCGAGAAAAAGAAATAATTCTGGCTAAAAATACATTGGAATTTTGCCTGAACAGATTTCTAGTGCTCTGTTAAGTGGATAATCCATAATGCTATCTTTCATTGATATGGAGGATATAATCCCTTATCACCCAGATGAATATAAGTATTGAAAATCCTGGAGTAATGTTACCATTATTAAGTACACATAGGTCTTCATCCTGCTCCCTCTGAAGTCAGTGCAAAGCTTCCACTGATTTTAATGGTGCAGGATCAAGGCCATATAAGTTCTGAGAAGTTAGTATATTGATGATTGAGCCCAACAGTTAACCAGTAGGCTTTGTTATTCATAAAATGTAGCACATTTTCTATTGGACTGACTGTAAAGAATATAGTGAACAAAATATTTTGCTTTTGATTCATGTGGAACTATGCAACACCTCCTTACCTCTTAAAGTATAGTCACGCCTCTTGTGCTATTGCTCTCCTTTTTATTCCCCATTCCAAATGTGAAGAGTAAAGTATTGCAGAGAAGCCAACAGCTCAGGCTATGTCTACATCTAAACCATTGCACAACAGCAGCCCTGAAGCTGCTCCACTGTAGGCACAGCAGTGTAGCCATTCAGTTTAGTGACAAGAGGGGTTCTCCCATAGCTATTGATAATTCACCTCCCATAGAAGCAGTAGCAAGTGTCATGTTCTTCTGTACCGGATATGACTGGCTACAGAGTTTGCTTATACACACCACACGTGTTCATTCTGGGGTGGGGCCACAAATGAGGGGTTGAGGTTGTGGGAGGGGGCTCTGGGATGGGATTGAGGGGTTCAGAGTGCAGCAGGGGGCTCAGAGCTGGGGCAGAGGGTTGAGGTGAGGGGAGGGTGGGCTCCAGCTGGGGGTGCAGGCTCTGGGGTGGGGCTGAGGATGAGAGGTTTGGGGTGCAGGAGGGGGCTCAGGGCTGGGGAATGGGGTATGGGAGGGGATTCTGGGTGTAGGCTCAGGCCAGGCGGCGCTTACCTCAGGCGGCTCCCAGAAGTAGCTGGTATGTCCAGCTCCTAGGCAGAGAGGCGCCAGAGGGCTCTGTGCACTGTCTGCGCCTGCAGGTGCTGCACCCACAGTTCCCATTGGCCATAGTTCCCAGCCAATGGGAGCTGTGGAGCTGGTGCTCGGGGCGGGGAGCAGCATGATGAGCCCCCATGGCCACCCCTGCGCCTAGGACCCAGACATACGTGGAGCTGTGTTCCCTCTAAGCTGCGTGCTGGGGCGGCCGCCCAGGAATGTTTGAAGTGCTGTGCAATTGATTAACAGAGCTGCTCACATCCAGCCAGCAGCATGTATTCAGGTGTCCCTCCCTGCGCTGCTGCATGTTGCTCCTGCCCTCTGGCTTGAAGCCCCTGGAGAGGAGTGTTCATGTCAGGGTGTCCCCCTCCTTCTGCCCCTGTACCCAAACAGGGGAGACAGACAGCCTGGCTCAAGCGGACTCCAAGAAGGAGGGGGTCCGAGGTCTGAATGCTGGGCGGTGAGTGAGTGCCTTTACCTTAAAGAGACAGCGCACGGTCTCTCAGAGACTTCCCCAGCACACACAATGTCTATCTGTCTGTCTCCTCTCTCTCTCATACACACACACACACACATACAGAGTGTTTACCCACACACACACACACAGTCTGTGTGTGTCTCCACACACACACACAGTATTCCACACTCACCTCCCAATACATATTGTTGTTACTTCTTGGTAGTTCCTGCAAAGCACATATATTCTCTGTAATTTTATTCTTTCAAAGTGTGCTATATTCGTTTTTTGACTGGTCTATGAATTTCATAATTTTTTTTCTCTCTTACACTTAACTTTAATTCTTTGAGTAGTGAGTTTTAAAATGCTGACCCTGTCCTGGTTGGAGTAATTATCCCTATGGTAACTTTTTAAAAATATACATTATATCTATGGTTTTTGTTTCTACTGGTGGTGCACATGTACACATTACCTCGGTGCACATAACAAAATTTATTCTGCGCGTGGATGGAAAAAATGAGAGGGAACATTGGTGTGGAGCCAGGGCAGGCAGGGAGCCTGCCTTACCCCAATGCGCCGCCGACCGGACTATTAATGGCCTGCTCAGCAGTGCTGACTGGAGCCCCCAGAGTCCCTTTTTGATCGGGCCCTTCGATCGAAAACCGGATGCCTGGCAACCCTTGGGTCAGCTTGTTCACTGGCTGCAATAGGGTGATCTGTCCCTTTAAAGGTCTGGGAGCCTGGGGAGACAGTGCCTTTGTTAGAACAGCTGTTTTGGCCTGAGAGAGAGAATTATCAGTCCCAGCTGGGAAGGAGTAAGGTGATTCCTATAAAGGGCTGAAAAAGCTGAGATGAGTGAGAAGCTGCAGGAGGTAGGGTGAATTTTATGGCAGACCCTGGAGCATGGGGAGAGATGCAAAGAGAAAGGGTTTGGGGGCACCAGCACCCTGTTATGGTCAGGGGAATGGCTTTGTTGGGGTATTATCTTGTTGGTCTTCTGCTGAGCCTAGGATGAAGGGCTACATGAAAATTTCACAAAAATTGTGTCCCTCAAAATACATACCAATCTTCAGAATAAAGTGAGTAAATATAGGAATAAGCTCAGGTAACTTATGACTGGAGGTCTCAATTTAAATTAAAAAAAAAAAAAGCAAGAACATGAAAGTTTTCTACTACCACAAGAAAAAAAATCAGGCTCAGAACAACAGATTGCATTTAGTGGCACAGAATGGGTGAAGGCATAGTTACACTAATAGCATATACGGAGCAAGTCAATAGAGCCTTCCGCAAAGTATGTAGATTGAGGGAGTGTTGGAGTTGCATCACTTTTTGAAACATTAGAATTCTTACCAATGACAAAAGAGACAACTACTATTTTCACAAATTCTAAGGCCACAAGGGACCAATCGGATTGTGTAGTCTGACTTCCTGTATTGCACAGGCCACAGAACGTTACCAAAGAATTTTGTCCTCAAAATAATTTGTCCCCACCCTTACCCTAGAACCTGAAGGGACCAGTTTGAGGGGCGAGAAAGGGTAGTTCTGCTTCCCTATTCATGTGGTCCTCAGTCTCTGCAGAAGTTGCCAACAAAGGCATCAATTATAACCAGTTGAAGTGGTGATTTCTGTGATGTGAATACTCTCCCGCTGAACTGACACCAACATAGCACCTCTTGGGGTAAGTCTATACTTACCTCCGGGTCTGGCGGTAAGCAATCGATCCTCTGGGATCGATCCCGGAAGTGCTCGCCGTCGACGCCGGTACTCCTTCTCGGCGAGAGGAGTACGCGGCATCGACGGGGGAGCCTGCCTGCCACGTCTGGACCCGTGGTAAGTTCGAACTAAGGTACTTCGACTTCAGCTACATTATTCACGTAGCTGAAGCTGCGTATCTTAGTTTGAAGTGGGGGGTTAGTGTGGGCCAGGCCTTAGTGTGGGGAGGGGTGTTGTTGTTGTTGTTGTTCCCAGACAGGATTTTTCTGAATTTACAATTCACCTTCAATTTTTTTATGAAGGCAACTGATTTTTGGACTTGAATCAGCACACCTGGATTTACCTTTAATCCAAATTCTTTTGTTTAAATCTATATAATGATAAATGATATTTCAGGATAACTTACAAACATTTATCATGAACTTTCATCTATTAAATTCATTTTGGCTTGATATTAGGTAAGCTCTGGGCCAAATTAGAACTCTGTCTTTTTCTTCAAATGAAGTAATTACTGAATTTGGATATGGATTTTATTGATTGAATAAAGAATTATTGTTCTTTTATGAGCTACACAGAGTATTTTTAAAGCCTTTATTCAGATATATCCACTTGATTAATAATCCACAGATTTTGTATTTCATGAATTCTGAGAGCCGAGATCATTATCCAGATACTTAATACTATTGACATACAGACTTTTTTGCAGCTCTTAAATCCTATTAAACACTTAAATCAATTCAGCTGAAATATCCTTCCATCAGAGACAAATCAAATTATATCAATATCACTAGTTTTCTTCAACTCTTTTGTTACTGTTTTGTTCTCTAAAGCTCTGTTGGGCAGAGATGACACTTCATGTGCTATGTATTCCTTTCCTGTATTATTAAGGGCACAGAGAGCCTTTCACTTCTGGTTAATTGATTTGTATTTGGCTCAGGGTGATAGTATACAACCAAAAGTTGTTCCTTTACTTAAGTGGTGAGATCCACTAGATTTAGAGCAAGTTTGTTCCACCAAAGTAGTGCAAACCTGCCATCTTGCCAAGGATCTGGCCAATTTTATTCAGTTACTATGTAGCTTTTATTATCCTGACATATAATATAAAATATTTCACATGGGAAATAGGTGTCAGCCACACTGAGTCGAGATCTTATTTCACAAATTTAGAAAGTGTTCTAATGAGCTCTGCTTTACATACACACACACACACGCGCGTGTGGGATTTCGGTCACAGGTCAGCTAAGTGGCAGGAGATCACCACCTGGCCAATAGAAATGCACTGTGTGACTCAGCATACTATTTAAACTGTAGGGTGGAGTTAACAAGCTAAGAAATGTGTGAAAGGAGGGGAGGCCAGGCAACAAGATCTGATATGCAGAAATAAAGGGAAGGATGCATAGACCTTCAATCAGTTGCTGTGATTGGCAAAGTTAGTGGGAAGAGAAGGCAACCTAGAAAGGGGTCTGAGCAACCTCATAAGTTTTGGGAGAGCCAGGCAACAGCAGTAGGGAAAAACAACAGTTTGAGAAGACACCTTGCGTAGCCACTTCAGTCACAGCTATGAAATAAGTCCAAGAGAGAAGAAGCCCCTGCAGATAAAACAGTGGGAGAAACTTAAAGAGAAGCCCCTGCAGAATGAACCATCCAGGGTGGCTGCAACATGGCTCTTTGGATGGACTAAGTCCTCCTTACAAGGCCAGTCACATGGAGGATCTAAGGGGCAACCATAAAGAGTTAAGTCAACAGTAGTCAAGCCAAGAAAGAGGGCAGACCATGTAATGTGGGTAGTGGTTCTTCCTTTCTCTTAAAGGAGCAGGGAGGCCTGAGGAGCCTTGATTTAGGGATTACTAGATATCAGATGAAAAGCAGGTCCCAAATTCAGTGAGGAGAAACAGTCAGACTGAACTACAAAGCTCAGAGTATGGGCTACGGGGAACAAAATTATAGAGGGCATTTTTGCAGGCATAAACAGGATATCTGGGCAATTCATGCACAATAATTATCATACTCCTCATCCTGCACTCCAGCTTAACTCTTTTCTGCAGCACACGCTAAAGTGGACTATCCTCTCTCACACAGGGCCATTGTCCTTCACCCCTGAATATATGTCTAATTAACAGCTCCAAGTAACTGAAAAGAAAAACATCACACAAGAACTTAATAAACATTTACATGTAATATGATAAATAATTTTAAGCAGTGTTTGAAATACTTCTAAATAACTTTGTCAGTAATCCTTCAATAAGACTTTCACATTCTTTCTGTTGCTTATACATGGAACATAAGCATGACCTGTAACATTTCATCAGGACATGCACCCTCCTTTGTTTTAGCCCAAACATACGCACACAGTCTTTTCCTATGATATTCTCCGGAGATGATTTTCTAGACTAGTATGGCCTAAAGTGTACATTTATCACCTGACTCCTGAAAAATTGAAATGAATCTATAGTGTCACTCAGTCCACAGCCAAACACTTCTGCCTTGTCAGTAAACAAGAAAATTCAGCACTGTGAATCCCTCAACTTGGCAGTCAGTCCTCTGCAACTGCATGACTCATTCACCTCAGCTTTTTGGTGTGATAGGAATCATGCCGGTAGCAAAAGATGTCACAGGTTGTGAGACAACAGTGTATCAAATAACCCTTTGCCTGAATTTCAATAGGTCTCCTATAAGTCAGACGAGTGAGTCAGATAAAGGAGTTACAAACTTTCATCTATATAAGTTCTGTCTCTGTTCTTTCCCTTATCAACTGAAACACGATCCTATTTAAAACTATTAGCTAATACCAAAATGTACGGTAACTTCCATATGCATTGCAGTCTGTTGGGGTAAAAATGTTTCTATCTGTATGCATGTGGGTGTGCTAAAACAGAGACATGTAGATATGGGTATCTAGCAGTGTAGTATCGCTTCTCAGCTCTCTGTGAGCTGAGGGGTGAAAACATTATCTACTAAAGACACTCCCTGTTCCCAACAGAATGGCCAAGTAACTCCTGAACAAATGAGTTTCATCCATGTCCAGACCTGTAAAACCAGGATCTAAAAAATTCATCTGTCCACCAAGAGAAAGCGATCAGAGCTGTGCAAATAGAGCTGGTTGAAAAGTTTTCAGGAGAAAATCTGAAATATTTCAAAATTTTGGAAAAGATTTTATATTTTAATTGTGGGGTTTTCCCCAATTTCTGCATCGTTTCCAGCTTTTGCCAGTCGGAAAACTGTCAGAAAATATGCAAAAGTGGAGATAAAAAAAGACGTTTCTACATTTTATTACTGTTTTCTGAGTGTTGTCAGTTGGAAAACAGTAGCAAAGTTTTGAAAGTGCTGCTTTCAAAAAGAAAGTAGCCTTTACACTTTTAGGTGTTATGGTTACACTTGAAAGTGAAAGTGTTCCTCTTAAAAACTGAAACATTGGATTTTGCCCACTTTCAGGAAGTTGGGAACCCGAAAGAGAGGAAAAATACATTTTCACCGGTTTTCAAATTTTCCTGTGGGAAAACCAAAAATTCCTAATAGGAAAATTTCTAAAGGGATTTTTTTCTCTGAAAATGTCAGGTTTTCTAGCCAATTTTTTACTTGTTTACCTCTTATTTGATTGACCACTAGCAGTTTAATGTACTTTGTTTCCATAATTAACTAAGACTTTATGCCTTCGAGATTCACACATTTTATTTTATACCAAACCTAGTAAAGACTCCTTTCTTATTGTCTAGACATATGTGAGCTCTTATTGGGAAAGCACAATTGTGAATCCTTGGTACCCCCTGAATACACTAACCTAATCCCGTGGGAGAGTCAGAGAACCACAACATTTATGATTGCTGAGTTAGCCCCTCTTAGGGAACGAGTACTAGTTGTAAAGATTTGTAGAACGTAAAATGTGTCTCCCAATGAACATTCTGATCAGTTAAATGTATGTGAAGAAGCATAACTTTGGGGATATGCCAGTACTTGACTCAGATCCGCTGTTTTCAGGATGATGAAAGGTTGCAGATGAGGCTCAGATTGGCACATGGTGTGGTTGTTATCTTACTGGATCCTGAAAACGTTCAAGGCTTCACAGCTTCCATATGATTTAACAGTAAACAGATGGCCAAATTTTGCCCTCATTTACACCTGCTAAATAGGATTCCACGCGCGAAACTGAGAGCATAATTCACCAGACTTGCACAGGTATAGCTTAAAGCAAAATTGGCCTACACACTGTAACATGAGAGGGAATGTCAGGCGTGCAGGTAGCCAAAAGAGCAAGTGGCACAGCAGAGTTTTCTGCTCAGTTAGCAAAGAACAAGTAGCAGTTGCTACAACAATTCAGTTCCTGCTTTCCTCAGTGTTTCTCAGCAGTGGGAGTAGCAGCAGTTCCATGATTTAACAGCCATCAGCCTTTGGATAAATCTTGCACAGAGTAATCAATGTCACTTCAGCACATGCTGAATATTCCATTCCTGCAACAGTGTTCTGGTACCTTGGTAAATTTCTTAAAGATACCAAAAACCGGCCATTTGAGCACTGAAGGAGGACCCGGGGGAAGGAACAATCATACTGTCTTGATGCTGACAGTTTTGCTTTTGAGTTGCTAATTTGCCTACCAGCAAGTACTGATTCTGAATGGTTGTGTGTATGGTAGGAAGTATTGTAACAAACCAGAGCTCAAGAGTGTAGAACCTGTAACATTTTCCAAAGCGAACCTTCCAAAATTGAATCAGCTGGATATGTGGAATTCTTCTGGAGACACTTCACCCCAGTTTCTGCACTGCATGTATCCTACTGCCAATACAAAGTGACCCTAAAGTTGTTGCAGCCAGAGGACGACCACTCCAGTGTAGGGGGATTTTCGGTGGTAGACAGCTGGCTTCATAGGTGCTGACTTTCTCTCTACCTGAGGGGTTCCTCCCCTCGCACCTCCGCCTCAGGTCTTCCCCCACTCCACCCCTTCTTCCAAGCCCCCATCCCCGCCCTGCCTCTTCCCGCCCCTGCTCCACCCCACCCTGCCTCTTCCCACCACCTCCCCTGAGCACACTGCATCCACACTCCTCCCCATGCCTCCCAGTGCCTCCCGCACACTGCAGAACAGTTAATTGCAGCATGCAGGAGGCGCTGGGAGGGACGGAGAGGAGTTGATCAGCAGGGCCGCCAGCAGGCAGGAGGCATTGGGGGAGGGGAGGAGCTTTGGCTGCTGTGGGTGCTAAGCACCCGCAAAACATTTTCTGTGGGTGATCCAGCACCATGGAGTCGGCACCTATGGCTGGCTTAATGGTTCCTTTGAGAGCCCCCAGCATTGCTGACAGCACAGGGAAGTGGCCTGCATGAAGTGAACATGACTGGAACTTTCTTGCATCCCAGCTATCCTTAGTTGACATATTGGGCCTTCTCTCCATTAGGAACCAATGCAAGCTAGAGCAGCCTTCAGGCAGCTCTAGTTTATGCCAGGGGACTGGACCAGCACACAGCAGACTCAGAATCATAGAAGTACAAAGGTGGCTTAAAAATTATATTTGCAACCTGCCCTCCAGAGTTGCATTATGTGTGCTCTTTGACCAAAGCCTTGGTTAAATAAGGTGATAAATATCACATGTTATATGGTATGTTAGTGCTTAAGGGCTCATGCTGTCTGTTCTTTGTTAATCTCATGTAGTTCACATTTTTACTTGCCACCATGCTATCACAATCTGTGGGACAAAGGATTTATGCCCTCCTGTTCAACAAGACTCTGCCTAAAGCTATTTTACAAGACTGATGATTATTCTACTATTCCCTGTCTCTTGACAGATTAATAGTTTCTCCAGTATTACAACGAATTAAATGTCCTAAACACAGATAATTCATTTAGCCTCTTTTCAATGTTAACCACACAGAAGCTTAGGTCACAAAAATGTATTAAACCACATACTATTATAACTGGCAGCAAGATAGTGCCTCTCTAGTCAGACATGTTACAGAAGTTGGTTCCATCATGGCGTTGACTAACGTTGCTTGGGGACAAATCTTGCTACCTCCTCTGTGAATGTGGAGGGACTTCTTGTAGTGCAACCATCATGTTGCATTGGGAATAGGAGCAGGGTAGCAGAGCGCTGGCCTCTGAGCACTTGTATAGCCAGCCTCTCTGTTATGGGGCAGAAGCCCTTTGAGCCCAAAGGTGCTGGAAGTTGTAGACTCCAGACAGGGCATATAACTGAGAAGGGTCAAAGTCATGTGACTGCCTGCTGGAGACCATATAAAGGAACGCTTCTGGCTCAGTCTGGAGAAGATGAAGAAACCCCGCAGGAAGGAAGTTCCTTCATAGGGATCTAATAGGAGGCCTAGTCAATAGCTAGGAAAGGCTACCCAGGAGGGAGGGTGTGTCCTCTCCCCTCCCCTTGATGAACCATGGAAAGTGGCTGGGACTAAGTGTTTTCAGTTGCTTTGCTCTTGTTTAAAATTCTTTTGTGATAAAAAGCTGCGGCCCCTGAGGAAAGAGCTTGGGCCTGAATGGTAGTTTGGGTTTTATTTTACCTTCCCTAGCTGGTGTCTCTGATCCCCAGCTTACAGGCAGGATTTGGGAAGGCTGTGCAGGGAGTGGGTATACCTTGTGAGATGCCAATCCTAGCCCTGCAAGTGCTCTCCTATGTGGTGTGGGGAAGTTGAGAATAAGGAAAGAGTGTGTTGGAGGAGGGACCCTATGGATACAGTGGCTGGAGCAGCAGCCACAGATTGGATCCACTGATACTTGATAGCCAGGGGAAGTTTGTTCTCCATCCTGCCCCCTCCACAACCCTTTTCACCCAGTCACTCCCAGCTTCCATGTACATAAGGGCTTCAAACCCCAAAAGAACATCTCTCCAGCGTCCAGCCCAAATGATTTTATCCAATACATTATATTTGTGGCACAATAATTTCCAGTGCATTCCAACTGGCATCCCGTTTCCAACGCAGGTGGACACTAGTCTGGGTTGCTTTATGTTGCTGGATAGAAGAACAGTAGTGCAAAAAAAAATACTACATAGTTTTCTTTATTCTTTGTGTAATTCAGGTTTCCCATTGGAAAAACGTGATTTCATTGAATTTTCCTTGAAAACACCTTTGGCAGCTTATCAGCTGGTGTATGTCCACGTAGCTCATTGATTTCAATGGTGCTATGCTGATTTACACTTTCTGGGAATCTAGCCTCTTGTATTTCATTTATGAAATAAAAAGTTTCATAAAACTCCACGTCTTGCAAACTTGCCAAATTTTTGTGAAGGTCACAACATCTTAAACTCCCTTAGATTTGCTAACTTATTAACGTTCGTTACAGATCGGAAGAAAAATCATTGCTGTGTCATTTGGCTTGTGTAAGCCTGGTTTAGCTCAATATTAAAAACATTTAAATTGGAAACAATCCAGGGAATGAATTGTTGTTTGAGATTTTAATATAAACTGGATTAGCCATGGGAATAATAAATAGAAGCGTGTTGTGGCTGTGCTGAATATTAAGTAGGTGTCCTCAGAGAATTATTTTGAAAAAGCAGAATTATTGATTAGGATTTGTGACAAAGTAGGAAAGGTTTGGAGTTAAAGCAAACTCAGAGAGCAATCAGTCAGTCCAACCTATTCATAACTGTTACTGCTAAGAAGCTTCTCAAATGGGAATGCTGATGCCATTGCTTACCAGTGAATGCCGTTCAACTAGTCTACAACCAGTAAAATTACTAATCCCAAAGCTTCATGCCTATGCTGAATTCCACTTCTCATCAATGATAGAGAACTTAAATATGAATATCAAAAAAGGTATATCAGAATTGGAAAAGGTACAGAGAAGGGCAACAAAAATGATGAGAGGTCTGGAACAGCTTCCATATGAGGAGCGATTAAAAAGACTGGGACAATTCATTGTAGAAAAGAGACAGTTAAGGGGGGATATGATAGAGATCTATAAAATCAGGAATGGATGGAGACTGTGAATTGGAAAATGTTATTTATCCCTTCACATAATACAAGAACTAGAAGTTACCCAATAAACTTAATAGGCAGCAGGTTTAAAACAAACAAAAGGACGTCTTCTTCACACAACACATAGTCAACCTGTGGAACATCCCATCACGGGATGTTGTAAAGGTCAAAAGTATAACTGGGTTCAAAAAAGAATTAGATAAGTTCATGGAGGCTAGGTTCATTAATAGCTATTAGCCAAGATGGTCAGGGATGCAACCCCATGCTCCCAGGTGTCCCTAGACCTCGAACAGCCAGAAACTGGGACCGGACAACAGAAGATGGATCACCTCAACAATTGTCTGCATTTGTTCACTCCCTCTGAAGCATCTGGCACTGGCCATTGTCTGAAGATCTGATACCAGGCTAGATGGACCATAGGTCTGGCCCAATATAGCCATTTTTATGTTCCTATGTTCTTAATTGGCATGGTGCTTTGAAAATAACAAGTATTAAAATACAGAAGTGTATGCAGAAACTTACCAGCAATGGGGATACTTTAACAGAGTCCTACAAATTATGTTATAATGGACAAACACTATGAACAAAAGATGGGAATGGAATATTAACAACAAATTCATGTACAGTAATTTTAAGGTTAAGCATTAATAGTTTAGGACAAAACCCAGCACCAAGATCCCAATGCTCAGCTCAAATAGCTAGCCTGGTATCTGGAAGAGAAACAGGGAGAAAACGAAGTTCGGGCATCTTCTTCCCAAGACCACAGAGTGGCTATGAAGCCACTTCACAGAAGTTACTTAAGTTTTATGGATGAAGTAGCCCTGATTATCACTAATTACCCTATCTATCATACATTTGTGGATCCTCAGTTTTGCCCTGTGCATGCTTTGGAGATGAGAACCATGCCATACAATATCCTCTGCATGTCTTCTTGAAATCCAATTGCCTCCCTTACATAACAGAACTTGCCTGTTGCCTGTGGGACTTGCGCTGCCATGGAGATGAGATTGGATTTGCCTTTTAAGTGCATATGTGAAATGAGGCCATGTTACAGTTAATGTGGAAACCAGAACTCCAAATCTTGTCACTTCAGTGTGATTAAATCTCAACTTTGACATTCAAGAAAGTATGAGAAATTTCAGCCCCACGGGTAATTTTCTAAGACAACTTACAAGTATCTGGAAACAGGTGTTTGGAATTGAAGAGGTATCTCGACTTTAGCTAGCGAGCTAATGCTACAGTTGTGATGAATTTCCCTCCTCATTTTTGTCATTTGCAAAACATGGTGTGCAGCTGCTACACGCCAGCAATTTTGGGACTCTTTTGTATAACACATTCTTGTTTTCCACTTAGTCAGGCTTGTAATTATTCTTGGGGTAAGATGCATATTGTGTGTATCACTGCATGTAGATATAGGAACTAACATGACTGACATGCATGTCCCTATGTACCCATACCTGCCGCCTGTTCAAAGATGCAAAATTTAGTATTATTATATAAATATCCTAGTGTTGTGGCAGCAACTCTGGCTTATTTTATCTCCATCTGCCAATGTCATCAGGTGTCTGACTGTTTGCTAAGATAAGAGCTGCTGGCATTCATACATTAGTGAACATAGTCATTATGTCACATATTAGCATTTATAGATTCCATTGAAGTAATGGCAGCTCATTCTTAACTATAATATCACAAAAGTGAATCTGTATTTTCAAAATCACTAGGGTCTTATTCTGTAACTTTTGCTCACACTGTGTAGGACTTATTCCTGTGAGTAGTCCTATTAAAGTCAATGGGCCTACTCATGTAAGAGTTACTCAACATGAGTAAGAGTTGCAGAGTCAGGCCCAGAGTTAAAATAAATAAGAGAAAGTCAAAACTGATGGATCTGAACTGAGAGCATATTTCGGAAAAAGCTCTGGATGCACACTGGCTTTCGTTTGTCTTTGTTATAATTTCACTAGTAGTAACGGTTGTCCAAGTTCACCTGAGCTCCTGTTCTTCCTCCTCTTTTGAAATATTCTTTTGGACCCCCACCTTCCCCACAGCAGACTCAGAAGAGCTCTTCTGATAGCTCGAAGAGAATTAGAACAGTAGGGGTGAGGGGATTATTTGTCCTTTTTTCAGTACGTAGTGTTGTTGTAGCTGTGTTGGTCCCAGGATATTAGAGAAACAAGGTGGGTGAGGTAATATTTTTTATTGGACCAACTTCTGTCAGTGAGAGAGACAAGCTTCTCTCTCTCACTGACAGAAGCTGGTCCACTAAAAGATATTACCTCACCCACCTAGGCTCTCTTTTTCTTCAGTGGCAGATACATATCAGCATCACCATCACTCTCTAAACTGCTATCTTCCAGGGTTGTATTTAAAGGCCTTGACTCAGGAATGCACTTCATCATGTGCTTAACTCTAACATATACCCAGGTCCCATTGAAGTCAATGGACGATGTGCTTCTGAAAATTGAGGTTAACATAAAGCAAAAATGGGAAATAATACAAAATGTTTTGTTCTAACAAAACAAAGCAACAACAACAACAAAATGCATTTGTTTAATGACACTTTATAAAGATTAAAAAAAAAAACCTGTTCTGAACATAGAAAACACAGGAAAGAATTTAGTGCATGCACAGCCACAGTTAAGCCTCCTGGTGTTTTCTCAGAGTTCAGACACAAGCATTATCAGTTATGAAATCGTCATGAGTTAGAAGAATTCTGGCAGTCAAATGAGCCCAGCAAGGCTTCATCAGGTGATAAAGTAATGAACTACATACAATAAGCCAATCAGCCTGAAGTGAATTTTAATGGCTAAAATTTAAATCCTTTATCTATAAACAGAAAAGTGTTAAAGCTCTGTAGCGAGGGAGTCTCTAACTCTAAGGCTCACGCTACAAAGAATGGTTGAGGCGGAATCAAGGCTTGATGCGAAAAAATCACTCCATGCTCAAATCATGAGAAACTTAAAGGAAACAAACAAATGCCTAGGCAAAGATTTTCCATGGACTATGGGGCCCATCCTGCCCTCAAACCTCAGACAACTTGCCTTACATCAGTTAGCCAAATTCACTGCTAGCATAGGCAGGCATCATTTCAGTGAAGCCAATGGACTTATGCTTTCGTATGGTTTACACCAGTGTGAATTTGGACCATTGATTTCTAAGTGGTGTGAAGCATTGCGAGAGTTGTAGGTAAAGGCAGAATTTGGTCAAATAAGTTATTAAAATTAAAGCAACGAGCATCAGTGAGGGTCAAAGGCGACTGAATGAAAACAACGGTAATGAAGAGAAATGTTTAAATAATATATATTTGCCTTGACACCTAGTAGGTATATTTAACCATGTGATCCTAGCACTTTTACTCTTGCCCTACTTTCTCCATCCCCTTCTTTCTTTATTCCTTCTTGCATATTTTTTCTTTCCTTGGGTTTTGTATTTTCCTTTCCTCAGCACAGGACTTGTAGCCCTGTTGCTGATTGAAATGGCCCATGCAAGTAAATCCAGGCACAGATTTAATGCTCTTTATTTGAAGAGCTCCAGCAGACTGCTCCACACTATAACAGCTCTTGCATTAGATTAACTTCCAGTAGAGCGGACATTCTCAGTTTAACAATATGGTAGCCTTAAAGGGATCCATCCGCATCAGGTTCACTAAACATGTTTCATCTTTACTCTATTGTATCTATTCCTGTTTTTACTACTCTACAACAAAAGATCATCCAGGCCAAGTCCTGGGAGTTCTTGGCAACTGCTCAAGCTTACACTGATAAATAGACTGTCAGTTACCCCCTGTAATAGCATAGATATAACTAAATTGAATGTTACACCTATGTACAGAATCCCCACAAATCCTGCACACACCACTATTCTGTCCTATCTGTGGCCCCGTGGGCAAAGGAGAAAAGAGGGACTTTGAAGCATATCCAAAAGGCTAACAAACTTGGGCTGTTACGGACCAATGAGGAAACAAGTTCCAAAGGAAGCTGTATGAATTTACTACAATGCTAAAAGAACAGGAGTACTTGTGGCACCTTAGAGACTAACCAATTTATTAGAGCATAAGCTTTCGTGGACTACAGCCCACTTCTTCGGATGTATACAGAGTGGAATAAATATTGAGGAGATATATATACACACATACAGAGAGCATAAACAGGTGGGAGTTGTCTTACCAACTCTGAGAGGCCAATTAAGTAAGAGAAAAAAAAACTTCTGAAGTGATAATCAAGATAGCCCAGTACAGACAGTTTGATAAGAAGTGTGAGAATACTTGGGGGGAGGGATAGCTCAGTGGTTTGAGCATTGGCCTGCTAAACCCAGGGTTGTGAATTCAATCCTTGAGGGGGCCACTTAGGGTTCTAGGGCAAAATCAGTACTTGGTCCTGCTAGTGAAGGCAGGGGGCTGGACTCGATGACCTTTCAAGGTCCCTTCCAGTTCTAGGAGATAGGACATCTCCATTAATTTATTTACAAGGGGAGATAGATTCAATGTTTGTAATGGCTCAGCCATTCCCCAGCTTCTACTCTGAAACCTACAATGCTAAGTCACTGACACAGCAACTGCAATGTAAATTAAGTCAAAGCACTGTAATTACTGTTGCTAAAGATGATACAGTTTTTAAGTTGCTTATCAACATTTTGAAAACGAAAATCACTTGAAAAAAGTGCCTCTCTGAATCTGAAAACCAACACGAAAAAAATCCAAATTCTCCAAAACTAGTGACATCAGTTATTCAAAAGGATATTCGTTTTGCATTGTGCTCTAAACAGCCCCTAAAAAGAACAGAATTTCAAAGCTAGCAACATTTCGAATAGGTGAGTGAGAGGGCCAAATCCTACATTTCTTTTTAGGATTGACTCTTCCCTCATTGCAAGTGTGTAATTCCCTTTAATCTTAATGAAAGCAGTTGCACACACAAGAGAATACAGCCATGATAAACCTGCTGAAGCCTCATGGGAACATTCCTTGCGTGCCAGTACATCATGATTGCTGAGAGGAAGGAAAAGGAGGATTTTACTTTTAAAAAAGAAATCATCAGGGATACTCACATGTAAACAGAATCTTAGCTTTTTAGGAGATTATCTGTTCCTGCTACTCATATTCATGGTCCTCTCTTTGTGACCCTTAGTTGGTGGCTGGGGACATTATTATGATGTCACTAGCAGACACTTATTGCTTAAAGGGAGAAATTAGCAGTAAGAAGAGAGGGTATGTTTAGAAACAAATGTTGCATTTCTATGCAAATATCTTTAGGATTATTTCTATACATAATGTTCAAAATTTTCAATAAAAATGTAGCTTCATTTGGTCTTTAAATGTCTGCAGCCTGTAAGCTTCCTCAGCACTGTTTACGACGCTATAATTGAACATCTACAGGTACTATTATCATCCCAATATCTAACAACTTGTTGAATCTTTGGGATTCCTCCCTATTGTTCCAATTCTCTCTTGAATATTGCTGCATCTGCTCTCATTGATTTTTCAACACAGCTATTTCGGTTGTTGCTTTATGAACAGCATCTAAATACTATATTGATTGATGCCATAGAAATATCTAAACTAGGTAGCCCAATTTAGAAGAGATAGATAAGATAGACTATTAGCAATGTTGTAAACCCTTTGTAGAAGGATTTCAGAAGAAGCAAATATTATAGCAGGAAGTAGTGAGTTTTATTGATTTCTTTTTTTGTGCAGACTGGGTATTTAGCATTATAACATGTTATGGGGTCGCTTCTTGTTCAGAAAGGTGCCTCTCGTTTTATAAATCTAAGCAAATTAAATAAATAAATCCTTAGGATTTATATTATTATGTACGGTACAAAAGTGTTATATGGAGTACAAATGCCTCAAGACAAGTGGTCTTATTAACAACATGCATTTCACCCATACTTATACCCCAAAGAATCTGCACGGTTGCAAATGTATTTATATCCTTTCTTTCTCCTTAAATTCCATCTGTATGAGTTACCTAGGTTGGTGTGGTGTCTGATCTGCAGCAATAACCCCTTCCTTTGCATCTTAATAAGGAAATAAATCCAAGGCATAAAAAGCCAGTTTTGAGGCCTGGCTTAGCCCAGACAATTTAATCAAAGTCTTGAATTAGCATTTTTTAGTTGCTAGGAAATGGCAACTCTGAGTTACATCCAACAAGTTGATGCACTAAGACTTGCTGTCTGAGACAAAGACATATTAGAGAGAGGTTAATTTGATTCCAAACACTTTTCAATAAAAATGTGTAACTCCTTGTACTACCATGGCCAGCAACAGCAACACAGACATTCCTCCTCTTAGTGTTTCTTTCAGTGCTTCATTGTCTCTAACTACATAGTAAATGCATATGTAATTAGTATCCAGCTGCAGTTCCACCACCTTTAAAGCCAAATATAACATGGTCTCAGACTGGGTTATCATTAATCTATATATCACAATGGCTCAGCTCTCAGTGATTACATTTTTTGGATGTAAACGTACTGATTGATTTTCCTTGATATTTGATTTAAATTATATCATTACAATACCTTAAATAATTACCCAAGCATAACATAAGATGGTACATTATTATTTGTTAAATTATATTCAATAATTGTTAGTTTATTATGAAATTGTTTAAAAATTATCATCATTCCTGTATGGTAAAGAAAATAATATTTGAGGCTTTTGAGAAATGAAACCCAGTCTGGTGGTATCTAATGAATTAACCTCAGGCAGTACAATTTCCCAAAAAATTTATTTTCAAAAATGAGACTGGATGTTAATAAATCAAGACATTGATGCAATAAAGTCACCTGTTAAATTGCCTCTAGAGGCAAACTGCATATAGCCTCTATGAAAAATATTCCAAGACTTGGCTAGATATGTATTGAATGTGTTTGTTAAAGTCAGAAAACCTCCAATAATTTCCTACAGACTTCTATTTGGACTTCAAAGAGCAAGCAATAAATTTGCCCCAGAAAAAAAACCCAAGTAAAATGTATAAAGGAAAGAGAGAACATTTTGAAAGAAAATTGCTTCAGTTCATCCTACAAAAGACTCGATTTTAGAGTTTAGTCTAAAGGGACACTACACAAAGAAAACTTATTTTTATTCCTGAATTAAGAGATGAAACTCAGCTCCATAAATATATAATGAAAATCTAATGAGGGTATGATTTATTGATAAACTTACTGGCTTTTGCCTTTCTGTTTGAAAATAAAAACTTTTAAAAAATTAGAGATTGCCCATAAATACGGCGGCCCTTGGCTGTGTTTAATCTAATACATTTGTGTCCTTTTCACAGTTTAATTACACATTACCACCATGGTGTGGCTACTGTAAATATATGGTACAACATCATGAGAACGCCTTCTCATATGAAAAGGAACTCAAATTCTAATTCCTGTGTCCAATTTTTTTTAAACGCAGTAATATATCATTTAAATTCATTTGCCGGAGTTTGCTCATTCCTGCAGATTGTTAGCCAAAAACCAATTGAAAATAACCAGGATGTGTGAGTAAAATAATTTTCATGAAACAATAGGAAAACAATTACAAATGTATTGATACCCCAAATGGAGAATTCCAGTATCCCAGTGTAAAAGTAGAATGAATTATATTGGAAAAATAGAATGGGTTAAAGAAATGCTGTATGTACCTTTAAGCAAAAATAAGAAATGTTGAAATACAGGTGTCAGAAAAAGGAACATTAAGGCATAAACAATAAGTCCACTTAAGCTAATGGTGGAACATTAGCTGGAGATCTGTAAAAGTTAGTAAGAAAACTGAATATGTATGTCTAGCCTCAGGTAAACTTGTCAGTTCTGCTTTCTTTGTCCTCTTGTTAAGTTCACGCCCTTTTTATCTGTATAAAATAAGGTAGTGTGGGTCTTGCATGGTGCTCACATTATCTAAATGTATTAGCAGAGCGCTGTGCTAATAAACAGAGTGGTCTAACAAATTGTAAGTCCTGAATCTAACTTTGACACCAGCTACAGCCCAGTCATACTTTTGATTGTTGATTGTTGACTTCAGTGACCACTGTTATCCTTAATGAATTTTTGTGCTTCTAAAAAAATACAGTAATAAATGCACTGAAGTCAATGGCAAAACTCCCAATGACTTTAAAAAAAAAAACTGGCATCATGTGCTGTACTGTCCTAAGCATCACTTGTCTGCTCCCTTGCACTCAGCTCAGCCTTGCGGATGGAAAATACCAATGCATGTCCTATGCATGCTATCAGTAAGTATCGTCTGATGAGTGGGAGAGAGAGAGAGTGTGCAGAGGGAGCCACCAGGAGAGAGGGAGCAAGAGATTAGAGAGAATAATGAATACAAAATAGACAGAAAAAAACTGTGGAAGAGGACAATCAGAAGAGACTAAGAAGAGAAGACTAAGAAGAGAAGGACAGGAGCAGGAGGTATATATGGAAAAAGAGAGAAATGGACAGGAAGATGGGACAGTAGCAACTGTGCCAGAGCATGGCAAAGAGGACAAAGGAGGGAATCCATTCACTAATTCATCAGTAAGGGAAAAGGGGATCAGTACTGTTAAAGAGTAAGGGACAGATACTCACTCAGAGCAAATCAACACAGCTCCATTGGTTTAGAACAGCTGAGGACCTGGCCTTAGCCCTTTTTAAAATGCCATGCTTGGAGAATAAGACACTGCCAAAAATTAGCCATTGTCCTTGCACATTTCAGAAATACAAAGTGGGTATGAGTAATGTGATTCACATTTTGCCAAAAACACATGCCAGTGACACACCAAAAGAGCAGCAAGTGAAGAGGGCAATGTTAAATGGCTGCTATATGACTCCCTCAGCAATACATACTGCACAGGAGAAGGTAAAGATCTTCATTATTTTTGTAAATGACCGTTTTGTTTGGCATGGCAGGCAGATCAAGAGGGACAAAGAGTGTCTGGAATGAATTGCACTTGCTCTGAGAAGAAAATATAATTTTATCTGTAGCTATGAGAATTTGATTATGCCCAAGAGGTTGCGGAGAAAGGTATTAATTTCTCATATTCACAAAAGAAAAGGCTGTTTTATCCTGTGAAATAGTTTCCTGCTGTCTATCGACCCTGTGAGGGCTGTCTCAGGCAATTAATGCAGGTGGTGGATAGACAGCCTGAATGTTTATTACAAATAATTAAAGTGTGACTTTTTTTTTAATACCTGTAGGTAGAAGCAGATTCTGTAGCATTAGTTCTTTTCATTGCCATCCTGCTCTCCTGAAAATAACTCTCCAAGGCAATCTTCCTTATAAATCAACTGTCTCTTCAGCAGAAGTCACTGAGGGTATGTCTACACTGCAAAAAAACACCTGCAGCTGGCCCAGGTCTGCTGACTTGGGCTCACAGGGTTTGGTCTGTGGGGCTGTACAACTGGGGTGTAGACAGTTGGGCTTGAGTTGGAGCCTGAGCGCTGAGATTCTGCAAGGGCAGGAGGACCCTAGAGCATGGGCTCCAGCCCAAGCTTGAAAGCCTACACCTCACATTTACAGCCCCGCAGCCCAAACACCATGAGCCTGAGCCTGAGGCAGCTGACATGTGCCAAAGGCAGGTGTTTTATTGCAATGCAGACATCCCATAGGTGTTTAAGGCTTAACTTCCGCAAGCAGAGGGGTTCTACTTCTAACACATGAGGAAGTGGAGTAGGAAAGCGGTCCAGTAACACGATGTGGTGCTTCCTGTCCCCTTTGCTCACTGCAGCTCTTATAGATGAATGGCACAGATTGAAGGCTCCATAGGTATCAGGAGTGTGGAAGTAACAGTTCTATAGAGTATGTTCCCTGGAATGAGGTAGGCAAAATACATGGCAAATTGCAATGGGTGTCGATTGAATATTGGTTTCACCCATCTTACTAGTATCTCAACCACTAACTTCTTTTTATGCTCATCAGAGACCACATTGAGTTTAGTGGAGTTCCCTACATTGGCCCTAAATAAAGATACCATTATATTGGTAGAGTAGGACAAACATAGCACATAGCCCATTACTAAAAAGGGAAAAATCCCAAGGAGAGGAATTCTCTGAAAAATGGGCATGCCTAACTTTCGTAGCAGCATCGGTAAATAGACTTGTGTTCCCATAGTTCAATAATTTGCTCGGCTTGACTCTGCTGCTGGCTGCTATCAATCCACCTGGCATGATCTATAGAGAGGTACAACATGTGTACAGAGTCCTTTAAAAGCATAAACCTCAATACAAAAGTGATGCTGAGAGGGAGAAAGGGAGGAGAACTACAGTAGTACTAAAAAAAGAATAGGAGTACTTGTGGCACCTTAGAGACTTACAAATTTATTAGAGCATAAGCTTTCGTGGGCTACAGCCCACTTCTTCGGATGCATATATTTGTTAGTCTCTAAGGTGCCACAAGTACTCCTGTTCTTTTTGCGGATACAGACTAACACGGCTGCTACTCTGAAACCTACAGTAGTACTATTTATTCAATCTGTTTTTTTTTAAATCTTTTCAGCTTAGTTGTGCCGCCAGTTGGACTAAGTACAATTAAACTGTCCTTGAGACAAGGTCATGACCTCACTGAACCAGGTCCATGCTAGAGTATATCAGGACAGATTCACTGGAACTGATACAGGAAGGTCCTTTGCGACCAGTGGTGTTTTCCCAAGGGAAGGGCAGGTGGTGTTTCTACCATCGCCTATCATTGGAGTCTCTGCCAGGAATGGAGTCACTCTAATTCCCTCTGGGAGCTCCATTGCTGGTCAGATATCAGGGAGGCATTCAGACATGATGGTGATAATCCCAATATAGAAGCCCAGACAGACTAATAGGCACTCTGTACTCAGGAACCACAGATGGGAGGTGTTCATTGCACCACCACCCCCAGCCAATTCCACTCTCTGTCTGGGTTGCCCTAGCCCAGCACATCATTCACTCCCAGGTTTAGACAGCAGCCAGCCTAAATCTGGAAGTGTTGGGGGTTTTTTGTTTGTTTTTTAAATTTAATTAAGCACAGGCTCACAGTAAAAAAAATTGTCATATTTTTCAGCGTGTACAAATGGCAGTTTCTGTAGTGTACACAGGACCCTGACACTATATTGTTATGGTGAAAGGGTCTAATGGCTTCTCCATTTGTGGTCAGTAATGTATAAGCACCCAGAATGAAATGCCATCGAATATCCAGACCCAGAGTGTCATTAAAATATACTGTGCAGATTAAAACACTCTTCTTTGTCCGGGCCATTAAACCTTTGTGAGTTTTCTTTGTATCACCAAGCAGCTACACAAAAGGAAAGCAAATCTGCATGCTCATCTTTTTCCAGGCCATGTGATCTCAGAGAGTAGATGTGGATTAGAGGTTTCCAGAAAGAAAAGTTCATGGTCTGAGGAAGGAAAAGGAGCACAGAGTTTGTTTATGCAATTAGACCTGTGTGAGGCTCTGGACAGAGGTGCAAGACAGATGCTTCTAGGAACAGGGCAGAGATATCTTGCCTGAAGTTTCTGCAGAGTTACTCAGGCCCCATTTGTCACCACCCATGTTCAAGGGGACAGGACTTATCTACATTTTGTAAATAAAGAAATTACACTAAGAAAATACCTGACTCCACATCACTGATTCTTGCTCCAAATGAAAAACTGACTTGAAAAGCATCTGCACTGGGCCTGTATAGACACATTGTGTCCTTCCATACTGAAATGCAAACTACAGAAACACCAGATTGTTTCAGCCAGTACTTATTTCTGGAATACTGACTACAGTCAGATCAATGCCCCTTGTGCGTCCCTGCCTGATGAAATTGAACGATTTTAATTGCTTTCAAAGTCACTTTTTGTAACTCCTGTTTATTAAAATACAATGGTGAGGCAATTGAACCTTTTCATTTGATTTCTTGCTAACTTTTTGCTGCTTGTGTTCTTGCAATATTTTCAGTGATCTAATGATCACCAGCTTTTCCTTAAGCATTAGTTTATCTTCTTTATATTATATTTAATTTGTAGAAAGCTGAATATATCAGTTACAACACCCAGAAGCAGGGCTGTCTCTCATTTGCTAGTCATAAACAATCCGAATTCAAAATATCCTTATACCAGCTTTAGCAACTTCACTGATTGTCAGAGGAAGCTAAGGATTCCTTCATATTAAGGGCTTGATTAAATGCTGCTGTCACACCAGCAGAGCCATTCACCTCTGAGGTATTTCCATCACCACTTTGGTTGCTTGGAAAGGATAGCTACAACTTGTGGCCAATTTCCATGGGAGCCCAAAGAGCAGAAACTGCCGTGGGGCTGAAATGATTCCCAGTATCTCCCAAACTCTAGCCACACAGGTGACATTCTGGGGATCATCCAGACCAGTAAGGGGTTCTGTCACTGCCCGACTTGTAACATTGGGTGCCTTAATGCTGTGCTGTTGTGGCTCAGGGCCCTGACACCAGTAGCCAGCCCACAAGCATAAAGGTCTCACCCTGGCTTTCACCAGCCTAGTCACTCCTTCCAGGAACCCCAACAGCCCATCCAGTCCCAAGTCTCCCCAAATCTAAATACCCCGAGTTCTTAATTATCAGACACTCAGAGTTTTCCCCTTCAGTCCACCACTCCCAAAGACATGAAAACTGCCCCTGGAACACACACAGTTTGCACAACAGAGACCAGCCTGGGGTAAAAATAAACAAAAAGTGTATTTAATAGAAAACTCATAGGCTCACAGGTGAAATAGCAAGGGAAGCAAACAAATATAAGTGACACAGAAAATAAACATAAAGATGCAACTTCAGGCTTCACACTCCAAAATTCCCTTTTGTAATACAAGTTACCTGTTGCCTCTGAGCAGTTTCCCACCTTGCCCCTGCCATAGAGGGGATCCAGCATTCACAGACAGTCCCCCATTTCCAAGACTGTCCTTCAGCTCTGGAGGAAGACTTCAGTTTCAAGCCTCCTTTTAATAAAAGGGCTTTTTTACTTCCCCCACCCCACTCCACTCCATGGGTGGGGAAATTATAGCTGCAATGTCTCCATGTTTTCCCATTACCCTAATGGCCCATCATTTGTCTTTTTCTGGGTTGTACAATGCTAGATGCTTGGAGCTAGTCTCTGGTTGGGGAGGTGGCCCCTTCCTGCCTGACTGCTTCACCACCCTCTCATCATAGAAATCATAAAAATGTCAGACTGGAAGGGACCTCAATAGGTTATCTAGTCCAGTCCTCTGCTCTGAGGCAGGACTAAGTATTACACAGACTATCCCTGGCAGGTGTTTGTCTCACTTGTTCTTAAATACCTCCAGGGATGGAGATTCTACAACCTCCCTATGTAATTTGTTCCAGTACTTAACTACCTTACCGTTGAGAAGATTTTCCTAATGTCTAACCTAAATCTCCCTTGTGGCAATTTAAGCCCATTACTTCTTGTCCTGTCCTCAGTAGTTAAGGAGAAAAATTTATCACCCTTCTCTTTATAACAACCTTTTATGTACTTGAAGACTGTGATCATGTCCCCCCTCCGTTTTCTCTTATCCAGACTAAACAAACCCAGTTTTTTCACTCTTGCCTCATGTTTTCTAGGCCTTTAATCATTTTTGTTGCTCTCCACTTGACTTTCTCCAATTTGTCCACATCTTTCCTGAAACGTGGTGCCTAGAACTGGACATAATACTCCAGCTGAGGTTTTATTGGAGTTGTGAGGTAATGCTGAAGTTGCACCAGTGTTACAATTACAATTTTCTACATATATGCATATCTTCTTGACCATAACCCTGTATACATATGCCAGAATGATTATCAAGTTCAGAACATTACAAGCATTCATAAAAGGCCTTACTTGACTTATTTTTATACACAGTTTGTATGCAATCCGTTGATTCAATTGCTTATTTGTTAGAGTTCATACCTTCTGTTCTCCCTCTGGGGATGCCTGGACCCTGATTTTCACAACACCCTCACCCCAACCAGTGTCAGTCACTTATGAGGTTATGCTGACCAGCCATGGCCTGTCTGATGGAGAGGATTGGCCGGTATCTACGCCACTGTTGTCTGTACCTGGACATACTTTGGAGATGTTTTATGGCCTGTGTTATACACGAGCCCAGACTAGATCATCACAATGGTCCCTTCTAGCCTTGAAATCTATGAATCATCGCTTGTGGCCTTCATCCTGGGTTAACCTGGTGGAAGGTGGCTGAACTATCTCCAAGAAATAGTTAGAAGGTTTCAACCTTAATTTATATAGAAGCCTTCCCCAATGCTGTATATTATATCCACATGCCATTAAAGCAACACAAACATAGTTAACATGTTTCTGTGTTGTAATACAGTATATTAACTTGAGAATTGCAGCAGTAGTCAGAAAATTCAATTTTGTATACCATCAGCTCAATTTCTTGCCCCTTTCCCATACATAAATATTACCATCAATCTTCTGAGAGGTCTGGCCTTTAAAAACGGTTAGTAATTGAACTGTGGCCAATGTAAGTATAATTTGATTAGCCACACTTGAACCACCTCCAATTTCCTGCTCTCGCTGCAAAAACTGCCTTACAATCTTTAGCCTGAGTTCTGGAAAGGAGATAAGCAAAGAAGGAGAGAGGAAAAGGAAGGGGCAACATTTATCCTGAAATAGAATCCAATAAACTTGCTCCTGAAAAAGAGGCTCCCTCTAAGCTGTGCTCCTTATTCTGTCCCATTTCATTAGCACAGTTACTAAGGGACAGTATCCTGCTGGTAAAAGCAAAGGTTAGGGCTCAGTGAGCTACAAGGGCCCAGCAGGAGGTAAGGTGTCAAAATCAGTGTTCGGGCAGACACATAAAGAGGGAGATAGTCCTGTTTTGTCAATATCCTCTGGGGGATGCAAGAATCCAAGAGTTTAACCCAGGGCTTTTCTTATTTTGTATTTGCTTCAGGGATATGGGATTTAAAAGATATATGTGGAAGCACAGTTCTGACACACGGAGGTAAACAATCCTACAGTGCTTAATCTCCTCTGAAAAATTTATGGCTCATTCACTTTTAACATGTCTAATATTTACTCCTCATATCTATGAAGTTCACACTGATTTTTTTTTTGAAAGAAGAGGTATTTTATATAAATCTGGTATCACCTCAATAGTATTGAGAGCCTTAATAGCTGCAGTAAGAGCTTTCTGAGGTAGAGGCATTACCTGTATTGGTAGTGAAAAAAATCTTGTCAGTTTTTCTAATAATAAGTACCATGTAAAGGACAAAAAGGAAATCTAAGTATTTCTAACAACCCCATTGCCATACTACCTGAGAACAAGAGTGAGACCTAGAACTTAGAGAAACTGAAATAATGTATTTGTTATATTTTCTGATATATTTTTGCAGAGATTGCTCTGAAAAAGGAGTCCAGAATTAGGCTCTTTGTTTGTATCTTTATTCTTTAGCGGCCAAACAACATTATATATTACAGCAGGGGTAGGCAACCTATGTCACGCATGCCAAAGTCCACACGCAAGGTGATTTTCAGTGGCACTCACACTGCCCAGGTCCTGGCCACCTGTCCGGGGGACTCTGCATTTTAATTTAATTTTAAATGAAGCTTCTTAAACATTTTTAAAACCTTATTTACTTTACAAACAACAATAGTTTAGTTATATATTATAGACTTATAGAAAGAGACCTTCTAAAAATGTTAAAATGTATTACTGGCACGCGAAACCTTAAATCAGAGTGAATAAATGAAGGCTCGGCACATCACTTCTGAAAGGTTGCCAACCCCTGTATTACAGTATTAATAGTACCTCCACATATACCACGGAGAAATGGATCAATAGCAGACATCTGGCAACAAGGGGAAAGGGAGGCTTAGGTAAACTCTTGTTGGTCATCTTGGTTTATCTTTCTGAGCATTTTCTTACCAAAAAGATTACATTGTACACTATTGCAATTTGTATGTAGAACAAGAATACTTGCATGACTGAAAAGTGTCCTATTCATTATTCAACAGAAATTTAGGTCTGGATTGTGGTGATACCATGAGCCCTAAGCAAGGAGCAGTGTGCAATTGGGCTGCCTTGGAGCAGAAAGAGCAGAGACTAGAGCTGGCTGAAATATTTGGGATGAAAAAAAATGTTCATTGAAAAAGGGGGCTCACTTTGAAATTGTGGGGTGGAATCCCAGTTACACTGACTTTTTTACTTTTTCCAACTATGAAAAAGAAGTGGGGTGAGAGGATTTTAAAGGTCAAAATTCTAGACTCTGGCTTAACATGCCAAGTATATCCTATGATTCCACTTGGACATCATCAGCAAAGCCAGGGCTGTAGAGAACCATCAATGAAAGAGATTTTTCTCTTCTCCACTTCATCATTACAGGATGCAAGACTCTATCCTGGGAAGCAGTGACTTGAAAAAGATTTGGGGATCATGGTGGATAATCCGCTGAAGGGCTCCCGCTGCAATGTTGTGGCCAAAAGGACTAATGCAATCCTGGGATACATAAACAGGGTAACCTTGAGTAGGAGCAGGGAGGTTATTTTACCTCTGTATTTGGCACTGGTGTGACGACTGCTGGAATACTGTGTCCAGTTTGATGTCCACAATTCAAGAAGGATGTTGAAAAATTGGAGAAGGTTCTGAGAAGAGCCACATGAACGATTAAAGGATTAGAAAACATGCTTTCTAGTGATAGACTCAAGGAATTCAATCTATTTAGTTTAACAAAGAGACGGTTAAGGGAGTGACTTGATTACAGTCTATAAGTATCTACATGGGGAACAAATATTTAATCATTGGCTCTTTAATCTAGCAGAGAACGTATAACATGATCCAATGGAAGTGGGAAATTGAATCTAGACAAATTCAGATTAGAAATAAGGCATAAATTATTAACAGTGAGAGTAGTTAACCATTGGAACAATTTTCCAACGGTCGTGGTGGATTTTCCATCACTGACAATGTTTAAATCAAAATTGGATGCTTTTCTAAAAGATATGATGCAGGAATTAATGATAAATAGGTCCTTCTGTTTTTAAATAGCAGTTAACACCATAATGTGTTAAAAACACAATATGGGCTTTCAAGTTATGCTAATGGCACTATTCTTTAAAAAGCCCCAGTACTGCATATAGCATGTATTGACTGTTACAAGCAGCACTGGTTGAAAAATAGAATTTCCCTCTCTCGGGAAATTCTGAGATTTCAAAATTTGGTGTCATCCCAAATCCAGATGAAAAATCAAAATCTCCAAATTGTTAACAAAATGAAATATTTCTGTTTTGATCTTATTTAAATGTTTTATGGAAATTTTAATTTCAATAAGATTGAAAGGTTTTGTTTTGACTTTGACTTTGGTGTTAATAGTATTATTCTAATGCAAGTAAAAATGATTGGCAAGCCAAAATGTTTTGCCCTGAACAAAGTGAAATATTTCAATAATTTCCTGTTGAAAATTTCAACAAATTTAATATTTTCCCATGAAATGTTTTGATTTCATCAGATCATTATTTTTCAACACAAAATTCTTCCATTAGATAACTATCAACAAGCTCTAGTTACAAGCATTTGAAATGTTTTTAAATTTTATTTTTAGATTATTTCAAATAACTTCATAATGTTTACATATTATTGGCACTTGTCAGTGAACATTCCTTTATATAGTGTGCACTGAAAAACATCATTATTTCATTAATAAAATGCACACCCAGAAAGCTAAACATTATGAAAATATCCCTTTGTATTTTTCAAAGGAACTCCACATTTACCTATAATGAGGGAACATATTTCCTAGAAATACAATGGACTGATTAAAATAATATAATGAAGAAGTACAGGTACACTTATTGGATTGTACACGTATCAGTAATAAGTATGGTTCATTTTGTGCTATAACTTTTCCTGTTACAATCTTTGCCCCTACAATGAATCCACTTTGTGCTACATCTTGTTCTCACTATAGTCTTTGTGCAATAGCTGGACCTGACACAGAGTGTATAATTTAAACCCTGCCACTCTGCTGGATGGTATTACCAGCTGCTGCTATTAATGTAGAATCAATAAAGGAGACCATGCAATGATTAACAGAAGTTGTGGTTGAATTCTGCTGCTGCCTTTATAGGCTTTGAACTGCTCTAATAGAAAACACTCTGAGCTCATGGATTATTTATAACACTAGCATAGTAACAGATCCAAAAAGATACTCTGATAGCTGACCCCATGCAATATAAACTATTTTTCTGCAGAAAGATAATCAAAATGATATCAACAAAATTATATCAACTGTGTTCTTGACAGTGTTGTACCCTCGATTAAAGAATTTGGATTGTTCCTTAGTAACTAGAGGAGAACTTGAAATCTATACCTATATTCATCACTATGGAAACTAATTTTGGTTAAGCTGCTTGCTTTCCCATTCTTCTTCAGACCAGCAAAACCAAGATACTCCACTGCAGTTAACCCTAACCTGACAAAACACTGTTTTTATTTATTATGGCAGGAGCAATAGCAACAGTTCTAGTTAAGTTTCCAACTGCTTTCCTGCTTTCAGTTGCTTATAAATTACTAAAACTCTGGTGTGGGCTCTCTCCACAAGTGAACATTTAAAAAAAAATGGACTAAAAATAGTTAGCCATTATCTGAGTATGAGGCTGAAATAAATATACTTTTTCTGTCATAAACTCTGGTTATAAATTCAGTTCTACAGCCAAAAAGGATAATGATTGAAAAATGGCATGGAAAAAGCATTAATTGAGACATGCCTCTAAGTCTTACAATGAAAACTAGGCGTGGTTTCATCTGGCTATAATCTTTTTGAAAAGTACATACTGCACATGCATTGCACAGGTTTTTCACTATCTGCATAAAGGGTTGCAAGCTTTTTTTGTTCAGGGCTGAGCACAATGTGGTCCTAGTCCATGACTGAGGCATCTAGGTGTTACTGTAATGCCAGTAATAATAATAATTAATAATAATATCACAAAAGTAGACTGATGACATGAAGAAAAGTTTGGTGACCATATAGAGCTATGGTTTGGGGTAACTAAATGTGCATCAGGGTCCATAAAGAGGGGCAGTTAAACTGGCATACAAGTTAACAGAGGTATTATCCAAAATTTCTCTCAGCATGGCCCCTACCAACACCTTGAAATCAGGGAACTGTCACAGTTGCAAGATAAGGAAACCAAAGAAGAAGTGAGGAAAGAATATCACAGATTAATAAGAAGTAGACTAAGGACAAAACTCAACTCAAAGAATTTGATCTGAGCCATTAATATGTGGGTGACATACCAGTAGTACAGTACACTGTCAGAATGATCAAGTGGTATCAAGAGGGAATGAAAAAAATTGATATCCCAACAAGAAAGTCCTAGCAATGCACAGAGTAATGAATATCCATCAAGACATGTACTGGATGTACTTCTGATAATGTGATGAAGGAAAATATCTGCTATGTGTGAAGGAAGAACTTGACAATGAAAAATATAACATCAAAAAATATGAGGAGTCAGAATAAAACATCATCTGGTCATGATAACAAGTGAAGGACAAGCATGTGCCCCAACCCAAGAAAGTATAAATGAAAAGCAATAACAAATCACCAAAGAAAGACTCGAAAGATTTACACTGAAGTCAATTCACAGACAGTGGTGGAGAAAGATCAAATCCATTAGTGATCAGAGATTAATAAAATCATGGCTTGTAGGAAGTTACCTCAAAAGACAGATTATGAGGATACAAGAACAGTCCTTAGGGATTAATTATGTTTGAAACAAAATAGACAAACAGAATTGCTCCCTGAACTGCAGAATGTGTTCCAAAAAGGAAGAGATGGTGGACCATGTGCTCGGAGCCTGCAGGACCCTGGCTGGGAGATAATATATAAACTGACTCAGCAAGATTACCTAATGTCTGCATTGGATCCTCAATGGCATATACAGCTTTTAATGAACTATACAGTATTAGGATCACCAAACTGAAAGAGCTCTAGAGAATGAAGAGGCTAAGATTTTATGGGATCTGGCAATTGTCACAGACTGAACAGGTTGGATATAGTTGCTGTGGAGAAGAAGACAAGCAAGACCATGTTCATTGATATTGCCATACCAGAAGACAGAAACATAAAAAATAAGCAAGAACATGGTGAAGTATGAAGAACTCTCCATAATGTGGAACGTTTAAGGAAAACTAGAACAAAGACGATCCCAGCAATTATCAGAGGAATTGGAGTGATCCTTAAGGGTAGGAATGAGCAACTCGGGAACACATCATGATCAGTGACCTCCAGAAGACAGAACTTAGGCACTGTGAGAATTTTAAGGAAAGTCAAAGGAGAATGAGTGCATTTGGGCACCTAAAATGCAGGAATTCTGCAAAGGGTTTAACAAAACTCCAGACTACCCAAACCTATGGAGTCGGGGTCAGGGTTTATTGGTTACTCATGAATTTTAGACTGTAGCTTTCCCCTTTTTATGCTTAAAGATCTTACATATTGTGAAGCTTTTTGTTTTTAAAAAGTCCCTATGCTGTAATATGGAGGAATAATGCTATTAATAGTAATAAAATAATAATAAAATGATGCAAATCCCACCTCGCAGCAGCTCCTCTGAAAGATGACATTCTAGCCCTAGGCTTTAATATATATATATATATATTTATTTATTTTTATTTTATTTTATTTATTTTTTTTTTTTTGTAGTTCCATTCTGTGCACTGGATCCCATTCCATGGGGAATCCTTGAAATAGCCACCAGTGGAAGAAGCACATTGCCAAGCTTTTGGGGGTTCTGAAGACAGTGTGCAGGCATGGACCCTTTCATAGGCAGAAAGCCTTGGCCTCTGGCATATCCCCCAAGATCCTTATAGATTTCAAGAGATATCCAAGGTTCAAGTGCCAGACCTGTTGCTACTTCCATGCAGAGGCAAACCACACCTCACCAACAGATTAATCTGAAGGAGACGCTATTAAGAGATCCTGGCCTTCTCCTTTGCCCTCCACCTCGTGTGAGTTTGACTGTGGCTGGACAAAGTTTGTCCCCTCATTTTTGTTTGGAGTAGATGGTGATTATAAAGACTTTAGTTCCAAAACACATGCTGCATCTATGGAAATGTTCAGTTGGATTTATTTATTTAGGGCCTGAGACTGAAAACATCCTTTGTTAACTGTGATTTGTTCAGTGCATCAAAACCCAAACATTTCGCCAAGTATTTCAGTTTCCCATACATATAACTCTGCAAGCCATGAGCTGGATTAATTTGTCCCCTATAGGTTATTAATTAAGACTTCAGAGCATCCAGGGTGTTTCCAGCTGTATCATCACAATTTAATACATAGATATGAAACTCAACATCAGAACAACTACTAGCCCTGACAGCTTGAATAGCAGCCTCTACCTGTTTGTGCTAAATTTCAGCAGGGCACTACAGGATGAGACAGCTGAGGGCTGTTAGTGTTCTCAATCATTTTTATATATATAAAAGATCTTACATTTACAGCTTGCTGCAAGCTCTCTCTGAGCAGATATTAAGTTTTCCATTGACATTCCCAGAATTTGACAGCATTGTCAAAAATGAAGCCATTCTGCTGGCATTTTCTGTTTGTGTCTGAATTGCACTTGTGATTCATGAATAGCATCTGTAAAGGTGACAGCTGGGCAGGGGTAATAAAAATGCACTAATCTTCTACTGCATGCTGTGTAGGTGGACTGCCATGTTCTGAACATCCACGGTCTCTCATGAATAAGCAAGTACAACACAATGTACATTTGGTAAGTTGTAAACTTCTAGGGCCATGCTATACCTGGCTCCCCCGGTGACAGCAAAATCAGGGAGGAATGTATGACCTTTGCACTGAGCTATCCTGTTTTCATGTGATGATTGTTATGAGTGACTCACTACATGCACAGGCTGGTTGTCATTTATTGCATCAAAACTCCTCAAAATTCTTGTTGTCCTCACCAGTTTTATTTCTTCTGACTGCGGAGAGCAAACACATTGCAGTTGTTATGGCAGTGTTTAATTAAAGAACACAATAATGTCATTTGGGCTCAAGAGCTGTATAATTCCACTCTATATTTCCTTCACATATTCAAGAGAGCTGAAGTTATGCAAATTGTTGGAGGTTATTGGTGTAGTGAGGAGACAGAGTTTGAAACTTGTTATGATAGCAAAGATTAGCAAGAAGGTTTTTATGTGGAATTAATTTTCCTAGGAATAAATAGTGTGCCAATATTTTTAGTGTTCTTACTAAATGCTACCACGATCTAGAATTATTTCTGGAAAGAAAGCTAGTCTGAGTCATCAAAACCAATTTACAATGTAGCAGTATTTTGCTTAACTTTGTTCTCTTCGGGCTTCTGCTTCCCATGTTTCAGCAATGTGACACTGCACCCCATATTCTTCATAGTGGTATCATTATGATATGCTTATAGCATAATTATGATGTACTTTATGCAAGATAAGTCATGTGAGGTGTCATTGGAAAAGTTATGATTTGCTGAATATGATTATCCTATTTGCACGCATGTATCATTTTTGTATCTGAAGTTATGAATATTGACTATGTATCTGTACTTCAAATGTAGTTAGACCTGGGTAAGGCCCACTAGACAATATATGGAGATATACTGATCTCATAGAACTGGAAGGGACCTTGAAAGGTCATTGAGTCCAGCCCCTGTCTTCACTAGCAGGACCAAGTACTGATTTTTGCCCCAGATCCCTAAGTGGCCCCCTCAAGGATTGAACTCACAACCCTGGGTTTAGCAGGGCAATACTCAAACCACTGAGCTATCCCTCCCTCTCCCCTGATGCTTTCAGTCTAGACAGTGGATGGGGAAGGGCTATTCAGGGCAATGGGCCATTAGGAAAAACAATAGGCCTTAGGAGAAGTTTATCTCCCACCTGGGAAGCCTTCCTGAGAACACTACAGACAGCCTGTAAATAATGGCTGCTATGACTCTACGCGGACATGTGACAAGGCGACATGATGCTGGACTCCATCTTGGGATGTCAGTATTTTTCCACAAATTGGTCTGGGAACCAATTTTGAAACAAAGGGTTCCCACCATATGCTAAAGCTATATAAGGCAGGGAGTGACATCATATGTCACAGAAGGAGACTTCTAGAAACACTTGCGGACCAACAACTGAACTAGGGAAGTGCTGGACCCAGGCTAAAGGGATTTCTAGCCTGCATATGAAACACCTGGGGATTTCAAGCTGCAAAGCAAGTGGTAGCTTGTTCCTTAAGAATCTACAAGTCTGCCTATACCATCAGTTAGGGTGAGAATCTGTTAATTCATATGCAGTCTATTTAGTATATTAAGCTTAGTTTGCGTTTGTTGTTAGATTTTAAGTGATTACCTTGCAAGTTATCTTTTGTAGCTAATAAACTTGTTTTTGTTTTAATCTAAACCAGTGAGCTCTGACTGGGAAAAATCTCTGCTTGGTTACCACAAGTGTGCATTGTTCTCGTCACACTGAGGGAGAGGCAGACCAGGTATTAAACCCATATACTAACCAGATTTGACCAGGGCAGGAAGGTACTGCTCTGGGGTCCTAGCCTGGGAAGCTGGTGGTTATAGACCCTACATGTAACCCTACCTGTGTGAATGCTGGTGAAAGTGCAGGCTGGAGGGCTTTGCAGCTTGTCACGGCAGTACAGTGTGAGAGGGAGCCCAGGCTGGTGGGCCAGGGGGTTCAGTGGTACCCCAGATCCAGAGGGCATCCTGGGGGTAACCCATCACAATAGTGTGCCAATATTTTTAGTGTTCTTACTAAATGCTACCGTGATCTGGAATTATTTCTGGAAAAAAAGCTAGTCTGAGTCATCAAAACCAATTTACAATGTAGCAGTATTCTGCTTAATTTTGTTCTCTTCAGGCTCCTGCTCCCCATGTTTCAGCAAGAATAACAGAAACTTGTGCAGGATGGAAGGAGGAATTGTAAGAACAAAGAAAGAACAATAACATCAATAAGTACCAGATGCTTCAAATGAGGGGGCAAGCTGTGGAGAACTGGGAAGTATTTGGATTTTTAAAATATATATATATATATATATGCTCCTCAGTATATCTGTGCCATACTATCCTGCCTGAATGCATAGTTAGATCAAAAGAGGTTAGTACAGAAACCAGACAGAAAAGGTAAAGCCATAGCCTGTATAAGGAGCATCCCCTCAAACATAATAGCTGTGAATAAGGACAGTTAGCCCCAAACCTGGAGACAGGTCTGTTTGCCACGGCTGAGAAGAGGGAGCTCAAAAAAACACTGCTCTGTTAAAAGACTTCGCCTACAAAGAAGGAGGGAGGGGAAAGGGTTGTCTACTACTGCAGCCTGACACAGAGAGACTGACTGAGAATCAAGAGTCTGCAACAAGGCTGTAGCATGGTCCCCAAGAGAACGCCAGGGCTAGGTTCTGGAAAGGAATGGCAAGCATAGGTGACACCATATGGTTATAGGTGTCTGTTATTTTAAATCCATTTCTCTGAGTGCTGTGTACCTTTTGGCAACACAAATCATACTTTGTTTTGGAGAAACTGCTTCTGTGTTACCGCAAGCTGTTACTGTGCACAAGGTGCTGATGGGAATCTCAGCCAAGGTGCCAAGCCCACTGGGCCTGCTAGGTATCACAGATGGCAACCAGAGATCCAGTCAGATTGACTGGATCATGGGGTCCATCACAGAGGGAAGAGGAAGCACTCAGAGGACTGGAAAAGGATGTTAGAAGGAGCAGCCTACCCAAGGACCAAGACACAAGCAACCTTGGAGTAGGCAGATGTTAGATAATATACCCCTCACTTTGGGACTCTTGCTAATCCCCTAGTAATAAACTAAAACCAAGGTTTTTAAATAAAGAATTGGGGCTAAATTTTCTGCTGGTGTAAGTGGGCATTGACTTCAATGGCGTTCCACCTCTACACCAACAGAGAATTTAGTCCTGGGATTTTACAAATTCTATTTAGTGTCAATGTATGCTGTGAAGTTTAGGGGGAAATCAGACTTAGGCTTGACAATGTGACTACTACATTTTTGACTTCTTAAACTCTTCACATTTATTCTGAATTTTCAGTTGTTAGGATGAGGCTCATCTTAGTTGGTTGATGGAGTACTTAAAAAAAAATCTAAATTAGCCAAACCCATAGGATGTGTCTAGACATCAGTGAGTAACTGTGATGTGATCCTGTTACTGTAACCATTCCTACATTTTGTTTGTCATCCTCACTTGTTATGGTATACCTGAAGCTAGATTGTAAGCACAGAGGTGCTATAAGGAAAAATACATTAAAGGGTGTGAGGCACTCATACTATATAATGGGAGTGACTTCTAAGACACATAGATGGAGGGACTGATCAGTAGTAAGACTCTAAGAAAAATAGGATAAAAACATATTGGAGGACTATGATTAGTAAGGCATTTAAGGAATAAATATGTAAGTGCTGGTGTTCTTCTAGAATAATAAAAAATATTTACACACTAATAGTCGGATAGTTTAGTATGAGTCATTGGGACTGTGTCTGAATACGGCAAAATGCAGTGTTTGTTATCTTTTCCATAATTAAATTTCAGGAAAACCTGGACAAATTGCCCTATGTAAAATAGAAACAAAACAAAACAAAATAGGTAACCTTTCATTATTTCCTGTTATAAAAAAAATCTTCATCCGATACATTGTTTTTATCCCTATTGAATAAGATCCTGTCCACCCTACAGTCCCTTTGCACATCCCTGACAGAGCAAAGAGTCAGTAAAGCTGTCCTGTATGGGCATCTGAGGATTCCCTCTGTGTGAAGGAATCCATGGCTGGAGTAAAGCTATCTATGTACACCTCTTAGACTGCTTGTGTAAGAGAGGTTTGGGGAGTGTATGGGGAATGGAAGGACATGGCTACAGCATGTCACACTTCTTAGGTTCTTGGCTAACATACCACTTCCTAAGTGGCCTTTATAAACTGCCACAAATTAAAGCAGCCCTGAGATTGCTCTAATTTGTGTTGGGAGCCAAACCAGCTACCAGTTGCTCTTGGGACTGGGGAGCTCAAAGGTGTCATTCAATCAATTTACCCCACACCCCAGGTCCTGCTTCAAGCACAACTCCTCCCTTCCTATATTTTAAGACCAGAAAGGACCATATGTAGGGGTTCACTCATTCTGAACCCCTACATAATACAGGCCATACGATTTCACCATGTAATGCCTGCATCAAGCCCATATGTACTAGTTCAGCCAGAAGTTATCTTTTTAAAAGATATCCAATCTTTAAAGATTTCAAGTGCCAGAGAATGCACCAAGTTTCTTGGTAAATTGTTCCAGTGCTTAAGTCCCCTAGCTGTTAAAAATTCTAGTCTAAATGTGTCTAGCTTCAACTTCTAGCCACTGGATTTTATATTGTCTTTGTCTGCCATAGTAAAGACCCCTCTGCTATCAGAAATCTTTCACCCTCCCCATCTGCCCCATGTAGGAACTTGTGGACCGTGTTCAAGTCACCTTAATCTTCTTTGGATAAGCTAAATAGGCTGAGCTTCTTTAGTCTCTCACTGTAAGGCAGGTTTTCCAGACCTTAGATCATTCATACAGTTCTTTTCTGAAACTTCTCCAATTTGTCAACATGCTTTTTAAAGTGTGGACACTAGAACACCAGTAATGGTCTGATCAATGCCATATATAGGGTTTCACCATTTCCCTATGTCTCCTCAATATTCCCCTGTTTATATGCTGCATTACACTGGAATATCCTGGGTGTCCTGCATGACCCCAAGCTCCAAGTTCCTTTCAGAGTTACTGCTTTCAAAAATACACTCCCCAATCCTATAAGTGTGACCCACGTCCTTTGTTTTGAGATGTATGACCTTACATTTGGCTGCACTGAAATTCATGTTGTTCAAATGAGCCTATCCTGCCAAACAATTCAGATCACTCTGCAGAATTGACCTGACTTTATCAGAAGTTACCACTCAACCAATTTTTATAACTTCTGCACACATTACCAACAATTACTTCATATTTTCTTGCAGATCATTGATAAAGATATTGACCCAAGAACAGATCTGTGGGTATCCCACTGTGAGGGATCACAGGACTTGAAAGCAGGTGTATGGCTCCCCAGGCAATGCTCAGGCCATGACCATCACCCAATAGCTCATCTAAGTAACCAGGGAAAGGTCTAGCAAATGGTTAGCTCGCAGAGGGCCACTCACTCAAAGCTCCCAGTTGCAGGAAACATCCAGCTTCTCCCTCCCCCATAATTGGCTGAGGAGTGCTATATAAACCAGGAAGTAACAACAGGTATTTGTCTGAGCACTAGAAGAATTCCTGGCTGGCTGTTACCATGGACCCTTCCTGCTTACCTGTCTCCTGCTCCTATCTCAGACTCCCATCTACTTCCAGTTCCGGATGTCTTGCCCTACTCCAGGTCCCTGCTTTTCCACCTTACCTCTGATGCTGTCTCTGGCTCTGGACCTTGGCCTGATACCTGACTCTGTCTGAAGCTCTGACCATCAGCTTGGTACTTGATGCTGTCTTTGATTTTGACCTTTGGCTCAGGCCACTAGGCCTGACTCCTGCTCTGACCAGTAGGCCTGACCGTCCATGCCCCAGTCATTGCAGCCATTAGAAACATCCACTGGATGATTTTTCCCCATTTACAATTATTGTTGAGAACTATCAGTTAGCCAGTTTTTAATCCATTTAATATGTGTTAACTGATTTTTATATAGTGCTATTTTTTAATCAGCATATCATGTGGTACTAAGTCAAATGCCTTACAGCAGTCTAAATCTTTGTGTCAATACAGTTACCATGTCAACCAAAATTGTAATCTCATCGAAAAACAACTTTGTTAACTAAAACCTATTTTCCATAATAACATGCTTATTAATTAGCAATAATTATTTGATTTTTTTATTATTAATCATAAACCATATCAGCCTTTCCATGGTTTTGCCCAGGGTCAATGGTCAAGGTAACCAGCCTGTCCTGGGCTATCCTGCTAACCCTTTTTAAATATTGGTAAATATTAGCTTTTTACATATTCTCTGGAATTTCCCAACCATGCTAAGGTTTGTTAAATATCAACATCTTACTATTCAGAAAGCTCCTTGGCCAATTATTTTAAAACTCTTGGGTGAAAGTTATCAGGTCCTGATGATGGTCTTGATTTCTGCATCAGGATACTGTTGCAGATCCCTGCACCTATAATAGAGATAGACACCTTTTTATAAGACAAAAGAAGTTAAATAAAGTCAACATTTTATCAACCTTCTTTACATATCAGACACTTTGAGAAAATGGGCAGCGAACAACCTGAGATATTCCTCCAGTAACTCTACCCAGAAGAAAGCTGATCAACAGCTTCCATAGAAATCAGTTATCAGTAAAGCACTTTTCAGAATCAACTGGTCTCCTGGAGCTGCGTTTGGTCCAAGACATAAATATGCACTGCTTATTTCTAAGCATTTACTGCAACAATTGCAGGGAGCAAGTCTTTACTGTGCTGAAAATGACATGTATCTAATCTATCAGTTTGTCAGTGGCTTTTAGCGGAGAATGTTGTCTCTTTTTTCATCGCCGTTGCAAAGGAAACCATGGAAATATGTACTAATTGTACTAGCATTTCAATTGTAATGTGTGAAATATAAGGACTCCCTGTCACACTGAAATCAGGTAAGGTCAGGGATAAAGGTATGAAAGCCTTCAATACCATTGGTGAAGTCCTGGCCTCCATGATGTCAATGGAAAAATTCCCCATCAACTTTAATGGGGCCAGAATTTCATCCCAGATTTCAGAATATTGAATACATATTGTTCCATTCAGATGCACTGAACCTTTATTCAAACAGATTATCACCTACGATATTGTAGCAAGCATTGTAAAACGTGAACTTCAATCAACAGCTTTAAAACATGAGGAAACTGAACACGAAATAACAACAAATGTTAAGTCAGAGTGTGATTTCAAATTGGAAGTTAATGACAATGACTGTAATCCAATGTAAAAAAAACTACAATTACGGTTTGAATTCAGCCATTTGGGGGCAGTATGCAGTACATGAACAGTCTAATGACAGGTTGAGTTCACATATAAGTTCCTTGGAGACAGAATTAACAGTCTATTTGGTTTTTTTCTGGGCCTCTGCTACCAAGAGAGCAACGTTCACAAACCCAGTGGCAAATGAATGTCAATTTTTCCTACTTGGTTAACCTCACATCCACTGATGTGGATTAGCTGGGCTAACTATAGCTAAAGATGTTTTTCATCCTGAGCTAATATAACACCAATTTTGAAAAAAAGTCTCTAGAGGAGATCCTGGCAATTATAGGCCACTAAGCCTAACTTCAGTACAGGTAAATTGATTGAAACTATACAAAAGAACAGAATTATCAAACATATAGATGAAAACTATATGTTAGTGAAGAGTCAATGTAGCTTTTGTAAAGGGAAACCATGCCCACCAGGGTGATCCCGTTGTTAGAGTGTACTTAGACTTTCAGAAAGCCATTAACAAGGTCTCACATCACAGGCTCTTAAGCAAAGTAGTCATGGGATAAGGGGGAAGGTCCTCTCATGGATCAATAACTGGTTAAAAGATAGGAAATAAGGGATAGGGATAAATGGTCAGTTTTCACAAGGGAGAGAGGTAAATAGCAGGTGCCCCAAGAATCTGTACTGGGATCAGAGCGGTTGAACATATTCATAAATGATCTGGAAAAGGGGGTAAACAGTGATGTGGCAAAGTTTGCAGATGATACAAAATTGCTCAGGATAGTTAAATCCAAAGCTGACTGTGAATAGTTACAAAGGGATCCCCCAAAACTGGGTGACTGGGTAACAGAATGGTAGATGACATTCAGTGTTGATAAATGCGAAGTTATGCACATTGGCAAACATAATCCCAACTATGCTTACAAAACGGTGGGGTCTAAATTAGCTATTACCACTCAAGAAAGAGATTGTGTGGTCATTGTTGATAGTGCTCTGAAAACATCTGCACAATGTGCAGCAGCAGTCAAAAAAGCTAACAATGTTAGGAACCATTAGGAAAGGGGTAGATAATAAGATAGAAAATATCATAGTGCCACTATATAAATCCATAGAATGTCCACACATTGCGTACCGCATACAGTCCTGGTCACCCCATCTAAAAATATACATATTAGAATTCGAAAAAGTACAGGGAAGGGAAACAAAAATTATTAGAAGGTTTAGATTAGGATGCAGAGGGGTTAAAAAGACTGAGAGGATTCAGTTTAGAAAAGAGACAACAAAGGGAGGATATAATAGAGGTCTATAAAGTCATGAATGGTTTAGAGAAACTGAATTATGAAGTGTTATTTACACCTTCGTATAACACAAGAATTTTGAGTCACTCAATGAAATTAACAGGCAGCAGGTTTAAAACTTCACACAATGCACAGTCAACCTGTGGAACTTGTTGCCAGAAGATGTTGTGAAGGCCAAAAGTAAAACTGAGCTAAAAAAAAGAATTAGATACATTTATGGAGGTTAAGACCAACAATGGCTATTAGCTAAGATGGTCAGGAATGCAAACCCATTTTTGGGTGTCCCAAAACCTCTAACTGCCAGAAGATGGGACAGAACAATAGGGGATAGATCATTTGACAATTGTTCTTTTCTGTTCATTCTCTCTGAGGCATCTAGGCAGTGACCACTGTTGAAAGACAGGATAGTGGGCTTGATGGACCATTAGTCTGACCTAGCATGGCCATTCTTATGGTCTTACGAGCATTACAGCAGCCTTTTGCCTTAGAATGTAAACTATCTTGTTTTCCTTCAAAATTAAATTCCCTAAATTCAACCTGCCACTCATTGAATTAATGTATTAATTTAAACTTAAAAGTAGATTTTCTAGTGTTGTATAAATGTATTGTTGGTACCAAATACAATAACATATTAAATATAATGCATATGACTGTGTATTTATTGATCTGTCTGCTATTCAGCTTCCAAACAAAATTAGGCCAAAGGACATTTTTGTGTATTAAGTAAACTATTAAATTTAGTCTTTCAAAACATCCTTGAAATACTGTAATATATCAACCCACTCAAAAATCCCAAATCTTCAGATAAAGCCATATCAACACAATAACAAAACTCTGAAGAACACAGGAGGAACAAATTGTTCAGGGTAATAAAATATGAAAAGGAAATAAAATATAAGCATTTCTAGGTCAAAGCGGTGCCTTGCAAAATTAGCACTGAAAACAAAATAACCTATGATGTTGCATTGTTCAAATTTTATGGCATTGTATGTTCATACCAAAAAAGTGGTATTTATAGCTTAATAAAAACAGACTGCCATTGTTAAATATAATGGTATGCTTTTATAATAGCATTATCACTGATAACCTGGCATTGTTAATCTATCTTTACACTTGTTACTTTTGCCTCAAATAATTACTTGTTTTTACTAAACAAAGACTTAATGGAGCCTCACATGGAGTTCCCAGTAAAAACATCCAAGACCACACAAAAAAAGGATTGATCCAAAGCCATTGAAGTCAAAGACTTCCATTGACTTCTGTGATTTTTGGATCAGGGCCTCAAAGCTTAATACTGTGCACACATACCACTCTTTGGGCAGGTCTACACTACCTGCCTGAATTGGCGGGTAGAAATCGATCTCTCGGGGATCGAATTATCGCGTCTCGTCGGGATGCGACAATCAATCCCCGAATTGACGCTTCTACTCCACCAGCGGAGGTAGGAGTAAGCGTCGTCGACAGGGAGCCGCGGAGGTCAATTTGCCGCCGTCCTCACAGCAGGGTAAGTCGGCTCCGATACGTCGAATTCAGCTACGCTATTTGCGTAGCTGAATTTGCGTATCTTAAATCGACACCCCTTCCCTCCCTCCCCCCCGTAGTGAGGACGTAGCCTTTGTTAGGGTTTGCAGAGAAAATGTTCTTGAGATAAAACTCAGAGAGATGCATCCAGCCTAAAAAGCCAAGCTAGGCTAGAAGGATAAGTCTAAATTGATAGGTCTAAACATCGTGAGAAATACATTCAGTTTGGTAAGGAAAGTAATCAAAAAGGCTCAGTACTGCAGTGCTGTCATCTTTTATCTTAATAAGTCCTTAAAAAGAGTAAATAAAAGGAGAAGGATGAAAGTAATTGTTGGCTCTGTGTTGAGTAAGTAGCGAGTAATCAGTGGCTTTTCATTTTGTGTAATCCCTCCGTCTCCAGCTGGCTTCAATTACAGGACATGGAATCTCTGAGGATCTACAATAAACATAATAAATAATAGTATTTCTGAGTTTTCACACAGGAAGAGGAAAAAAGCACAAACTTGTTGTATGTGTGGGTAAAAATGTGTGAGCAGGCATACGAGGTCTGAGGTGGCACCGAATCATGCCTTTGAGTGTGGATTGAAAGCGAGCCTCTGTGAACTTTTTCCTCTAAGTGGCAGTGCTTTAGTACATTTGTTGGGTTTAGTGCTATTTGTTAGAGTAAAGAGAGATTATCAGAACCTGCAAATCAATGCCTTCTGGCCATGCTGACTTGGTCTGATGTGCTCCTGCCCTGGTGGGGCAGGCAGTCTCCTCAGCAGTGGAAATAAAATGAGCCAGGAAAACCATGAGATGCTTTAGTTTACCTAGAAGTATGGAAGGGAGGCCCTTAGGTGTATGGGAATTTCTTGTTCCTCTTTTGGAAGGTAATCAACAAATACAGAGTCTTCAATCTGATTATTTAAATCTGTTTAGACTGAGGGATGGCTGTTAGTGACTTGTTTGACAGGATGGCAGCCAAGGCATCTAGTAGCATAACTAGGGCCAGATCTTCAGCTGGTCTATGTTGGTGTAGCTCTAAGGAAGTAAATAGAGTTAGGCCATTTTTTGCCAGCTGAGGACTTAGCCCTAGTTCTTAAAGGTGGTAAATTTGCTGAATCATCTGGCTGCTTTCCTGCATGGAGGTGCGTGGGGTGGGGGTTAATGTTTTCACAGGACAGTAAACTCACCATCGGAGAGTATAGGATGTTAGCCTAGTAGCACCTCCACTGCACTGCTGAACTGGTTGGGGTGTTCTATGTGGTTGTTTTGCAGTCTAAAGACCATATAGTTTACAATGGAATTTAAATTGATAAAAAGGGATGGCCTCTGATCAAATGATCATCTGTATCCACTTGTTGGGTATTGTTTATTGTTTGTTTTGTATTTAATGAAAGTTGCAACCTATGTGCCATAACCTGTTCTGACTGTAAACCTCTTTCTTTCGGGTACCCTCAGCAAGGGCACCATAAAATCTTTTTACATGTAACAATGACCTTTAAAATTGACAACAAGGCAAGCTGCACACCATTTACACAAGAACTCTTTAGAATTTACTCTACCTATGCCATCTGCTTTCTCTGGTATCTAGAGGGTTGTGTTCATTCGAGAAAGGGTAGAGTTGATAGAAAATGTTTTTCCTCATTCAAAAGAGCAGGCAAGATGCAGTGTATTCATAGAAACAAGCTGAGACATCTTTTCAAACTCCTGATGCACGATTTCTGTTTTAAAGTGTGCACTCGGTTCTTTGGTTAGAGCTGGGTGGGAAATGGAATTTTCATCCCTTGGGAAATTTATGACATTTCAAATTTTCCTTTCAACCTAGATTGGAACAAAAAGCCAAAATTCACCACAAAACATTTCCAAATATTTGTTTCATAAACAACCTTATCATGATGTTTCATTTCAACTTTATCATCTCAACTTTTATGTTATAACATAACATAGTTGAAATGTTATAAATTATAATACAAATACAAAATGAAAGATGTTGATCTTATCAAAGTGAATCATTTTGATCATTTCCCATCAAAGATGTTGACATAATCAACACATTCCCACAGAACATTTCGATTTTATCCAATCAGCATTTTCTGATGGAAAACTGTTTTGTTGGAAAATTTTCAGCCAGCTGTAGCTGAAATCTTCATTTTGTTCTAACTGTCTGTTATCTCTTCCAGTCTGGCAAGAGAAAGCAGTCTGGTGACATTGCAAAAAAGCAAAAAGAATGAGAAGTACTTGTAGCACCTTAGAGACTAACAAATTTATTTGGGCATAAGCTTTCGTGGGCTAAAACTCACTTCATCGGATGCATTCAGTGGAAAATACAGTAGGAAGATATATATACACAGAAAACATGCATTCCCTTCTCCCACTATCACCTCTGAGTTTTTCTCCTCCTACACTACCTGTTCTGCATGGAACAACTTTTTAATTTCATTGGACTGGCCCTCCTTCTTTTCATTCAAATCCCTGCCAAAACCCACTTCTTCCAAGACTACCACAACTACAAATCAAGTCAGTGAATCAGCCTAGTATCTTTTCCACAACAACTTCTAAGAAGGGGGATTAAGAAACTGGAAAGCAGGAAAGGGGAAAAAAGCAACCTCCCTCTGGATTTCGCAGGGCATCTTGTTTTAGCTGTAACTTAATTTATTATAATCTCCCCATGGTGAGGAATGTCTTTATTTGTGCCTTATGCAATACTAAGCACATCATCTGATCTTAACAAACAATATGTAATAGTAATTTTGTAAACAGAGCCCGCACACATTTTGAAATACGAGGAAGCTCACCATCTAACAGGAGTTTGATTTTATTCCAACTGAAAGATTGTTCTATTTTTTTATTATTTTTTTAGTGCACCTTCAGAGTCTGATACTTTGCTATTTGACCCTCCCGCATAGCACAGGTGCAGAATGTTGCCTGCATAAGCACCAGCTTAAAAAATGATGAGGAAGAGAGAGAACAAAGGAAAACCTATCAAATGAGAATAATACTTACCCTACTTCCTAAGAGTGCTCTGAGAATACACTTAATGATTTTCTCTCCATGTCCTCATATTCAAAAACTGATAAACCATTCTTGCTCAACCTTTTAAAAGCAAGCAGACAAAAATCCAATCTCAATTAGACACCAGAAGTCTGGAAGACTTCACTGTGAAAGGTGAAAGTTTGAGAAAATTATGACAAACTGAAAAAGGCCTTTAGAATGGATATGTTTAGGCAACCTAAACCTCTGATGAACTGGTCTGGGTGGGTAATATGGTTGTTTTGCAATCTAAAGGATATATAGGGGGTCACTACATGCCACACACACACACACACACACACCTCTTAAGGGTCCACAACTGAATTCTGTCTCTTTAATTCTGAAAACACAGATGTTTACCACGTAAGCTAAAGTCCTTGGTTAATGCTTGTAGTACTAGGCCCTTTGTCTTTCCTTTGGGACAGCCACGAAGGATATGTCTATACGGCAGCTGGGAGCGAGCCTACCAGCCCGGGTAGACAGACTTGTCCTACCGGGGCTTGAATTAGTGCACTAAAAGTAGCTGTGTAAAGGTTGTGGCACTGACAGAGGTGCAGACTAGCCACCCGAGCTTGGACCCAGGGGGTAGAGTGAGAGGTTCACTCCCACTTGCCATGTAGACATAGCAGAGGACACATCATACACAGACATAGAATCATAGAAGATTAGGGTTGGAAGAGACCTCAAGAAGTCATTTAGTCCAACCCCCTGCTCAAAGCAGGACCAACCCCAACTAAATCATCCCAGCCAGGGCTTTGTCAAGCCGTGCCTTAAAAACCTCAAAGGATGTAGATTCCACTACCTCCCACCTGGTAACCCATTCCAGTGCTTCACCACTCTCTGAGTGAAATATTTTTTCCTAACATGTTTATGCGAAGCCTGTTCATTTTACCATGAGAATAGGATTAGTAATAGGGATAGCTTCTGGAAAAGTAGGTGGATGCTGGCTAGATTTTGGAGGCCATTCACAGCTATCTGTTAGGAGAAGTGTTTTGTAATACTGCCTGCTTTACAGAACAGTGAAATCACTGAACTAAGAACTGGCTCAGTTTTGTGATTACTGAGAATTGAAAGAATGTTGCTGAAGTGTATTGATGTGAAGGTACAGCTGCTTGTCTAGGTCATTCCAGTCAAAACAGTACAAGATACAAGATGCAGTTTACCATATTTGTTTAGCACCAGATAAAATAAGGAATTCATGTGAACTGTACTAGCTGAGTGAGTTCTATGAGTAAAACAATTGTATCTTGCAGTATAGAGCTGCTGATACAAACCTCTGTGAAACAAAAGGCCTCCTGGAATTTGATGACAGAGGCAAATAAAAAAAAAACGCTCTATGATAAAAATATCCTAAATAGCCAAACTTCAACAAAAAATTTTGTTGGCCCTGGTTTATCAATAAAAATAGATGTGTGTATGGCAATGCCAATCATATACTGTATAAACCATATCTGAAGCATGTATTTAGGGAAATGTGGCAAATTCAATGCTAACCTCAGGGTACAACACACACTCTTATAATGTAGTCCTAATGCTTCACTGAATTATATCCACCTTAATTCCAGCTATTTTCCTTCAGCTGAATAATTCTTTAAATACATATCTGAAGCCAAATAGGATGAGATGCCACTATCAACAAACTTTGCTTTGAGGTGGTCTATATGATTATGATCATGTCAATTTACCTTTTACACTGAGCCAGTAAGAGCTTCAGGGGATTAGCATACCTGAAAATCTCACACTGAAATAAAGACTTAAATGCTTTATTTTAGGCATTAAAGTTTGAAAATTTTGGCCTCTAGGTTAATAGTATGAGCAAAAGAGCAATTGTAGTAAAGTGTTTAGCCTTTCCACAGTTCATTAATCTACTTAATTTTTTTTTAAGAATTAAAAGAATTAATTATTTTGGGCTACATTGTGATACTTACTTTACCATCTTACTCTACAAGTAGCTACTTGGATTTTAATGGGACTATTAGTGTTGTAAGGTACTATTGAATGTGAGTAATGGTATCACAGTCTGGCCTTTCATAAAGAAAAAGTCATTCTTCTCTGAGTAAATGTAATCAACATTACTTTATACAAGAAAAATGGCAATAACAACCTTTAATTACAATTAGAGGCTTCATCCTGTAATTCATATATTTTTAATCTAAAGTAGATATTCTCTAGGCAATAAAGTTTGTTTATAATGTGTAATGACAGATAACAAGAGCAAGTTATTAACCAAATAATCTAGTAAAGGGAACATGGAATTAATATGCTGATTTTTGTGAGGTGAGAAGTGACTTGTTATTGGTTTTGCTTCTTATAACATTCAGCTGTAAATAAATGATCCAATATAATACATGTAACTATATCATTTATTCTTCTCACCATTATTTGGTCATCCAAATACCATTTCCATTTATTCAGTGTTTTACTGAAACCTAAAATTGGATATTTGCTACTAGTTCCTGCTGGATTTTTTGTTTGCTTGCTTTAGGGTGACCAGATAGCAAGGGTGAAAAATCGGGACGGGGGTGGGGGGTAATTGGCACCTATATAAGACAAAGCCCCAAATATCAGGACTGTCCCTATAAAATCGTGACATCTGGTCACCCTAGCTTGCTTGCTTATTTGTGAGTCAAAAATGTGTGTTGTACTAATTTCTTCTTTGGAAATAGTACCTCCATTAACTGTAGACTTTTTTAGATCCCAAGGATGGAGCTTGCTCTTTGCCGATCCTCCCAGTCTGACCTGTGTCTTGACTCATGTAACCATCTGTCCCTAACATCTAATTGTCTTGCAGTTTGTCAAGGTGAAATTTTACAATGTCAAACTAATTTCTGGAAATGTATACTATCTCCTTTGATACTCCTAGTTTGTGAGATTGGGATGAATTCCATATCAGCTGCTAGCTTTTCTCTGGGTGAAAGAATATTAGACACTCACTGAACTTTGAATGGCTCGGCTTGCTGACTCCACTAATAATGCCTGTGACTCCAACCCAGCAAAGCACATAAGCATGTGTGTAAATTAAGCACCTGAGTAGATCCATTGAAATCAGTGGGACTACTCACATGCTTAAGTACTTTGTTGGATTGGAGCCTTTATCCTTACTTACATTTATTGCATCCTGAATATATGTGCTACACAAGCAAGTGGAGAAGACTTAGATTTGGAGTACCTGAGTTTACTTGAGATAGAATTGTTATCAAACTAACACTATAAGGGATTTTAAATACTTTAATTGTTAGTAGTTGTAGATAGCTTTCGTTGTCTGTCTCTCAACACATTTCTGAGCAGTCTGAAATATCTTCGTCCAGTAAAACCTCAGGTTTGAAGCATTCATTTAGGTATCATAGTCAAGGTCAATTAACGTATGTTATTTATGTTTTTCTGTCATCCATACACTTGCTCTAATGTACCTTTCAATTGTCCATCTTGTTTTGATATCAGCATCTTTATTTCCAATATCATAATCTTAATGGATTTGCAACGACGTTATCATGAGTTTGCTTACATAACACTAACCAAACCTTTGGGAAATTTGAGGAGTGTCCCTTTCAATCAACTGTTTTATATCCTTAGTACAGAAACAAACAGGCTTTATCAGGAGCTTATTTTACATCAATATAATTTATGACATTCTTAGAGACCCATAAGAAGCAATCATTATTCCTTAGAGCTTCATTTGTTTGTACTCTCATGAGTATTTTCTCAGTTAAGGCCTTTTTATAAATACAATTTCTGTTGTAGGATCTTCTTGGCTCTCTGTACAGCTCCCTCAGCCTGTGCATTCACTCTTGGGTAATGTGAGCGACCAGTAATAACGTCAAAAGCGTATTTCATTCAGAATGACTTAAATTCTGCTGCAATGAATTGTGGTCCGTTGTCTGTTGGTAGTTGTTCTAGAATACCAAAATGAGCAAAAGTGCATTTCAGTTTCTAGATAACATTGTGTCGTGTTATGTCTTTTAACTACACTATTTCTATATACCTGGAAAAATAATCCACTACAACCAGGTAATAATGTTCTCTGAATTTGCATAAATCTGCAGCTAGTCTCTTCAGGTAGGGGTATTTGTCCACTGCATGGTTCAGCATTGTCTCTTATGTTGTTTTGTACTGGATCTCCTTTCAAAAGACCAATAACATCAAATCCTCCATCAAGTTCTTCCACCTTTCTCACTAGGCCAAGGGTGGCCAAACTGTGGCTTGCAGGCCACATATGGTTCTTTTACCATTAAAGTCTGGCTTGTGGAGCCCCCCGCACACACCCATTCTTCACCTACCAGACTGGGGGCTGGGAAGCTCAGGACCTCTGCCTTGCAGCGGGGTGGTGTGGTAGGGGCTTCTGCCCAGCAGGGAGGGGGGTCTTGGGGCTTCAGCCCTGCAGGGTGCACCTGCCAGGGCTAGGGGCTTCAGGAGGAACAGGGCTGAAACCCCAACCCCCAGCTCCCAGCAGGTGTGCCCAGGCTCTCGAACTTCTGAAGATTGCTGTATGTGGCTTGGAAGGCCAGTAAGTTTGGCCACCCCTGCACTAGGCCCATCATGGATGGCATACTGTGGCTGAAAACCTTATTGGTCTTTGATATTTTGATCACGTGCACTCTGAATGCATAGCTTGTGTCTTTGTAAATAGTTTCTGTGGTGAACTGGCCCATGCAGTTCAGGATAACTACAAGGCTAGTCAGAACTATGTCAAGTGACTTCTGGTCTGGGAGGGGTTGAAGGTTATTGTAAATAACTTCTGAGTTGACTGTGACTTGAGCTTCTGGGTCAATTTTAAAGTCAATAGTCTTGCCATAAATATTCAATTTCACTCTCCAGGCAGGTTCTGCATTGTCATGAGTGATAGATCCCAGAAGCAATTATTCTTCAATGTCTGTGATATGAGTCAACTCTCTGACTGCTTTGGTGCCTAAAACAACTGCAAAATGTCCATATCTTGTGCAGGTATTACAGCTTGCACCTCTGGCTGGACATGCATCATCTCTTTGGATATGCCTTTTGCAACATCTTGTGCACTCAATTTGTCCCTCTTAGCCTGGGAGTAATTTCTCCTTGCCTTGGGGATTTTGTGATAATGACTTTTAACACTCAAGTGTCTGTTTACAGCTTCCAAGCTACTTTCAGGCTCTTCACGTTGCTCCTGCCTTTTGTTCTGCTGTTTGACTAGTTCAGACTGCTTTGCTATCTGTATAGCTGTGGCCAAGCTTAACTCTGTCTTCAGTTGTAGCTGCTGTGAAAGATTTTTATCTGTTAAGCCAATAACCAGCCTGTCTGATATTTTCATGGATTGCAGTTCGAAAATCACAGTTTTCAGCCAATGCATGCAGAGCGCTATAAAACATTCAATGTTTTCCCCTGGTTCTTGAATTTGCTGGTGAAAACATGCTTTTTAATAAACCATATTTCTCTGAGGCATAAAGTATGCATCAAATATTGCCGGAACCTTTTCATGGTCATCTTTGTGACTGTCTTCAGGAAAGTCAAAGGATTTAAAGATACGCCCTGCCTGCTGCCCCACAACATAAATTAAAGAAGATACCTGAATATCTACAGTTTCCTGGTGGAGCTTAGTGGCAATTTGAAATCTTGAAAATACTGCTTTCAATCTTTCCATTGTGAAGGTTTGGCAAAGCTGAAGTTCTCTGGGGAATTGAAGAGTTGCATGTTGATGAGATCCTGCAACCTTTGTTGTTGTTGTTTTCCTTCTGTCTGCAACCTTTTGCTTTGGTGCTTGTGTTTTTCTCTTCTGTCACTAATTTACTTCTGACATTATGTCATGTACTTCTTGTACACAGTAGCTTGCCGGGCTACTAGCACATCAGGCTTCTGTATCAGATATAGACTGACTACAGAGCCAACTTCCCAGAGAGATACTCACGAGATGTGTTCAGTATAAGATCCTTTAATGCTCTGCCAGGCATGGCTAAGTTTAGTTTAAAGTACAGTAGAACCCCAGAGTTACAAATATCTTGGAAATGGAGGTTGTTCATAACTTGAAATGTTCGTAACTCTGAACAAAATGTTCTGGTTGTTCTTTCAAAAGTTTACAACTGAACTTGTAACCAATTCACCTTTGCAACATTACTCTGCACAAGAAAAATGCTGCTTTCCCTTTATTTATTTTAGTATTTTATGTTTAACACAGTACTGTACTGTGCTTTTTTTTTTTTTTTTTTGTCTCTACTGCTGCCTGATTGTGTACTTCTGGTTCCAAATGAAGTGTGTGGTTAACTGGTCAGTTCAGAACTCTGGTGTTTGGAACTCTGAGATTCTACAGTATTTCATACAAAGTGCTACCTAGTGGCTTAACAATGAAATATAGTTTAGCATTCCATTATAGGTATAATGCCCAGTGGCTGAAAGGTGAAACTAGACCAAGTCATACTAGAAATAAGGTGCAAATTTTAACAGTGAAGGTAATTAATCATTGGAAAAACTTACTCAGGATTGTGGCCTACTCCCCCATCAGTGAAAATCTTTAAAACAAGATTACATGTTTTTCTAAAAGACATACTTTATTTTAACCTTTTGGATGTGAAGCAGTAGTTAATTCAAGGAAGTCCTATAGTTTGTGATATGCAGGAGGTCAGACTAGATGACCACAGTTGTCTCTTCTGGCCTTCCAATCTATTAATAGATAAACATTTTGTGAAAGCCCCTTGTTAAAATATTGGCAGCACGTCACCTTGTTTGATAATATATTCCATCTGTTATGATGCAGAAAGATTTGCTCCCAAGAACAGCTTTAAAGGACACATGGTTTACATTTTGTTTAACTTGTTTAATTTGACCTAATCAGTATGTCTGAGTTGTTAACTCAGGCACCAGCGCTGTCTGTATCCAGAGAAAGGTGATCCATATTTAACATAGGCAAATAAAAGCAAAGTATTGATCTATGACAATTAGTTCCTTACACCAGGACCAGTTGTACTATCAGTACTGGGAAAGGGCCAGTTAAACGTTTATCTGCAAAAGTGATCAGTGTGGTTCTGCCCTAAAAGCGGATTTGTTAAAATGACATCAAGTGATTTCATTTGAATTGTCTCTTGATGATTTCCAGATAAAATCTGCTCAACTTACACTTTTAAAAAATGTTTTTCTAACTCTCAACCCCACAAACTTAGCCTGGGATCAGGACGCCACTTATCACTAACAATAAAGATTCTGGGTGAAATTTTCAAAATAGCCTATCAGCTAGATTTTGTAAAAGTCTTTAGACTCCTAAAGCTGCAGATAAGTACCTAGTGGGATTTTCAAAGTACCTAAATGATTTAAGCCCCTAACTCTCATTGAAATCAATGGGATTTAAGCACCTAACCTGCTTAGCGTTACTGAAGTTTGCACTAGATGCCTATCTGTCTGTTTAGGCATCTAAAAAACTTTGAAAATCTGGCCCTTAGGAGCCTAAATCCCATTGACTTTCAAGCAGTTCAGTGCCCTTGTTCAAGCTGAAGCCCCAGAGTCCCCAAAGCAGGATTTTTAAAGGAGGTGGGGGAACTCATCGCTCACCTAACACCTGTGCTCAGAGCACACCTCACACCTGTCAGACCCTGCAACAGGGAGAGGGGATGCAGGGGGGCAGCACAGCACCTGCACAAAAGACAGAGAGGGGCACAGGGAAACGCAAGGCAAATGAGAGAGAATTATTAAGCATGAGCAGGAGACACAGACTGTTTCAACTGCTGGAGCATTTGGTACATAAGCAGCTGTCCTGGCTTAGGTGCCTAACTCTAGAAGAGGGTTCATGGCTGAGGATTCTGACCAGAAGGAGGCACATATCTCTCTCCCGTCAGCCAGGAGTACGAGGTAGGGTGACCAGATGACCCAATTTTATAGGGACAGTCCCTTTTTGGGGTCTTTTTCTTATATAGGCTCCTATTACCCCCCTCCTCCGTTCTGATTTTTCACATTTGCTGTCTGGACACCCTAGTAGCAGGTCAGCTGCTTAGACACCTAAGACCCTTTCCTTTCACCACACCTCTCCTCAGCATTTCACTCCTGGCTAATATGGTGGCTCCTCGCTCTGCTGGCTGGCTTCCCTTAAGAAAATCCCTTTCTTAGGCACTTAACTATCTCTATAGTTACAAGGGGCTGAAAATTCCACCAGGCAGTGGGCCTTCTAAAGGTTAGATGTTGTTCCACTTAGCTAAGCAACACCTAAAATCTCTTTAAAAAGATGGCTCCAACTGCCCAAGTCTCTTTTCAAAATGGGACTTAGGCTGGAAAATCAGTTCGGTGCTTTCGAAAATTGTACCCTCTTCATTATAACTACTCTTGTGTTGGTGATGTGTGAGCTAGAATAGAATTCAGCTCACTCTCCTGTAGCTGCGTTGTCTCTACAGAACTAACAGGAATAAAAAATAATGAAAAAAAAATTAGTCAGTATAGTAAGATGACACATGAGGAGCAGTTGAGGTGAATCCAGTGGAGCCATTTTCACACAGTCAAATTTCAAAGTATTGTATTGAAGATCACATGGACCTAGGCTATTAGGAATACACTACGTCTGAATTTCTGCACTCAATTCATAAGAATCGAGAACTGCAGATACATGCCCTGTCCCCCAGCATGACTCATTTCTGTTGTCTCTGACAATGATAATGGTGAGACCACACAAAGGATTTGAAGGTTATAACTCTCAGTGACTTCTGTTGTCAGAGCAAGCCATGTAATTGTTTTCAGCAAAAGAGATCATTTACTGGTGGTCATGACAGCTCTTGTTTGTCAATTAACTGTGCAGCTACGCTGCTGTAAAAGGTAAACAATTTGTATTTGTCAATTGATTAATAGCGCTACAGACAATTAAAATTAGAGCTGAAAGAAACATTTCTAATAGGATTAGAATAAGCTGGAGATAGCATGATTTTCTGATAAAAGAATGCAATAGAGATAGTTATATTCAAGTTTTGCTGATGCCTCACCGAAAGGGACATACACACATGTTTATTACAGGTCTTGGATTGCTCTGGTATGTGGGGTTCAGCATACTAGTGCCTCTCTCAAACTGTTGTCTTGTCCTCTGGATTCTCAGCTTTCTTTATTTTTTTAACAAAGTAAATCTTTTGGTGTTATGGTGAAGAAAACCTCAGAATGTTGACCAAGTGTAGCCAATGCAGAGATGTCCATGTGAGTCTGCAGAGAACTTGGAACAATAGTTCTGAGAGGTATGGATTGCTGCATTCATTTTAGTGAGAGCTTAAAGATGCCTAATGATAATTTAAATGTCAACAATGTTAATTATTTCATTCTACATGTAAGAACAGAGAGGGAGGGTTACAGATGTGTACAATTCACTGTGTCTGACATATCATTATGGTGCCATGAGTGGGTGGCTTTTGGGAGATACCAACACCAAATGCTTTTCCCCAGTCAAGAAGGATTTAAGCCCAAGTAACCTAGCAGAGCCCATGGACCCCACCAAGGGGAAGCCAAGTTCAAGGAGCCCAGTGGAACCCAAACGGCATGCACAGTCATATTTTGAACATGTGCACAATTTACTGTGCGCAAAACCTCATTTTGCTGACTAACATGGGTGGAGCTTATGTTGTGGGTGGAGCTTGGAAGAGTATAAATACCTTTTTCTCTTCACTTTGACCCCAGTTTAGTAGGGTCTTATTCAGTTCTCATTGAAGTCAATGAAAAAACATTGATGAAGGTGGACTGGCTCCTATTTACCTAGAAAAAGGCAGAGACCTACCATGATCTGCTGGATAGGCCAGTTGATTGGGGAGACCTGGGTTCTATACCTGTCTGACTGATCTATTCCTGGTCACAGTCTTTCTGTATGACCAAAGGCAAGCCACTTCTCTGTCACTTTGTTTTCCTTCCCACCCTTTGTCTGTCTTGTTTGTTTAGACTGTAAGCTTTTGAGGGGCATGAACTGTCTCTTACTTTGTGTCTGCACAGTCCTTAATATAATGGGATCTCTATCTTTGTTGGTACCTCTAATCTCTATTTTAATACAAATAAATAATAATCGAAAAGATAATTATCTTGTGCCAGTTGCAATAGATTGTATTGCACAAATGGAAATGAATTTTTGTATAGCATGACATATACCAAATTCTCTTGTTCAGATTCCCTGCTATGGCACTACAGTTGTTAGTAGGGTTATATCCAGGATAAAAGTCTCCCTGTGTTTCTAGTTACTACACAGCTTTAGTCCTCGGCATGTGTTTACAAGATTTGGCATGTGGAACTAGCATGGATGAGATATGTGCAAGTCTCATAATCTTTTGTTGTTGTTTTTTATGCATAGCAGAATTTGAACTACTTTAGACCTAGCTATAAAATGAATATTTTCCCCTGTTTCCAAACCATTGCATGTCCTCAAGATTTCTCTGAATGATGTACAGAATTGCATCGTTTCTTTCAAAATCTTGTGTTGTGCTTAAACTTCTCTCCATAATAATTTTGCAATTAACACGTATTTTTGTTTCTTTTTTATTCTTTTGCAAGATGTTGAGTCCCAACAATTGCAATAAAATCTATTAAACTGAAGCTGAATGGGTCTCCTTTTGTTGAAGGTCATCTTTTTAATCTATAGTCAACAATTGCTGAATATTTCTTATCTCTATTCAGTGATGGCATCAGGCATCTGATTTGCAACACTGCCAGTGCAAGATGAATTATTATTCTGCTTGGCAAAGCACAGACATTAGGTGCATTGATAAGCAAGGTCAATAGTTTGTTCTGAGTCACAAGAATTAAACATTAAAATTTCAGTATTTTAATGTCAAGGGTAATTAAAAGAGATACGTGTCTCTGAAAACATCTGGAAAAGACAAAGAAAATAGCTCTAGACAATAACCTATGATCTGAATTGCAACGGTTAGAGCAGAACATTGACTAACTAGCTTCTCGTAGGCTTTTACTATCGTTGTTTAAATCTGATTCATGAATTGTATGTTAAAGGAGGTGAGTTTTTTAATGTAGAGCCCAAATTTCAAAATGGAGGTATTTCTTATATATAATCCTAAACCCACTGAAACCTAAACCAACGGTGGCAGCCCATTTGTATTTTAAACCACAAGTAATTATAGACTTTGAGGCATGTAAAATCACATATCCTTAATGCCTTCCAAAATGACTGGAGAAATCAAAAGCTCTTTAAGAAGAGACACTGAAAAGTAGTGTTTAGAGAGGAGGCAAATACAAGGAGATATGACAGGCATGCAAAATGAATGATGTAGAGATTGGTGTAGAGCACTCCTGTGTACCATTTCTTACACTACCAAAGCCAGATGACATTCAATGAAATTGAAAGGTAACAAGTTTATATCTCTTAACATAAATACTTTTTACACAATGCATAACTGACCTGTGGAGCTCATTGCTACAAGTTTTCACTAAGACGAGGATTTACCAAGCTAATTGAGAATATGTTGATAATGAGCATGCCTTCAGTTACAATTATTTTTATTCTTTTAATGTAAGGGATATAAACATTCATGTTTCAGTGCATAAACTGATTGGGATAAGGAAAAACTTCCCCTATTGGCAGGCTATTCCTTTATGAAGTTTCTTTTTGCTTCCTCTGAAACACCTGGCACTGGTTACCGTTGGAAACAGGAATCTGCACTAGATGGACCGCTGTTACAAAGTTTCAGATCAGATGGGACCACTAAATCATCTACTTTGACCTCCTGTATATCACAGACCTCCAACAGCATCCAGCACTGTCCAGAGCCAGTGTGATTGATTTGAAAATTGTTTAATTTGATTTGAGCTCTATGTCGGCTGCTGTGAAAAATGATATTTGTATATTTGTTAATATTTTTCACAGCCTTCCAGCTAGCTACTAAGTCTGCTGTGAAAAGTGATATTAACAAACATACAAGTTTCACTTTTCACAACCAACTTACTCAGCCCTGGCAAGCCCAGGGACAAATTACGCTCCAGGATGGGGAGACAGATAGGGAGGCAGCAGGGGCCAGGAGCAATAGAAGGGTTAGGGGAGGCAGCAGGGAGCTGAAGCCCGGGAAATGAGGCCCTGAGATGGAGCTTGAAGCCCCAGGGCTGTAGCCTAAAGCCCCACAGTTGGGGACCAGGACTAGAACCCAAGGGTCAGGGGACGGATCCTGAAGCCGGATAGCCAGAGCCTGTTGCCCCATCACCCCATGGCTGAAGCCTGAACCTCACCGCTTCCAGGAAAGTGGAGAACTCACAGGCTGCTAGCTCCTCTAGGGTTGTGCCCCTGGTGTCTCTAGAGGGAGGGTCAGGGCCCAACCCCTTCTGGCAGTCCCAGGGACCAACACCCAGGCAGCACATCCAGGAGCAACGTAGAGGGGGATGGACTGCACTGTACATTACTCAGAGTAGTGAGTAACATTGTTAAATAATACTACTTTCAGCTCTTAACTATCCTTATAAAGATGATTTTTATTGTAATCAGCCCAAATGCTGCAGCCCTTACTTGGGCAAAACTCCCATTGGGAGTCAGGAGAATTTGGCCCATCATGTTTTATCTACACATAGTTAATAAAATTAACCCCAATGATAAAGGTTTTAGTGGATATTAGCTAAATTAACTTTTTGATTCTGAGGAAAGAGGAGGGCCAACGTTTAAGGGCCACTCCAGTAGCAAGGAAAACGTCAGAGATATTTCCAAGCGGTTTTTTGTTGTATTTACATTACAAATGCCAACTGCTGGCAATATCCACATTTGGCTGGAAGCCAGTTCCAGAGCAGAGCAAGCCATGAATCAAAAAGTGCTGTGTACTTTGAGCAGAGTGTTATTGCAATGATAAAAAGCCTGATAGCCTTGCATGCTAAATAATAACAGGTTTCCCTAAACCCTGCAAAACAAGAACTTAAAAATGGTTAAAGCGAGTGTAGCTAATGGCTAGAAAAGGGAGACATGGCAGCTGAGTTCTGTTCTTTGCTCAGTCACTTGCTATGTGTTCTTGAGCAAGTCAGTTAAGCCCTCTTTTCTTCAGTTGATCCATCTCTAGAATGGTTATAGCAACACCCTGAAGGGGTGCTGTAAAGCTCCATTAATACTGGTAAAAGCAGTAACCTCTTGGGCTGAAGTGTTCTGTATCTGTGAAAAGTACAATTAATTAACTACTGTTATTGAGCATGGCACATTTGGACGCCAATAACAGTTTGCCTGTATAATTACTGTAGTGTAACCTTTAACCCAATCATGTCAAAGGCAGAGCACCTGGGAAATGCTACCTGCAGGGAAGAAGCTCATCCTGTGGGCTTGGAAGCTGAATGAAGGAAATAAAACAAAGCCACAGGAAAATTTTCCATCTTTTTGGCTGTTTGAACTCTGACAGTACCAGAGACTCTAAACTGAGCCCAGAGATCCCCAGAGACTGCCTCCTGGGTACTCCCTGAAAGGTACTTTGAATTGACAGATCACTAAAACTCTGCCACTCTCAGGATTTAGTTGATAACTCATTTGTGTGTATATGTTTGTTTCCTTTAACTTGTAAATAACTCTCATTTCTTTTTCTAGTTAAAAACCTTTAGATAGTTTATTATAGGATTGGCTATAGGGATTGTCTTTGGTGTAAGATCTACTGTACCAGACTGATCTGGGTTGTAAGTTACTGGTCTCTTGGGACTGGTAGCAACCTGAATGTGGTTTGATTTTTGGTATAAATGACCAGTTATCACTAAGTCCAGTTTATCTGGGTGGCAAGATAGACTGGAGAGTCTAAGAGGACTTTCTGTGATTCCATGGTAAGGCTATTACAGTGATCCAGGAGTTCGCATTTGTTACTGGCTTGGGGAAATCTAATTATAGAGCACACCACCAGTTTGGGATGTCTGCTCTGTTTTTAAGTATCAAGGGGTAGCCGTATTAGTCTGTATCTACAAAAACAACAAGGAGTCTGGTGGCACCTTAAAGACTAACAGATTTATTTGGGCATAAGCTTTCATGGGTAAAAACCTCCGAAGAAGTGAGGTTTTTACCCATGAAAGCTTCTGCTCAAATAAATCTGTTAGTCTTTAAGGTGCCACCAGACTCCTTGTTGTTTTTGCTCTGTTTTTGACAGTCTGCTCTGAGGTCGGCACTCATGGTCATGAGCCGCTCTAGAGAGCGTGACAGTATTTACAGCTATTATACACACCAAACTGCCTTACAGATCCACTTCCAGCATTAATTTAGACTCAGTGCCTGCAGCTCCTTCAGGGAGGATATTTTCGCTTAGGCATTGGGTGGTTGTCTAGTGGCAGCAGAGTCTCTGAAAGAGTCATGCTGCCAGAGGAAGGAGGGAACAAGTATTTATATTAATATTGGTATGAGAGTGGAGATCAGGGCTTTTATGATGCTATTGGATGACATTCTAGGGTGCTATCTGGACCAGTGAGGGGATGTGTCACCCCTACCCTGCAAACTTCGGTACCTCACAATGCTTTGCTACTGTAGCTCCAATCTGGGCCGCTCACAAACAGCCAAACAGCCTGCAGATAACAGCCTGAGTGTCTGTGCATAGCTGCAGCCTGCCAGCCACACGCCAGTCACATTCCGGCTTCTACTCATCTTGGTTCCAACTTACAAGGTGACCCCAACACACTCCCACTCCTGGATTTTTCCCCCACAACATGTGTTCTGCACTGTCCAGTCCTCTCCTGGACAGTCCAGCTATATTAGGTCCATTGCCCCCCAAAGGGGATTGATATACAGCAGTTTGCAACCATAAATGGAGTTACCCCCCACAATTCACAACACTCGATTACTTTTAATTAAAGAATAAAACAAATTTATTTAATTACAAAGAAATAGGTTTTAAGTGAGTACATGGATAAGGCATTAAAGTCAGAAATGGTTACAAGAGAAATAAAGATAAAATGCTTCCTAGCACTAGACTTCAAGGTTAAGTTCCTCACCACAGGTTTCCATCAACACTGCTGACCAAACTCTTAAGCCAGGATCTGCTCCCAAAGTCCAACAGCTGTTTCTTTTGTCTTTTTAGGAGATGGATAGGAAGACATAACATGGGATGATTTTGCCCCTCACTTTTATAGTTCAGTCCCCCTTTGAAATGCATTTTCCTGAGTGTTGCCTCTAGATAAAGTTCATACCCATTGTGGAGATGGAGACAATGAGTCTGGTCGTGAAAGAGGTTCCATGCTGTTTTTTGCTAAGATGCAGATGTTTGTTCCTGCCACCCTTGCCAAAGAATGGCCACTTGATAGGTGATGATAGCCTATCAGCTTTAATGATGTCAGGCTAGAGGCATCAATATGTCTTTTGTCTTTGAGAAACAGGTTTACCCATTCCCCTGATTAGTCTGGTAAACACACTTCAGTTATGACTACATACTTTTCACTGTGATATGATTGTCCAGTAAGTTATTAGTTTTCAAGTGATACCTCACAAGGCATATTTTGTACAAAGAGTATTACAATAATGTGTAGCATATGAATACAGGGGTGCATTTGATTGCGTACTGCTTCTGCTATTTGTTTCTGTGGATGGATGGATGGATGGATGGATGGATGGATGGATGGATTGCTTTAAACTGAGACCAGTAGACAAATAGGGCCTGATTCTGTAATTCAGCAGTCTTTGATAAAGTCACTCCTGATTTACATCAGTTTTGATAACAGAAGAATCAGGCCTATACTGTTTTGTGCAGGCACACCTTGTTAAACTAGCCTAGACTGTATATCATGTAGGTTACTTGAAATATTTTCAAAAAAGTAATAACCAATTTTATAACATGGGCCAGAGCTTCATTTGGTGAGGTCAGTGCAGCAAGACTGATCGACAGCAGCTGAAGATCTGGTTGTGCATGTATAGTTTTAATTTGCTAGCATGAAGTTGTTCGGAATTTTTGTAATTAGTTGAATATAGAATTTGTACACTAAGCGGATAATACTATATACTGTACTTGTGTCATTTTAAAAGGATTCTGTTATCCTCAGTGCAGTTGCAGTAAATAAGTCGCTCACACCAGTCATCCCAGGAGACAGTGTGGTCATACTCCAAGCTGCGGGAAGCCTTTTCCCTTTACTAGCAATAATGAGATACAGCAATTAAATAGGCTCTCTCTTGCTAGATATCGAGTGTGTCAGGAAGATGAAGAGGAAAATGAGATCTTGCAGAAAATTGTGACGAATAAGGAAGTTTTACACTTAGAAGAAAAATTATTTGACAGTCTTGTCCAGTAAGGTTGGATTTAATGAAAATGCCAGCAAGACTGGATATGGTCTCTTATAAGCATCTCTTTAGAGGCAATAGGTATATATCCTTTGCAAATGAGGGCATTAGCCTGAAAAATGCTCAAGACCTACACTTGCTTCCGAATTTCTTCATAAATGATGGATCCTTAGTAGCTCTAATAATAAAGAATTTATGAGTATATATCCTAAGTACATAAACTCAGGTTGAGAAAGGTTAACTTTATTACAAATTCAAAGCAGCTTCACTTATTCTCTCTGTTGTGCAGAGAGAAAAGGAGGACAGCACACATATAAATATTTTATTCTTCTGGAGTATTTGTAATTAAAACAAAGATATAGAACTGTAATGTGTGCTTTAAATCACCAGAGTTATGGCAACATGAGATGATATTTTTGCATGAGGATATTGGATTTGAATGAACAGGATGGGAGAAATTAGATTCTTAAGTAAAATTAGATATTTTTGCACCAGACTGCAACTGTATGTGCAAAGGGAGCAGGAACTTACTGAAGTATCTCTAAATGCAAGAAACCATCATTATGTCTTTTATTTAGAGATGTTACCATTAGAGTTGGCAGGAAAACAACAATTCTGTTCTGCAAATTTTGAAGTTTCAAAATTTGTTTTTGTTCCTATAAGACTTTCTGAAGTTTTTCACGGAAAAACCTATAGAGGCCAATCCCAGAATAGCTCTGTGGTTAAGGCCCTTATTCCCAATATGGGAGATGTAGGTTCATGATCTTCTGAATCAGGTAAAGTAGGGTCTTGAACTGCAGTCCCACGTGTCTCAGCCAAGTGATCTAACCACCAGGCTATTAACTCAGCCTTTCTATTTGGCCCAATGAATATTTAATTTTTCAAAGTGGAATAGCTCCAACTGGAGAGAGCGAGAGAGAGAGAGGGAGACTGTTGGCTGTTCTGGTATGGGTTGCTGTCTCTCTCTCTCTCTCTCTCTCTCTCATTTTGACCAGATGCCAACCTGGACCTGAGAAATATTTCAATGGAAAAAGATTTGTCTTTTTTTTTACTAGTACCAAAGAACACACAGCTACTTCTGATGTTGGGAATTGTTGCTTGGTGCAGAAGTAAGGGGGAACTATCAACGTGTCAAGTACAGGAACCAGGAGCTAATATATGTATCGGTGTAATAAAGACTGAGGGGATCGGTGCAGCATTTTATGGGCATGTGCAGATGTCACACCCAGTGCATGTGGTGACATCTACTTCCACAATACATTTGGGTGAGTTTTAGGGTGTGGCTGGTATGTAGATGTAACACCCTCTCTCCTCTCGACCCATCTAAAGTAACTACAGAGACAGCTTCAGTTCTTTCAAGTGCCATTCTTGAAGAATACAAATGCCTCATCCACTCCAGATGTGAAAGACCAGGAGCTACTTAAAAGAATGAGCCCTGGTGACATCATAACTACGCATGAAGCCACTGAGTCAGGGGACAAAGTCCTCTCCTAATCTATGTTAATAGAGACAAATTTACTGACTGCTTAAAGGACAAATTATTTCATCTCACCAGAACAGACTGGCACAAGCTAAGAGCAACTATCAGCCAATATGTCAGGCAGTGACTGTGCTGTTCCTTCAATGGCACCATCGACTCCCCCTCCTTGTCCTATGCAGGAAGCAAATACCCTGAGAACACATTGGATTTGAACAAAGATCCTAGTTTCATTTTTAATCTATTGGCACAATTACAAATAAATAGTTACCCTTGGCTTGCACTTTAAAATCCTCTCCTGGTGGTAACTAGACTTCATAGCAGGGAAGGTCTCAGCTTCTGTCTTCATCTGAGCCTTCTGCTTCTGCCTATTCTGGGTCTGCGCAACCTCCAGGAAATGACGTGCCTTTTAGAGAACAAACTTCAGGGAAGGATCAGCACTAGAGTGCTATGAGGAGATTGTATTGACATTACAAGAAGTGAGAGGAAAGTGCATAACCTGGCAACAGGCCAACTGGCACTCTCCCAGCATCTCCTGGCTTTGACCCCCATCTTAACTAGTTAGCAGAACAGTGACTGAATGTCCACACCATAAAACTCTGCCTGCCCCCGACTTAGAGCAAACTTTCAGAGCAGAAACCCCTGTCTCCTATACACCTTTGAGCATTCCCCTGTCTAAGTGCCCAGACTGGCTTCTCCAAACTTGTTCTCCACACCCAAGCCTGAGCCTTTGAAAATTCTCCTTTAACCTCATTTTGTCCATCTGCGAAATGTTGAGAACCTGCTTTATGAATATCTGTAAAGCACTCTGAGATCCTCTGATTAAAGGGGCAATAGAAATGCAGAAAGATTATTTTAATTATCTGCTGTTTTTCCTCCTAGCTTTCAGTGGCTGATGGTCTAATTCCCCCACTGAGAATTCAGCATTGTTAGACCCCGGCAGGTACATAACTCGCAATGACAGGTTTTACACAACTGGCATATCTCAAATAAGCAATTGTCTCCTTGAAATGAAATTTTTTTTTCTTTTGCTTCACTATCACACTGTACAGCTTTCACATTGCCAGAAACATTGCTTGTACCACAGCTTGTCTGGGCTGTGTGGGGTGGTTTTGTTCCCCTACCCTTTTAAAAAATAAAAATGAATGAGGCACAAATAACCAGCAATATGCCTAGCGTGAATGACCAGCAATCCTGCCAGCATGTGTCAGCTCAAATTGCAGGTGAGTTCTGCCAATGAATGAAGGTAAATAACTATGGCAAGGGGATTTGTTTCAGGTTCACTACTGGACTGCCTTGCTCAGCTTGTTAATTAATATTTTACGTGACTTATGTCCCCTCTCTGTCTAAGGACTCATTAGCAGCATTCCTTTGCAGACTTGCTAGAGGCAGGGCTGGAACAATCATGAATTCTCTGCTGGCCCCCGTCTATCAAAAGCTCACTCTTACGTCAGGAGCACGGAGTTGGTGAATGTAATGCAAGATAAGTTGAATTCAGATTTTTTTCCCTGCATCATTCTTCTCAACAAGGAAGATGACCTGTATATCAGCAAAGCAAATCTAAAAACCTACTGCTCTCTCATCATCCATTTGAACTAAGTGCTAAACTAGAAAAGCCAACATTGCCACTTTTCAGGATAACTTTTCAAAATTATGGGCCAGATTCACGACCCCATTGAGTCTGCTTTGTCCCTCTGCAGCAGCACAAAGCAGACTCAAAGCTATCTAGGGATTTTCCTGGCATAGTAGAATCTCTCAGTGGTGCAGAACTGGCATAGAATTCCTAGACCACCCCCAGGACCGGATTTAGGGGCAGGCAACCCAGACGACCAGAGGCAGATTACTGTTTTGTGGGGCCCTGGGCCAGAGCAAGCACCCCTATGTCCTGGACCTCAACCCTGCTTCCCATGCCCTGACCCCACTCCTCAGAGCAAGCGCCAGGTAAGCAGGCAGAGTGGGTTGGGGTTCAGGGTCATCCATTTTTCCAGGCCCACCCAATTGGCCGGGGGCCCTGGACACAGGCTCCCTTGGCCCAGTGGCTAATCCGCTGGGTGCCAATCTTGGGGGGTGCCGGGCTCAGGGTGCCGTGCATGAATAAATTCAGATTTACAGATCCTAGCATGCAAATGTATCATTTTATATGATCGAGATACATCATGCAGGCAAATCGTCCATCAAAATCGTGAAAATAAAAAATAAGTTATACAGAAGTTTAACAAATGGAGGGGGGAGCGCCGAAGATGTTCCTCACCTAGGGCACCATTTGGTCTAGGGCCGGCCCTGGCTACCCCATCCCAACCTCCAGCATAGGGAGCATGGTTGGGCAAAAGGGGGGTGCAAGGTGCCTTGGGAGCTGCTACATCCATTTGATCCTCAGGTGCCATGACAACCCGTTAGAGCCATAGGCACCCAGCCTAAGATAGAGTAATCTCAGGTTTGTTTTACCTTATGTCCAGGAACCGGGCCAGGTGTGTGCCAGGGAATACAGAGCTGCCATTATATCTCTTTTGCTCTCCCACCATCACCCCATCCCAATGATTCTGGGCCATTGCGTCCGTGATGCATACTTAAACCAAGTGATTGTGCATCTAACTGAGCAAGCAATGACATCTGGAAGGCTCTTTAACGTATTCAATAGGTGGCAGTAATAAACTACTGAGCATTTCAATGAGAGCATAAAAATAAGATAATAACGGCGTAGATAAATAGAGGACCCCAGAAGAAAATATTCACTATAGACAACTGAAGTGAATACTTCAACAAAAAGCCTTACCAGCTTGCCTTAGTCCTGAGCACTACTGGGGGTAGGCGTGACAACTCAGCCACCATGCTCACTCAGTTCTTCGGCACTTGCTGAGATTGCCAATGGGTGGTTTTGTAAGGTGAACACGTCCTTCCTGAGAACTAGACTGAGACCACCAAGCTCTTTTCAAATGACACACCAAACAACTATTAGAACTTGATCCAAATTCAATAGAAGTCTTGCTGCTGACTTCAATGGACTCTGGATCAGGCCTTTAGACGGGAAACACTGGTCAGCACTGACTTGAGCTGGATTTGAATCAATAGCCTAGATATGAAATATTCTATGTCTCATTACCAATTGTTCTCCATTCCTATAAGTCAACTTACCAAAGAAAACATGTCCTGTATTTTATTTCTTTTGTATTAAAGTTTTATAGACCTACAGAAGTCTACCAAACTTGACAAAACACATAAAAGATAATAAAAATGAAAGCCAGCATAAAACAACTAGATCTGACTAAACGACTCATAATAATATATTAGACTAATTTAGTCCCTCTTTCCACATGATTTGTTATGAATTTGTTTGTTATTTGAAATTATCTGGTGATTTTTTTATGGAGACATATTTCATTCCTATTAATTACCTGCAAATTATTTGCTGTGACTATTTATCTCAGATTTAGCTATTCATAATGTGCCATTCATACTGCATAATTAATGACTTAAGTTATATGGCACAATGTTTCTGCTTCCCAGTTAGATGACTTGAACCATTTATAAATAGGAGGACTAGACTAAGTTCCTTGGGCTGCTATGTCAGTTTGGGGCTGGCAATGTAAACTCTTCCATTGCGAACTTTCATAAAACCACAGTGGCACAGGTATTTGTGAAACTTTCATTTTCCATAAACAGTTTTGAAAACACATGCCTGAAAATAAAGGGCCAATGTTACCATCAACATGAATTCAGTTTATATTCAAATCAATATTCTTGAATAATAGTTTGCAGTATTTTCCATGCTCTGGAGGCAATGTAGAAAAGTGATTCTCAAGATTTTCCACATCAAAATCCCAAGTGACAACAAAAAAATTGGCCCCCATCCCACCTAGCTATAAAGTAAGGAAGGGTTGTTACATCTCCCCTGAACCTGACTGTGACCCCAGCTTGAGTGCCTATGATTTAGAACAGTGTGAATCATACACATTGTGTAAAGTGAAAATAAAACATGCCTTATCCATGTCTGATCCAATAACATATATTGGGCCTTCTGCTGCTCCCATCAAATCCAATAGTCATGTGTGCAGGGTTGGACTCACTGTAATTATTAAAAAAAAAAAAAAAAAAAAATCCTTAGAGAAAGACCTATATGTAGGTCTATCCCTGTCCATGTAAAGCAGGAAAAGACTCTCAAATCTGCCAGTATAAATCCCAACAGTGTGATCTGCATTCATCACTGATTAAAGACTAGCAGTCAAACGCCACAGACCCACCAAAACTCCCCTGGTCAGGAGCAACCAGTCTACCACAACCTGGCTCTCAGCACCAGGCTATACCATCTGCTTGTATCCTGAGTCCTTTAAAATAGGATCCTCATGTATCATTGATCTTGGAGAGAGGTAACAGAGGAATTAATCTTGTATTTTTGTCCCCTTGCAAGATGAAATATTAATAATCGTGATATCTAGTCCTTTGGGGCCCTTCATATATACTCAGTGGGTTGCTATTTATCGGCAATATTTTTCATCATTATATTCCTTGCTCACAGTTAATGGCTTCTGTTCTTCTTTCATGGTTAACAAAATTATATTTTTATATAAAATGGAGAGAACAACATCAGCAAAGATATAGATATATCAATTTATAATATGTGGTCTGATGGTAACACCACAGGCCTAAGCCAGTATTTTCGTGTTCTAGTCCCAGCTTTGCTAATGACTTGGTATGAGATCTTGGGCTAGCCAACAAGTGACTGGGGCCATGTCTACATTATGGGGGACTTTAGAGGCATAGCTATGGTGCTGTAGCTATGCCAGCATAGTCCCGTAATGGAGACACAGTCTACAGTGACAGAAGAAGTATTTCCATTTCCAAAGAAATTCTACCTCCCCTGACAACAAAGGCTTTCTTCTGTAGACTTAGCTGCATCTACATTGGGGGTTAGGTCTCCATAGCAACAGCATGGGTGTGGATTTTTCACACCCCTGAGTACCACAGCTATGTCAACCTATGTTTGAAGTGTTTACTCGGCCTTAAACTCTCTGCTTCTGTTTCTCTATCTCTGAAATGGGACTGGATAGTGAAAGGGTTAATTACTTAACCTTATTTAGGTGTCTGAATAGGAGTTCTGTTGAAAATCTGGCCCCACTTGCCAGTTCTAAGCACTAGAAAATCTGGCCCCAAGTATCTTGCCCAAAGTCACACAGGGACTGTATGGCACAGACAGTAAATGAATCAGATCTTCCAAGCCCCAATCCAGTGCCTTTCACCCATCCTTCCTCTCATCAGGAACATAGGAAAAATGCCATATGGATTTTCCCAATAAATGTGGTTCTATCTCAATATGAACCAGTGAACATCTGCCACAGAATATTCTGAGACAGAGTAACAGAGTTTACATCCCATGTCTCATGCAAAGTTTCATGGATACAACAAATTCAAGCACAGCACTCATGAACAGAGGCAAAAATCGAACAGAGATGAGAGCATCGTGAACCTTGTACTTAATAATGTAACAGGAGGAGCATTTTAAACAGCTGCAGCTAACTTTCTATTTGCATGTTTGGGTAGTCTCAAGTGTTATAGAATGATGTAACGTATTTGTTTCTCTAATTATCAAGTTTCAATAATTATCAAATGTTCAAGGTAACATTTGAAATGGAAACTGAAGTCCTTTCTAAAAATTCAGAAGAATGTAGTGTGAACTTCAGTGACCTGGATGTGAGAAAGTTAAATTTAGTACTAGCTAATTTATGGTTCTCACTTGATCAGAGAGTGTCCATAGTGCAAAATTATCTATGGTGATTTTACTCCTGTCGCCTGGGGGGTTTAGCAGAGACCACCAATCCCATTCACTCAAAATCTTTGCTTTGTCCCAGAAGTAAAATAAAGAAATAAATAAATAATCCACCAGTACATCTAGCTCCACAAATTTTTGCCCTCCCTTATCCTCATGTTTCACTAACAGCAAAGGTCCAGATCCTCAAAAGCTCCTAACATTGATCCCATGATAGGTGATGGCAAACCTGTGATTGACTCCAGGATTTGACTCTCATTTCAGTGTTTCCTAGTATGGTGTCCTGGAAGTATCTTATCTTTTCATTGACATGTGTCCCCCTGTATCTTCCTTTAAAGCAGTGCATATGCTGTGCTTAATATTTTATAGCCCTGATGGTCTGAAAAGCTATGTTCCTGTAAAACACAACACCAAAAAACAAAAGGAACCCCTCTTATCGAGTTGGAAGAGTAATACCTTCACTTCCATAGTAGAGCCACTTATCTGTCAAGAGATAGCATTGTATCTATCACCCATATATCCCCATAATGGCTGGCACATCTAGCATTTCTGTACAGGAATTGTCACAATTATTTATAATTTATTTCATTGTTAAAGTCTTATTTTATGCTGACTTCCATTTATTCAACGAATCATTTCTTACCTTTTATAGTAGGATGAAAAACAAGCTACGTAGCCACAATTTCAGTCTTTTTTATTTTTTACTCTTTGTTGCTAGAAACTTTAGCCATTATCACAGGGAAACTTTGCTTTTCCTGCCTCCGGAGCTCACAGGTCAAATTGTTTGGTGTTTTTTTTAAAACTAGGATATCTACCTGGCTCAGTATCCAAGGCAACAAATCTCTGCTTAATGATTCACTAGAAATTCACTGTGAAGGTGGTTTATTAGTTTTTATTAGTTTTTCCAAGAGCTGGTGCAAGAAGCTGCCTTTTAAAAAAAATCCCCTTAAACTTATGAGCCAAGCAAAGTATGGAAAGTTTAATTACAAATAGAGGAGAACAACAATTAAAGCTTTTAAAGTGTTGTTATTTTTGTGGGGGGGGGGGTGGAACTCACAAAACTTAAAGTCAAAACAAGAAATACTTGTAGTCATTGGAATTGTTTTGGAATGCTGGCTAAGAGGTAAAAAATAAATAGTAGGAGCAAATTTTCAATTTCAATTTTCTGCATGTCAAAAGGTGAGCAGATGGGGTGTTGCAAGGTTTTGTACTAAGACTGGTGTTATTTAATATATATATTCATTAGTGGTCTCTAGAAAAAAGGTGAACAGTGAGCTAGCAACATTTGCAGATAATGACACAAACTTAGGTTACTCAAGACGAGAGATATTGGAACTTCAAAGTGATCTAATGAAGCTACATGATAGGCAACACAATGGCAGATGAAATTCAGTGTTGATAAATGGCAAGGTAATGCACATTGGAGGAGAAATATTGAACTACTTGTGACGGGTTGGATCACTGAAACCCCCTGGGAGCTGCCACCTGATGTGCCAAGACTACTTCTACCCCTGCCTTCCCTGCCAGCTCGGGGCCCCAGCACCCTGTCTTGCTGAGCCAGACACTCCCGTCTGCTCCAACAAAGACCCAGGGTCTGAATTGCTTGCCCCAAAGCTGCAGGTTTAGCTGAAAGCAGCTCACAGAAGTGTTCCTGTCTTTAACACTCAGATGCCCAACTCCCAATGGGGTCTAAACCCAAATAAATCTGTTTTACCCTGTATAAAGCTTATGCAGGGTAAACTCATAAATTGTTCACCCTCTATAACACTGATAGAGAGATATGCACAGCTGTTTGCTCCCCCAGGTATTAATACATACTCTGAGTTAATTAATAAGTAAAAAGTGATTTTATTAAATACAGAAATAGGATTTAAGTGGTTCCAAGTGGTAACAGACAGAACAAAGTAAGTCACCAAGCAAAATAAAATAAAGTGTGCAAATCTATGTCTAATCAAACTGAATACAGATAAGATCCTCACCAGTTCCAGAATGCTCCCTTTTACAGATTAATCTCCTTTTAGCCTGCGTCCAGCAATCACTCACACCCCTTGCACACTATCCTTTGTTCCAGTTTCTTTCAAGTATCCTGGGGGGGTGGAGAGGCTATCTCTTGAGCCAGCTGAAGACAAAATGGAAGGGTCTCCCAGGGGTTTAAATAGACTTTCTCTTGTGGGTGGAGACCCCCCTCCTCACTCCTATGCAAAGTTCAGCTCCAAGATGGAGTTTAGGAGTCACCTGGGCAAGTCACATGTCCATGCATGACTCACAGTTTTTACAGGTAGCATCCATTGTTTACATGCTACCTTGAACGTCCTCAAGTAGACTTCTTATGTGGGTTGGAGCATTCCAAGATCCATTGTCCTTTAAGTGTTTCTTGATTAGGTACTTAACTTCAACATTCCTTTCTCCAGGAACTGACCAAATGCTCTACTAAATTATTTAGAAATCAAGCCAGTACACAGCCAACATTCATAATATTCATAACTTCGAATACAAAAATGATACATGCATACAAATAGGATTAATACATTTAGTAGATCATAACCTTTACGGAGATATGTTACATGGCATATGTAGCATAAAACACATTCTAAGTATATTTCCATAAAGTCTTATGGGAGATATCATCACACTACTTATACATCTTACAAGTTTAAATTAACTATAATGACTCAGGAATAGGACCTGGGCATTACTGTGGAGAGCTCAATGAAGCTCTAGTCTCTGTTCAACATTTAATTGCAATCTAAAAGGCAAACAAAATGCTAGCGGACTTAAGGAATGGGATGGAGAATAATATGGAAAATATAATAATGATGATAGCCACATATGCTGTCATAAGGTGGCAACAAGCACTGTGTCGAGCAATTGACTAGAAGCAGGAGCCATCTTTGCCAAAGGAAGCCTGTGGCTTCAATCCCATTAAGAATAACAGGGGATAGTGGCTGTTTGGGGATTGGGCAGTTCTTCATGGAGCTCTCTGAAGTAGAACATTTTCCTTCAGCCTGTGCTGAAGGAGAAACTTTCGTTTCTGAATGATAGCAGCAAAATATAACCATCAATCTTTTTTTTAAAAAGTTCTCACATGTGGTTTTTGCTCAAGATTGTGGGAAGTTTAAAAAGTCTATTATTTTGTTACTCAGAGCATTCAGTAGCAAACAAGAGGTCTGATATAGCGTGCTACATTTCTTAAAGGATCTCTAAGGACCTATTTTTTCTTAATCATAAACAAAATTAACAGATTAACATCTACATTTTCAGAAAATTCATTCCATATTCACAGAGTAACTAGTGTAATGTTGGGGAGGATATGCTGTGTTCATCATACATAACAAAGTGGAACCTTGTAGCATTCCAGTATTAACCTTTTCCCATGTCTGTATCTAATCCATGACAGTACTTTACTTTTCACCACCCTATACTTACTTAGTGTCCTTAATAACCTCTTATCGGGGACTTTGTCAGTGGCTTTTTGAAAGACTAATGTCAACCTATTCTCCTTTATCCATTACTTTCCTGAGATGCTCAAATAATTCAAATAGGTTAGAAAACCAGGAATTTTATCACACAAGCCCTGCTGGTTTGGCCCTATCATAATAGCTGGGTGAAATGTTTCAGATGAATTTTTTTTTTTTTTTTGGCAGAAAGGCAGAATCGGCAATACCAAAACATTTTGTGCATTCATGTCTGTTTCAACAAGTTGTTTCAGCCAAAAAGACTCAATATATTTTGTTTAAAGTCAGAACATTTTATCTCTAAAAATATTTTAAAAATCATTTTTAAATCCTCAAAATCTAAACAAAATTTTTGGGGCACAAAACATGTTTTTTTCTACTTTTCAATTCCCTGAACATTTCTAAAAATTTCATTTTGGGGTCAACCCAAAATAATTTTTTTCAGAATTGCCAGCAAATTGAAAAATCAGATATTTGCACTGCTCTACCTATAATATCATGTTCATTTAGATATTTTATAATTGTATTTTTAATTATCATTTCAACTTATTTACTTAGTACTCACATCAGTGTCACCGACCTGTAATTCCTAGGATCACCCCAACAACTTCCTTAAAGATGGTACATCATTTGTTACCTTTCCAGTTCCCTGGTGTAGTAGCTCATTTTAATGAGCTAAGACAGAAAGTGTCTTTGACCATTTGACGACAGGGCAGGTAGTCATACGTCCTGCACTGTCTACATTGAGCTACATTGCTTCCGTCAACGTGCAAAGGCTGAAATTGTGGAAAAGCAACATCACTTGCCCCATAACCTCAGCCATGCTGAACACAACCCCATCTACAGCCTCAGAAACAACTCTGACATCATAATCAAAAAGACTGACAAAGGAGGTGCTGTCATCATCATGAATAAATTGGAATATGACCAAGAGGCTGCTAGACAACTCTCTAACACCCCATTCTACAGGCCATTATCCTCTGATCCCACTGAGGATTACCTAAAGAAACTACACCATCTGCTAAAAAAACTCCCTGACAAAGCACAGGAACAAATCTGTACAGACACATGCCTAGAACCCCGACCAGGTGTATTCTATTTGCTACCCAAGATCCATAAACCTGGAAATCCTGGATGCTCCATCATCTCAGGCATTGACACTCTAACATCAGAATTGTCTGGCTATGTGGACTCTCTCCTCAGGCCCTACGCTACCAGCACTCACAGCTATCTTCGAGACACCACTGACTTCCTGAGGAAACTACAATCCATTGGTGATCTTCCAGAAAACACCATCCTGGCCACTATGGATGTAGAAGCCCTCTACACCAATATTCCACACAAAGATGGACTACAAGCTATCAGGAACAGTATCCCCGATAATGTCACAGCTAACCTGGTGGCTGAACTTTGTGACTTTGTCCTCACCCATAACTATTTCACATTTGGGGACAATATATACTTTAAAGTCAGCGGCACTGCTATGGGAACCCGCATGGCCCCACAGTATGCCAACATTTTTATGGCTGACTTAGAACAACTTTTCCTTAGCTCTCGTCCCCTAACGCCCCTACTCTACTTGCGCTACATTGATGACATCTTCATCATCTGGACCCATGGAAAAGAAGCCCTTGAGGAATTCCACCATGATTTCAATAATTTCCATCCCACCATCAACCTCAGCCTAGATCAATCCTCACAAGCAGTCCATTTCCTGGACACTACTGTGCTAATAAGTCACATAAATACCACCCTATACCAGAAACCTACTGACCGCTATACTTACCTACATGCCTTCAGCTTCCATCCAGGACACACCACACAATCCATTGTCTACAGCCAAGCTCTAAGATACAACTGCATTTGCTCCAATCCCTCAGACAGGGACAAGCACCTACAAGATCTCTATCAAGCATTCTTAAAACTACAATACCCACCTGCTGAAGTGAAAAAACAGATTGACAGAGCCAGACAAGTACCCAGAAGTCACCTCCTTCAAGACAGGCCCAACAAAGAAAATAACAGAACACCACTAGCTGTCACCTTCAGCCCCCAACTAAAACCTCTCCAGTGCATCATCAAAGATCTACAACCTATCCTGAAAGATGATCCCTCACTCTCACAGATCTTGGGAGACAGACTTGTCCTCGCTTACAGACAACCCCCCAACCTGAAGCAAATACTCACCAGCAACCACACATCATTGAACAAAAACACTGACCCAGGAACCTATCCTTGCAACAAAGCCCGATGCCAACTCTGTCCACATATCTATTGAAGTGACATCATCATAGGACCTAATCACATCAGACATACCATCAGGGGCTCATTCATCTGCACATCTACCAATGTGATATATGGCATCATGTGCCAGCAATGCCTCTCTGCCATGTACATTGGCCAAACCGGACAGTCTCTATGCAAAAGAATTAATGGACACAAATCTGACATCAGGACTCATAACATTCAAAAACCAGTGGGAGAACACTTTAACCTGTCTGGTCATTCAATGCCAGACCTGCAGGTGGCAATTTTGCAACAGAAAAGCTTCAAAAACAGAGTCCAGCGTGAAACTGCTGAGCTGGAATTGATATGCAAACTAGATACAATCAACTTAGGCCTGAATAGGGACTGGGAATGGCTGAGCCATTACAAACATTGAATCTATCTCCCCTTGTAAGTATTCTCACACTTCTTATCAAACTGTCTGTACTGGGCTATCTTGATTATCACTTCAAAAGTTTTTTTCTCTTACTTAATTGGCCTCTCAGAGTTGGTAAGACAACTCCCACCTTTTCATGCTCTCTGTATGTGTATATATATCTCCTCAATATATGTTCCATTCTATGCATCTGAAGAACTAGGCTGTAGCCCACAAAAGCTTATGCTCAAATAAATTTGTTAGTCTCTAAGGTGCCAAAAGTACTCTTGTTCTTATTGAGCTAGGATGGCTCACCCCTCCCAAAGTAATTTTCCTTCATATTTAAACTGAAATTTTAACTCTGTAATTGGACACTAGGTTTTATTTTTACCTTTAATTTAGAAGTTGGGGGGGCTTAAGTATTTGTTTATTTAACATATTTTCTTTTACTTTAGCCCATTTACTAACACTCAATCCAAACTCCACTGTGCTCACTGCCAAGGCCTTCCTCTGTCTGGGATCTTTCAGCTCAGCTACTGATAAGCTCATTGTCCCTCTCACTAGTCTCTTCCTCTGTTAGTTTCTGGTGCATTTAGAGAAACAAAAAGCACTTAAAACTACATCATTTGTGTTTAGGGACTTAGCTCCTACTGCCTAAAACTCCTTACACACTTGTATATGCAGATTCAGTCCCCTATCAGAGACACATATCAGTCTGACACTTGGCTTGTCTGTCATACACCACTGAAGAAATTAGGTTATGAGTGAAATCATAATTCATTGACCCCGATCTGAGCAGAACTTTAGAATGTTATTCTTCTTGACATTCTCAGTTGTCCATCTGTGATATGGCTTTTTCCTTCCTTCCCCTCTGGCTTGTATTGATTAATTCTGAGTTGTTTGCTATATATTGGGGTGGGAGGTTAGAGATCTGTTTTGTTTGCTTGTTTAGATAACATGGCCTTATTTGTGCTCTTTAGAAATATAGGTTTTTAATTACATTTTCCTTGGCACCCACAGGTATTTCAACACGGTTGCCTATAAACTAAAACTTATTTTGATTATTATTTCTGTTCCAGTAACTTATGTAATCAGAATATTTTGAAATTCCTTCCTTTACTGGCTCTGTTTTTGGCAGTCTCTCTCTCAAGCCTAATGAGAATATTGATTTTTTCAATAAAAGACACTGATAAACATCTATGAACTGTTCATCACTACTCTAGTTTTTCTTCATTTTCCTCATATTTTTATTTGTACAGTAAATGTTGTCTAGCTTGTAATTGCTTTTTCCGTATCTGCATTCAGCTGAAGAAACTGCTGAACAAATTCCTCATTAGCGTCTCAGAAGATACAAAGGCCATTGCCATCCATCTAATTCTATGAACACTCATATTGTTTTCTCTGCTACTTGAATGTCAGACCTATCTGACTGTATAAGAGCTTGTGTCATTACTGTCCACTCTTCACTATAGGGAGAGGGGAAGAGTAAAAGGAGAGCAAAACTAGTAACCTGGGGAGAGAGAGAGGCATGTGGGAAAGAGAGAGGGAAGGAGGACAGAATTTTGAGATAGAGGCTTGCAACTGAGGGGTTCAGAGAAGCAGATAAGGGGAGGAGAAGACAGAGGCAAAGGGAGGCAGGAGAGAAGTAAGAGAAAGCAGCAGAGAGAATACGTGAAAAGCAAACTCACCAAAATACACAGAAAGGAAAAGAGAATAGAAAGAGAAAAGAGAAAAGAGAAGCAGAGTCAAGCAAAGATGCAGCAACAACACCAGGACTGGGCAGGAGGAGAGGCATTCATTACAAACAGAGGGCCCAAACCCCCAGAGTAGGGGAACCTCTGTATTTGCCTCTATTCACTTCAAATTGGCATTGTGGAGTTCCCTGATTATTGCCTTTAAAAAGCTTCAAGATCATATTTGGTACAAACATGTTGTTTGTATTCACAGAGCTTGCATTTACAAAGTGGGATCTAAAAATCAAGGTGTGAGGCCTGATATTCCCCCATCTTGTGCCATCACTTACACCTGTATAATGTGGGAGTAGACCTCTACCAGTCTGATTTGATAGCAATTTGCACCCACTCTGAACAGGTGTAAGTGACTACCCAAAAGGCAATGCAATGGATAATCAAGGCCACTTTCCTCTTCATCCAATATCACCGATGAAGATTTTCCAGCTGGAACTTAATTAATTACATTGATGATATATAAGCCACAAAAGAAGCCAGCTCTCCTTTTCATGGCTGTCTTGACTCAGCAGAGTTTGCAGGTTTAAAAAGTAGCAAAAATTTTATATTGTGACTACAAAAAGCAGTTGGGAATCTCAATGCACACAGAGAGCAGAGCTGTTGTGTAATAAGGTGCTATTTTTATACAGTCAATATTCTGACTACAACTGCACCTTAAAAAGTTGTTCATCTGTAATCTCTATCTATGGCTCTTGGATGCATGGACACTCAAAATAAATATTTGCTCCTGTCCAGCTATTCAACTGATAAATTAATAACAGTTTGTTGGTTAATTTACAAGCAAAAATCACAAGGAAAATGATAGCACATAAAATAAAAGCACAGAAGCCTGCAGGGGATAATTTCCCTGCTAACTTTCACTGCACTAGGTAAACTCTGCAACTCAGCTGTACCAATTTAGCTCTCAGCAGCCTGCCACCGCTTGGCACTGCTTGAGGTCTTCTGCAAAAGTATAGCAGGAGTTCCAGGCTTTCCTATCAGCCCAGGCTCCACAAATAAATCCTGTATATTTTATTCATTATATGCTGCAATTTTAACCTTCTTCAATTAGATAAAAAGGTTAAAAACAAATGTCATAGACCTGCAAAAAACTGCAGAAATGTAACTTCTCCCCATGCCATAAAACCCTAGCAGTCAAGTTGGTTAGACCCTTAACGGACCAATCAGGCTTCATCTCCAGCAGCTAAGCCATAAAAACGGTTCCCTGCCCAAAGACAAACCTTTTAATTTTGAAAACAGGGGAAAAAATAGCCAGGGGGAGCTAAAAACAGACCCGGAGATATAATGTATCTACACAATAGGTGGAGTGGGGGGGACCTGGGATGAGAATCCATATGTATGGAGGGGGACATGTTGCAACTCATTCCAGCAGTTACATCTATTTCTTGGATGGGGGTGAAGAGAATTTACTGGCTAGCAAAGGAAATTAAAAGCATTTGGAGCTCCTAAGGCAGCTGTTGTTCCATTTTTAGCTTAGCTCTAGGAGCTCCATCTAACAATAACTCTCCCCCTCACCCCCCCCCCGCCAAAAGGAAACGTTAAAACAAAATGCAGAACAGATGTTCTCCTTGAAGTTTGACTCTTCATTTCCAAAATGCCAGTCTCTAGCTTTAAACAAACACTACTACTAAGAGAAGAGAGGATTCCGTCACACACTCTCTTCCTCCCTCCCCCAACCTGCTGTTAGATCTAGTTGCTCTGGCTGTCTTAATATCATGGCATCAAATACTGACTTGACACAAACAACTATACTGCAACCTCTCAGAAATGACAAGCTGTAAAGAAAACTCAGCTCCACACAGAAACGAAAACAACATAAGGAAAGTGGGGTTTAGACACTTTCTCCTGGAAATTTCCCTGCAGAAACAGGAAAGAAAAAAAGACAATCAAGCTACTTTTAATGAGCATATTGGAACCCACATATAGATTTGGTTCTAGGTGTGGCCAAAAGTTCAGATGAGCCCTTTCTTTTATCTTAAATATTTCATCCCATTCAATATACACATTTCCTTGCCACCCACCATTGCCAATACTGTACATCGAGGCTGAAAACATATATGGACTTTTTTCCCCTGTCTTTGCTACACAGATAGCTTTGGCCTAAGTGCCATTTCCTAGGGTGACCATACGTCCCATTTTGGCTGGGACAGTCCCTTTTTAAGCCTTGTCCCAGCTGTCCCAACTTTTTTGGCAAAAGAGGGCATTTGTCCCGTTTGCTCTTGCCAACTGATCAGTGGGGTGGGGTGCAGCGGAACATGCAGGGAGGGGGTGAGCGGAGATGCCAACCCTGTGTGAGGGGGCTGGGCTGGAGGGGGAAGGAATGGTTCCAGGGGGAGTGAGGGGACAGGCAGGGTTCCAACCACAGCCTCAAACAGGAGGCTGGCAGGGTTCCAGCGACCAGTGACAGCCTTAAGGGGGGGCCGGCAGGGTTCGAGTGACCAATGACAGCCTCGAGCAGGGGGCTGGCAGGGTTCGAGCAACCATCGATAGCCTGGAGTGCGGGGCAACAGGGTTCGAGTGACCAGTGACAGTCTGGGGGGGTGTCTCAGGCAAGCAGCTGGGGCCAGCCCCGCGGGGGGATGGGCCTCTGGTGAGCGGCCGGGGCTAGCCCCAACGGGGGGGGGAGGGGTGCTTGGGCCCCATGCAGTGTCCCGTTTTCCCTTTGGGACATATGGTCACCCTACATTTCCACAACCTATTATTCTCCTACTTAAAACCTCCATTCCTTTTTTCCTTAAAATATTATATTTACGTACAGTATCAATCTTGGACTTTATATATTCTGTGATGTACACACTTCGATTTTACTTTCTTTCAAGCGAATTGAATCAGGTCCTTCAAACAGGCCTGGCATCTAAAATTAACTGGAAAACGTGGTGAGAAATGTACGATACAATGCCACTATATGTTGTACAGCACCTTTTGTACAAACTATCTCAAAATTATTTACAGTGTTAAAATGACAGTTACAGAAATGAATAATAGTGAGAAAAATTGAAATAGCAGCAAATGAGAAAAGATGCATTAACAGATTTGAAGATGAGGTGTAGTATAAGAAGCTGACTCAGGCAATAGAAGGTGCAGTTTGACTCTTCACACCAACAGTGGTGTGATTGTGTGGAGGCCAGTGGTAGGACAAGAGAGAAGAGAAGGAGAGAGAGGCAAGCTGTGTGAAAAACACTGGAGCAGGTTGCTCCATATGGTTTGGAGCTAGCCATCAATATGAGCTGGTCAGGGCACTGCTAAGAGCTAGAAGGAGAGGGAAAGGATCTGAACTTCCAGAGGGCCTGTGGAGACTTGTGTGCCCAGATACCACTGGCACTGAGGCTTTCCAAACTGAATTGGCAATGGATCAATTTATAAATGCACAGCTGGACTTGGACTTGCAGATCAAGATCAGTGAAAGGAGGCCAAAGTCACTCCAAGAGGCTGTGGAATTTTCAATAGAACTCCAATCTGTTCTTGCAGCAGTGCACCAGAAGAGGAATCAGGTGCTAGTGAGGGAGATGGAAGCTGAGCACTATGTACTCTGTAGGTACAGCTCTATGTCTAACATGTATGATGAAAGAGGGGATTTTAATCTGGTTCAAGACTGTATTGAATGATTAGAACAAATTATAAATTTGCTTTATAAAACAGGGAAATTGGTAATAATGCAAAAAGTATAGGAGAAAGCTCAGTTAAATGCTGGTACTATGAAAAAATAGGCCACAAAAAGGATTGTTATAAATTTAAGACAGGCAAGACAGATGGTCACAAGTGTCTAGTGAAAGCCTCCCTCCCAGTTCAGGAAACAGGGATCATCAAGCTGAAGGGATGAACCTTGGAGCTGCAAGGCTCAGCCCCAAGGTTTTTGTTTAGATCTGGGCAGTTAAACAACAATAACTGGAGTTTGGCTATTGAGTCTGCAATAGGATCTGTGATGTATACAGCAATAGTTAACACAGACTCAAACATACAGTTATTAGACAGACTTGCTAAAAAGGCTAGAGGGTCCAAAACTGAATCACCTAATTGGTCTCAAATAGAGACCATGACTGGAGCAAGGGCATCTCTCCTAAAACTGGGCTTGAAGACTGGATCTCTGGAATTCAAGCAAAAAGTCTGGGAGGCTGAAATAGTTTTTAGGCAATTGGTTTGCAGTGAAATAATTGGCCTGCCCCCAAAGGCAGAAATCATTATAACAGCTACATGCCATGGTATTTTTCCAGCAAGGGAAAGATGGGAGTGGTTGAAACTTGTTTTGAGACCCAAGGTCTCAGGGGATTGTAGCTTCTAAAACTCTGTGGATCTGCAGCAAGAACTTATCCCTGTTCATTAGCTGAATATTTCTCACAAGCAGCAAATAGTTTTTTAAAAATGGAACTGCAACTGCAAAATGTGAGCCGGTGGATCTGGTAAATACAGGTATATTGAAAAATTACGATGGGGGAAAGTGTGCTCCTAGAGTTTCTGTTGGAACTGTTGCAGTACAGTGCTGTACACTTAAATGAGGAACAGCAGTATGGTCTAACAGCCTTCCTGATTAGGAATCAGGAGATGTTCTCCCAATGCAACAAAGATTGAGGGTGTACTGCACTGGCCCAGCACAAGATTGATACGGGGGAAACTGACCTATTAAACAGTGACCTCACCATTTATCAGTAGCAAAAAAGGGAAGAAGCATCATAGACCATTGAGGAAATGTATCAGGAAGACATAATTGAGCCTTCAACCAGTCCTTGGGCCTCACCCCACATGCTGGTTAAGGAAAAGGATGGTAGCACCAGATTCTGTGTAGACTTCAGAAAATTAAATTAAGGCTCTTGAAAGGATTATTTTCCCTTACCACAAATACATGATACACTGGATGCTGTTGCAGGTTCAGTCTGGTTTTCCACACTGTATCTTAAAAGCAGGAATTGGCAAATGAAAGTGGATCCAAGAGACAAGGGGAGAAAATGCTTTCATTGCAGGGCAAGGCCTGTGGCAATTTAAAGGGATGTTTTTTGGCTTGTGCAATGCACCAGGCATATGATGGTTGAGCTAATGGAGAGAATATATGGCATGTCCCTCTCAACCTGTTATATCCTGGAGCATCCTAAAACATTTGAGCAAAAGCTAAACCATTTACAAATGGTCTGATAAACTGAATTGCCCCATTTGAAACCGAACCAAAAGCAATGTGAGTTGTTTCAAAAAAAGGATCATCTACCTAGGGCACACAGTTAGTCCCACTGACCGAAAGAGAGGCTGAGGCTATATGGAATTGGCTAATTCCATAGATGTGCAGAGTTTTCTATAGCTCTGCTCCTACTAAAGAAGGATTATTTCTGGTTTTGCCAATATTGCAAAACCAATGCATAGGTTGGATGAAAAAGGAACACTATTTCAGTGGTCAGCAAAGTGTGATTTAGCATTCTCAGAGCTGAAAAAGTCTCTTTTGGCTTCTCCTGTCTTGACTGACTCAATCAGTTGCACACATACAAAAGGGGAAATGACTACCTAGGAAGGAGTATTACAGAAAGCTAAATATGAGGAAACAGAATAACACTGTTGCAAACTGGGATGTATTAGCGGGAGTGTTGTAAGCAAGACACGAGATGTAATTTTTTCGCTTTACATTAAAGCGCTGCAGCAGCACAGCAATGTTTTAAGTGTAGACAAGCTTAAAACATTACAATGTTTTAAGTGTAGACAAGTTTTTAGAGGTAGGAAGAAAGCCAGGAAGCAGTCTGTAAGCACAGTGTGACCTTGGAGAGGATGGTTCTTGGGCTGGTGCTGGGTAAAGAGGTTTGGGGCCATTAGCAAAGAAACTATCCTCTGTTTTTTGGTTCCTCCTACATTTGCAGAAGCAGGACTTTGAACATTCCTTGTAAATTAACAAGATTGAATCAAAGAAAATACCAGACTCCATCAGGTTCTATTCCAGACTGGAACATCCCTAGAGCCTGATCTTTGACTAGCCTCTCAAGTCAAAAAGGGGTGACAATATCTAGCAAAAACACCTTGTTAAAAAGCAGGTGTGACAGTTTCAAGTCCCAGGATGTTAACTGAGCTGCCAGAGTACTTCATGGATCATCTCTTCACACTGTAAACACATTAGCATTTTTATTTCAATTGTACATAATGAGATCCCATTTGGATGTGATGTATTTTTTCCTCCAGCTTGCCATTTCTAGGCTCTCCTAGGGACTGATAAAGAAGCAGTCCTGCACTCACTTTAATTGCCTTTTAGTTTTCAGCAAAAGGGCTGGCCCTATGATTTGTGGGACATAAGCTGGCATGTGCTGGGGTAGGAGTGAGGTGTGCAGGGCTGACAGAGGAAAATCACATACTGAATTGCTTCCCTTAGGTGGAACCACTGGCAGGACAAGGAAATTATGAAAAATATGTGCCCCCCGCTAACCTTTTCCTGTCCTGTTGATACCCCCTTCAGAACAGTTGTAGGACTAATGCTTTTTCATTCCTAGCTCCTCCCCATGTCAACTTTTTGTCTGTGGTTCCAGCACTGCTGTTTTCCCCTTGTCTCCTGAAGCTGGAGTTGTCCCAGACAGTGGGGCACTTCTGGACAAGCCATTAATGTACTGTACTTCTACTTTATCGGTCTGATTCAAAGCCCACTGAAGTCAATGGGAATCTTTTAATTAAAAGATTAATTTAAATTAATCTTGTAATGAAATTCAATGAGCTTTGAATCAGGCCCAAGGTGTGCTTCTCTGCTAAAAAGAGACTCTGTAAATAGCCTCCAAGAGGCACCATGTTTATTGCCTCTCAATGATTTCCATATTAAATGTGCTCAGGATATAAGTTTAAAAAAAAAATGTTTTTTTCCCAACTGCCAGCCCTGCAAACTCACCCCGGAATCACTGATTTTTTGCTGATTTTTCAGAAAACGTGAATCAACGGGTGGAAAATGACAAGACCAGCAAGGAGGAAACAGATTCACAGATAAAAGGATGGAGGGAACACATGCTGGAGTAATGCTGGGGTGGCCCTCCCATTCCATGGGCATTCTGCCTCTCATTAGCCATCCAGAGGGACAGAGGGAGCTGATTGGCTCCTTGCTCCTCTGCCCCCTCACTAATTTTAATTCTTGCTAGGGTTTGGGGGGGATCTTCTGGCTACAGTTTAGCTGCCTCCTCCTCCCTTCTTCTAATTGTAATTTAGGGGCAGTGATTTTTAGGATGCTGCAGGTTCAAGTATTTGCTTGTTTGGGGTAAGGGAGGTCAGGAAGGAATTTTTCCTGTTGAGGCCAAATTCACAGAGGCTTGGGGTGGGTTTTTTCCACCTCCCTCAAAGCATCATGGAGGCACAGGTCAGTTCAGTAGGACTTAAAATTAATAATAGTAATTTGTATGAATGTTTAGTTCATCACAACTTGCAACTGGTATCCAGAGTGAATAAAAGGCTATAAGGGCCAGAAATAAGACATAGCATTTCTCTGATAGACCTTGGACCTGTGGGAAGATCAGAGGTCTTTCCAGTCTTAGGTCCCTCTACTGGTATCCTCGGTCCCCACTTCACAGGGAGAGAGGGAGTTATGGGTTATATGTTACCCTGATTAGGCCTCAACTGGAGTATTGTGTCCAGTTCTGGGGCCACATTTCAGGAAAGATGTGGACAAACTGGAGAGAGTCCAAAGAAGAGCAACAAAAATGATTAAAAGTCTAGAAAATATGACCTACAAGGGACGACTGAAAAAATTGGGTTTGTTTAGTCTGGAGAAGAGAAGACTGAGAGGGGACATGATAACAGTTTTCAAGTACATAAATGGTTGTTACAAGGAAGAGGGAGAAAAAAATGTTCTTCTTAACCTCTGAGGGTAGAACAAGAAGCAATGGGCTGAAATTGCAGCAAGGGAGGTTTAGGTTGGACATTAGGAAAAACTTCCTAAATGTCATGATGGTTAAGCACTGCAATAAATTACCTAGGGATGCTGTGGAATCTCCATCATTGGAGATTTTTTAAGAGCAGGTTAGACAAACACTGTCAGGGATAGTCTAGATAATACTTAGTCCTGCCGTGAGTGCAGGGGACTGGACTAGATGACCTCTCGAGGTCCCTTCCAGTCCTATGATTCTATGAAATGGTAGGAGCCCTGTAGTCTCCCACACTGGGCCACATAAATGCCTGGTACATGAAAGCTGGGCAGAGAGCACCCTTCCCCAGTGTCAAGTTAATAAAGCTACAGCCTACTGCTCAAATCCATCCCTGTATCCGTCCTCATTTACCTGCATGTCCTGCTCAATCAATTTAGGTTTTTTCTATCCTGTGTATCATCACACATATAAAAGTTCTGTAGACCAAAGCGGGCTTTCAGGTACAAATGTGCAGTTCTATTGTCATTGCAGCATTTTGACAATATTAAGTACTTGGATAATAGAAAAAGGATAAATATTATGGCTCTCTTGAATATCTCCCCTAATGATGAAATAACACGAATGATGAAGCAGAAATTTCAACATATTCTGTGTGTGTGTGTGTGTGTGTGTGTGTGTGTGTGTGTGTGTGTGTGTAATTTTTGTTGTTTTTTTATCTATCAGGCAGCAATTTGAAATCGTGAAGACCCTGACATTAAATGAATGGAGCTAAGCATGCCATCAGTTAAGAACTTTGATCAAGATGTTTTCAAAGAAAGCTGCATCTTTAATTAGATGCAATGGTATAAAATAGATTATTCATTTCATTGTCTCATTCTATGTTGCCTAACTGAAAGCCCTGCTAGGTGTGACAGGAGGCTGTAAGATATTCCTTGTATACTCATTTCAATAAAGATTATAAATTAAAGGCTTGGAGGAAAATTAGAACAATTGGAGGAAAAAGAAGAAGAAAATAAGACGGAAGAAACAGGATAGGTTCAAAGAACAAAACTATGTAAGGGTAATAAGCAATGTTTTTGTTAGTAGCTTTGGCATCCTACACCTTGCATCTCTTCTCTCCTGTGAAAAATCTCAAGCAGGTGAATCAAAAGTGATGTTATTTTTGATGGGCTGACAACCTTGATTCAATGCTCCTCTAGGCAATAGAATGTATTAGCATAGAATTGTGCTCAGAGATGCCTTCTTCTTACTATGTTTTAGTCAGATACAATAGACACGTTTTCCAATGTTGTAAATTTCCTCTTAGGAAACCAATGTGTCACTTTTGCCAACCCACTTTCAGATGTCACCACCTCCACTGTTATGTGGTTACATAGAAAAATTGGGTGCATTTTAAATATGAAGATAGCATTAATCAGCCACTTTTCCCATGACCAGTTTTCATTTGCTTTTGATCAAATGTATAAGCAGTAGAGTCATTTATTTCTGTATTTCTGTGAGATAGGAGCAAAGTGTATTTGCCACTTTCTGCTGTATCGTGTGGGTGATTTTTATTTTAGAGATTTTATTTAAAGTATATTCAGATTACTAATATTCTTTGGGTCTGGGCCAGCTGGGCACTAGCACACTGACCACTACCAATGGTTCTCAACTTGATACCACTCCCAGGACACAGCAAAGCATTTTAATAACAAAGAAAATGAAGCAACCAATTTTACTGAGACGAGAAAACATAATCAGGAATAAAGCATGTGGATTGAAATGTACAGTACTCTCATTCTCTGATAAACCCTTCTGTTTGATACTTGCAGATGCCTTCTAATAACAGCACTCAGGATAGACCTAGAATGCCTGTGGGTTAAAGCATCTATATGAAATAAATTAATGATATGTAATATATTTCCCTTCCCTCAGATGAAAGATGTCAGTCTTTTCTTTGTGTAGTGCTCAGGGTATTCTGGGGTCTTTGAAACCCCACCACCAATCTTCTCTGACAGGTCCCATGGCTGTTAGTGAATCCTAGATCAGACCAGAATCTCTGTATGAATCTTAATTGCTGTGTTTGGCACTTAGATGCTACTGTGATAGGCAATGTACCAATACCTAAAATAGACATACAGACTGATTAGCCTATAGACTACTCATTAGGTTAGGAGCCACCTTAATAAAATGCCATCAGTATTTTCACCTGAACTAAAAGGAATACAGGAATTTCCATTTAAATTACAATACTCTCTACACCCCCACCTTGCTATTACTTACTTAGTACTATATGATAGTTTTCCAGAAGTTGTTACAGTGGAGAAAGAAGTTCATTTATTTGAATAACTACAAAAGGCCACATCATATATCGTGGTAACTATCTGACAATTAATTCAACTTCACTGTAAACTATTCAGCTATTTCAGCTTCATGTATCGATTTATTATTGTTATTATTTTCTGTCTTTCTTCATGATAATGTGAAAAATAGAGAGAGGTTTTAATAGCTGTCCATATTGATGAATATATCAAACTACACAAAGTGTTCTAATCACTTCTGTTTTATTTTATCATATTTTTTGTTACATGTCTGAATATCGTATTTACAGTAGAACCTCAGAGTTACAAACACCTCAGGAATGGAGGTTGTCCATAACTCTGAAATGTTCGTAACTCTGAACAAAACGTTATGGTTGTTCTTTCAAAAGTTTACAACTGAAAGTTGACTTCCCAAAGATTTGAAACTTTACTCTGCAGAATAAAAATGCTGCTTTCCCTTTAGTTTTTTAGTAGTTGATGTTTAACACAGTACTGTACTGTATTTGTTTGGGTTTTTTTCTGCTGCTGCCTGATTGTGTACTTCTGGTTCCAAATGAGGTGTGTGGTTGACTGGTCAGTTGGTAACTCTGATGTTCATAACTCTGAGGTTCTACTGTATAACTGATCATTTACTTTGGTTTCTAGTCACATACCAACATCTGTGTTACACTACACTACAATACAATAATATGCTACTGGCCAAAATTTTCAAAAGTGGGTACTTAATGGTGCTACTGCAACATGTACTACTTCGAAGCTGATCAGTTCAGCTGAACCATCAATATAATGCGCTTGTTTGTCATTGTGGTTGTGGTGATGGATATTGAGACGGGCAGCAGAGGGGTACCCAGTTGTGAAGGACTGCAGGCATAAGATTCCCCCAATTTTAAAGTCACTTTTGCTCCTGCTCAACAGAGGGGTGGGAAAGAAAGCAAAGTATTTTCTCCCTGAAACTAAAGGCCACAACTGCCTCCTGAGCACTCACTGAGTTTGTTTATTTTGTATTCTGAATACTCTCATTTTGTATTAGAGATGTGCTGAACAGTTAAACATAATTTAAATGATCTCTGATGATAGGAATCTCCCAGATAAAAAGGGATAACTCTCATTCTGGTCATACTAAGAGTTAAGTAGAACAACTGGTCCTCCAAAATCAGGAGTTCTGAATTTCCCAGGTTGCAGCACATTATGTCTGGTTGCATTAGACACAAGGAATGAAGTTCCGTGATAGAACTTAACACAATGTGACTATGCAAGCAGCTCTGACACACGTATCTCCCAACTGGGCCTCATTCCTAGGCACATCACCCATTTTAGACCAAACTTTCCCTTCATTCCATACAAACATTATTTTGCTGTTCAATGCTATATATTAGTAACATTTTGAAACTGAGGTTATAAACACCTTCCAAGATACTAAAGAAATGAACTCGTTATCATCACCCACGTTAAAGTCTCATGTCAAACATTTGTGCTGGGGCAGGTGGAGTGTTATGCTATGTTACAACTAATAGATCATATTAGCATTACAAATAAGCCTAAATTGCAAAGTTTAGCTATTTCTCCAAAATTGGCGATATTGGGATCTGGAGTTTTGGTCCAGCCCATCAGCGACAGGGGCCAGTTGTGAAGTTTGGATCTAAGCTTCCCGACAAAGATGGGTATGGTTTGGAGGATTTGGTTTGGGCCAATCTCCAAGTAGCACAAAAAAATTAAGAATATTGGACTAGATTAAATAGGGTGACCAGATGAGATGAAGAAAATATCAGGACACTGGGGAGGGGGGGAACTGAGTGCTGCCAGCTGGCTGAGAAAAAAATAAAAAGCCGAGTGCTGCTGGCCGGCCGAGCAGAAAAAAAAAAAGCCGAGTGCTGCTGGCCAAGCAAAAAAAAAAAAGAAAAGCCAAGTGATCCTGGCGGCGCAAAATATCGGGACAAAAATTGTGTCCCGACCAGAGATCGGTCGGGACGCGGGACAAACAGCTCAAAATCGGGACGACTGGTCACCCTATAGATTAAATGGAGTTAGGCAGATCTTGTTTTCGGAAACCAGTTATTTTAACATTCCAGAACAAAAAGCCGGTTGTCACAGGAGCTAGGCCTCTGAGGGGTCAAAGACCCAACCTCTCTGTGACAGGCTCCACCATGGAGAATGAGCCAACCCTGATCCCAGGTAGCTAGCTAAGTAGTTAATTATTTAAGGAACACTTGGGCCCTACTTAATGAAGGCTCAGGGAGGGACCAGAACACAAAGAAAGGAAGCTGCACAGGAAAGAGACTACAAAGACAGAGAGGAATGGGTGAATCAGCAGGGAAGAGACTGCGGAGGTCCTGGCAGTAGAGAAGCCTGGGGACTTACAGCAGAAAGAGAAGGATTGTTTATGTACTATGGGTGGTGGTTGATTAAATATACTACACTCCTGAAGAAGCATTATTCAGTGTATACAAGCCTCATTGGACTTACTGAAAGCCCGCTAGGGGAAACTGAGGCAGGGATGTAACTGTGGTTCCACACGGGGCCACCAGGGGGTGCTCCAGGGGTGAGTGCTTGCTGTTATACCGACCGACAATGACAAGCTGAACAATGAGCAGACTGAGAAATCAGAAATTCTCATCTGAGGAGCATAGTTCCACATCCATTGTCTAAATTACTTCTGATTTTTGGCTCTGCAAAATTATGTCTCAGCTTTTCTGGAAATGTAAACTGGAACTTGCATTTCCTCAGCTCCAATTTTAATACGTCAACCAGTGCAGCTCTTTAAATGAACTGCAATCATCACAATTTTTACAGTAAAGCAGTGCACAACAGCTCATAAAATATCAGATTACATTTTTAAACACAGTTGAGCATTAACAGGCCCCAGAAGGATAGAATGAGTAATACAAGTAGGGAGAAAATAGTTCTTTCGGGTCACAAATAACATGTCAGAATACTCTAAAGAAAATTACGTAACATGCCTCAGTCATCAGTGCCATCATCTCTTCAGTCATCAGTGCCTTTTATAGGCACAGTGTTCACTGAATATTTCAAAATTATGCTAAGAACGTTTAATAAGTAATGCACTAAACATCTGATGATCTGTCAAGTCAAAGTACACAGGAAAATGTTAAAAAACAGAAGAGTGCTTTTATCACAGATTATGCTCTCCGTCAGTTTCTGTTGTTTGTACTGCATGAATAATTTGTGATACTAAAAGTAATAATAAATCCATTTCCCAAGAACATCTACATATATTCCAATGTACAGTTAGGTCACACAACATGAAATATTTAACTAATTTGAATATTTTGGTGAGGCAATACAAGAAGCACTAACAGCAGGGGGGAAAGAGAAGGATGTGTAAAATATTTCATATAACAAGCTCTCTCAGTCTGTACAAAGTACAACAAATAAAATCATGCAATATTAATAGAGAGAAAGAAGGAACTCACTGAAAGGCAATTTCCTTGTGGACGCAGAGGATATCCAAAAAAAAGTATTTTTAATTCTTCCTGACCACAGGCCAAATTCTACCCTTGAATAACATATGTATAACTCCAAGGCTGAAACCCCAGCCCTACTAAAGTCAGTGGGAGTTTTGCTATTGAGATCAGGATTTCACTCCAAGTGCCTTCAGAATTTGATCATTCATATCTGCTGATTGTTTCAAGCTCACTGTCTTAATCAGGTCCCCAACCAGAGGAAGAGTTTTAAAAGTTGCAGCATGCTATTTGCGTATGTGGGGTTTTTTTAAGTTACAGAAATTGCCCGTAAGATTTTTAAATCAGGTTCAAATACAGACACTTGCCTGGGAGGCCTTTTGCAGCGGCGCAGCTGCATCGGTACAGCTGTGCCACTGTAAGCTCGCTAGTGTAGACACAGCTAAGTTTAGAATCTACTGCACACGAGATGCTGTAAATCAGTGGCACCAGACTATATGCAGCTGGGGTCCAGCAGAAATAGCTCCCCGGGGTTATGTCATTAAACACTGTATTGGTTGTAATGCATACACACAATGGGGAGCAGGCGGGCTTATTTTGGGCATTTCCTGACTTTTGAGTGCTTAACTTTGCATACTGAATGTTTTCTTAATACAGTTTTTGTATAAATTTCCCAGGAAATCCAAAAGTTACATTCAGTGTTTAGTGGTTGGATGGCTCCAAAGCGATGAAAAGTGAAGCTGGCCTAAAGCTGTCAGTGGTGCAGGCTCCCACTGCTTCACCTGGAAAACTTTAAATGGAGGAAGCAAGAACTTGTGCATAGAATCATGGAACTGTAGAACTAGAAGGGACCTCAGGACATCTAGTCCAGTCCCCTGCACTCAAGGCAGGATTACGTAATAATTAGACTATTCTTGGATTCATCAGTGCTATTGGTCACCCAAATACAGATGGCAGAAAAAACACTCACTGCCATCTGTGACTGGCCAGAAGACTGCTCTCCAGATCTGGCCACCGTGCTCCACACATCTGGGATTGCCACACTGCATTACCACAGTTCATATCTATATAGGAATGAAGCTATATCACATGAAAAAGGCTTCAATTACCTTCAAGCACAGAAGCTCATCTGCTTAGCAGCACTAGTTACTATGAACTCATAGTGTGTGTAGTTAACTAGGCACACTGGGCTTGATCCAAATCCTGCTGAAGTTCATGGAAAGACTCACATTGACTTCAGTGGCCTTTGGATCAGGTCCATTAAAATTATCCTGGAAAGCTTCAAGGAACAGCAACCATTATGCAGCAAGCAACCTGGCTTCACTGACTGTGCAGGTACTGTAGGATGCAGTACTAAGTCTGCACATCTCCAGGATTATTTTATAATATGCACAAAACGCATGTGGCATTGCAGCTCTCTTACCATCAGACTTCTGAGCGATCATTATTAAAAAGCACTTTCAGTGTTTCTAAACATTATTGTATGTGCTCCAACTACAATTTTCACGCCCTCCTAATGTAGCCAAATCAAAACCGCAGCATCTCTCTTCCCTAAGGACTATCTCCTTGCCAAGTTTCCACCTTCAAACCCAAGGTATTTAAGTGCTAGACCTATTGGGGGGGGGGGAAGGTTGCCACATTAAAAAAATGGGAAAAAAGGTATTGTTTGCACACTTAAGAGGAACTGGTTTTGCTCAAGCTTTAAACAAACAAAACAATTCAGACATAGGGTGGAAAATTGCATCAGGAAAGATGAAAGATTGAGAAGGTTACAGCCCACTGAAAGGGAAGATTTAAAATGAAAAAGTTTAGGAATCCGGAAGTATAGCTCTTGCTAAGGCTCTGGAATGGGAGTCAGGCATTCTGTCTCTGCCACAGGCTTCCTGTGTGACCTTGGACAAGACACTTCATCCTGTGCCTCACTTCCCAATTTTCTGCTTGTATGTTGTCCACTTTCTCCCATCCATTATCTGTCTTATCAATGTAGATTGTAAATTCTTCAGAATGGTGGTTGTTTTTTAATATGTATTGGGGAAGGGTTATATACACATTTACACGATGGCACCTTAATCTCCCAATAATATTGCTCAAAGGGTAAAGTCTGTTTATTTGTCAAAAATATTTCTAAAAATCCAACAGAAAAGAGATGTAGACACATGGGGCGTTATACATGCTGCCCAGCCAAACTAAACTACTGGTGATGGGTGAGGCTTTGGTTCAGTTTGTTTTTGGTTTCTCCTCCTCCCGCCTAATGTTTCCCTACATATTCAGTTTTTTTCACACTCCGCCGGCATTCTCCCTCACACAAACAGTCCTGCAATCTGAGTACATGTAGTTCTTTACTGCTGGGCTCCCATGCTCCCTGAGTTATCACATATTCTTGTGGTGGATTTGGTGGATTTTGTGTAAGGGATTGTCAGGTGTTTAGGAGTTAATAAGCCTGGAAGTGTTTTGTTAATATATATACACACCAAAGAGGTCTCTCTAGTAACTGATTTACTCTGACAGCTGTATTGTCTAGTTATTGCAAAAATGAGAGAAAAGAAGATGTCAACCTGTACAGTATGACTGAAAGCCTGCTGTAAAACATCTGTAGCAGTTTTAAGAGAACAAAGCTATCAGAACATATCAAAAGGCCAAATGAGCTTAAAAAGAGAGAGAAAGTGAGATAGATTACAAATAGCAGTAGCACTCTGGGGGGATTAAGGCTTTGTTGAAAGTCAATTGTCACATAATTTAGAAAGGAAAATGTCAGAAATGCTATCCTTCCTATGAAGCTGTACATTAATGGCCAAGTTCTGCTACCCTTCCCCCTCTCCTGGTAAGTAGTCCCACTTAACTGCAATTGGCCCACCAAATTACCATTCTGCATGAATAAAGGTGTCAGAATCTGGCCCCCAACTAATGTTCTTCAACCTGTCTGAAGAGTCTGTGTCTGGGTGGGTGTACCAATGTATAGGTGGGAGATATACAAATCCAGAAGAGAGACGAGAATTAAAGAAAAGTGGGGGTAAACAGGGAATGATCTGTTTCTGTCACTAATAAATAAAAATTCTGTTCTTGAATACAAAACTGGAAAACTTTTATAAAGTAAGTTGAGGTCAGAAATAAGGTAGCTTCATCTTCCAGAGTTAATATAAACATGGTGGAAATAACTCAAGAGGCTCACTCATAAACCTCACTACATCACCTTTATACTTCTTCAGTGCACAAAGGGGTTTAAACAGTTGGGGATTGTCCTTGTATCAGATGAATCTCTGGGTGCTGTGAAGTCCCCAGCTGGCAGACAACCCTTTGGGACCATTGCTGCTGAGATATAGTTTAGAGCAGCCCTGATTTTTCTAATGTAGATCATATTTGTTCTGTACTGAACTCAAATCTGATGCCAAGATGCTAACACTTGTGGCTAAGCCCCTCTGAAGTTCCAAATTATCATCATGGAAAATCCCAAAGGGACATAGTCTCTTTGCACCTGGATCTATTTCTAGCTAGGTTCTTAAGGTGGTCTGGCTGGATATTCACTTTATCACTGACAATTTTATCGCACCACATGATCGCTGGCCATTTAGTGGCATTTCTTGGTAAACAAGCTTTGTAATTCATTGGTCTTCCATCCTAATAACGTTCATTCCAAGAAAGCTGCCAAACCAGTGCTGATGTAGACATTTGCTGGGTTCAGCTCTAAATATCTTCTCTGGCGATCTTAAGTCCTACCACTTAATAGGGAGCAGCTGATGAAAATGATAAGAGTTGAAAACATCAATCTGCTGCTCTTCAGCCTTCATCAAGGCTCAAGTCTCACTGTTGTATAATGAAGTTGATATAACCATGGTCCTATACATCTGCAGCTTCATAGCAAGCTTGATGTCACAACATCCCCACAGAAGCCACTGAAGGGCCTGAAACAGCAGCAGGTGCTGCTGTACCAGTGTCCACATTCACTTTCTCCAGCACTGTCTGTGATGCATCCCAGGTCTTTGACAGTTAACACCTGCTCAATGTCCCATCCAGACAGGTTAATACTGAGCTATTTGTAATCTGCTGCTTGATGGTAATGGTGGAGGACTTCATTTTATCTGGATTAATGCCAATGCACACTGCTTCTTGCCTCACCAGATTGGCCATTCAGCTGCAGTGAATCAATGGACGGAGCCAACAAGACAATGTTATTGGCATGTGCAAGATCTCCAAGCAGAATGGTGTTCAGCTCAACACCTCCAGCAGCTGCCTCCTCAAGCTTATCCATCAACCAATCAACGCTGATATTAAACAACAATGGTGACAGAACTAGCCTAGCTAAAGTCCCATGGAAACAGGAAACCAGGCATTGTTTGTCTGCCATTGACTTTAACACAGCTTTCCATTCCATTATAGAATGCTTCTATTAATGGCATTATCTTCCCAGGGATGGCAAGTCACCTGAGAAGACAGGTTCCAAAGAAAATCCTCAAATTATTTTTGTCAGGCTTTCCCAAGGTAAGATGTAATCTGTTTAAACAAAATCAAAACATAAGACAACTGAACATCAAATTTTTGTTGGGTTTTTGTCTCTCATCTTTAGGAGTTTTCAGGATTTTCAGCTGGTATTTCTCTCTTGTTCGGTTTTCTTTTCGGGGGGCAATACTCCTTATAAAGAATTGGCAAGTGACAAATTTTTCTGGCCATATCATTTCAAAACTGCATTGACTCAGACTACTGGCAGCTCCAGAAAGTATAAGAAGAATACTTAAAGGAACACTGTCAGATTGAATAGCATATTTTCTAACAAATTTCTTTGCCAGTGTTGTAAACAGATTATTAAAATTGAAATCATTTTAAAAAATCTAATTTACTTTTCCCTGTCTCTGATATTTACTTCTTGCATTGCTCCCTGCTTGCACAATGAAAATAGAGTAGTCACTTTCATTTTACTGATAATTTCTAGTCAGTTTCATTCTCAGGCTCTTCCACTTTATTATTCCTAATTGTAGTACAGCCTTGAGGCCTCAGAGAGGTCAGGACACTATTGCACTGGGCACTATACAAACATATAGTCAATGTCAGTTACAGAAGATACAGTCTAAAAGACAAGATGTAAATGGATTAAACAAACACAGCGAGAGAGGGAATAACAATGTGAGTAGGATCTTTTGACACAGACTAGGTGTGTAAACTATTAGTAACCTATCAGTAGCAATGATCACAACTCTGATGGCAATTTTGGGTGTGCAGCTATACACAATCATTCATGGCAGTTTTTCAAAGAGACATTATTAAGGACACAAGAGGAAACTATCCCACTCCGTAGGAAAGATAGGAAGTATGGCAAGAGACCACGCTGGCTTAACCAGAAGATCTTCGATCATCTAAAAATCAGAAAAGAGTCCTACAAAAAGGGGAATCTAGGTCAAATTACAAAGGATGACTATAAACAAATAACACAATTATATAGGGACAAAATTAGAAAGGCCAAGGCTCAAAACAAGATCAAACTAGCCAGAGACATAAGAGTAACAAGAAAACATTCTTCAAATATATTAGAAGCAAGAGGAAGACCAAGGACAGGGTAAGCCTGTTACTCAATGCAAGGGGCGGGGAGGGTTGAATAATAACAGAAAATGTGGAAATGGCAGAGGTGCTTAATGACTTCTTTCTTTCGGTTTTCACCAAGAAGATTGGTGACAATTGGACATCTAACATAGTGAATGCCAGTGAAAATGAGGTAGGATCAGAAGAGGCTAAAATAGAGAAAGAACAAGTTAAAAATTACTTGGACAAATGAGATGTCTTCAAGTCACCAGGGACTGATGAAATGCATCCTAGAATACTCAAGGACCTGACTGAGGAGAGATCTGATCCATTAGCTATTATCTTTGAAAAGTCATGGAAGACGGGAGAGATTCCAGAAGACTGGAAAAGGGCAAATATAATGCCCATCTATAAAAAGGGAAATAAGGACAACCCAGGGAATTACAGACCAGTCAGCTTAACTTCTGTACCCAGAAAGATAATGGAGCAAATAATTAAGCAATAGTTTGCAAACATCTAGAAGATAAGGTGATAAGTAACAGTCAGCATGGATTTGTCAAGAACAAATCCTGTCAAACCAACCTGATAGCTTTCTTTGACAGGGTAACAAGCCTTGTGGATAGGGGGGAAGTGGTAGATGTGGTATATCTTGACTTTAGTAAAGCTTTTGATACTGTCTCGCATGACCTTCTCATAAAGAAACTAGGGAAATGCAACCTAGATGGAGCTACTATAGGAGGGTGTAAAACTAGTTGGAAAATCATTCCTAGAGAGTAGTTAGAGGTTCACAGTCATGCTGGAAGGGCATAATGAGTGGGGTCCCTCGGGGATCAGTTCTGGGTCTGGTTCTGTTCAATATCTTCATCAATGATTTAGATAATGGCATATAGAATACACTTATAAAGTTTGCAGACAATACCAAGCTGAGAGGGGTTGCAAGTGCTTTGGAGGATAGAATTAAAATTCAAAATGATCTGGACAAACTGCAGAAATGGTCTGAAGTAAACAGCATGAAATTCAATAAGGACAAATGCAAAGTACTCCATTGAGGAAGGAACAATCATTTGCACACATACAAAATGGGAAATGACTGCCTAGGAAGGAGTACTGTGGAAAGGGATCTGGGGATCATAGTAGACCACAATCTAAATATGAGTCAATAGTGTAATGCTGTTGCAAAAAAAGCAAACATCATTCTGGGATATATTAGCAGGAGTGTTGTAAGCAAGACACGAGAAGTAATTTTTCCACTCTACTCTGCTCTGATTAGGCCTCAACTGGAGTTTTGTGTCCAGTGCTGGGTGCCACATTTCAGGAAGAATGTGGACAAATTGGAGAGAGTCCAGAGAAGAGCAACAAAAATGAGTAAAGGTCTAGAAAACATGACCTATGAGGGAAGATTGAAAAAATTGGGTTTGTTTAGTCTGGAAAAGAGAAGACTGAAAGGGGACATGATAACAGTTTTCAAGTATGTAAAAGGTTATTACAAGGAGGAGAAAGAAAAATTGTTTTTCTTAACCTCTGAGGATAGGACAAGAAAGCAATGGGCTTAAATTGCAGCAAGGGAGGTTTAGGTTGGACATTAGGAAAAACTTCCTGTCAAGGTAGTTAAGCACTGGCATAAATTGCCTAGGGTGGTTGTGGAATCTCCATCGCTGGAGATTTTTAAAAGCGGGTTAGACAAATACCTGTCAAGAATGGTCTAGATAATACTTAGTCCTGCTATGAGTGCAGGGGACTTGATTAGATGATCTCTCAAAGTCCCCTACAATGCTATGATTCAATGATCATTACCACATTTGTATTTCTTCTTCAACTGTAAGATTTTCAGGGAAAGAACTGATTATTCCTGTATGAGTAGTCAGCACCTCGTACATGGTGGATGCTACCATAATACTAATAATATACAATAATAATGCTGAAAAGCTTTAATTGAATGAACTATACCCTTTGGGAATTTTTTGAAAAGAGTTCTAGGTATGAAACCTAGAAGCTGAGATTGTAAATTGCAGACATTGTGAAGTGTTGGGTACATTAATTGTGCTATATGCATGTTTTTATAATATCAAGAATATTCAGTGAATCAGTTCACTAGCAAAGATTAAAGAATAGATGTGAAGGTAGGTAAGTGAAGACAAGAGAATTTTATTTAAGGAAAAGAGAAAAAGTCCTTAAGGTGTCAAGAAAGTTGTCAAGCTTTTTGTGGTAATGTACTTAAAGCAGATACAAGAATAATTTTAATAATTATGCAGGAGTGATCTCAGCTTGCATGAAGAATTTCATCAACCTGAACAAACGGGACTCTCAAACGCTGACAAGGTTACCACCTCAATTATAATAGGTGGGTAATTTAGGGCAGCCCTGGGTTTTCACAGAGATAAACACAGGGGGGGAAAAACCTTTAATTAACAGCTTTGAGAGAATTGGGAAGTGCAAGGTGGTTTTTTTTGTTTTTTTTTTTTACTGTGCGTCAAAGGTCTCTCTCAGAACCCTGGAAATATTGATATAGTTCCAAAGCTTCCTCCCTCCCTCCCCCACTCCCACGCATACTTTTAAAAACAAGCACAGGAAAGTCCAATTTTATTGCACCTTTTTCTTTTACAAGAAAAGAGAGAGCCAAGAAGTCATACATCTCAAATTTAGAGCCTCACCAATACCTTGTAACGAGGACGAAAAGTAACTGTTCAGCATCACGAAGAGTCAGGATTAATCAAAAATAATGAGAACACTTTAGAGAGTTCAACCTCAAAGGTGGCCTATTCTGCAGTGTTTTAAGCCCAGGCAAGACTGACTATTTTTTCTAATGGCTTAAATTAAACCACAGACATCAGTGACCTCAGGGTAAGAAGTAAAAAGTAGCTGCCAAACTTTGTCTTCAAACAGCAGCATTACCTGCGGGGATTCGTCACTGTTGGTTCTCTATTTCTCTGCCTTGCCATTTTTCTGGAGCCTTCGGGAAGAGATTAGATTGCTGGGGAGTGGAGAGGGCCGCGGTGGTACTCTACTCAAGCTCATCTAACAATGGAACTGGAGCTTTTAACAGCTGGTTAGGCTCAAGTCAGAGGTTTGGCACCTGGAGAAGCCTGAGGAGACAGTTAAGGATTGTGGAACAAGGGCTTTGACAAGGCAGGGCTTCTCCCCAGCTTGAAAAGGATCCACTGCCATAGCATCTCTCTTTTAGGCAGTTTTATTTCTCAGACATAGGCAAAAACAAAAAAAAACAGTTCTTCAACTCACCCTGGGTTACAATCCCATTAACTTCTTAGGCTTTCATTGCCTCCTTTCCTAGAGGACTCAGGTAGTCCTGCTGCTCCTGCTTCTTAGCTCTGACTCACAAGGTCTCCCTTTTCCCCTGGTCCAGGTTCCCGCTTTTAAAATTTAATCTGGGTCATCTGATGTGGCACAGAAGCACTGGCTCTGCTCCCTCTTACAGGGTCAGTGTCATCTTCAGACATTCTTTCCCCCATAAAGCCTTGCCCACCACTAAGACAAGCCTTACCATCCATATACACCTTACCCCATCCCCAAAGGTACTGTCTGTATAGCCTCAACTTCTCCAGGGCTTTAAGGTTTCTTCATGCAAAGGCTCTAATTTTCCCTTAAGCTCATTGACCATCAGGTTCAGGTGACCTCACTCTTCCTGAATGGCCTGATGTTCCTCAGCCAGCTGCTCTTTTACTTACCGGATCATCTGTAGCTCACACTCTGAGGCCTCCAGTCATTCTGGAAGCTCTCCAGGCTTTACAATAGGAAGCCATAAAACAGATGCCCCTTGCCTCCCCTACCACAAAGGAGCACTGTTTCACCCCTAGCCTCTTACTTGGGCCCCAGCCTGCTTTATGAAGTTTTGTCAGGGTCTCCACAGCATCCTGTTCAGTCTGAGGCCCTGCTTGGGTCCACACTATACACTGATCAGCCTGAAGCCCTGTCTGAGTCCCCACTATACACTGATCAGTCTCTGCCATGAGCTTCCACTCCCTGGCACTCTTCTCTATTTGGAGCATGGCCAATTCCTGCCCCAGCATTGAGCAGGCTGTTTCCCCCTCACTGCCTCCACCCTAAACCATACTAATTATTGTTCCAGTCCTATAGACTGAGCAATAATATTCTGCCAGTAGGTGCTTATATCCTGTAGCTCTTGTCAATACTTTTTTATCTGATCCTGTAGGCTCTGAAGGTTGCTGAGAGCTTCTTCCCAGTCACACTCTGCCACCTCTACTCGAGCTTCCTGCCCTCACCGCTCTTTTTCCAGTCAACAAATGGTCTTCTCCATTTTCAGTTGTTACTCTACTTTTCCCCACATTAGGACCAGTCTCTCCCCAGGATCAATGGCCATGGAAGATTCTTGACTACTCTGATATGTAGCTGACTTCTTTGACCCTGAGCACCCAGCTCAACCTCTGCTGTGGGATAGACATGTCTCACCATGTATATATGCGACATGTACACTAGTCCATCTTCTTTGCCAACACCTCATCTTCCCAGACATAGGTGCACCCACAACCTGAGTCCATGAGACCTCCTAATGACTCTCCTCCTAGCCTGACTGGTACTATGTACAGCTGAGTCACAGTGCCATTCAGAATGGTCCCCAGGCCACAAGCCTGGCTGTAATAACAGCCCAGGTAATCACATTTCATCTTCAGATATTCTCATCTAATATGCCCACGCTTGCCACATCTAAAGCACACCAGGGACTTCCCTGGCTGCCCTCAGAAGTGCTTCTGCTGGACTGTGGCACTGCCTGGGGCCCTGGTAGATCCTGTGCATACCCCTGTTTGGGGCTATTCAGGATCCTCTCCAATTGGGAACTTCCCTGCAACTCCACCTGCTCCGGTCTCTCCCAATGGGCCACTCTTAGTCTGCAATGTCATTCAGCCTGCTCGTCTCCTTTGTCCTCTGTGACAGCGTACCCCATAAGGCTTTATGGGGGGACATTTATAAGTGTATGTATGATATAACTGGCTGTATGCTTGCTTGATTTCTAAGTAAGCTCTGTGAGGCATTTGGTCAGCTTCTTTAGGAAGGAATTCACCAGGTTAAGTACCTGATCAGGAAACACTTGGGGAACAATGCATCTTGGAATGCTCCAATCCACATGAGAAGTCTTCCTGGAGACATGCAAGATGCCATGTGGACAATGGCGTCGGCCTGCAAAGACTGAGTCATGCGGGGGCATGTGACTTGCCCAGGTAACTCCAAAACTCCATCTTGGAGCTGGACTTTGCAGAGGAGGGAGGAGGGGGGTCTCCACCCACAAGAGAGAGTCTATTTAAACCCAGGGGAGACCCCTCCATTTTGTCTTCAGCTGGCTAAAGAAGGAGCCTCTCCACCCCCCCCCAGGATACTTGAAGGAGACTGAAACAAAGGACAGTAACTGCAGGGGGTGTGAGTGATTGCTGGACCCAGGCTAAAAGGATATTAGCCTGTAAAAGGGAGCACTCTGGAACTGGTGAGGAAATTATCTGTATTCAGTTTGATTAGGCATAGATTCGCGCATTTTATTTTATTTTGCTTGGTGACTTACTTTGTTCTGTCTGTTACTACTTTGAACCACTTAAATCCTACTGTCTGTATTTAATAAAATCACTTTCTATTTAGTAATTTACTCAGAGTATGTATTAATACCTGGGGGAGCAAACAACTGTGCATATCTCTCTATCAGTGTTATAGAGGGCGAACAATTTATGAGTTTGCCCTGCATAAGCTTTATGCAGGGTAAAACGGATTTATCTGGGTTTAAACCCCACTGGGAGTTGGGCATCTGAGTGCTAAAGACAAGCACTCTACTGTGAGCTGTTTTCGGGTAAACTTGCAGCTTTGGGACAAGTGATTCAGGCCCTGGGTCTGTGTCTGGAGCCAGACGGGAGTGTCTGGCTCAGCAAGACAGGGTGCTGGAGTCCTGAGCTGGCAGGGAAAACAGAAGCAGGGGTAGTCTTTGCACATTGGGTGGCAGCTCCCAAGGGGGTTTCTGTGATCCAACCCGTCACAGTGGCGTAGTCCACAAGCCTGGCTGTAATAACAGCCCAGGTAATCACATTTCATCTTCAGATATTCTCATCTAATATGCCCACGCTTGCCACATCTAAAGCACACCAGGGACTTCCCTGGCTGCCCTCAGAAGTGCTTCTGCTGGACTGTGGCACTGCCTGGGGCCCTGGTAGATCCTGTGCATACCCCTGTTTTGGGCTATTCAGGATCCTCTCCAATTGGGAACTTCCCTGCAACTCCACCTGCTCCGGTCTCTCCCAATGGGCCACTCTTAGTCTGCAATGTCATTCAGCCTGCTCGTCTCCTTTGTCCTCAAAGAAGGTTTCTGCCCATTTGACTGCCTCACCCACTTCCTTACCCAGCTCTGGGCTCCCAAGGGAAGGACCTTCGAGAATTATTCCAACTAGTCTCAGGACATTGCTATGAGGTCCTGTAATCTTTGAGCCAATAGTTGTGCCCCCCACAGGAATGGTTTGAACCGAAAGCAGTGCCTGTATACCGCTGGAGTCAGCTGAAGATTCTAATGGCCCAGCAACTTCTGAAATCACTCCTGTTGCTGGAAGTGGATCTCCTGCCACTGCTGTTGAATGGCAAATTATGCCTCTTGTTGCTTCTGAAGGCTCTCCATCAGTTGCAGAAGCATAGCCTCGGTTGGTTTCTGCTGCCTCTGTAAAACAGCTATCTGCTGCTGTTGTGCTGTGTCTGCTGCAGCAGCACCATCAACAACAGGCGCATCACCTCCTTCATCTTTCTTGATCACAGAACCACACGTGGTCAGTCAATGCTTGGAGGCTTCAATTTCCCTCAATTCCAGGGGCCAATCAACTGCCCGCATTCTCCAACACGTGTAACAAGGCAGGGCTTCTCCCCAGTTTGCAAAGGATCTACTGCCACACCCACAGTTTCTTTTAAGCAGTTTTATTTCTCAAACATTGGCAAAACAAACAAAAATGGTTCTTCAACTCACCCTGGGCTACAATATCCATTACTTCTCAGGCTCTCACTGCCTCCCCTCCCAAGAGACTCTGGCAGGCCTGCTTCCTGCAGCTTCCTAGCTCTCACTCACGGGGTCTCCCTTTTCCTCAGCCTCAGGTGCCCTCTTTTAAAGCCTAATCTGAGTCAGCTGATGTGACACAGGAGCACTGGCCCCACTTCCTCTTAAAAGGCTAGTGTCTTCCCTCTGACAGTGCATTAGCTGGATATCTCTACTAAAATAATCATCCATCATCATCAGTGGTGGTAATACTAATATTAGAGTACCACATAGAGCAGCAAACAAGGATCAGGGTCACATTGATCTAGACACTGTACAAAAAAGTGAAAAAGACAGGCCCTGCCCCAAAGAGCTCAGACTCTAAGATTATGACAAGATACAAGAGGTGGCAGAAACAGAAAAGATTGTGGGTTGGGAGGATTAGATAACCATAAAACAAGTACATTTTACATCATCAACAATGGTTCCAACTTGTCACCTGCCCAGCAGTGAAAGAGTTAACAAATGCTGATATCATATCTCATACATATCATCCTATAATAACACAGAAAAGGTTTGAGGTGCCACTTAGCTAGATCTTATTGGCTGTGCTGGGAAAAAAAAAAAGCTTAACGCTCCATTGTCTGTTGGGTGGATAGTAGCAGAGAATGTTTGGGTATTAATAAAATGTGAAATTAAGAAGTAATATACTACTGGTGGGAGGTGGAAATGAGCAAGCACGCTTACCACATTAGTAATATGTATGTTGACAAACCTGGTCTATTCGTAGTCCACAAATAAAAAGTCTGGCATAAAATTAAAGCAATTACATTACAGCATAATATAAGTAGCCCCTTGCTAAAGTCTGTGTCAGGTAGGTAATTTCAATCCACACAAAGGTGAAAGATTCAAATAGAGTGTAAAATATCTATTGTCATTTACCAAGTGTTTAATGATTTGGCTCCTAATAGAATTCACAACATCTACTCTAATTGTAACTGCTCCTTGTAAACCCATCCCCTCATAGTCTGAAAAGGATGGGTTGCAGAGTAAAAGAAATTCCCTAATACTGAAAGACCACTTTTTATAGTGAAGAGCTTTAGAATGCTTTTCCAGCTTCATCTCCATTCGTTATAGAAATCCTTTCATTCCCCTGGAGCTAACCTTGTCATGGCAATTGCTTCTGCTATCACAAGTGCAGTAAGATGTCAATTTGGAATTCCAAGTTTTTTTAAATCATTAAAATGAAAGCTGCAGCTAGTGGTTCTTTCTATTTGTTTTATTTTCTAGTTGGTCATCTTCCAAACCTGTTTTGTTTTTTTATGCAAATCTTCCTTTTTTATGAAAGACATATGGTTGGACAGATTATCTCAGATCCTCCAGTTGATCTCAACTCCTTTTCTTCCATAACCCCCAAATTCAGTCTTTTTTCTCATCTATGACTCCACATTCCAGGATTCTTTGCACCAGGACTTGCAATGCTTTAAGGCCACTCACTCTATCTTCTATCTTCCAGACTATAGTAGGGAAAATTCACTTTCACTTCCAATCCCAAACTTGGAAAGAGAATCCGTACTCTCCCAGCCCCAGCCCTTCATTTCAGCAAAGGAGACAGTGCTATTTACTTGAACTACAGTGGAAGTAAAAATACATTTCCATCCAGTTCACAAAGCTCTTGAAGGTCCCATTTTAAAGTAATTGAAACAATAAGTATTGAGCAAAGAGTTAATCTAACACAGATCTCTGATGCCTTTTGCCAGCTCTTGTTTTTCTAGAGGTCACCTGTCCAAGTATTAACCATAGAGTAGGCAGCTATCATGCAGACCATAGTAGAGTTGTGCACTGACTCTGAGACCTGATTTACTCTCAAGTTTTGTACCAGTATTCCTATGTTGGTTTGTCTACTGAAATAGTTATACTGCAATACTAAAGGTATTGTACCACTTTAAGACCTGGTCTACACTTAAAAGTTTTGCCAGCATACCTACAACAGTTAGGGGGTTGAGTTTTTGCCAACACAGTATAGTAAAAGCTCCAATGTAGACATAGTTATACCAGAAAAAAAGTGCTTTTAGCAATATCGCTTATTTCACTTGGGCAACTTGTATAAACTGTACCAGCAAAAGGACCCCTTAGCTTGTATAAACTGTGCCTATGCCTGCAGAAATTTTATAAGTGGTATGACAAGGCCTAACTGTTCCATACAGCTAAATCAATACAACTTTTGTATGTAGACAAATCCTTAACACATGGATTCTTCCAACTTTGGCCCTGTCTGCATGGCAGACTTTTGCCAGCATGGTTATGCTGGTCAAGAATATGACAAGACATGATCTCTGACCAACATAGCTGGGCCAGCAAAAGCCCCTAAATGCAGCTATACCAGCAAAAATGCATTTTTGTCCATATAGCTCGTTGCATTTGCGGGGGGGTGGGGGGGAAGGTGAGCTGAAATAAACTATGCCAGGGAAAGCACAGCTTGGCTGGTATAAACTGCATCCATAGTAGGAGCATTTTACCAGGATACTATACTGGCAAAGTGCTCCTAGTGTAGACCTGGCCTTTGCCTGAGGAGATTTTCATCACCAGTAGGATGTGTCTCCATCTGACACCATTTTTTCCCACACTATATACACACTGTAATCTGGTATTTTGAGCTTCTTTGCTGAGCCAGAAGGGAAAGCCCCAACTATCTTAAAAGGTGACATCAGTAGTTCTGTCAGCAGCAGAAATTCCCAGCAGCCAATGCTTCTCTCCAAAGTCTGAATGGCACACCTTTTGTGACACAATAATTTATTTCCATCTGCCCTAAGTTTGCTCCTGGCAAAGCATCTGTTATGTGACACTGCTGTATCCTGCTAAATTTCCAGGTCTTACTCTTTTGTTTGACCTCCTATCTTTAAAATCAGCATATTTTTGTCCCTCATCCCTGATTCATGATACACAAGGCTGGTTCAGTGGTTTACACTTTTGAATAAAGAGGAACATTGTACTATGCCCTGTTTGGAAGATCCCTTGCCTGCCGAGTGAGTCCTTGGCTCCTTTACTGTGAGCAGCAGGGTGCACGTGACAGGTTCAGGGAGCTTGGGGCTATGAATTCCTGGTCTTGCTCTCTATCCTTGTGGCACTCCCTTCCCCTCCTCCATCTCTGAATAACTCCCTTCATGTCCTCAGCTGGAGATCAAAACCATGGGAGACTCAAAGGATACCTTTGACCTGAGCATCTATTTGAGCCCATCCTAGTGGAAGCAAGAATGCTTTCTTGCCCTGGATGTCTAGTTGTCCAGGCCATTATTGTAGTGTATCTTCCAACCCTTATGTCCCATCACTGCTTGGGACTATGTTTAATGTTAACCATGGCCAGCCTCTGGGAGCATTTGGTACACAGTGAGTTTTTCCACCTCATAGAATTGGCCTCTGCCTGGCTCGCTTTATCTTCCCAGGAACTAATGAGAGTCTTCATGCCAGATGGCAGAGTGATCGAATAACTCCAAAGAATATATTGGAGGAGAGCAAAGTGGTGAAAGTGTGCATGGGATTTTGGCACAGAAGTGAATGCTAACAACCAAGCACACAACAATTGTCTGAGTAGTACAGTGATTATTTATAGGTGAGGGACTTCCTGTACACTTGCCCCTCAAGATACTCTGGGCAGGTAGAAAAATGTACACAAGCACCCCTTCCCATTATGGACACTGAAGGTTGGGCAAGAGCATTGTGGGATGTAAATGGGATGTTGCCGTGTGCTTGCAACACCTGAAATTTCCATCCACACTAACACTGTAATGGTGCAAAGTAAGTTTGCAAGCAGAGATACACTCAGGACTTCTTCAGAAGTTCCCCAACTACAACCATACTGGCAAAACTTGAACAACGTCAGCAGCACATTTGTGTTTTTAAAATGCAGCAGGCGTCTGAGCTGGTTGTGATAAGGGTTCACCCACCATTACCACCACCACCAGTGTACACAGTCCTTTGAAGGGTATTCCTGTGAGAAACAGCTTGTGAGATTCTATAATAATACACTTCTATTCAGAGGCAGATCTATCTCCATAGGAAAAGATGATATCCCTGCTAAGGGTATAGTACATGCATGCTGACAGCATTGTTAGAATACAGTGCTGTACCAGAAAGACAATTGATCCGATAAAACATCTGTCAGTAAAGAGATACTGAATGGATTATGACAATGAAGAAAATATGAAAAAAAACGGGAAGATTTGGGCAAGGAATGATCTCTATGGCCAGGCAAGTGTATCTGGCCACAGCTGCTCCTTCCCATCTTTCTGGGTAGCTCACTGCTGGCTAAGTCTCTTTCTGCTTAGGTAACTCTAGGGGGGTGGAGGGTTGATGATGCTTGTTATATTCATCCCTTAAGGGCCAGATCCAAAGTCACTGGAAGCACTACATAGACTTCAAGGGACTTTGGATCAGGCCCCGATACAAGATGTAGGCGGTGAGATTGTTTGATCCTGCCCTTCACCTTGCCTCCATTAGCTTCAAGGAACAATGGTGCTGCTCTTCTTGCTTCACATCTTCAGGAGCTGGGTTACTTTGTGAAATCACCATTGTTCCCATGAGTGGAGAGGGTTCATGGGGGTGGGGAGGAGTTAATAACCACTGTCTCCCCACCACCACCACTGTCGTTTTAAAAACTGTACAACTATGAGGTAATTGTTAACCCTGAAACTCACTATTTTAAAGACCTGGGTAGGGAATTTTCCAACAAAATATTTTTGTCTCAGAAAATGCTGATTCATTGAAACCAAAACTGTTTGTAGCTGGTTTTGACAAATCTCCTGATTTGAAAAATGTTTAAAAAATAAAAGTTGCAATATTTTCAAAACAAGAAGTTTTGGGTTTTTAAATTTGAAATAACTTTAGTTAATTTATGTAAAAAATTATTAAAAAGCCAAAATCAAAATGAAATGTTTTGAAATCATTGAAACAACACAATTTGATTGATCCTGATCCAGAAAAAAATCAGATTATTGGTTTGTGAAAATATTCGAGATTTCAACTTTTCAGCCTGATTCAGGATGGACAAAATGCTTGAAATCTTTAAAATCCTCATGGGATGGAAACCTTTATTTTCCACCCAGCTCTACTATTCTCCCACATGAGAGTCAGGACAAAATGGACAATGTGACTTCATTTTAAGGAATTGTACCATGTTTTCCCTCCTATAGTTTCCTTTTATTGTATTAATTGGTAATCTTTTTAATCGGAATGTAAGTAATCAGATGTAAGTGCCCATTCACAAATTCCAATTTTGCTCTATCCACATTGTTCTCAGAGCTCACTTGCTGATTTCTAACCTAGTATTCTATTATTGTCAAGGAAGAGGGCCAGGGCAAAATTTATAACAGCATTCCAAAGAGAATGCTGGTCTCATAACGAACACAAATTGTTAGCATTTATCATCATGTGATGTAATCATATAAAAGCTTTTCCATCCTCATTCCCATAAGGTACTGTTTGTTATATTGCATTATAATGATAAATGACAAAATCTTTTGCATGACATTTTAAGCTATTACAAAATTCTAAAGGGAATGCTACTGTATAATGCTACTGGAGCCTTTTGATCTAAGAACCCACAGCTGAAAGACATGATCATAAGTCTTAAACTGTCAACAACTTAACTTCACAACATTTACTTCTAGAAAAACAGTTTTCTTTAAACATGCTCTTAACACTAGGTAGTAAACTATATTCATATTACTGAAGTATCTGAATGGAAAATATGAATGGGGAAATGTTGGCTTTTAGAATGTTTTATTTAGGAAAAAAAGAGCCCAACTAGAGTTATCAATACAATAATGGTTACAGGCTAAAAGCATTGGACAGCTATTTATCTACAAGGCATTCATTTGCTTTTTGTTTGTTTTAATTGACAAATCCATTCCATCTTTAACTCCTGGTAAAGCCGACAGAAGTCAAGGGTACTCAACCACTCATATATGTGCTCAGGACCAGCCCCTGCCACTGTTTTCAATAGAGAAAGCAGAAATTGTCCTTCAGTTTATAAGAATAGACTTTACCATAACAAATATTGTTTTCCCTATAGCATTCTAGTGACTTCAGAATTGCTGTGGTCTATTTGCAAAAATAAGCCTGTGTAATTAAGATGTGACATATGGTACAGAGCTTAGAAAAATCAAACAGATTAGCATAAGATTTGCCACATAATTGAAACTGAGGAAACCCATATGCAAAGCCTGAAAGACCTCTGCATAACACTGTTAAACCTCAGAGACCCTAGTACATTCTAAGAACATGGGGCCTGATTCTCTTCTAACTTTACACCAGCCTTTCACTGCGGTAGCTCCATTGAGTTCAATGGAATCATTTCTGGTTTACATCACTGTAAATGGGAGGTGAATCAGGCTCTAAGACATTATTCCTTCCCATATTTGTGTCCTAATTACAGCAAATGATACAATGTTCAAGTGGTTGACCTCCTTTGAACTTTGATAGTTTATTAAAATTAATAGAAATACATTAAATATATTCAAATTGAATTGGAACAGGTAGACTTTCTTTGGCTTCCATTGAAATATAGTCCATACATTCTGCCAGTTTTTTACATTTTACTTAATTAAACATGTAGTAGGACTAATTAGCCCTGAATTTACACTTATTTCAGCTTTTCACAAGATTAAAATGAGACGGTATCGTAACAAAGACCTCTCCATATGACATTGGGCCTGAATCTGACATTAACTTTCATGGATGTGCATTAAACTCAGGGCATGATTTGACTTAAAGCATTGGGAATTCTGCCACTGGTGTTATAATTTAGGGAAATAAGCAGTTAATGTTGGGTGTGCTGGTCTCTTATTACTAGAGGAAAAGAAAAGAGCAGGTTACACATTCTTCTCCTGGGTAAATATTTCAAACAACTCTATTTTGAAACAGGTGAGCTATAAATTGCACAACTCTATTAAGCAGAATGAATGGCATTTCACTCCAGCATAAGAGGTTCTGGGCTCAATTTTGTGAGGTGTTGAGCATCCTTAACACCCAATGAAGCCAAGATAAAATGAAGGTGCTCAGAATCTTTATTAAGTGCTCATTATTTCCTCAGATTGGGCCCTAACCAAATATCTCCTGGCATCTGTCACAGATATTTTTAATATCCAGGAAAACTGCCACATTGACAACACTAGCAACTGAAGTCCTCCAGCAATAGAAGCAGATGTCCTATACCTGTTTGTGAGGGGGATTCATTCTACATGTCCCTTCAGTCTCATAGACTTTAAGGCTAGAAGAGACCATCATAATCATCAGATCTCCTGCACATTGCAGGCCACAGAACTTCACCCACTCTCTCCTGTATTAGGCCCATAACCACTAGCAGAGTTACTGAAGTCCTCAAATCTACTATTTACTCTAGTCATCCTGTGATCAACCAGGTCTTTCTCTGCCTCTGTTGCTTCCAACTGATGCATCCCCAGCTTATATCAAAATTTCTTATTGTTAGTCCCTAAGTGCATGACCTTGCACTGTGCACTTTAAATTTCATCCCATTTCTATTATTCCAGTTTTCAAGATCATCCACATCTTCTTGTATGGTATTCTGGTCCTCCTTTATGCTGACAATACCTCCTCCGAGACTGCTCATGGGGGTGCCCAGCTTGTTGTAGTGAATGTGATGAGAGAAAATATTAATGGGAACAAGATGGAAACCACCAACTCATTTCACCTCAGCCACCAAACACCTGTCAGAGAGTAAGATGGTGATTTTCACAGTTCAGGGCAACTGCACCTGTATTTCCCCTCAGTGGTCCAGCAAGGGCAAAAACTCTCAGGCTTCCAGGTGTTGCCTTTTTGGCTGGAGACCCATGTCTCTTTCCCTTCTGACTGGGGTGTTTCCTGGCTGCACAGTTCCCTGCCTTCTCTGTGTCATTCCCAGCACAGACAAGTTACCCCAGGACACCGGCTTGCTTTCTCTTCAGAGACAGTTATCAGGTGTAATTGATACCGTTATAAGGTATCACACAGCACTTCTTTGGCAAGCCTGAATATTCTTAAGGTAAAAAGCATTATAGAGAAAACTTATTTAAACAAAAAAAGACCCTACACACATGCTAATAAGCTTACCAGAATTCACCCTAACATGGATTCTGGTAGGAGCAGTCCTTCACACAATTCCTTGTGGTTTCAAGTTCATCACAGCTCCAGCTCAGAACAAGCACCCAGTCTTATGGGGCCTCAGTAGGCCCACTCCTTCCAACTCTACCCTAAGGACTGGGGCCCTCAGTGGACCAGAGGGCCTTTCCATTTGCTGGATCAGGAAGAAGGCCCTGAGCCAGTTCAAAACCAGGTTATTTATCCAACCCTCCCACCCCTTTTTTTTGGGGGGGGGGGTCTGTTGGTCCCTGAAGAATCCAGTTTGAACTAGTATATGTGCGCCTCTCCAGGGTATGGCTTCAAAGGGCTGATAATGGACAAAGTACATTAACATCCCCCTCCCTACTAGAGAAGGTACATACAATGCCACAACAACTCACACACAATTTCATTTTAATACAGTACATCCAAAAGGTATTAACCTTAATTCAACAAGTTTTAACTTAATTCTATAATGTTTATCTTAATTCCACGAGGTCCATTCAGGATATTACAGAATATTGTCAGTCTGTCACAGTGACAGCCATTGAAATGATATCTTGCACATAGGAACAGATCTAGCAGTCTACAGTAAAAAGAATACATGTATAATGACAATATGTAATGCATGTAGTTAACATTCTTTTAAAATATTCTTTGTTAATGGTCTTTAATCCGTGTCTATTTAATTAGCTAAAATTCTGCTACATGGGCATCTGACACTGCTTCAGAAGTGAGACAAGAAAAGCAAGTGATGCGAGGACATTTCATCTTGACGCGTTCACATTCTGCCTATTCAAGGGCTTGTCACTTTGAGGTCCTGAGCTGAAGTCACTGAGAGTTGAAAGACCCAGGAGTCTCTCGGCACCTTGCAGGATCAGACCCCAAATGAGCAAAAATGAATTTAGAGGAGAATAAAATAAGCAAATGCAGGTGATCAGATGGTTTAAATTCATGTCTTTTTGAAGCCCCAGTTCAACAACACACTTTTAGTAATAACTTAATGTTAACCCTTTGGATTAGCTCATATGTGCAACCAAAAAAGGGTTAGAAATAAAAATGGATTTCAGCCATTATTCCAAATGCTAACACCAAATATGTCAGAGGTTCAAAATTCCGATATAAATTCAGCCCTAGATTTTGCTGCTTGAATTACAAATTGATACTTATCTTTAGTTATAAGTTGTCACTTGTCACTAGTTTATAAGTATCCACTCATTTTTCTCTAGTTGACAGCTCTTCTCTAAAAAGTCCAAGTTAAAAGAAACATTTTTTCTTCAGATTGCTCCTACTCTTTACAACATCAGACTTTATGGCCATCTCATTCTTTTTTCTTTTAAGCTCTTTTCTGAACTTTTTTGAAAATCTTCTAACAGGATAGAGTGCTTTTTAAAATATTTGTTTGCTTCAAAGAACTCTGCTGGATGGAATCATTGCCATTTGTATGCTGTAAATCCTTACAAGTACTTATTGGATTATTATATTAGTTTTATGTTTTGCAGGAAAAACTTGTGACAAAAAGAATGCCTGTATCTTTTGGACAACATGAGAAACAGAGTAGGAAGCTAAAGATTGGAAATCAAAATCAAAATCAAGCTGCTTTAAAAAAATCATAAGTAGTTGTCCACTTCTATGATAGTAATTTTTTTTCACTTTGACAGTTAAGCAAATTGTTGTTAGTTTGCAGCACAAGGCTATAATATTGAATCTGAAGGAGTATGTCATGTGTGACGCAACATAACATTTTCAATTTCCTGGGGGACAGCATTTCCTGTGGTGACTGACAGGTCCTTTCATTCTTCATTAATGCCTGATTTTGGGGGCACTAATCTGCTTAGTACTTTTGAATGTCAGACCATAAACTTTTTACTAAAACACTACTGGATATCTGAACAGCTATGTCTGTGATATGTCTGTGATAGATATAATATGTCTACCTAGGGCAGTAGTTCTCAACCCATAGTCCGTGGGTCACTTGCAGCCCGATCAGCACACAGATGCAGCCCATGTGACATCCTTAGGGCCATAAACGTAGTATACATATTGTTTGGACGCAGCCCACATAACACATAGAGAGCTGCATACGTGGCCCACAACGGTAAATAGGTTGAGAACCACTGACCTAGAGAGACTGTAGTGTAGGCATGGGGCAATGGATGAGGGGCCTTGTGTATACCAATTGTTAGCTATACCCCAACCCATCATACCAACAGATCTAAGACTCCAAAAAGTTAATCTTGCTAGATAGCAACGAGACCTGATATTGCATATATTTTAAAGAGATAGAAAGAATACATGAGGGTGAGGTATGGTATAAAGGCTTTATTGTTGTGAGTTTGGAATGGCCACTTTAGTCATGAATGGCTCCACCATTCCTTCCTTATGCAGTCATCTCAAACAAGTGCATAACATACCACGTATCATGGATCTGTATACATCACATTTTAGTATTGTTTATATCTAATAACTCTGAAAATGTACATGGAATGTTCCACTGGTAATGTCTTAGACATAATTCCCAAATCAACATAACTTTATTAATTAACATATTTATTTAAACACTGGTGCCTTGCTAAGAACCAATCATCTTATCAAACATGGCTAGGAAAAAAGGGCATTTAGAGGCTAAATTTTCAAACACAAGCACCCAAAAACGCACATGAACACAGCCATGCACAATTAAATGGACAATACATGTTTGTGTGTTCAAACGCAGAGGAGGTTTGTTTGTCTCTTTGTTTGCAGAAGCAACTTAAGTCAAAACCATCTTATCAAATGTATCAAAGCATAAATCATGTGAGAGAGCATAGCTCTCCAGCTGAAACCAAATGTGATAGGCCAGAATGAAAAATTATCTTAAAGTTTAAAAGTAAGTGATTCCTGCAGTTTGTAGTCAAGTGCTATCATGAGCTGGCAAGGAGCATTATCCACTGATTAAAGAACATGACTGAGAGTCGGGATTTATGGGTTCTATCCCTTGCTCTGCTACTCATTCTGTGGCCTTATCCAAATCACTTATCTCCCTGTACCTCAGTAAATTGGGGGTTTACCATGCTACTGGTAAAACAGGCATGATAATATTTGCCTCACTGGAGTGTTTAGGCTTACTACTCTAATAATATTTGTAAAACATTTTACGATCCTCAGAGGACAGGTGCTGCATAAAGGTCAGATTCTGATATTTTTATGTTGAATAGCACCTTACTGAACAAGTAGGCCCTTTAAAGTCAGTGGAACTACTAATAGAGTAAGGGTATCAAAATCTGATGATAATTGCAAAATATTCTATAAGCAAGTTCCATTTTGATGCATTTATGTGCTTGTGATGGGGCGTGTACCTCTCACAAGTGATGAAGAGGTTAACGGCAGTTAGAGAGCTTAAGTAGCCCACATGGCTGCACCTTGAGGGTTTTTAAGTGGTACCTCACACAAGGCATATTTTGCAAAAGGAGTATTACAATAGTGTGTAGGGTGTGAATACAGGGGTGCTTTCAGTACAGAGTGAGAAACCTGTGGGGAACAGGAAGGCTCCCACAGGACAAGGAGGAGCCCAGGGATAGACAATACCTGGAAGACACTGGACTGGAGTAAGCTCCTGTAGCTGACGCTGATACAAAGTTAGGAACCGGACCTCTGAGGAGAAGCCCTGGTTGGTACTGCTCATTACAAAGAGCCCAAGGAGGGGATGGGGAAAAGGCCTGAGGAAAGACTATGGTAGGAAGGAGTCCAAGGAGGTAGCAGTGGCAAGGTGTCTGGTAGCGCACACCTTGGCTGCTCATCCCAGAGTCCCCGGACTGGAACCCGGTGTCGAGGATGGGCTTAGGTTCCCCTATCAGAGAAGGTGGCAAGAAGCTAGAGTTGCCAGGTGTCCAGTTTTTGACCCGAACGCCCAGTAGAAAAGGGATCCTGGTGGCTCTGGTCAGCACTACATTAAAAGTCCAGTCGGCGGTACAGCAGGGCTAAGGCAGGCTTCCTGACTGCCGTGGCGCCGCACAGCTCCCAGAGGCGGTGGCTTGTCCCCTCTCCGGCTCCTACGCATAAGGGCATCCAGGGGGATCTTCATGCTGCCCCCACCCCAACCGCTGGCTCCGCAGCTCCCATTGGCCAGGAACCACAGCCAAAGGGAGCTGTGGGGCCGGCACCTGTGGACGGGGCAGTGTGCAGAGCCACCTGACCACACTTCTGCATAGGAGTCGGAGGGGTACATGCCACTGCTTCTGGCAGCTGCTTGAGGTAAGCGCCGCCCGGAGCCTGCTCCCCTCACCCCCTTCCATGCCCCAACCCCCTGCCTCAGCCCTGATCCCCCTCCCGCCCTCTTAACCTCTCAGTCCCAGCCTGGAGCCCCCTCCTGCACCCCAAATTCCTCATCCCCCGCCCCATCCCAGAATCTGCACCCCCAGCCGGAGTCCTCACACCCTCCACACACACCCCCAACCCCTTGCCTCAGCCCATACTTCAAACCCCTCAACTCCATCCCCCCAGCTCAGAGGCCCCTCCCCTGAACTACTCATTTCTGCCCCCACCCTGGAGCCTGCACTCTCAGCCGGAGCCTTCACCCCCTCCTGCATCCCACCCCCATGAGCCAGCCTGGTGAAAATGAGCGAGTGAGTGAGTTAGGGTGGGGAGAGCGAGCCACAGAGGGAGGATGGGATGGAGTGAGCCAGGGGGCGAGACCTTGGAGAAGGGGCCGGACAGAGGCGGGGCCTCAGAGGAGGGGCAGGGCAGGAGGTGGGGCAAGGGTGTTTGGTTTTTTGTGAGTAGAAAGTTGGCAACCCTACAAGAAGCCCCCTGACAAAGGGGTAGAAGGCCAATTCAGAGTCTGAAGAGAGGGGCGTAAGAATCACTGGCCCAGAGTCAGGCCAAAAGTCATTTTGTGATGACATTAGACTGTTATTTGTTAGACTCTTTCTTACCCCAGAAGAGATGGACTTAAATATGACTTGGCTGGAGAGCCAAATGATGTGAAGAGAGATCACCAAAAGGCTAGCGCAGCGGTTAGTAGGGGGCACCAGGTGACAAGAGCTGCTACACCATGCCCAGCTATGAGGGGGCATATCTGCTGTGAGTGCACTCTTTCACGATGCTGTGTTTGGGTTCTGCTCTCTGCTAGATAAGATAGGAGTTGTGCAAATCAACCGTTCATATGGAAAGATGATAGAACCCTTGACAAATGAATCTGAAGATGAAACCTGGCTGTGTGATGAAAAAATCCACAAATTGTTTCTCAAGTGAGTTAATGTAGTGATGATGCAAAATTCTTATATGGCAAAAATAACTGCAGTCAATGAGTTAAATGCCAACAGTCAAAAAGACTGTTCATAAGTTAATACTATATTCCTACCTTTTTTCCATCACTTCAAAAAGATACAGCATTGCCTGATGAAATCAATGACATGGCATTTCATGTTGCCACATAATGTGAAGCTTCATTTGACATTGCACATAATGTCACTTCCTGTCAGGTGATGAGCCAATGCAAACTAACATTGAAAATTAAGAAAGAAATTTCTTTTGTTCAAATCAATCACTGTCACTTGGAGACTAATGGATTGTAACATGACCTATTTTATAAACTGCTGTCATACCAATGGATAGTGGAAAATGGTCACTGGTACCTCAGAAGAAAATGGTCTCAAATGCTTATGGATCAGTGTCCTAACCGATAAAGCACAACAAGGCCGGCTTTAGGCCGATTCAGCCGATTTGGCTGAATTGGGCCCCGCAGCTGTCCACTCCGCCCCCAGCTCACTTCCCCCTCCTCCCCTCTCCTGAATGCTCCGCCCCCTGCTCCTCCCCCTCCCCTGCTTCCTGCGAATCAGATGTTCGCGGGAAGTCTGAAAAGAAGCAGGGGCAGGCGGCGGCAGCAACAGGTAAACTGGGGGGGGGGTGCAAGGAGGGCTCCTGGGAGGCGCGGCGCGGCCCAGTCCGGCCCTGGCCGAGCGGCTCTGGCTCCAGCCTGGCACGGGCCCCCGGGCACCGGCCGGCCCCACGGCTCCAGCCCGGCCCTGGCACCGGCCGAGAACCCCCGGCCCCGGCCGGAGTGGCTCCGGCCCTGGCCAAGCGGCTCCGGCCCTGGCCAAGCGGCTCTGACTCTGGCTCCGGCCCGGCTCGGGCCCCAGGGCGCCAGCCCGGCCCCAGCCGAGTGGCTCTGGCTCCGGCCCGGCTCAGGCCCCGGGGCAGCGGCCCCAGTTCCGGCTGAGCACCCCGAGCACGGCCCCACGGCTCCAGCCCGAACACCTCAGGCCCCGGCCCCAGCGGCTCCGCCGCTGGCAAGCCCCGCCCCCAGGAATCGGGCCCCGCTCTTGCTAAGGCCGGCCCTGAAGCACAAGATGGGGTATTATTTATTGGTCTCTTCTACAGAGCACCAAATTACACTAGGGAGCAGGATATGACTGCCTTCTTACACACCTACGTATAATGTGTAGGAAAAATACACTGTGTGATCATGGGGGACCTTCAGTTTGAGTGACATATACTGGAGGTCTCATGCTGCCAGTACTAAAACATCCTTGGAATTTCTAAATGTTGTAGATGACAATTTCTTACTTTCCTATTTTCATAGCTGCCTTTACTTTCCCTTCCATTCCACTAGTATCTCAGGAGAATGTTGAACAGCAGCTACTAAAGTTACATTTTTAAGTCAGCAAGTCCAGGTAACTTGCATCCAAGAGTTTAAAAGAGCGGGCTGAGGAGCAAACTGAATCATTATGTTGATTTTCAATAAGTCTTTGAACATTGTTCCAGAAGTCTGGAAGAAAGCTAATGTTGTGCCAGTATTTAAAAAGGGTAAACAGCATGACTCAGGAAATTATAGGCCTGTCAATCTGATATTAATCCTGGGCAAGATAATAGAGTGGCTGATATAGGACTAGATTAATAAAGAATTAAAGGACAGTAATATAATTAATGCCAATCAACATGGGTTTATTGAAAATAGATTGTAAAATAACAATCTTTTTTTGATAAGATTACAAATTTGGTTAAGAACATAAAAATAGCCAATGCCCGGTGCATCGGAGGGAACGAACAGAACGGGCAATCAAGTGATCCATCCCCTGTTGATGGTATTTTACAACTTAATCTCATTTGTTAAGTGCAAACAGAATAAGTCTGTGACGGGTTGGATCACAGAAACCCCCTTGGGAGCTCAGGACTCCAGCACCCTGTCTTGCTGAGCCAGACACTCCCGTCTGCTCCAACACCTACCCAGGGTCTGAATCACTTGCCCCAAAGCTGCAAGTTTACCTGAAAACAGCTCATAGAAGTGTGCTTGTCTTTAGCACTCAGATGCCCAACTCCCAATGGGGTCTAAACCCAGATAAATCCGTTTTACCCTGCATAAAGCTTATGCAGGGCAAACTCATAAATTGTTCGCCCTCTATAACACTGATAGAGAGATATGCACAGCTGTTTGCTCCCCCAGGTATTAATACACACTCTGAGTAAATTACTAAATAAAAAGTGATTTTATTAAATACAGACAGTAGGATTTAAGTGGTTCCAAGTAGTAACAAACAGAACAAAGTAAGTCACCAAGCAAAATAAAATAAAATGTGCAAATCTATGTCTAATCAAACTAAATACAGATAATCTCGCCCTCAGAGATGCTTCAATAAGTTTTTCTCAGACTGGACACCTTCCAGACCTGGGCACAATTCTTTCCCCTGGTACAGCTCTTGTTCCAGCTCAGGTGGTAGCTAGGGGATTCTTCATGATGGCTCCTCTCTCTCCTTTGTTCTCTTCCACCCCTTTATATATCTTTTGCATAAGGCGGGAACCCTTTGTCCCTCTGGGTTTCCATCCCCCCTCACTGGAAAAGCACCAGGTGAAAGATGGATTCCAGTTCAGGTGACATGATCACATGTCACTGCAAGACTTCATTATTCACTTGCCAGCACACACATATACAGGAAGACTCACAGGTACACCCAGCCATCTGCAGACAATGGGAGTCATCAAGATTCCAAACCATCATTAATGGCCCACACTTTACATAATTACAATAGGCCCTCAGAGTTATATTTTTATATTTCTAGTTTTAGATACAAGAGTGGTACATTTATACAAATCGGATGATCACACTCAGTAGATTATAAGCTTTGTAATGATACCTTACAAGAGACCTTTTGCATGAAGCATATCCCAGTTACGTTATATTCGTATGCATATTTTTCTTAAAATATCCCAGTTACATTATATTCACTTATTATCATGTTTTTATAAAACCATATAAACTGCACAACGTCACAAAGTCTCACCCAATAATATATATATACTTGGTGGGTATAGGGCTATTTTCACAAAACTGAAAAGAATTATGAGCCGGTTGATAAAGTTAATAGTGTTGATGTAAAATACTTAGATTTCTGTAAAGCATTTGACTTGGAAGGGCATGGGATCCTGATCTGACCCAGAATCAGAAGAAAACCATGGAAAAACTGAGGGAGTTCTGTGTGAAGCTAGAAATGTACTGAAATAAAATAGCTGCCAATGCAGGAAAGGTGAGGGTCTAAAGGAAGGAATTGCACTACCTTTAGACCCTGCATAGGCTTCTGGGAATGGCAGTGACCAAAAATCTATATGAACAATCCACTTTCACACTAAGGCAATAAGGGACCGGAGATTAGGAAGAAAAAAAGTTCCCGGAGCACATTAGGTGAGCAGGTACAGCCGGTGTCAGAGGAAATACAGACCTACAAAGGAAGTGTAGTACAAATGGGAAGTTGCAGAAGGGCATAGGCTATAGTAATCAGTTGGAATATTTCATCAAAGATTATTTGAGGCACCATTTGCCTGTAGGCTACAAAAAAAAAGGCTAAAATAGTATGAGATTTGGAAAACTATTGGTTACTTTTTAAGGAAGGGCATTTTGCTGTAGAGATTTGAAGTGCAGTTAACTATGTGTGAGTTGATTCAGTACTTCGGGGTTCTCTTGGATAGTAGCACTGTGTAAAATAAAAGCATTTCAGAAGCATGATTAGCATCAGGGCTTTTAGGAACAGTCTAAACCATCTGAAAAAAATTAGATTATAGAAAATATTAGATTGGAGACCTTTGAAAAATGTTTCTCTAAAATGGCATCTTTATTTTATTAGCGAAAGAAGATGTTGAGAGATCATCATTCTAACTTCTTCTACACATGCTTTTAAAACAAAGACAGATGTTACTGAATATCAGACACTTCAGAATGACTAATGCACTACTTGGACTCCTGTCCACACATACCTTTAGATAGGAATAAATCTATGTATTCAGCCTGTCTGTCAGGCTACACTGTAGGCTAGATATTCTGTTCAGCTAGAGAAGAACAGATCTGTACACTTGACTTTAAATAGTCAGTTAATATAAGATACTAGAATTCCAGTAGCATCCTTCTTTCAGATACAAGCCATGCTACATCCTCATTAAGACAAAGACAGATAATGCTATATATAAAAACTGGGTATTTTTCATTTATTGAAGCCTGAAAAAAATGAATAATATTTTTAAAGTCTACTTAGGACCACAGGCATAGCCATACCAGAACAGACTAATGATCCATAGCACCCTGGATAATAGTGGGAAAGACTGGGACAGACAACAGTAAAAAGGAGACGGGGGGAGAAAACATGACAAGTAAAAATAGACATAAGAAGAAAGGCCAGAAAAAGAAAAGTGACTTTGAATAGAAAGGTTTGTCGGGAAAGGGGTGAAATGAATGAGAAAAATTAGACAGGGAAAATAGAGACACTGAAGAAAACTGGGGGAAAATACCTCAAGACATTGTAGAGAGAGGGAAGAGGGAATACGACAAGGGAGATAAGGAAAAATCAGCACCTGGGGCCAGAGTTTACCACACTCACTCATGTTGAGATGCACCTTGCTTCACAAGTAATTCCGTTGATTTCAGTGGGACTGCTTGTGGAATAGGGTGCTAGTCCCGCTGAGTCAGGGTATCAGAATCTGGCCCTTAGATACTGTAGGACCAGATTGTGAGCCCTATACTCCCTTTGGTGAAGAGTTACTCACCCAGATAGTACAACAGGAGTGAATGGGGCTAAAGCGAATAAGGGGTTTGCAATCTGGTCCTATCCAACAGGCACTAGAGATAAATCCAAGATAGAAAGATTGAAAAATGGGACTTGCACCCACACTATACTGTTCTGAAGTGTAAAGGGTCCTTAAGGGTCCTTAGTGTCGTTGAGATTCAGGCCCATGGAGGATAAATCCCCAGGTGGATTGGTGTAACCCCATTATCCCAAAGTCATTTAGCTGAGAATAGAATTCTACCCATTGTCATTTATGTTAACATTGTTTTGTACACAGGCTCATTTGCACAATATTTTGAATCTAGCTTCATGGTGTCTTGGTTGTTTCTAGGGGGAGGCAAATAAAACAATTCTGAAACATTTCCCAGCTTTGTACTGACATCCCTCGGCCCACGCGGCTTTCCGCAGCCCCCATTGGCCTGGAACAGCGAATCGCGGCCAATGGGAGCTGTGATCGGCAGAACCTGTGGACGCTGCAGGTAAACAAACTGTCCCGGCCCACCAGCGGATTTCCCTGACGGGTCATGTGCCAAAGGTTGCCAATCCCTGTCCTTGGAGATAAGTCTCTCCTTTTGTGGCTTCCTGAAACTCTTTTCACTTCTGAAGATAAGGAGCATCTTTCACACCCTTTCCCATTCCCATCATGCCTTGCCAGACTCTAAATTATAGTTCCTAGCTGCTCTGGGAACTACATATTAATCCTTTCACACCCACAGTGCTTTGACAAGAAGGGAGCTCCAACCCACCCTGAACTTTGGAACTCCACCCTTGGGCCCTGAATAGAGACAGCAGTCTGCATTTCTTCCCAGTCTGCCAAGCGCCCTCTCAAAACTACCTCTCCCCTCTCTCAGAAACCATATTCTCTGACCACTACTGCTTCTTCTAGAAATTCAAGTGAAAAACAGATGAACTGAAGTGCTGAATATATATATATATATATATATAAACTGACAGTTATGAGTCTTCCAAAAGTTCAGACATGCCATAAAACTACTTACTGGCTCAATCTGCCTTCTAAGAATAAATCTGGAAAACATAACTGTTTAGTAATAACTAAATTTTGTTCAGCCCATCGAACTGCACAGCAAGAAAGCAGTCTTCTCTGTTGATTTATTTCAGCCATACAAGTCTCTGAATAGCGGTGAGAAAGCAGAGAGTTCAGACCAATATACCTGGTGGTTCAGCAGTTTTTTGAAAGCACACGGGAGAAATCTTAAATAATAGAAATATATTATAGACCTTTTGTTTATTCAAATAAGCTTGTTTCTCAAGAGGTAAGAATCATCTCAGATATAGCTCTATTTTGGCATTTCCCAGGCATTTGGGGAAAACACTTCCCTTTAATCTCTAAGGCCTTGTCTATACTACGAGAGTAGTTCGATTTTACTTAAATCGAATTTTTGGAATCGATATTGCAAAGTCGAACGTGTGTGTCCACACTAAGGACAGTAATTCGACTTTGTGAGTCCACACTAACGGGGAAAGCGTCGACATTGGAAGCTGTGCACTGTGGGCAGCTATCCCACAGTTCCCGGAGTCCCCGCTGCCCATTGGAATTCTGGGTGGAGCCGCAAATGCCTTCTGGGTAAAAAAAATGTGTCCAGGGTGCTTTTGGGTAACTGTCGTCATCCGTCCATCACTCCCGCCCTCCCTCCCTGAAAGCGCCGGCGGGAAATCAGTTCGCGCACTTTTCTAGTCAGTGACAGCGCGGACGCCACAGCACTGCGAGCATGGAGCACACTGCGACCATCGCTGCAGTTGTGGCCGCTCTCAACGCCTCGCAGCTTATCATACACCTTTCCCTGAGGCAGATGCAGATAAGTCAGGCGAGGAGGCTACGTCACCGCGGTGATGGCCTGAAGTCTGAGAGTAGCACAGACCTCTCAGAAAGCAGGGGACCCAGCGCCGAGAACATCACGGTGGCAATGGGTCATGTTGATGCCGTGGAACGGCGATTCTGGGCACGGGAAACAAGCACTGAGTGGTGGGACCGCATAGTGCTGCAGGTCTGGGATGAATCCCAGTGGCTGCGAAACTTTCGCATGCGGAAGGGAACTTTCCTGGAACTTTGTGAGTTGCTGTCCCCTGCCCTGAAGCGCAATGACACCCGGATGCGAGTAGCCCTGACTGTCCAGAAGCGAGTGGCCATAGCCCTCTGGAAGCTTGCAACGCCAGACAGCTACCGGTCAGTCGCGAACCAGTTTGGGGTGGGCAAATCTACCGTGGGGGTTGTTGTGATGCAAGTAGCCAAGGCAATCGTTGATGTACTGCTGCCAAAGGTAGTGACCCTGGGAAACGTGGAGGCGATCATAGATGGCTTCGCAGCGATGGGATTCCCAAACTGCGGTGGGGCCATAGATGGAACTCACATCCCTATCCTGGCACCGGACCACCAGGCCAGCCAGTACATTAACAGAAAGGGCTACTTTTCCATGGTGCTGCAAGCACTGGTGGACCACAGGGGACGTTTTACCAACATCTACGTCGGATGGCCGGGCAAGGTTCATGACGCTCGTGTTTTCAGGAACTCTGGTCTGTTTAGACGGCTGCAGCAAGGTATTTACTTCCCGGACCACAAAATAACTGTTGGGAATGTGGAGATGCCTATAGTCATCCTCGGGGACCCAGCCTACCCGCTAATGCCCTGGCTCATGAAGCCCTATACTGGCGCCCTGGACAGTGAAAAAGAACTCTTCAACTACCGGCTGAGCAAGTGCAGAATGGTGGTGGAGTGTGCTTTTGGCCGTCTCAAGGGGAGATGGAGAAGCTTGCTGACTCGCTGTGATCTCAGCGAAACCAATATCCCCATTGTTATAGCAGCTTGCTGTGTGCTCCACAATCTCTGTGAGAGCAAGGGGGAGACCTTTATGGCGGGGTGGGAGGTTGAGGAAAATAGCCTGGCTTCTGATTACGCACAGCCAGACAGCCGGGCGATTAGAAGAGACCAGCGGGACGCGCTGTGCATCCGGGAGGCTTTGAAAGCTAGGTTCCTGAGTGAGCAGGGTAACCTGTGACTGTAAAGTTTGTGTACAGAGAAGCCGAACCTGCCCCCGTTTCTTTACCCAGTTAATGTTGACTATCCTCTCCAGTTACATACCCCCTTCTCCCCCCCTTCCAACACATGTTTCGAAATAAAATCAGTTCTACTTTGTTAATGAACACCGTTTTCTTTACTACTGTTTTCGCGGGAATTTTTTAAAACTGGGACGCGGATTGTGGTGCGGAGCGGGTGTAGTGTAGTGACGCAAAGAAAGCTTCTAAACTCAAGGATTGACAGGCTCCGCTGTGGTGGGCTGGTTCTTTCAACGGAGCCTGTCACCCCTCCTGATCGGGACTGTGTGTATGGGGGGGCTATGTGACTTTGTGGCAGGGGGAGGACGGTTACAGATCTCCTGCTGTGTGGCTCTGTGATCCTGCATAAGGACCGCCGCTTAAGATCTGTAACTGCCCTCCCCCGCCACAAAGTCACAGAGCAACCCACCCCCCACTACAGAACATGAAAACCACCTCCCAGACTGACCAGGGCAACTAGTCACTGCACTGTGTATGTGCCCTGCTGCTGTACCTGCCCCCGCCTATGTACCCTGCCAAAGGTGACTGTCCTGTCCAATTACCATCCCCCTTTCCCCCCCTCCTCCAAAAGAACATGATGGAAACATTAGTTAACAGAAACATATTTTTACTCTGAAACTTGTCATATTTTTTATTATCAACTACACATGGAACTGGGAGGTGAAACTTGGACGGGGGCTTGTGTCAGGCGGGAAGGAAAGAACTTGTCAGATTTTGGGGAATGAGAGCCTTCTGCTACTAGAGCTCTCTGCAGGGGTGGAGTGAGAGTTGGCGTGGACTCTGCCGCCTCTCCTTCTGTGCACTTTGGGTGAGGGGGGTATGGGACTTGGTGGCGGGGGAGGGCGGTTAGAGATGGACTGCAGTGGGGCTCTGTCCTCCTGCAGAACATCCACAAGGCGCCGGAGCGTGTCCGTTTGCTCCCTCAGTAGTCCAAGCAGGGTTTGAGTCGCCTGCTGGTCTTCCTGCCGCCACCTCTCTTCCCGATCCATGTTTGCTTGCTGCATTTGGGACAAGTTCTCCCGCCACTGGGTCTGCTGTGCTGCCTGGGCTCGGGAGCAGGCCATAAGCTCTGAGAACATGTCCTCCCGTGTCCTCTTCTTCCTATGCCTAATCCTCGCTAGCCTCTGGGAGTGTGATGCCAGGCTAGGTTGTGAGACAGTCGCAGATGGGGCTGTGGGAATGGGAAAAAGGGAGTGAATTCCTCAGAAAGATAAATGTAGTTGTGAACAAAGAACATAGTCTTTCTCTGTGAACAAGACCATGCACAGCACCTATCACATGCGCACTCAGCACAAGGTCGAATTCTCGGCCTTCGCATTCAGTGCCTGGGGTCTTGCACAGCACATTTGAGAATCGTGTCAGGACAACGGAATTTCTGTTGCAGGCAGACATGGTAAGCCGTAGACTCGTGGCAGCTTAAAACTTTAATATTAGCAATGGCCTCATTTCACATTGAAATCAATGTCGGTCCCTGCTGCCAGCAATCCGGCAAGCAGGAACTCTGCTCCTGTCCCACACCCTCGCGGCTGTCCCCGGGAACGATCCCTTTCGGCTGCCCCTCTCCCGCCTCCACCGCGTGGCTGCAAACCAGCGGTTACAGTTCTGTAAAGGAACGGTAAAGCAGTCCCAACACTAACATTCCCCTACCTCATTCAAAGCAGGTCACCATGAGCGACATCACCCTCATGAGGATCTCTGACAGCGAGAAAGAGAGAATGCTCCGGGAAAGCCTCCAAAGACCAGGGCCGTATGCCGCCCTGCTGTGCAGAGCAATGATTCCCGAGTACTTGCTTGTCTCGTGGCGCGGCAACGTGTCGTACTACGGAGGACCCAATAAGGCCGCTCTCCCCAGGAACCTAATGCAACGGATTTCCAATTACCTCCAGGAGAGCTTCCTTGAGATGTCACAGGAGGATTTCTGCTCCATCCCCGGACATATAGACCGCATTTTACTCTAGCTGCTGTAGCAGTGACTAAACAGTAGAGCGGCTTGGGCAGGACAATCATGCAAAACTGGACATTGCTAGATTTTTTTTTCAATAGTTGCACTGCCCATGACTGAACCGTTAAGCGCCTAGGGCAAACTAATCATGAGAAACCCATTTTTTTAATTGTTAATATTCCTGTTCTGTTAAAAATAAATGTTTAGATGTTTACAACACTTACTGGCTGATCCTTCCCCAGATTCTGTGTCCGGGGTAACGGCTGGGGACGGTTGGTAGGGGATCTCTGTAAGGGTGATGAAGAGATCCTGGCTGTCGGGGAAACCAGCGTTGTGAGTGCTGTCGACTGCCTCGTCCTCCTCTTCTCCTTCCTCATCTTCCCCGTCCGCTAACATGTCCAAGGATCCGGCCGTGGACAATATCCCATCCTCAGAGTCCACGGTCACTGGTGGGGTAGTGGTGGCGGCCGCACCTAGGATGGAATGCAGTGCCTCGTAGAAACGGGATGTCTGGGGATGGGATCCGGAGCGTCCGTTTGCCTCTTTGGTCTTCTGGTAGCCTTGTCTCAGCTCCTTGATTTTCACGCGGCACTGCGTTGCATCCCGGCTGTATCCTCTCTCTGACATGTCTTTAGAGATCTTCTCGTAGATCTTTGCATTCCGTTTCTTGGAGCGCAGCTCGGAAAGCACGGACTCATCACCCCACACAGCGATGAGATCCAAGACTTCCCGATCAGTCCATGCTGGGGCCCTCTTTCTATTCTGAGATTGCACGGCCATCACTGCTGGAGAGCTCTGCATCATTGCCAGTGCTGCTGAGCTCGCCACAATGTCCAGACAGGAAATGAGATTCAAACTGGCCAGACAGGAAAAGGAATTCAAATTCAAATTTTCCCGGGGCTTTTCCTGTGTGGCTGTTCAGAGCATCCGAGCTCGTACTGCTGTCCAGAGCGTCAACAGAGTGGTGCACTGTGGGATAGCTCCCGGAGCTATTAGCGTCGATTTCCATCCACACCTAGCCTAATTCGACATGGCCATGTCGAATTTAGCGCTACTCCCCTCGTCGGGGAGGAGTACAGAAGTCGAATTAAAGAGACCTCTATATCGAACTAAATACCTTCGCGGTGTGGACGGGTGCAGGGTTAATTCGACGTAACGGCGCTAACTTCGACATAAACGCCTAGTGTAGACCAGGCCTAAGATGTGCATCAGGGCTGACTCACTTCTGAAATTTAAACAATGCAGACTGATCAGTGTTGAACCAAAAAATGCCTACTGGTTTTGGCTGCTTATCCAAAGCAAATTTTTCTAATTCCACAAGGAGCTGCCTTTGTTTGAGTGAAAGATATTCTGGGGGTAGAAGGGGAAGTTATATCAGCATCTAAAATGATCTTTAGGATGTTTAGTAATAGTGCTATTTGGTGGCCTCAGGCAGTTCTCAGAAAGTAAATAATAAAACTGACATAGTCTGAGAGTTATAGAACAGTGGCTCTCAAACTTTTTTACTGGTGACCCCTTTCACATAGCAAACCTCTGAGTGCAACCCCCTTTATAAATTAAAAACACTTTTAAATATATTTAACACCATTATAAATGCTGGAGGCAAAGCGGGGTTTGGGGTGGAGGTTGACAGCTCGCGACCCCATATGTAATAACCTCGTGACCCCCTAAGGGGTCCCAACCCCCAGTTTGAGAACCCCTGTTATAGAAGATGGAGCAATACCTTATGCACTTCCAGGAATAAAAAAAGTTACTGTTGCACACAGCAAATTTTTAGAAAGCAGAACTTACACTGTACTTTGATTTGATTTAATTGTGCAGCCTTTCTTACAATGCGGGTTGAGCCGATTCTTGCTGGGGCCCCATTCCTGTCTTTTCTCCATTATGTAACAGGCAAATCATGTTTGTTTGACAATTCATTTTTCTTTCTTATTAACAACATCAAAGGAAAGAAGAAACACATAGCTGAAATATGTGTTCTATGCTGTCCAAGAAGAGGGCCTCTGCCCTCTCCTTTGAATGGAAAATGGCCTCACAAGCACACATACAATCTAGGTTTGAACTGAGTAATTTGCAGAAAGGATGATAAAGCCCTTATAGTAGACTCCAGGCATATTCCCCATGGGAAATTATTGTGAAACTACCTGCCATTTCATGCAATCAGATTCATTCCAAAGGCAAAAAAAAAAAAAAGAGAGCTTTTTAAGGAGTATTATCTCTATGAGCTAAGTATAAAAGTCATCCATAGTAGGGATGGTTTGACAATATGTAAAGGGCTTGGGATAGTTCTATGCATATTGGGGAATTGGACCCATTTAGAGTACCTGGAAGTAAATACAAATCCTAGGAACTACAATACCTGTACATTTCTAATAGATGTATGACATTCTGGGGTGCAATTCAAGATCAGTGAGGGGCTGTTACCACTGCCCTGCAAGCTGGGGTGCCTCACAATGCTTTGCTTTAGCTTTTGACCTGGGCTCCTCACAAACAGCCAAACAGCCTGCAGGTTACACCTGAGTGTCTGTGTAAAGTCACAGCCCAGGTCCAGCAACTCTGATCCCAGTAGGCTGCTAGCAACCACCACCCACACTCTGGCTTCCAGCAACCAGGGTTACTACTTGCAGGGTGACCCCAACACTCTCCCAGTCCCAGATTTTCCCCAAAAAGTGTGTTCTGCATTGTCCAGCCGTCTCCTGGACTATCCAGATATTTTAGGTCCATTGCCCCTCTAAAGGGAACAAGTCTGCTACCCTAAATGGAGTTACCCACACTGTTCACAACACTTGATTACAGAATAAAATAAGTGTATTTAACTACAAGGAGATAGATCTTAAGTGAGTCCAAGGATGAGGTATTAAAGTCAGAAATTGCTTCTAGAGAAATAAAGATAAAACACTTTCTAAATTTACTAAACTAGACTTGGTTCAAGACTTGATTCTTCCCACATGGTCCAAACAATGGGGCTAACCAAATTTCAGGTCAGGATCTTCTCCCAAAGTCTATAAGCTGTTTCTTTTGTCATCATAGGTGGAAAGGGGAGAGATAACTTGGGGTGTTTTTGCTCCTCACTTTTATAGCTCAGTTACCCTTTTAAATTTCTTTCCCTGACGGTTACCCCCAGATAGAGTTCTTTCCAGCTGTGAGGATGTAGACATGGGGTCTGGTAGTGAAAAAGGTTTCACACTGTTTCTTCTCACCTCTGTTTGCTGAAATGCAGATTTTCCTTGTCTCCTGTCTTCCCCCTCTCACTGTCTGAGGACCCTGTTTACAACTTATATGTAAATTGAGGTAAACACACATTCCTTTGTTTAAGACCTGTTTGACCAGTCCTGCCTAATCAGGGCTATGTGGGTTTGAACATGTGCCCAACATCATTCCGGTGGGAATTCATAACTTTATATTTAATTCTGTTACATACATTTCACTGTGATATTGTTGACCAGCAAGTTATTAGTTTTAAAATGATACCACACAGGGCATGTTCTGCACACAGATTACTACAATAGTGTGTAGAGTGTGAATACAGGGCTGCATGCCATCACAAGATGTCTGGGTGCTTACTTGTCATCAGGACCATTTTATTATTATTTGTTATTATTTTGCAGAGGATTCTTAAAAGATAGATAATGTAACAAAAAATCAGAAATTAATGTGAATGTCAGGCCATGTTGTGTTGGGACAGGGACAGCTCAACGAACAATTTCCCCCAAGAGTCTCCACACAGTAGCAGTTTACAATTTTAGTCCTTGTATCCCCTTGAGCACAAGGAATACTCTTAGAGAGGGCCTCTAGTGGTATTAATTATCCCAAGCAGGGCAGGAAGCACATGATTCTGCACCCTCTTAATACTGCCTGGCTGCAGAGATGAATTTACCTTGCACCTCCTTAAAGTAACACTTCTCCAGCAGGCATGCTTCCCCTGGGTGCCTGGCAGTTTAAGGAGGCATTGTTGTACATTGCCTCCGGGACAATTCCACACCATCCCAAATGCAGATCAGTCCCTTAGGGTACGATTAAGCTCTCATGTAGCAGAATATTCCTTTTGCCAACATGTAACAATGCTACCAGCATTTTGATCACATTGATCCTTGTCAACATGGAACAGACACAATGAAAGTCACACACTTCACTTTAAACAATACTGAAAACATTATTACCATGGAGATGAAAAATGGATCATTAGTAATGAAGGGTCATTGAGGGTACTATTGGTTTAATTTCTGCCTTTTAAAGTCTGCTCTTTTTATTTATTTAAGAAAAGCATGCAAAAAGAACTGAATACACATTCACAGAAACCGTTCAGAAACATTTTTAAATGTGTGAAAGGAAGATAAAACAGAGCAGAAGTAACTTTAATCCCTGCTAATATATATGGTGTTACTCCACCATTTACACAGCTCATAAAAAGTGTATGTTGCCATAACAACTGCCACATCACATGCAAAACTGTCTGAGATACTGTACCCTTAACAAATCAGATGCATGCACACACACACACCTTAAAGTACCTCCCCTACTCTGTTTTCTGGTAAATTTTATCCCCATGTGAACTTAAATTTCCCCGATCCCTCTTTTATAATCATTACTTTTAAAAAAGTGAATCTACAGTCTACATATTTTAATGATCTTTCTTTTCCCTACTGGCCAATTTAACCAAAAATAACCTCAGGGGATAGTGAACGCCTTGAAGCTAAGATGGAGATCTGAGTGTATGCAATGTACATTCACTTCATCATCATTTTACCAAGGTTCAGCAAAAAGTAACAAATGGCTAGTTCCACTCATCATTTGAGTAACACTCAACACAAATCCCAGATAGTAACCATGGCTAAAAACTGCATCCAGATCGGCAGGTCTCCGCACCCATACAGGGACCCACTGAAGTTGAGGGGACTACTTCTCTGAGAACTGCATACAAGTGGGAGCAAAAGGGATGCTGTCTGGCTTAATATGACAAAAGCCTTACTATAATGCTGCCACACATCCCAGTCCTGAAACACAGCTACAATGTAGGTCCCAACAGAGCTACCATTTTTTCCTCTCTGTCTTTGCATAGCCATGGTGTCCAATGTCCATTGGCTTTATTTGTAACCCACTTCTCCTTGCAATATAGATATTGCTTTAGCGTCTAGCTTCTTTTCAGTCTTTGAGATGACCACCTTGGTTTGTAACTCTGGGCAAATCATTTAATATTTCTGTGATCCACTTTCCCCATCTTATGAAAAGTGCTCTGAGATTTAGAAGTGGAAATGGTTTGTATAAACAAAGTATGGTTCCATGTTTCCTTCTCCAAAATGTTGCTTCTGATTTTGGGTGGCTTGTTGTGTTTTGCTTTAGTGAGTAGCCATATTTCTGCTTATATAATCATTCTTGGGTAAGTGTCCAAACTCATTTTTTAAGTATAAGGAATGTAGTGTACAATCCATTACATTGTTCAGCCTTCAGCAGAGGTCCCAGTTATTTATTTTATTGATTGATTGAGATGGAATGGGTCCAGAAATCTGTTCCTACTTCACCTGAAATGCCTCAGGTATTCTGCCACTCCATACATATATCCTTACTTCAGGCCATACCTGGAGTCTATTACAAGGTGAAGAATTTAGCAAGATTCCGAGTGGGACTGGACATTTATACGGATAACAAGAATATCCAGTGTGCAAATATTTTGGAAGGGACATTTGACCTCATGCTTCAATGTTTAAGACCATAACTAGCTATTAAGGATTAGGATGAGACGGGGAGCAGATTTCCTGCATCTGCCTACTGTGGGGTTTCCTGCACCTTCTTCTGAAGTGTCTGAGGTTGGCTACTGTTGGAGATAGAATACTGGACTAGAAGAACCATCAGTCTGATCCATTTTGATAATTCCTGTGTTGTCTATGTTATTCTACATGAAGCACATGTAGCACATGGGCTTGTGGTAGGACACCAACTAGAAGAGTTTTCCCTGTCCTGCTTAAGGCATTAGAGTAATCCTGTGAACCACACTCCATTCACTGATCTGACTGCATGTTTCCAGGCAGAGCAAGAAATAGAACAGAGCTGGTTATGTGGTAACTTCCTGTGCAGTGCTCCCAACTAGAGGGAGGGGATGAGAGAGGAAGGGAGAAACAAAGAATGGAATGCAGAGACGTGGTCAGAGAGGGAGAGTTCAAAGTGGTCAGAGAGGGAGTGATTCTATCACGGGTGTTTACAGGGCCGTCCCTAGCTATTTTGGTGCCCTACGCTGTCCCCCCATGGGGGGGCTGTGTGGGACCCCAGGCCTCTGCGGGGGGGAGATGGCCCAAGGCCTCTGCAGGGGGGCTGTTTGGGGCCCTGCCCCAGGCCTCCACAGGAGTGGGGGGCTGGCCCCAGGCCTCCATGGGGGACAGGGAGGAGGGGGGCTGGCCACTTCCTGCGGGAAGTGGAGTGACCTGGCCCCAGCCTGCTCTGCTCCTATGGCTCCCAGGCTTGGGGGACAGGAGGGAACCGCCCCCCTGCACTCTCCGGCAGCGTGGCTGGGAGCCAGGGGAGCGGAGCAGGCTGGGGCAGGGTCGCTCCACTTACCATGCGGTGAGTGCATGCCCGACCGCTTCTGGAGTCCTCAGGGGAGTGTGGGTGGGGAAGGGGCATATTCCTGGTGCCCTACTCAGCTGCGTACTTTGCATATGGGTAAGGATGGCCCTGCGTGTTTATGGAATACAAGGACAGGGAGAAAAAGCGGCAAGAAAGATTCCAATTTAGCTACTAATAAACAGACTGTTTCTCTCATGAATATAGGTCCTGTGTCACTGGTACTATAACCAGTAATTATAGAGTACTGACCTGTTGTGTTTATAACCCTGGGACAGGTTTATAAAGCCACTTGTTTGTTGCTGGAAATATTTGCAGTCATAAAGGGGGAAAATACACACACACAATCCAGACCTCAAAGGACTCTCAAAATATAAACTGCTTCCTTTCCTTGTACTGTAAAGGTTATTTGTTAAAGTCAGTGCTAATTAAAGAAAAAAATAGTGGTGTTCACCCAAAAAGAACTCTCTCGAGAACTCTTTGATGTAAGTGTCCAGATCTTTATGCAAATGCATTTCAGATTTACACACAGGCATATTGTATTCGCATATTTAAATTTGTTTTCCAGTATAAAACCTGCTTTCTGTCTTACAGACTAAATCACTAGTTCGAATGTCCCTCCTGGCCATTTTAAAACCTTTATTATAATTCTTGATGAAACAGAGAAGTGAACATTCATTTTATTTAATCATAATAGATTAAATTAATGAGTTTCCCTGACAGATCTATTCATTTTCCTATGGACATAACTCTGTTAGTTGATCAAATATAAACAGAGTAAGAAAATGTCTTATATAAAGAAGTTTAACATTTCTAATTGATAAATGTTCCAGTTACTACACAACATATATTTTCCTGAGGAAGGTTGAGTGAGTTTGTGTATTGTTTCTTTACATTTGTAGCTGGAGGTCAGAAAAGAGTGGGACAGGGAGAGGTTCTGGGCCAAAATTCCATAAAGAATCAGAAAGATCTAGATTAGCTTTAGAGATAACGTTGTTGTTCTCATAATGTTCCTTGTTCAGCGTTAGAAGGAAGCAACTTTATGAAGGACAAATTTATGAGTGCAGTTGTCTGACAGGGCTGCTTGTGATGGTAGAGGACAGGGCTCAACTGCCCTGGGACTCACTTTCAGTTTATGTCTGATGTTCCTCAAGTTCATGCTTCAGGGTTCAGCCGACCAACAGCAGAGTTCAGGAAGGGATTTTTCCCCCAGTGTATTCTGGGAGAGGTTTTTAAAAATCTCTTTCCTCTGAAGCCTCAGGGATGGCCACAGCTGGAGAAGAGACATTGGGAGGGGTGGGCCAGCACGGTGAGGTGGCACTGAGCATGCTCTCTCTCAGGTGCTTGGCTGGCTGGTTCTTGCTCACATGTTCAGGGTCTAGCTGATCTCCATATGTGGTGCCATGAAGGAATCTTCCCATAGGTCAGATTAGCAGTGACCTTGAGGATTGTTTGCCTTCTGCAGCATGTGGGTGCAGGTCACTTGCCACAATTATCTGGGTATATCTCACTTAATCATTTCTCTGCCATTGCAGGACCCTCAAGCACTGGGTGCATGTCGGTCCCTCCTTTTCTCTACCTGTGACACATCATAGTCTACTCTCCTGTGGACTGTAATGCTTTGGTCTCATTTCGGTGGCTGGGTTAGTGTGCAGGTGTTCATGGCCTCTGATATATAGGAGGTCAGATTAGATGATCCGAGTGGGGAGGGGTCCCTTTGTGGCCTTAAACTCTGATGCTTGTTGTGATTATTGATCATTGTCACATGACAGGATGTTCTTGTGGCTAAGACGCAGGACTCGGAGCTGGCAGATATAGGTTCTATTCTTCACTCTTACATGGATTTTCTGAGTCACCTTCAGTGAGACATTCAACATCTCTATGGCTGTAAATGCACACCTAATGAAAGATTCACTGTGCACGCAGGCATGGCGGCATAGTGACAAATGTGGAGCCAGGGGACTGAGGCAGGGGTTCCGATACCACTGCACTTTATACCAAGTGCAGAAAAGCCCTCCCCCAGTATCTACACACTTTGCTTCTGCCCCTGCCCACCTAACACAGAGCTGAGGTTTCCTGGACAATTCATAAAGCACACAGAAAGGAGCCTCACTCTGACGCACTTTGTGAGCTCCATTGCTGGGGAAAGTGCAAAGAAGTCGTGGAACAAGATCATGACTTAACACTGTGGGAAGAGTAGGTTAATGGTGGAAAAGACAGAAGGTATTTGCCAGTGTGAAGTGACTGTCCCAATGGGAGAGATGTGACCATTCAAGGACTGCCTCAGGCTTCAGACCGCAGTAGGCCAAGGGAGAGACTGAAGAGGGTGAAAGAGTGAAATACAAACAAGAGTTGGAGCTGCTGAGGATACGTGGAAATCCCTACATTTGGGATTCAAAACCTCCAGCAGATTTAGCTTTTCTTCCTTGCCAACTTTTCTCTCCGTCCCACTATTTCCCCCCAGGCAGCTGAGTGTTCTGACTGCCCATAGTTCTTTGCTGGGAGTTTGTCCCTCTTCCCTTTGCAGACCTAAGCAACCTTACAACATCCCTATCCTCGCTATACGTCCCTGGGTTTCCCGCAGATTCATGGGCTAACCCAGAGCACTTGCGCTTCCATAATTCACCATTGCTGCTCTCCCTCTTCCCTCCCTACTTTATCCACCCTCAAAAACAAAAACTTTTGGAAATAACCAGAGCAAAAGAGTGTTCAGACAGTCTCTCAGGCACAGCGAGACTTACTGTGACCAGCTCATTGATGTCCAAATTCCCTACCAAGTGACATAGACAAGAATCACATCCCATCGTGACTCAGCCTCAGGGCCGTGGTGGGAAGGGGAGTGGGAAGCGTGTCCCCTCCAGTAACAGGAGAAGAGATTCACTGTACGCCCACGCTCTCTTTGCAACTCTTAAAAGGAAAATAAAACTCTCTGCAGCTGGGTAAGAATCACAACATCAAATCAAACGCCTCACGCACACAGGCTGCTGCAGATCCTGTACACACCACATGCTATCTTCTTCACGCTGCTTGTTTAGGACAGTAGTTCAAAACAAGAGACCATACAACTTTGGTTCTACCAAGGTACCCTGACCACTGGTGTGTTTTAACCATTTCATTCTCAGATTCCTGCTTTGTATTAATGCTTTCATCCCCTGGCCATATTATTAAATTCTAATCATTCATACATAGTCCAGCTCCGGCCAGTCTCTTTAAACTGAATAATGCAGGTTTCAAAAATGCAATCTACATTTCTTTTAGTAGGTATTTTGTGGAGCAGGCACCTCATTAGAGGAAGCAGGTAACTTTGTTTTTCTACCTGCAGCCAGCAGAAGTCATTCCAGTTCCTCATCTGTGAACTCACATCAAAGAGGGCTTCCTATGGCATGGCACCCTTGCAGGGTTGATCAATAAATCAAGTGGATGCTAATTTGGCAGTGGAGTCTCTTTATTTTTTCTTACTTTTTCTCACCTGTTGAGTTATAGGTAAAAGGAAAGTCTTTCATCTAGTAGTAAATCAAGGAACTCAGGGACCACAGTGAGTAAGAACCTAGACAGATAGGTTAGACTAGTAATATAAAAGCATGTGATTTTGTAGTAGTGGGGCTCAAACTATGACTATTTAAATTCATTAGGTTTCACACCCTGGTTTTCTAGATTGCTAAGCCTCTGTTCAGACTCTGCTTGAGAGCTAGAAATGATATGCTGTCAGTCTTTTTACTGACACCAAACACATTATCAGAAACAAAGTATAAGCAGGGGCAATCATGTGGAAGTCAATGGTATACGCTGTCTGAATGTGGCTCATTCGGTGTTCAGTACTAGGGCCAGTACAGATTATAACTATAATTTAAAAATAAAGAAAAACATACAGCATTTAAAATGAACCAGTACAAGAAAAATCCCCACTAACATAACATGCATCCTGAATCCCTTTTCTTAGGAGCTACTCTTTGATTACTGAATGAAGTAAAGTTATACAGGAAAATAAATCATAATGGTCTCAACTTCTGCTTAATTCTTGCTGGTAAATATTGTGCCCTTAAGATGGTTAATAATTCAACTTTAGTACTTTGAAATAATTTTATTAGTGTATAAAAGGTTACCTTCGGGACCTATTCTAACTACAGAATACATCCTGCATAAAAATATGCAAAATTATTTCCAAATGTTTACTATCCAAAGTCCCAAAGCTGTTGCTCATTTTGCAAGGATGGTTTAATTGCAACGTATTCATCTACCCTTGTTTAGTTTTCAGATGTTAACATTAGGCTATTTCATCTGTGGATTTTCTAGAAAGGAGGTCCCTAACAGGTGGCTGTTACTAGACTAAGTTCTGCTTGAGAGGATAGTATTAATCAGTATATTGCAAAACACTTAAGAACTGAGTCCCACATTAAATCCATGCTTAGTCTCATAAGACACTAATTATGAAAATGCATTCATATATTTCAATGATCTTAGTTACACATCCAAATCTGCCTCAGACAAATGAAACATTAAAAGAAGTTTTAACTGAAAGACAATTAAAGATGCATGTTAAATCTATAGCTTCTGCTGGTTTATGAAATAGATGCAACATTGAAGACTTGCAATAAATATATTATGTAATAAAACCATAATTTTCCTGCAGCTGATCCACAACAATGCAAACAGATACTAGCCAGGTTTCAGCAGTAGTTCTCTAGGAAAATAATTTCACTAACCGTATTTTTTCAGATGATTTTTACACTATTTAGAGTTTTACGGTAGACTCTCCATTGTCCTAGCTGTTGTTTGTTTTTGTGATTAACAGTCTAGCAAGCACAGTTCATTGGCAAAATAAAGATACTTAAAATTCAATAATAACATTTCTTTATATTATATAAGTAGGTCCTATTATATATCATTAACATACCTAAAATATATAATTCCCTTTGTATAGATTTGAAGTCACTTGCCGATTTAGTGAAGAATCAGGTAAGTTAATAAATTATGGCATAGTTAGTTTGATGATGGTCAGCAGAATCTTCTGGAGTCCTGCCTCATCTATACACACCTTCCCTTATCATAGTCACATGTTAAAGAGTCAATTTGATACCCAATACAGTCAATGGAAAGACCCATATTGATTTTAATTGGCATTTGATCAGGCCCAGAAAATGAAATTCTACTCAATTAATATGCTCAGAACCCAGGGAATGCTGGCTGATCATTAGTTTAAAAGAAGAAAAATCTGCTATATTACAGATTATTATATTGTTGCTATTATTATAGAGGGTTGATATGAACACTCATTTAGCAAAAATTGAGATGTTCCGGAAAAAAATTAAAGAAGCAAAGAAGGTGAAGAGAAGAAATTTTGTAATTGCCTATATACACCAATGCTGGGGAGCATGGGTAACAAACAAGAGGAATTGGAATTGCTCATTTATGAGCATACATTCAATCTAGTTGGTATTACTGAAACCTGGTGGGATGAACAGCATGACTGTAATGTTAAAATCGATAGTTTTAACCTACTGTATTTAGGAAGGAAAAAGTGGACAAAAGAGGATCGGGAGTGCCACTCTATGTCAAAAATGGTATTACTATTTCTGAGTCACTGATAACTCATAAAAATATGGTCTTAAATGCTTATAAATCAATGTGCAAACAGGTAAAGCACAAGATGGGGTATTATTCATTGCTGTGTGCTACAGACCACCAGATCACACTAAGGAACAGGATGACTGACTCCTTAAGCATCTCTCTGTAATGTGCAGGGGGGAAAAGCTATATGATCATGGGAGACTTCAATCGGAGTGACATATGCTGAAGGTCTCCTGCTGCCATAACAAAACATCCTTGGAATTTCTAAACATTGTAGATGACAATTTCCTAATTTGGAAAGCGTTGCATCCAGCATGGGGGAATTCTATAGACTCTGTCTTGACAGATAAAGAGGAACTGATCACAGAACTAAAATTTAATGGTAGCTCAGGTACAAGTGATCATGACCTGATCACATTTGTTATGTGTAAACAGAATAAACTCCAACCCAGTAGTATATTTACTTGGTGCTTTAACAAGGCCAATTTCACAATGCTGAAAACAATTATGAACTAGAAGGAAGAATTTAATCAGAAAAATGTGAATGATAATTAGAAATTGTTTAACACTTTACTGGGTGTCCAAAAAGCAACAACTGAAGAAGGACATATCGGTTAAAAGACTAACCTGGTTTAGAAGGGTAGTGACGGCAGCTGTAAAAAATAATATATATAACAAATGAAAGAAAGGGGAATTTGATAGTAATTAATATAAATTGGAAGCTAGGAATTGTAGAAAATTAATGAGGGACGCAAAGGGACAAAAGGAGAAATCTATGGCCAACAGCATTAAGGATGATAAGGGATTTTTGTTATGTAATTAGAAACAAAAAGGATCCTGACAATGGTACTGGTCTATTACTACATGGAAATGATAGAATGATAATTCTGGACCATTAATGTTGATTTTCAGCAAGTCTTTGGAAAACTGGAAGAAAGCTAATGTTGTGCCAATATTTTAAAAGGATAAATGGGATGATTTGGGTAACTGTAGGCCTGTCAATGTGATAATGATTCCAGGCAAAATAAGGGAGTGGCTGATAGGGGACTCGGTGAATAAAGAATGAAAGGAAGGTACTATATAATGCCAATTGACATGTGTTTATGGAAAATAAATCCTGTCAAACTAACTTACTTTTTTAAATGAGATTACAAGTTTGTTTGATAACAGTAATAGTGTTGATGTGCTATACTTAGACTTCTGTAAGGCATTTGTATTGCCCTGAATTTCGATTGAAAAACTAGAATGATATTAAATTAATATGGCACACAAGCTGAGTAACTGATAGGTCTCGAAATGTAAATGCAAGCTTCGAATCATCATCATCAAGCAAATGTGTTATACAGGAAATTATTAGACTAGATGATCAGTCCCTTCTGGCCTGGGAATATATGAAAAATTGCTGAGCGCTACAACTATTTTAAATTAAAGATGCAATTAATTATTTTGAACGACAAAAGTGGTTTTTTCTGTTTGTTTTTTTCTTCAGATTTCAAAATGTCTGATCCACTTTTGCTCAAAGCTAAAAAAAATAGTCATCTTGACTGAAATCAAGTATGTTCAATTTCAACCTGAAAGGTAAACGTTTGACAAAGTTATAAGCAAATGAGAAAGACCCTTTCAAATGACATCGCTATGCCTTTAATTACTGTACATCCACCCCGTTTTTTAGCTTCATTAGCAAGAGTGAACTTGAGAGCTGTGGCGCATGGGCAAGGGTCCAATCTGCAGCTAATTTCAGAATTTTCAGGCCAAAAAGATATTTGTAACCAAGACAGAAGGAGTTCAAATCTATGAACTAGAATGGAATCAGCCTTTGCAACCTTACCATTGTCATGACTTTCTAACAAGACACATACTATGTCCGAGGCTGTGGAGCTTTTCCTGATCCAAACTTTGCCAGCCTGGTGAGAGCTCTTCCACCTTCCTCAATCTATTGTTAGGCTGTATGTCATTTCTTTTTGCCTGGTAATTGGCCCTAAAGTTGTGGCGCACACTCTGCAGCCCACTACTGTCTCCTGTGGTCTACTCATGACTCCATTATTGACGCAAAATTAAGTTTTCATTTTAAAAAGAAACCGTTTAGCCTAAGCTAACCTTCCTAACATGACTGGCTGCCACAGGCGTGCCTGAATAAAGAACACCCTTTGTCGGGGATATAGTTAGGATCCAATTCTGAGCTCTTCAGAACTGAGCTCAGAGAAGTTTGGGGTGGGGAAGGACAGCTCTAAATTAAGGTTTCAGAGTAGCAGCCGTGTTAGTCTGTATCCGTAAAAAGAACAGGAGTACTTGTGGCACCTTAGAGACTAACAAATTTATTAGAGCATAAGCTTTCATGGACTACAGCATCCGAAGAAGTGGGCTGTAGTCCACGAAAACTTATGCTCTAATAAATGTGTTAGTCTCTAAGGTGCCACAAGTACTCCTGTTCTTTTTTCTAAATTAAGGGTTGTTCTGATTTATAATCATCTGTAATGGCCTGGAATAGCTTGCTTGCCATGTGTTCTGATCACGTCTGCTCCCTCCCCTGATACATCCTCTCCCTTCCTCCTTGTGATATCATTGAGGCCTAAGTGTTCTCATCATTGCAGTAAACTGCATTGTGGCCTACATTATCACCAGCTTAAGCCTTGCCTGAGGAAATCAAACTGAATACAGTCATTCACTTTACTATCCTGCCGTTTAATGGCTCTGCAGATGGAGCATTTTGGAAGAGATCAAAAGATAAAGAAGAGACAATTTGTCCATTTGCCTGAACACTGCAAGCAGCTCTGGGCTCCTTTATTTCACACTGATATGATGTTACACCTAAATGACTTGAATCTCCAACTTCAGGGCAAAAATCAGCTCGTTTCTGATCTCTTTTGTCTTCCAAACAGAGCTTTAGATTGCTCCTGGGCAGATTCAGTGTAATGAGTATTGGCAGAATAAAGGGTGCTAAATAAAGCACAAAGATAGAGATGGACATCAAGAAGAAGTCAATATACTCTTTCCCCCTCCAGCCTTTGAAACATATTTTATGTGTGTCATCTATAAAGCACATACTCCTCCGGATCGAGAGGAGCCAGTGGAGGTGGTTCGGGCACCTGATAAGGATGGGAGGCTTCCTTTGGAACTCTACGAGGCACATCCCACTGGAAGAAGGCCCTGAGGCTGACCCAGGATGTGCTGGAAGGATTATATCTCCAGCTGGCCTGGGGACGCTGGGGAATCCCCCAGGAGGAGCTGGAACCTGTTGTGGAGGAAAGGGAGGTCTGGTCCTCCCTACACTGCATGCTGCTGCCACGACCTTCACCAGGAAGAATGGCATAAAGAAAGAAGAAGAAGAAGAATGCATAATAAAGAAGAACCATGTGCATTTATTGCTGATGAAATACTATGTAAATTCCTATGCAAATTAGAAGTAACCCTCAGCCCAGGTACATGCCCGGGACAGTCTTTGGTGTCTATAAAGATTGTGTTCGAGTGTTCTAAAGAAAATTTGCCCTCATTTGCTACATCATTATGATATTCCTAGTGACCCCCTTGAACTAAAGGCAGGAATGAAATTAAATGAAACAAACAAAGTCAATTACAGATTTGCAATATCTTTAACGCCAAAAGTACAACAAGAACATAAACGTCCTTTACTAGTATGTACAAGTACCGGATCCCCCTCCCTGGACTGTGGGATTTTAGCAATTCCCAGCACATTGCTGCTGTCACTATGACTCTCTCCCTTTAAAATGTCAACAGTGCAGGGATTGCTCTTAAAACTGAAGTGTAATTAATACATGGGGCATTTTAAAAAATAGATTCAGTATGCATAATATACACGTGACAAAGTGAGAATATTCTGTAATATTTTATGAGTCCTATTTGTGCCTCAGTTTCCCCTATATGCTGCATTGTTCCTGGGTGGGAAGGAAAGGACTGTTTGCCCCTAGGCAGGCTAAGAGAGAGAGGTGTGAGTGTTGCCTAGTTTTCTGGGCCTTAATCCCCATGTCAGTGGAGCATCTGAGAAGATAATGGCAAATCCAATCGCCAGGATGTTGACACCTAGCAACCAATGACCCAGAGGAATAGGTACTTGCCTGCCTCTCCTTAGGGAAGCTGAACAACAATTCCCCAGCTCGAGGTCAAAGGACTGGGAAGGTGGGAGGTGGGTGATAAGAGTTAGCTGCTGGAAGGAATCAGGGATCTCACATGGAGTCTGACAAAGGAGGTCAGAAGACAGAGAAAGAGAGACAGAGACAGAGCTTTGAACCAGAGGGTTCACTGCAGCTTGGCTAGGCTATGGACTATGCTTTAACCTTCATTTCTCTAGACTGCCTTAAGGATTTCCTATGCTGTGTTCCAGTTAATGAATAAACCCGTGTGAGTGTCACTGCGAATGCTTGGCGAGGTGCATTAATCTCTGAAGAGTCTCCATCAGGGTTCTGTCTCAATTGGACTCGCTGAATGCAGCTTATGCTGTGAAGCAGGAGTGATGCAGGCCCAGAGGTCAAGTCTAAGGAGGCAGTGAAGCTGCATGACTCACCCTGGAGGAAAAGCAAGACCATGGAGGTCTGGAACACACCATTCCGAAGCTTGGTCTAGAGCACCAATCCTGTAGCTCTGTGACAACACACTATTTCAGATACATGAATTTCCATTGTTCTGCTGGGGTTAATCCTGATAAAAAAATATAGGGGGATGGATTCATTTTGGGGACTGACTTTCCTGGGCTTTAGATCAGGCTCTAGATTAAGGGTTGCCAACCCTCCAGGATGGTATTGGAGTCTCCAGGAATTAAAGATTAATCTTTAATTAAAGATTATGTCATGTGATGAAACCTCCAGGAATACATCCAACCAAAATTGGCAACCCTACCTACATGCCTTCCAGCCAACATTTTCCATCATGTTTTTGTACTTTCATGCTAACTGGAGATGTGTGCTTACCAGAGAAATACAAGTCTGTGTCAGTGTAGAGTAGGAAAAAAAATACATTTTCAAAGAATAGCTTCTACTTTAAAAAAAGTGTTCTATTAATATTTTACCACTAAACTGCGACACTGTAAAAAACATCTATGGAAACCTTGAACAGTGACATAAGAAATCCATTAAAATCCTAATTAAAGTGCATTTTGCATTACAGCAAGCCTTGGCAATGGAAGTAATCTACCAAATACTATTAAATGCATTTGAGAATTGGGAGGTAAATTTGTAGTCCTTAAAAAAAAAATCAGGATATAATTTAATTCATGAGGTAAAGAAAATTAACAGCATTTGACTCACCCAGTATTTTAAGTTTGCCTGAAATTATGCATTAGTTATGGAAGCAGATGCTTACTACAATTATTATTTCTACTGTAATCGTGCACAAAGTCTCCAATCAGGCTTGGAGCCACCGTGTGCTCAGCACTGTACAAACATATGGAAAGACATGATCCCTGCCTTGAAGAGTTTACAGTGTAAGGCCCTGATTGTGTAAGCCTAAGTAATATATTGGATTCAATGGGACTTCTCATATACAGAGACAAAGGGTGGGCAAAAGGGGTAAAACAGAAGCAAAGTCATCAGCGTGATTATAAGAATTAATGAGACATGTGCCTTTTTAAAAATATATATAAACTAGACCCAGTTACCCATCTATTAAGGTATTGTTAGTTCGTTTTTTAAATGTATCTGCTTCCCTTCACCTGTTTTTAGAAAACAGATTCCAAACATTACACATCTGCCTTTTTGTTTATTTTTGGAGGTTTGACAGATTTTTTTTAATGGAAAAAATAGTAAATTTCCTTCCAATGCCAAAGTCTCCTCTCTCAAGACTCTGCTCAATGTCCATTGAGGCAGCAACTCTTCTCCTCTCTAAGGGTCCTTCATAAGCCTCCGTGTCAGCAGCAATGCCATTCCCTCCACATAATAGCCTGGGCATTCCTGATGTCCTAGGGGGAACTCCCAGGATTATGACAGTGTGTTCTCGCTCCTCATCCTGCTTCTCTAGCAACCATCTGAGGCAATCACTGGCTTGCCAGGGGGTCTGGGCTTCAGCTCAGAGGGCTGGTGGGAATTCCTAGTGCACGTGGCTATCCTGGAGGAGGTTGGACATCTAAGGTCTATTTCTAAGATTCAGGAATGGCTTAGAAAATGGCTCATACCTGAACTAGCACATCACAGTCACACATAGGCAAAAGAGAACAGTTTACATCATTTAAGAAAGGGTTACTGTATCCTTGTGAAGAAACGTTACGAACAAGGAGATATTTAAGAACTCTGCCAGAGTCAACACTTGTTCCTAAATCTTAAGCCTTTGAAGATAGCAAGTACGATCATAATTTTCCTCTGGTTATAAAAATCAATGCCCTTAGGGGGTGGCAAGATAGCATGCCACATATCATGGCTAGAGAAGGATTTCTTTATTTCAAAACATTCATCCTCTGAAGAGGGTAAAACAGATAACCTAGACAGTCAAACCTTTGACACAGCTGAGAAGGAATAGCTTCTAGAATGGTTTTGAATTCAGCAAATTATCCAGAGCCCAAGAAGAGAGCTGAAAAAGACATCAGCATAGTTTCATGACAGTGCTAACTTTAAGGCCTGCATTTTCAAAAGTTTCAGCGTACATCCATAGACACTGGCACACAGGTTAAAATCTGCCTGTGCACTTATTAACCCATCGGGGTTTTTTTTTTCCAAAAAGTTGGAGTGTAAAAACATTTAATAATCAGAGAAAATGCAGCCAAAGGAAAAATGAGCAGGCCTCCTTTCACTTGCTTAGGTACCTGCCCAAGTGACATAGCTGGCCATGACACAGTCATATTTGAAAACACCCTGTGGAACTGCAAATTGTGCCTTTAAGTGGGTTTTCTTAACCAGCGGCGGCTCCAGGCACCAGCGCTCCCGTGGATTCGGCAGCAATTCGGCAGCGGGTACGCTAAAGCCGCGGGACCAGCGGACCTCCCGCAGGCATGCTGCCAAATCCACGGGACTGGGGACCTCCCACAGGCCACCTGACTGCCATGCTGAGGGCGGCAAAAAAGCTAGAGCCGCCCCTGTTCTTAACAGACAGAAATCTGGAGGAGGGGTGCTGCAGAAGCCCCAGTCTGTTATGCAGAGGCTGTTGGTATTGTGTCACTGAATAAAGAGGAGCTCTTTCAAGCACATTGGGCTCAAAGTGATTATTGACCACCACACCCCAGATAACTTGAAATGATGGAACAAGGGAAGAGGCCATAGACGTTTCAATTCTGAGCAGCAAAGTTAGGTTATTAAATCCTATACTGTGGTGCTCCCGGGGGGTGTCACTCTGATGCTTTGGGATTCAACCCAGACCAGTAAGAGATTGTGTCACTTCCTGTCCTGAAGCTCTGAACACTTTAAATGATCTGCTGCTGTGGCTCATAGCCTTGACACCAACAGCAAACAAGTGTGCAGGTCACATCCTGCCTTCAACTGCCCAGTTACTTTATACAGGGAAACCCCAACACTCTCCGTCCCAAGTTTCCCCCAAACTGCCTGCCCTGTGGTGTCCAGCCCTCTTGCTGAACACTTACACAAGTTATAAAGTTTGCTGTTCCCCTTAAGAGACAGTGCCCCACAGCTTATTACCTTAACTGGGGTTAACACGCAATTTTTTTCAAAGCACTGAATTAACTTATAGTAAAAGAAGAACAAGCTTATTAAATAAAGAGTCACATTCTATCAGACTCTGATTTAACAAAGCAGAGTCTTTTGTTCAAGAAGAGTTTCTCACCAAGTTTCTTTTCCAGCATGGCTGGCCAGACGCTCTGGCCAGGATCCTTCACAGAACTCAAAGTGCTCAGGTCCTTTGTGTCCTCAGGTGAAGGATAATTGTGGGGTTCTCTCCCCTTCTTTTTAGAGCCCTGTAAAAATGTATTATTTGAAAAATAAGCCCAAAGCTTCTTTCTTTGTTTATTTGATAGGTAAGGTGACCTTCGTTGTCTCCACCTGAAGACCAGACTGCTCAGACAAGCAAATACATATTCCTTTAGCTAGGAGAGACTGGTTTTATACATTGTTTGCCAAACACAGCAAGAAAATAATTTCAGCACGTTTATAATTCTTTGTACATATCCCATATATACATCATGCAAGAATATTAATGATCAATTAGTTATTATTTTTTTAATAATATATTACATGCCACCTTTTGGGTATATATCATGACAACAGTGTCAGATGTATTGAGTTTGTCAGGCCTGACAGAGGTTGCTGACACAGAATAGTGAACTGTCAATGGGCCTCTGTGTTACAGTCACCCAAGGTCTGACCAAGTAATAATTTCCAACCAACGTCTTATTTTCTGCTGCTTTCTACCGTGTGTTGTCCTTGGCACCTGTGCAAAGTTAGTATAAAATGCCACCAACTCAGAATTGCTATGGTGATGAGGTCTATATAAGTACCTAGATTGATTCCAGGCACCCGAACAAATGGCTGAAAGGTCAAAACTATCTACTGTAGACCAGCCCCTATATTAGTTTCTGGGTTAACAGGGAACTAAGTAATGTTGCAAAAAAAACAAGAAGGTGGGATTAAATGAGGTAGGTAGATAAATTAATTAAGTGTGGATATCTTGGATTTGATATACTGTTGTCTTATTAAATAATGTATATTTGGGATTTGAACTGCTTTCTACTTTACTTTTCAGACTCTTTCTACAAATCCCAGCCTCAACTCGACTTCATGATGTAGCAACTTTTATACTGCCACCACAGAATATGGCACTCTAAAGGGGGCCCTCTAGCCAGTGAGGAGATAGCATAATAGCTTAACATCCACCACCCTCCCAATTTCAGGAGCCTGTCAGGACAAGCTGGAAAGAAGGGGGTTCACTGGAACCAGAACTGGGGGGGGACCAAGGGACCATGCCCCCCATCCTGGCTTTTTAACATGGGGTGTAGTTTGGAGGTGGTAGAGCAACACTGGGGAGAAGGGGCACAGGAGGAGGGTGCAGGGATTAGGGTAGAAGGGACACAGGAATCCACTTTGGCCTTGGCCTTCCCCACCCCACTTCTATAAAGGTTCCGGCACTCTTGAGGAAGTGTGGTCAAATAGCAGCATGCTCCAGCTATTCTGCACCAGCATAATGTGCTATGGTGGGCTCTAAAAAGCCAGCACAATTTAGAATAGCCCCAGACATGGTACAGAATTAGGTTTGCTCATTTTGTGGGCCTCAGTATCTTTCAAAAGATATTGGGGTGGGTTTCCTGTTATGCTTTTTTTAACCATTACACAGTAATCTAGCTGAAAGAGTACATACATTTCAATACATCCTTTGGTTTTCTCCAGATGTTCTTCACACAGATGGCAATGTTTTATCTATTTTTATACGTGTATTTTACTTTGAGGGGGTAAGAAATTGTCACTAATACAGTAAAAAATATTTCTTTTGGTATGCAAAGTTGTTTTTAATCCTCTGATTGGTCTGGATGGTTACATGTCTTCTTAGAGCATTGTTTTTGCAGGCCTAATGGAGAAAATGTATGCATTTGGGCAAACTAATTGGATTCTAGCTGAGAAGCAACATTTCTGAATACAATCAATAAAGATTTTTGTCATCTAATACTTTAAGTTTTGTATATTGTGCATACTGTAGGTCAGTGTACAATTATTAAAAGTTGATGGAATGCCTCTTGAATGCATTGGGATATCCTGGGATGACATGAAAGACGTTGCCTAGAAAACCAGAGATGAACCTCTGAGCATCTTTTAGGTGTTTTGAGATTATCAGACATTATAACACAAGAAGTTGTCATGGAAATGAAGTTCAATACATAGTGAATAGCCAAGTTAGACAATTACTGGAGATGGCAATGTCAAAATCAGTACAGAATTAAATAACCCTGAAAAATTTCAACCCAAAACTGTGTGGTGTTTTTCCCCCTATGCAAGAAGGATCACTGCATGGTAATAGATGTTTTAGGAAAACAGTCAATAGGTAAATTTCTTTTTAATCTGGATGATAATTTTCCTGCACCAAAACTCCTTGATTTACATCTGGAAACTTCTCAATAACCAGTACCCTGCTTCGATTATTTCAGGTTCTAAATATACTTCTGTTCTCTTATGTTGAGCACAATGTTTGGTGTGCGATATTTTTAAAACTCCATTTCTTGTCTTGATTGGTCTCTTCTATCTGCCAAGGTTTGTTTTGTTGTTATTGGGGTTTTGTTAATTCCCTGTCTCTCCCCCGCCCCTTAATAATGTTTTTGTGTTGCAGTTATTTTAATCCCTGTAGCTCCTGTGGCAGAGCATATTGATTGTTTCCCATCACCACCCTGCATAGGGATTTAGCATTTTATCTCCCTTTGAACGCCTCCATTTCTCTTTGCATCTTTTCCTCCCTCTTTATTAGGAATTATCTGTTTCTTAGGTTTACTCACACTGCTATGGGGCTCTGTAATAACTTGATACTTTTATAATTGTAGCTATCAACTTCAAAAAATCTGCAATCTCTCTTCTTCATAATTTAAATGAAGCCCTGGCATTGACACTCTCAGGGAAGCTGGCTGACATAAATACCACAGCTGTAGGGGTACAGAGCACACATTAATTCTGTCAGAGACAAATAGGGTAACATTTCCACTTGGAAATTCTTTTCCCAAAGCTGCCCACGATTTTCAGTAATTGTGGTTTCCCAACAAACAAAATAAATTAATCTCTTCTTTAGCCCTCTAATATTTGTCTGCTAGCAAGTTTTCCTCTCAGATCAACTGTTTCAGAAAGACACAGTATCCCAGTTTCCATAAAAATTGCTGATTGCTACCTTTTAGAACCAGCACTGTTATGTTAGTTGACAAATACAACAATTTACCAAAAAAAAAAATTAGTTATTTTCAAACACCTACTAATACCAATAATTTTAATTCACTTATATTTAAAACTATACACTCTTTTCCTTTGACCTTGGACGCTCCAGGGCAAGACTCATCCCTGCACAGTGATGAAGGAGGTGCAGCTTACTATATAGAGGGCTGCAAGAGACCCTATAGGGCATTAATGGAGTAAAGATTTTCCCTGACCATGCCTCCACCCCCACCACAGAACACTGCTGTGCTGCTGTAGAGGCAACTCAGAGCTGGTGGTGGAGCTCCACCTGCACCTCTTGGGGAGCCCGACTAGGCCATCTGGCCCCTTTGCCGTTACTGTGCCAGCTAAATTAATGCAAGCTAAGCTAGTGCAAAGTGACCACAAAGCAGAGGTGAATTCCTTCCTCCCTGTATCCCACCTATCTGCTGCAGTCATAGCCTCCTGTCTATTCCCTCATCCTACCTTTCACTGATCTGAAGATGTGCTAATGTAAAACTGGTGTATTAAAGTAGAGAATCAGGTCCAAAGATTGCAAAGTGTTTTAACAAGACAGGGTGTGGTTCTCCAGCCTTGTGTATTCTTTTACACCTGTGTAAAATGCTAGGAAATTAGTTGCAGCTTTCTACACCCTCCTCACAGTCACTTAGCACAGGTGTAAAAAAGGCTACTCAAGATGTAAGGCATCCCCAGTGTTGGCAACTCTGGTTATATTTAGTCTTTCCTCAGCTCCTGGAATCATGTTACTTCATAAGAATCTCAACTTTCATTCCAAAAGTGGCTAGCCCCCATAGTTGCGGAGCAAAGTTTAAGAACATGACCCAACTGCATCCAGAAAGAAAAAAAAATACAAAAATTATTATTTTTTTAATATTCCATGATATTGTAGGGGCCTGACTTAAGATTTTTTGAATGGTTGGATTTGACAATTTTGAAAATCAGGCCTATAAATGTTGCACAATTTTGGCATGAATGTATGCACTTGAATAAAACATTTGACTTCTTTTTGCCTCGTTCATCCCAGCAGAAAAAATGAATAAAATGAGCACAATACTGAGTATCTGATGCCATACCTGAGCTGTGTAGGCTAAAATAAGCTAGGGGGAAAAAATCATTCATTGTCATTCCAATGCCACGGTTAAGACTACCTTGTCATCTTGAATGTATTTTGCAACTTGCATAATTCTGTAATTGCACAGCTTTGTGTTGAGCATAATAGAACAACCTTGAATCATGATGTCTGACAACACAGTCAATTAATTATTTACATGTGGACAAATGCTTGACTATATTCTATTGCCTCTTGATGTACCTTAAGCTCCTTTCGCACATTGCATTCAATAAATTCAAGGCTGTTGATTGTTCCAATGCCTACATGAAGTTAAAGTCCTTTTGAAGAAGGGCACTTGCCTCTTATGCATCAACATTTTCAAACTCTCTGCCCCTGGATACTGTGGAGCTTTACTTTTAACATCACATTTAAAGCTAAGAAGTTGGTGGGGGTTAAATGTTAAATTTTAGTTTGAGACACTGAAGAAGGGCAGCAAACGGGTGTTCAGGATTCAAGGGAGGTTCAGTCATAGTCAGACAGAGACACATAAGCCTATGGACGAAAAAGGTTCAAATGGTTCGGTTTGCTTTTACCTTGGAAACATCAGAACTGTTGGATCTTCTTTGGTTTTGCTTGTATCCTTACTAATGTCCATTGCGAGCTTTCCATCCCCTTTAATTAAGGTCTCAAGATGTGCGGAATCTTAAACAAAATGAGTCCTTCTCTGCAGGGTTTCTCAGATGTTAAAAATAAATGGGTGTTAACAAAAACCAAAAGGTCCAGTTGGGAAAACTTTATTCACACTGGTGGTCAGCACTTACACAAGCAGAGTCCTAATGACTTCAGTGAAACTACTTACATGAGTAGGTGTTCACCAATGTGCATTGGGAGTGAGGGATAGCTCAGTGGTTTGAGCATTGGTCTGCTAAACGTAGCATTGTGAGTTCAATCCTTGAGGGGGCCACTTAGGGATCTGGGGCAAAATCAGTACTTGGTCCTGCTAGTGAAGGCAGGGGGCTGGACTCAATGACCTTTTGAGGTCCCTTCCAGTTCTAGGAGACAGGATATCTCCATTAATTATTTTATTTATTATTTAAAAGTTGCACAGCTTGGCCAAAGAGTTCTTAACACTCTGTATAAAAACCACTTGCCCTCTTAGTTATTAAGGCTTCACTTCCTTGGTACTTATAATGTAATTGTGCTACCAGTTTCCAGTAATCACTATAGTCTTTTCGGAGAGATAAGACCTGATTTTCTTTATAAAAAGAATGGGGGGACCCTTTAATAATAGGAAAATAGTTAGTCCTTCCTCATGCATCACACAGAGACCAAAAAGGATACACCCTGTTTCTTTCATATCTGTGGGTTACCTTGAGCCCAGGGTTTGAGGCGCACAGGGTCCGTACACTGGGGTGAATTTCACCTTTAGGTTGTCTCTATTTCAGCTTGCAAAGTCTAAATAAAGAGTGGTGTTGAGGAAATTGAATCCACCTATTCATAGAACGGCTGAAGAGCTGCCAGTTGGGTCTCAGATTAATCAGCACAGTCTTACGCTGAGAACCAGGTTTGGGGTTGGTTTGTTTTTTAAATAAAATTCAAAGCACAATCCAAAGACACACACAGCTGCTTCTGCAACTTGAAAAATAAGCAAAGAAAACAATGCATGATCAGTTCCCCCATTCTCCACCCACCCTAAGGATACGATACATTCCATACCATACCAGTGAGCAGTGCAGAATGCACATTAATGTACTTCGTAATAATCAAACCAGACATTAAAATCATTTTGCTGTTAGTGTTCAAATGGTTGCTTGCAGTAACGTGGAGGAGTTGTCCTTGTGCAATCTGAATTTCAGAGTGAAATGAAAAGTCTCTAAGATGATTGATGTCTTGGTGACCTTTTCATAAGGATTCATTCTTGAGAACAGATTAATAGGACCAAAGCCTGTCTTCACTGCCCTTTGCAGGGACGTGGAATGCCTAAAAGGCAGCAGAATCACCAAGGTTCCAAAGAATGAGGAAGCCCAATAGGAAGATTCTATATGTCCCTGAACACCTGGGTCCACCACACAGGGCAGAGGCTGTCTGCACCTGCATGCAGGAAAGTTAGAAACAGGGTGAGATGATGGAGTGGACACAGTAACACTACTCCAATGGTCCTAGCTGCCAGAACTTCTACTTGGGTGCGGGGGGAGGTTTCCCTTCACAAGCATCCCATGGTTAGGCTGTCATGAAAAACCATTGAGAGACTACTCATAATCAAATGAAATAGTTTTAATTGTTATTGCACAGGATTTTTCAAGTGTCACAGAGATCTACTAATTTCTACTAGATTAACATCACAGCTAGAGCAAATACTGCAAACAAAAATTGCAGCTATTCATTTGAATTTTTAATCCAATTTGCTTTATCTTTGTTTGTATTTGTCATAGGGTAAGATGGCCCTTTAAGGTTTAGGGCTCAGCTTTACCTATAACAGGTTTGGTGCCAGCCTCCCCAGGTGAAGGGAATGGCACCAAGGGTCATGTGATGATAGCAGGTGATTAGAATCCAGGCTTGCAGGAGACTGTAAGTGCGGCCTGTATTCCACTAGTGAGTTTGGGGGTAGGGGCTTAGTAATAGCTCCTTAGAGTTGCAAGGAAACCTGTTGAGTGACAAGCTATAGCTGAATAGCCTGCAGGGTGAGAAACTACAGGGGAGGGCTCTAAAGGACCATACACCTGGAGAGAGGACTATAACAAAGGGGAAGCCTTTGTAAAGAACTGACAAGTGTTTGGAACCTAGGGGAAAGGCTATATGAATGCTGAAGACAGTCCTTTCAATTTATAACAGACTGAGTGAGGGGCAGAGGTTTGGAAGGATCTGAGTGTTCTATTATGGTAACAAACCACGCCTAGAAGGGGAGTATTAGTGGTTGACCACTAAGTGTGGTGGTTTGTGTAATGTAAAATGGAAGGCAAACTGAGGCAGCAGCATGGCCCAAAGCCAGACTAAGCCCTGTGACAGTGCCCCTCTTGTGTTCACTTTCCATAAATATTCTAAGGAACAGACTTCACTTGTGTGAATACTCAGAAAAGGTGAATTTTAAATCTAAATGGTTGAATAGTCACTGAAAGCAAATATCTGATTGTATAACTAAATTATACCATTGTTGGTCTTTACATAAATCATCCTGTCATGGAACTAGAAGTAATACCCCAGGCTTTGTGTAACTAACTAATACAGAATGAATTTCAGATTTTGAATATTCACAGTGAACTGTTTGCAAACTTCTGTAGGCCAAGAATTATTCACTGAAGCAATACATGAATAAATCTAAGAGGAATGCAACTTGTTTGGGCACAAAAAGGCAAAATTCCTCAAATTATTCATTATGAATTATCCATCCAGCTCTAATCAGGACAACTGAACATTTAAAAAATCAACAATGCAAATTTCAGTTAGCATAATTCTCCAAGTGCAATCATTCATGTGTTTTTATTCTTGATAAATAGTCTGAGTGTTCAGAACAGTGCTGCCTTCCCAGGAGGTATGTGTTAAATGATAAACATAAAACCAATCACTTCCAGGCTCTTCAAACCAGGAGCAAAATAGAGGAAACTTGCAGTTGTTAATCAGTACATTGGAATCGGTGCTTCAGCCTATTAATATTCACTAGTGCAATTTCAAGTGCTTTGTTTTCTGTGTTATGTGGCATTTGATGACTCCATAGCAGAGGAGATGTTTAAAATAGTTCAGATGTAACACCCCATTAGAAAGAATATGTTTAGACAGACAATGTTGATAGATTTAAAAAAAAAAAAAAAAAGGAATATTAAGGTTGTGCACCAACCCATGAAAGAAAGGGAATTCTTCACAACAAAACAGGCATTTATCACATATTTCCACAACATAGGGGCAAATCTTACCATTATTTCCATGCCCCTAGAAAAACCCTGGCAGAAAAGCAGTGTGATTCTGCAGGAAAAGGTTTAGGTTTAGTGAGTAGGTGGGCAAATTATTGTACTCCTTGCATGGTGTGGAGCCCTGCTCTGCAGGAGATCTTTCTCCAAGGGCTAGGAGAACCAAGCCCAGGAAAAGATCTGGGTTGTGGCAGAGGATTATTTGATAAGAAGATTCCTTTAGTTCTCCCCTGTTTCTCCCTACAGGACAGTCCCATAAGAGGTGTCATAGGCTACCCTAGCCACTAGGTTACAGTAGCCTCTGTGGGAAGGCTCCATTGTCACTCCACCCTCTGAACCACAAATTCCTCCCTGTTTCCTGTCTCATCAGCAAAGAAGGACATCCCCTGTGCCAGCTCAGCTGCATTGGCACAGTGGTTTGGGAGCAGGGCCACAGCTCTGTGCTTTCCCTCACCCACTTGCTCCAGAGTGAAGTAAATAGGCATGTAGTGCCCGCTATCCGGAGTGCCTAGATCCAAGGTCTGAGTAGCTCCTCTAGTATGTTCTTATGGTCCTGCAAGAGTGTGTGATCCATGATATAGGCCTAGCCATAAGCCATTTAGCCAATGCCATCTGGTATCTAGGAATTGAAGAAGATATAGCTTGATTTTTCACTATGTGTGCTTACTTTTAAGGGCTTGCATCAATACAGTTTCTTCCAATGTAGTGTGTATATGTGAATATTTTCAAAAAAGAGGTCGGTATTGACTTATATGACTCATCTGACTCATTGGGGCTACTTGAAAAATGTAGGTGGGTAACAAGGTAACTTCATCTAGCTTGTCTCTGGAAAACTGCAGGTTTAATGTGCAGCATACAAATTTGGTGTAGTACTGTATTTTTATTGTTCTAATTTACGGTCGCTAGCATCAAAGGGGGGGAAGAGTAAAACAGAGAGAGGAGATGAAAAAAGTGAAATTTGCATTTTCTTTCTTCCTCTTGATAATCCTTGTGTCAAAAAACACATGATATTTTTGGAGGATGGATCAGCAGTTCACACATGAAATACAGGTCCCTATTTCTTGTACATGCCATACATGTTCAAGGTTGTAGTTTTCAGCTAACCAGTTGACAGTGTGGGGTGGAGGGAACAGGAAAAGGGTGTCAAAATCACCCAGTTGGCTTTTGAAGGAGAAAGTAATGGCCCTGTCCAAAGTCACTAATTATAATAATAACTTAAAGCAGGTGGAGGAGTGAGCTTGAACCATTTTTCTCAATTCCCTCTCCACTCTCTTCTCACTCCTCAGTGTCAGATTCTTTAACTTTTTCCACAACTTGCTGGTAAATAGTCTGGGCTGAAATTAGGTGTACAGCAAAGGGTGTTACCATCTGCTGCATGTCACTAGTTCTTGATGGCCCAACAGCAGTTATTTTTGAGGCTGTTTATTAATTTCCAGGGGATGAGGATGAAGGGCCTCCAGTGCCACCGTCAGTAGTTTTCAATATTTGCTACTTTTCTTAGGTTGACAGTCAGCATTGCCATAATGCTGTTTTTCACAAGCACGGTAACTCAGCGATGCTCATCTCAAGCACCAATAGCCGAAGAAGAGGCAGTAACATACGAATCGAGTTTAGGTTTGTTTTATGGCCAGTGTGTCTCCCTTCAATATAACTGTGGATAATTTTCTCCTTTGTGACTCTTCTTTCTCTCTCTTTCATTATATTTGGCACTTGAATCGGAGCGTGGCTGGTGAGATGAACTATCACTCAGACATGAAGCAAAATATATGCCAGTTTCAACTACAAACTTAGGCTAACAGCAAGTTGTTGATGTATAGTAGCCTAGGTAGCTTGTTGCATGCTAGAAAAGATAGCACAATCAAGCAAAATAATAGTTATAGTAATTGTGAGGGTCCCTAGATCTTTTTTGTCCTGGTATTTTTATTGTTTAAATATAAAGAAATAAAATAAGTAAAGTATTCTGATTAACACAGGCTGGATTTTCAAAGGAGTTTGAAGGAATTAGATGCCCAAATTGAATGGGATTTAGACACTTAAATCCTTTATGCTCCTTTGAAAATCCCAACCCCAGTGATTTGATCTCTAGCATGAAGTGGTAATGAGATCAGCTGCTATGCCCAGTGCAGTGTGTTGCATGTTTACGGAATGTTTCATTAACATCTAATGTAATGTAATCTCTTTCAGTTAGTTTTTAGGGTATCCATTATTGTAGCATCTAGGCACAATCATCCATGCTTTTTGTCATCCTCATGCTCACCCAGCATTAAACTTAGAATCACAAGATATCTTAATTGTCATCTGACTTGGACACTCTATTTTCATTCTCCCATTAAAAGCATCTCCAGCAAGGATGGAGTAGGTAAATCGTATGAGTTGCTCAGCATATCTGATTATGATCCAGCTAATTGGCTCTGATAATGTAGGAGGAATTCCTTTAAAAATATCAGCTGGAGCCCTGAGTTACCTTTCTGACGTCTTCCATCACACATGGTTGAGCATGTTCTACCACACATGATTGAGCATGCTGCCCACTTAAGCTGGTGAGACACTCATCTACAAATTAATTAAAATTGTATGTTAGACTAAAATTTTCATCAGAAGTGAACCTTGTATGAAAGGTTCACTAAGGTCAGCAATTAAACGAGTTGGGGAAAGTCTATATCTATTGTGTTACAGTCAAACTTCCAGTTATTCAGCTACCATTAAATTCAGGATTCTTGTCTTCACTTTGAAGACCTACTCAAGTCTGACCCTCTTTATATGTCAGCTCGTGTCGCACAGCATCCCCCACGCTTTTGCTCTGTGACTGATGCCTTCTTTGATTCCTCATTGGTCTGTTCCTCCTAAACCTACCTGTCTCCATGCTACGCCTTATGGTTAGAATGCTCTTCCTGGACTGATCTGTAGGGCAAATACCCTCTCCTACAAAGTTCTCCAAAAGACGTCTTCCATTGCATCTACATGAAATATGTAGCTCATGAGGGATTGGTTGGGGGGCAGTCAAGTAGAGTTGTCTACAACCTCTCCATTATTGACCCAGTGAAAAAGCTGTGCTCCTCTTGAATACTTGGATGCCTTCACAAAGAGATAAGGCATTCTAATACTATAGAGGACAACCTCCAGACCAGATAAGACTTAGCCCAAGCCTGACTGATTTCAGACCATGCTGCTAAACTCAAATTCCTGAAACAGCAGAAGTCAAAGAATGGCAACAACAGTAAATGTGAAAAACAAACAACACTAAAATAATTAAGATGCCAAACCAGGGAGAGGCAAAAAGGAAAGTCAACTATTGAGTCCTCTGTGAACACCTCTGTGCAAAGGTTAATTAATATGATACTTAGAGTATTATACTAATGGCTTTCCTAGAAACACCTAAGCTAGATATCAAATATCTGTAATCACAATAAACGTGTGTTTCAGATAGATAGGTAAGACACTTCTATTTATCTGGATTTTTAAAAACTGTCCTCATCCTTGCAAACTAGGCATACAGACATTAAACATGAATAAATTACATTAAGACAGATGAGATAAAATTAAATGGAAAACATTCATAGGCCATATCGCTGCAGTGAGAGACAGGTGGACATGTCCAGTCTATTCTGTAATTCACAGGCCTGCAACACTGGATGCTTTAGCCTTACACAAAAGGCCATTCTATTCTCAAGAATAGACTGGCCTGCTAAGGAGCTTTCCATAGCTTTCTGCAGCCTGAATAGCTCAGAAGGCCATAGAAGAGAATGGAAAAGGGAAACATTAGCATGTACCAAATTGGGGGCCACATCCTCAACTGGTGCAAACCAACATAGCATCATTAACTTAAATGGAGATCCCTTGACTTAAACAAGCTCAGGCAGGGCCGGCTCCAGCGTTTTTGTCACCCTGAATTGCCGCTGCTTTATCCTTCAGCGGCAATTTGGCGGTGGGGACTGAGGGACCCGCCACCAAAGAGCCGGATGTGCCGCCCCTTTCCGTTGGCCGCCCCAAGCACCTGCTTGGAGTGCTGGTGCCTGGAGCCGGCCCTGAGCTCAGGATCTGGCCCCAAGAACTGTCACTAAATTAAACCCAGAAAGACTAAGGGTGTCACAAAAGTGTAGTCTCTACATACAGTAGCTACTGAGAGAGAGAAAAATAACTACTAATACCCATCAATCTCACACACACAAAGTATGCAAAATGATAAGCTCTGTTTGCTAATCCCTGACTATTGCAAATGAAGATAAGTAATCCTTCTCTAATCAGATCTGTATGAGGTTTCTATTTTTTCATAATAAAGCATTTATGTTACAGATGCCCTGACAGATTTTACCATCTTGCCATTTTATTGATTCTTAAATAGGAAAGCTATCATAATTCTGACTGCTTCTCATGAGGAGACTAATTAGATTATTTGATTGTCTGGTTCATCAAAACAGGAAATACTTAAGTGTCACAGCTGGTCTCAGACTAAATAGCTTGTACCAAGATTTTAAATGAAAACAATTCCATTTTCACTGGGTAAGCATTTCATAAATGGCTAGACAGTAAAAATTATCAAGACAACAGATATCATCGGATGACTGCAAAGGAAGTCTAAACAGCACCAGTGCTCATGGATTTATTTTCACTTGCTCTTCTTATTACTGTCATGCAAGAAGATTTTGTATAATAAACAGTCTTTAAAAATTTCAGACAGTTTTTTATATTTCCAGTAAAGACTTAAGATTAACTTTTAAAGACTCGGAAAGAGGTGATTTCTACATTTTAACTGATTCGCCAACTCCTGTTACTGATGCAACCTTTGCAAATTGTGTCTGTTACTACACGTGATCCTGCTTTAATGAAAATGAAACATCCTCCACAGACTGAACCCAACTCCATCATCTCTGCTTCTCACCTCCCATCTTTCTCTCTCCAAATTTGTGAGTCTGGAGGGATCTCGTTCACTCTTTAGCATGCACACATCTCTATTGGTTCACAGTATAAAAATCAAACCATGGTGAAAAGAAGAAAAATTTAAATGCGTACATTGTGCACCCTAACTCAGTATAAAACACACATTGTCTTACACCTACACATGTGATGTCAATGGGAAATTTGTTCATTTAAAGGAAAAGTTGCATCCTGTTTGCTCATCTCAGCAATCTGACAGTTAATATGGAATGAAATCCCCTCCCTCTTCTTCCCCCAGGGCCAACACAAGGTCTGTGCGCTTAAGATCCACTTAAGGCCTCAAAATAGCTGTGTGACCTTGGACACATCATTTCTATGCCTCATTTCCTCCCATATGTAAAGTGGGGATAATGGTTCATATCTTCCTTTGTAAAGTACTTTGAGATCCATAGACAAAAAGTGTTATGTAAGAGCTACGTACTATTATTATATAATAACTAAGCTATGGAATGATGGTACAACACTAGTCTTTACAGGCTGTAACATAGTTCTGTAATATGTTGACAGACAACATTCAAATTATGTGGTAACACTGTTCCCTCATGGTAAATGTTACTGTTCAGATGAGCCCTGCAGCACTGTAAGAATTGAAAGGTTGCTCCATTGACCTTTTTTCTTTAACTTGTTGATGCTATCCTCTCTTGTGTGTTTTGATTTTTGTTGTTTGCCTAGAGAAGAAAATATAATAAAGGTTCACCATGCAATGCAATTTATAGCTGTATTTAGATTGGTGTTATGTTCTTCCTCTCTTTGTCCTTATCAAAATCCAGAAGTCCTTGTAACTTTGCCCATCAGTTTGCACAAATTGCCCTTTCTAACCTAATCCAATTTATTTGTCTTTAACGAGTTTGGCCATAGGCCTCACAGCTTTTTGGATAGAAAGCTAGAGCTGGAGACTTTGATGTGGGAAAGTATTATTTTTTATTGCAGAATTGTCTCTTTGAAGTGAAATGAATCAGTAGATGAGTCATGAACTATAAAAAACAACAGCTACTTTCTTCTGAACTTGACCTAACTTCAGGAGTATTGTAGTGTACAGCAGGGGTTCTCAAACTGGGGGTCATGACCCCATGGGGGGTCATGAGGTTATTACGTGGGGGGGTCGCGAGCTGTCAGCCTCCACCCCCAAATCCCGCTATACCTCCAGCATTTATAATTGTATTAAATATTTTAAAATGTGTTTTTAATTTATAAGGGAGGGGTCATACTCAGAGGCTTGCTGTGTGAAAGGGGTCACCGATACAAAAGTTTGAGAAAGTGTGTACAGAATAACAAAGGATACAAAAGTGATACATGTAGTACTTTGAGGGGCTTAGCATTGTCAATGTTATTTTCAATGATCTACCTCTTTCAAAATTGTAATTATTTATCCTAGTATAAATATTTACTGAGTATCTATTCAGCAACTCTGAAAATAAGCCAATTGTTTAATGCATATATAAAGACTTAGGTGGCTAGCTATAGACACCAAACTTTGAAAATTATGATCCATATGTCTGGCTGATTTTTTTTTAACCTATGGTTGTTACAAGTAACACTTAACATGGCTATCCCTGAAAGAGATTTGAGACAAAACACTTCATGATTTTGTTTTCATTTATTTCCTCTACATTTGAGAGTAGTTTGTCAATTTCCTGTTTTGGCTACAGTCACCTATGCAGTTCACATGAATAGCATTACTCATGCACATTAGTGTTTGCAGATCATGGCCTTTCTTTTATGTGGGCCTTTCACTCAACCAAATATATGGTGGTGTTTTTTAAAGGAGGTGGGTGGAATATGGTTGTAAAACCACACAAATTGGCAGCATACTCAGAAGTCATTTTGTACTTAAATCTTTTTTGACTAGATTTTCAAATTTAGGGTGTCCCTTGAATTGGCAGAATATCACAAATCTTGTTGTCAGCAGTGATTGAACTTGGAACCCATGGATCTAAAAGCATAAGCTTTTGTTAAAAGACAAACCTCTGAAGTTTGTAGTGACTCAACCCTGCATGTGATTCAGCCATTAGTGGGGGCTGCAGAGCCACACGGGGTAAGTAGGCTGCAGTAGCACTTCCTGTATGCTGAAACTGTAACCTTTGTTATTCCTCAGCATGCTGGACCTCTGCTTCCAGCTTCACCTTTTGTTTCCTGCTGTATAGTCTCCTTTTCTTCTATATTCACTTTAATGGAAGAACTCCCTATGGGGAGAGAGAAGATGGAAGAAAGAGCAGGAACAAGAGTGTAATGGGGTATACAAACCCTACACTGGAAAGGGAAGAGTTAAAGAGCTACATTGGTCCCTGGCAGCTCTCATCCTGCCCCACCTGCAAAGCATGCAGGAGGAGCTTAAAGGGGAGCTGAGTAGCACAGTAATAGGCAGACAGTAGAGATGAGTTGACATATGCTCTGAGCTTCTGGGAAGGAGCACAGCACAGCACGAGTGCCTACTGCCTGGCTGTGACAGCTTGGTCAAACCAACAGAGAAGGGACTTGAGACTCTCAGAAGGTCTGAGACTTTACATTTGATTTCACTTATTTATAGTCTTTACTTTACCCACTGGGAAAAGAGGGGACTGGCAGGAAGTGATCCAGGAGGCAGCAATATTCACTTCGGGGTGAGGGATTTAGCTGTTTACCACTGGGCCCTGGATTGGAAGGTGGAGAAAAGGGTGGGCCCAAGTTCATTTACCAACCCCTAGCCAGTGCTGGAAATAGTAGCCTATCCCTGATATGGGGAATCCAGTTGAGACAAGATGCTGCAGGCAGAAGTATCAAGATCATGAGCTCTTGATCCATTGGCAACCCAGAACTCCTTGCTTAACCCAGAAGCCTAAGTGCATTGTTAGACTACTTATGTATCCCCAAAATGAGTGGACATAAATATGTGGCCTGGCAAGAAGGCTAAGTCACAGAAGGGGCAGACCACTGAAGAGTTCAAATAGCTATGAACACGGGTGCCAGGAAAGGCTCTGACCTTGCCTGACCAATAGGCAGTACCTGCGGTGAGTGATCCCATCCAAAGGAGATATCAAGATTCTTTTCGAATGTATGACACTGTCTCATAAATGGTCAGAATATCCCATCAGTCCAGTGTGATTACAGAATTTGCCATTTCCACCAGCTTCATTGTGGTGCAAAAGGCAAAGGTGCATTATATTTTTACCAGTGTGTAAAGGGATTATTAGTAGTATTATATTGGTTGGCTGGGTTTTTTTGCACAACTGCAAGATGAGTCGCAAGAAGAAAAATGTCACTAAAAATATCTACCTCTCACCATGGGTCTGAGTAACAATAGCAAGTTAAACATGAAGATCATGTTCTTAGATTATTTGAAATAAATGATCTATTTGCAGTGTCTTGCTCATCATATTCCTTGTGCTCCCTGGATGATACCTTGCTTTGTTCTTCTGTTATCACAGAGCATTGCTCCTGATATTTCATAAATTAATTCCACCTCATTGCATGCATTCATGTCCTATTTCTATTGAAGTATTTCTACTCATGTCTTAATTACTGGTGGTACTTTTCAATTTCTATTATTTTACTCACAGGGAGATGGTAATACATCGCAAAAATTCAAAGGCAGAAGAAACATATGGCTGAAGTATTATTATGCATTGTGGTAGTACTTAGAGGCCCCAAATTGAGACTGAGGTCCCACTGTGTTTTGGCACTGTATAGCACAGAAACAGACAGCTCTTTGCTACTGTGTGCATTTCAATTGAAATGATAATAAAATTCATATGGCTATTTTCAGGATCCATGCCTTAATAACAGTTTGTCCTCTACAGGAGAGATTTTTACTTTCAAAGAAAGTTTGGTATCTATCTGTCCTTGGAGCCTTTGAAAATCTCCCCCAGATAAACTCTTACAGTCCATACACTCCCTCAGTAACCCCCTGGGGCCAGGATTGTACTCCCAAGTGTGAAGTTAACAATGTGTATAACTCAATGGTTCTGAATATCTTCAAAATTATTTTATATTACACAGATAAAAGTTGGGTGAGGAAAACGGCAGGGGGAGATGTTCATCTGGTTAAGGAGGAGGAAGGAATAGAGGACAATGCTTATAGAAAGCTATAATTTATGGCAAGATCAAGTCATTTTTGCACTGCTCCAGTGGTGCAAAGGGGACTTAAATCTGCCCTAATGGGGTCGTTGGGTATTCCCTTGATGGGGTTGGAAGGAAACCACGTGGTTGCCAAGTTACTTACATACCACCTGCTCTCCCATGGAACAAGGGCATGCTGGGGACAAGGCCACATGAAGAAACCACAATGCAATGATGGTGTCTGTGTTGCTCTTTACATTACAAAATCTCAATACCAGAGAGATTAATAAGACTGGGACTTTTCAGCTTTGAAAAGAGATGCCTATAGGGATATGATAGAGGTCTATACAATCATGACTGGTGTGGATAAAGTAAATAAGGAAGTGTTGTTTACTCCTTCTCATAACACAAGAACTAAAGGTCACCAAATGAAATTAATAGGCAGCAGGTTTAAAACAAACAAAAGGAAGTATTTCTTCACACAATGCACAACCCGTGGAACTCTTTGCCAGAGGATGTGGTGAAGGCCAAGACTATACCAGGGTTCTAAAAAGAACTAGATAAATTCCTGGAGGATAGGTCCATCAATGGCTATTAGCCAGGATTGACCAGGATGGTGTCCTTAGCCTTTGTTTGCCAGAAGCTAGGAATGAGCAACAGGGAATGGATCACTTGATGATAACCTGTTCTGTTCATTCCCTCTGGGTAAGGCTACATGCCTGTCATGGAGGTCATGGTTTCCATTACTTTCTGTGACCTCCGTGACTTCTGCAGCGGTCAGTGCAGCTGGCTCTGGGGCTGCTCTAGCAGATCAGGTAGCCCCTGGGCCAGCCGTTCCAGCCGCTGCTGGGGCAGTTTGGGTGTGGGAAGAGGCTCAGAGCTGGGACAGAAGGTTGGGGTGCGGGGTGGCACTTACCTGGGTGAGTCTCCCCGGAAGTGGCAGACATGACCCTGCAGCTCCTAGGAGGAGGGGCCAGGGGGCTTTGTGCACTGTCCCTGCCCACAGGCACCACCCTCGCAGCTCCCACTGGCTGCAGTTCCCGGCCAATGGGAGCTGTGGAGCCTGTGGCGGGGGCAGCATGCGGAGTTCCCTGGCCTTCTCTCCCACTAGGAGCTGCAGGGACATACGGAGCCTGGTAGGGAACCTGCCAGCCCCGCCACCCCTCTCCCACTCCCCCAGCACCAGTGGGGGTCCTGGGCCGCACACAGGCACCTGGCCCCTCCTCTCAGCATCAGCAGAGGTCTCGGGCCACCCCCCGCCCCAGAGCACCTGCAGCACCCCAGACCAAGTTTTAGTTAGGAGTATATAGTACAAGTCATGGACAGGTCATGGGCCATGAATTTTTGTTTACTGCCCGTGACCGGTCCATGACTTTTACTAAAAATACCCATGATTAAAACATAGCCTTACCTCTGGGGCACCTGGCATTGGCCACTGTCGGAAGACAGGATCCTGAGCTAGATGGACCTTTGGTCTGACCCAGTATGGCCGTTCTTATGTTACCATTGGTTTAAAAAAGTACTACGTGACACATATACCCATATCTCATAGTTCAGTCAAGAGTATAGACTATGTTTGCTTTCAGGGTAGGGCTAATCAAATAAATGCTTGTTTCCTTTCAAACATTAACATTAAAAACACCTTCAAAAGGATCCAATTTTCAGTAGTGCACAAGAATTTTTGGCTGTACCTAATTTAAACAATGTTCCCTCTAAACCCAGATTTTCACACACAAATAATTCTCTGTATGCGCAAAGCAGGGGTTGTACACGGTCATAGATACAGGGCTAGCTAGGATCCTTCTCTGGATCCTCCAAGTGCACCCTTCCAGATGACAGGGCCACTGCCTTTGCCTCCCTCAGCATGGAATCTCACAATTTGCTTTCTCTTATACAGGATTCCCAGGCTGCAGCCTCCTCTTTATTTCCTGTGATTACTCAGCAGGCCTGACTCCTGGTCTCTCCTCTGGGACTTTGACCAGCTGTTAACATGCAGTGCCCAGGCAGCCTTCTCCAAAACAGGTATTGCTTACTGATCAATAGTAGGAATACAGTTCTGCACAAAAGAGTGAGGAGTTTCATGTACTGTGCAGTACACACACACACAAACACATCTAGCTTATTCTTGCTCTCCTTCTCTCCCTCTCCCCGCAATCCTCCATAGCAGCCATGAAGGTCCAAGTTAGCCAGACTCAACCACAAGAACTGTCTCTCTAGGATCGCTCTCTAGCAGGCCACTTTTTAACTGCTTAGTGTCCATCTGATCTTTAGGTTCCAGCCTTGGCAGGAGAGAGGGGTAGCTGTAAATGGGCCCTTTACAGTTAATGGCTTAGCCTTGTTTGTTGGAGAAGTCATTTAGCTGCAACCATTGTCTGGCATTCCTGGTTGTTTTTTCTAACCCTCTGCTCTTAAAGTGAACTAACCTATGCATCCAGTTTCCACTCACCCAGTATAGCTATTTCCCCTACCCACAACTGGACCATCATATAAAATATATAGTACTTAGGGCTGTTGATTAATTGGTTAACTCACGCGATTAACTCAAAAATTAATCGTGATTAATTGCACTGTTAATAGAATACCAATTGAAATTTATTAAATATTTTGGATGTTTTTCTACATTTTCATATACATTGTATTGTAATTGAAATCAAATATTTGCAATGTAAAAATGATAAAATAGTATTTTTCAATTCACCTCATACATGTACTGTAGTGCAATCTCTTTGTCGTGACAGTGCAACTTACAAATGTAGATTTTTTTTTGTTACATAACAGCACTCAAAAACAAAACAATGTAAAATTTCAGAGCCTAAAAGTCCACTCAGTCCTACTTCTTGTTCAGCCAATCGCTAAGACAAACAAGTTTGTTTACATTCATAGGAAATAATGCTGCCCTCTTATTTATAATGTCAGCAGAAAGTGAGAACAAGCAAGCATTTGCATGGCACTTTTGTAGTTGGCATTTCAAGGTATTTACGTGCCAGATCTGCTAAACGACCGTATGGCCCTTCATGCTTCGGCCACCATTTCAGAGGAAAATGCTTCTATGCTGATAACACTCGTTAAAAAAATGTGTTATTAAATTTGTGACTGAACTCCTTGGGGGAGAATTATATGTCCCCTGCTCTGTTTTACCTCATTCTGCCACATATATCATGTTATAGCACTTTCAGATAATGACTCAGCACGTGCTCATTTTAAGAACATTTTCACTGTAGAGTTCACAAAACGCAAAGAAGGTACCAATGTGAGATTTCTAACTAACCCAAGGTTTAAGAATCTGAAGTGCCTTCCAAAACCTGAGAGGGACGAGGTGTGGTGCATGCTTTCAGAAGTCTTAAAAGAGCAACACTCCGCTGCAACTTCAGAACCTGAACAACCAAAAAAGAAAATCAACCTTCTGCTGGTGGCATCTGATTCAGATGATGAAAATGAACATACACTGGTCTGCACTGCTTTGGATTCTTATTGAGCAGAACCCATTATCAGCATGGACACATGTCCATTGGAATGGTGATTGAAGCATGAAGGGACATATGAATCTTTAGGGCATCTAGCATGTAAATATTTTGCGATGCTGGCTACAACAGTGCCATGTGAATGCCTGTTCTCACTTTCAGGTGACATTGTAAACAAAAAGCGGGCAGCATTAGCTCCTGCAAATGTAAATAAACTTGTTTGTCTTAGTGATTGGATGAATAAGTAGTAGTACTGAGTGGACTTACAGGTTCTAAAATTTTACATTGCACTCAAAAATAAAACAGTTTTTTTGTACATAATTCTACATTTGTAAGTTCAACTTTAATGATAAAGAGATTACACTACAGTTCTTGTATTAGGTGAATTGAAAAATACTATTTCTTTTGCTTTTTTACAAGGCAAATACTTGTAATCAAAAATAAATATAAAGTGAGCACTATGTACTTTTTATTGTGTTATTGAAATAAATATATTTGAAAATGTAGAAAACATCCAAAAATATTTAAATAAATGGTATTCTATTATTGTTTAGCAGTGCGATTAACCACAATTTATTTTTTTAATTGCTTGACAGTCCTAATAATACTCACAGATTAATGCAGAGCAGTTCCACATCCCACACACCCCCACGTGCAATGGAGTTGATGTGGAAAGATATAAAAGGATAGCTTACTTTGAGAACTTTTGGTAATCAGGGCCCAGATGTAACCTCATGACACAAGGTTTTACAGAGAATCAAGCAAGGCTCTTCCACTCAATAAAGATCTGCCAATTGAGTCATCATGACTCTTATAACAGTTTGGATAATTTATATTTAATATATATTTCCCAGAGGGAATGAACAGAACAGGTTATCACCTCTATCAATAATTTATATTTATATACAGGTGTAAAATGGTAAGTAGTCTCAAATGATGTGTTAAGGTTGATGAACACAATACCCAGAGCATATTTGCAGCTGTCATCCTTGTATCTCCTGAATTATCACCACGTCTTGGAAGCAATTTTTCACAGCTTTTTCTTTACTGTCCTTGCCATCTACATAGACTGAAAACTTATGGAAAGAGAAAAAAGCACATTAGACTGCTACTTCACTTCTAAATAAAGTTTTATCTTCTCATAACAGAAGCTTTGTAGTGTTAGTGGATAGTTTCAACAGGAGCTCATATCACAATCAACACCTAGAAATATAACTATTCCAGAAAGTATCTGAACAGTATAAAAGATTTTATTTATTAGATTTTAAAAATATAAGTAAAGGTCATATGATAATTTGACATTTCAAAATCATATTCAATCCTTCAGCTTCATAAAAATGTTTAACTCATTAATTCTAAATATGAAGATAGCTTTAAATGACTTAATATTCCCTTTATGAGCTAAGATTTTTATGTAATTGTATAATTCTCAAAGGATCCTAAGCACTGAGCTTCTGCAATTCTTCCTCCAATAAACCTTCATATTTTGATAATAAAAGGATATGCCAATTTAAAAATCTCACTTGTCTGAAAATGGCCTACTGTACTTCTAAAGGCCTAATATTGCCACAAGTGAAAATTAGAAAGAAAAATATTCTTCAGTGTATGTTTTGTTCATTAGACAGCACTCTGCATAAAGTCAGCATTCCTTGTTGCTGTGTTGAGACCCATGCAAACAACAAGAAAGAGGAAAACCTTTTAAAAATAGGAAAATGATGACAAAACAACATTTGTCAGGAAAACTAAGGGGCACACAATACATAGGCAGCTGCTGTGTATCACACCGAATTGAATTAAATTCATATCTTGTGCTCCTTTATGTATTTCCAACTGTTCTGTCATTTTATGCCTAGGTTGCAAGCTCTTTGGGCCAGGGATTGTCTTTTTATTCCATGTTTGTATAGGGCCTGGCACAATAGGCCGGGGTTCCTTTCGCTATCATCACAATACATAATAGTACCTGTAATTGCTTTTTTAAAAAAAAGAGTAACTAGATTTCAAGTTGACAGAGGTCCACTTAAATTCATTTGATTTTACTCTGCTCTGAATTTTCAATGTGCATCAGATATTTGTATGGACAACACAACTGGCATTATAGAAAGATTTGGCAGCTGCTAAGAGACAGATTGAAACTTTTTGCAGCCAGGAAAGTGTGGGAAGCAGTTTGGGATTATGGGACAAACATAATAGCTGGCTATTTCTGCTGAAATAATCACTGACAATATCAGTGTCGTTAGGTTTCAGAGTTAACTGTTCACTGAGAAAATGAGGGCAACTCATGCCTTGTTAATGCCATTGTTTTAGATTGGCTGCAGACTCAGAAGACAATACATCTGTTTACACTGGTTCATGTTTGGAAGTATTTCTCCACACCCATAAGGACTAGGAATGTAGTGGTTTTTTTAAATAAATTTTTGACTCCGCCACATAAGACCTGATCATGGATAAATCACTTAAGCCTAATCTTTCAACTTTTGGCAGATCTGATTTTTGAAGATGAGCTCATGGTGCATCTGCTGAGTTCAACTGGAACTCTGGGTCCTCATCTTCTAAAGATCAGGTCCCAACTCTCTTTAGATGGAACCCTGAAATTGAGAGACATCAAAAACTAGTTGACATTTTAAAAATGAAGGTGCCAGCTCTGTGCAGGTGGACTGTGGCACCCATCTGGACTCCACAGATTTCAGTGCGGGTTCCCGCTGGTCCAGAGCTCTGCCTGCCTGGAGGCAATAGGAGGATTAGGCCCTCAGACTGTAATCTCTAGGGGTGAAAATATGTTCTGTGCCTACAAGAGGTGCAGCACAAAACAACCTCTGTGGGGCCTATGGTGGCTTTATGATACCTTTTGACTTCTCCGTATTCTGGACTGCTATGGCACCCAGAATAAGTCCACACAGCCCTGGAAGGCAGCCTCAGTTATAGCAGCCTGTTGCCAGCTGCCTATGGGTAGTAGCAGCATCTCAAATACCCAAAATGCTAGGTGCTGTAGCCCTTCCCCCAACACACCCTTCTCACCATTAACTCCATGGCACCACACCCCCTTGCTGGTGCTTGTAGAGGAGGCTTTTTAGAACTGCACAAGAAGTCTCACAGCCCTGGTACCATGGAGCTTATTTAATTACATGTTTATAAAAAAAAGTCTCATGAGATTCTCAGTTTGGGAGCTGCTCTAGACATTCTGAGTTTTATATAGCATTTATTTCCTCTTGTAACCCTTGACATTCAACTATCTTAAAACCATATTCTCCACTTACTCTGTAAGCAAAGCTCCCATGATATCAATAAAAGTTTTGCATAAACATTTTGCCCTTAATGATTAACACAGAACAATGTTTTTTTAACTAAGAATTTAGCTTCCTAAGGGAAGCCTAAACAAACCCAGGGAAAATGTAATATATACACATAGACATATTAAATGCCAATTATATATATTGTACATACTTAGCTTTTTCCCCCTTACACTTTGGACAATTAGAAACCCATAACTATTATTTAGTACTATAGCCAATAGAAGGTTTTTGCCTACTGGTAGGATTATAACAGCTTGCACTTCATTGTTGAAATATTTGCGTACATTTTTTGTTTTAACTGTATCTAGTGTAAAAACAACCATTATTTCAGCTTTGCTAAGTCTACTGCCCAAATAAAGAAAAAAAAATTGAAATTGAACCACAATATAAACTATAACAGAGAAATTAAAAACCTGTGAATAATACACTGACAAAACAAATTGAATTTAAAAATCATTGTGTTCAAGTTACAAAAGAGACAACTTGTGAACATCAGGCTTTGGTTAAAAACAATCAAAAGTTTATTTAATTTGAGGTGTATGATTTATTTTGCTCCTTGTTATCAATAATGGCAATTTATCTTCCGAGGATCACTTTGCCTCCAATGTTGCATACAAACAGCAATGTTTCATTAAAAACAGTTATCTTTTTCATAGTAAAACCTAAGGGAAGCAAAGGACATATGCAGTATATCATTCTAAAAATAATTTAATTATTGCTGAAACAGTTATCAGTTCAAAAGAACAGATATGAAACTTATAATAAATATTTTTCAAGAACATTACAAGAAAGAGGAGCTAAAAAAGTAAGTTAGGTATAAATTGAAACATGAAGCATAGCTTAGTTTTTAAAATGTTTTCAAGAATGAGGAAACAAGGTTTATAAAATATTTATATTCTGCTAAACTTTTACCATACACATATGCCTTAATATGCAGAATTTGTAAGATGTTGAGACTATACTCAAAGTACTAACAGCATTAAAAAAAGATGGAATTGTTGACTATTTTAAAAGTGTAATTTTTAGAAATATAGAATATGTACATAGAATATGTACCAGTCAACAGTCCACATACCTATTAATGTGGACATTGCTCCCTTTATCTCAGGGGATAGAAAGACACATGACTATGTGGTACGATATGTTGTATTTATACTTGTTTTCTGATTTGTCACCAACCCAAAGTAGTATTTTCTTTCAGAAAAATCAATCCGATTCAGAAGCATGTACTTCAAGTGATCTGCCCTACTTCTCAAGGGGAATCAAAATACAGGAACACCTTGTGAAACTGAAGACACCACCATAATCTAATCAGAAGGCTAATCACTACAAGGATTTCAATTTAAGTGTCTGTTTCATTTACATTGCCTTCTGAGTGTTCTAGAATTATGGGGAGTGGGCAAGTTTTCAAATTAAGCTAAAAGATCCTACTTCATTTTCGTTGTACAGAGCAATGAAATAATCAATGTGTTGGAATTTAAGAACCTCATTTCCCCAACTGGTCCAACCAGGCTGCAGGCAGCGAGCAAACAACTCCAAACATTCTGCATCAGGTTTGATATATTTTGTCAGAATCTCTGTGCAAAAGGAAAAAAAAAGAAACAAAGATGATGATGAAAACGGAGTGTTTAAAAAAAAAAAATCAATTTCCTCTGAGCTGTTGGGAGATGAAAAAAGGAATGTTTCATTAAAAAAAAAAAAGACAGCAAATTAATTTCAAGGATTTCATCAACCAGCTTGACTATTTATAGTCAGAAAGTCATTTGAAATAAGTGCCCTTGAGATTTTGAACAATACTGTCAAAGCCTTCAATAGCCCTGATTTATCGGTTTTCATTTGGAGTCAGGGAATCAGGATTTCAGTGCCTACGTAGGTGACTTTTCAATTTTTCAATATTGTCATCATAACATCTCCTGAGTACTGACTTGACTATCTTTTTTAATACATGGACATTCAAAAAAGTAGTTTTCCTTCTGAAAGAGCAATTGCTTCTGATTATTTATTAGGACTGCAGTGCTCCCCACCCTTCACAACCCACAAAAAGGATAGAGCAATTAGAATCATAGAATATCAGGGTTGGAAGGGACCTGAGGAGGCCATCTAGTCCAACCCCCTGCTCAAACCAGGACCAATTCCCAACTAAATCATCTCATGAATTAGTGATGACATCCTGTAAAAAGGTGAAAGAAACACCAGTTCAAGCATCTAGTAGTTAGTAGGTAGTTAATACAGAGATGACGACTTCTTCATAACACTAGAGCCATTGTATCCTGGAAGCATTAGGAGAAAAGTCTATAAAAGTGTTCTTTCCTTTAGTGTTACAAATATAAATCACATTTCTTCTACAAGTTAGTATTCTTTTTAATGAATAAATCTAAATAAATTGGTATTTTCTGTTAAAATACCAATTATTTCACTTATTATGAGGAATATTTGGTATGGGAGGGGCAGGGAAGGTATCTTGATTCATTGATTTTATCTGAAAGGCATTATTGCAAATATTTTTCTTACATTTTTGAATGGGGTACTTGTCAGACAGATCAATATAGCTTGCTGCTGGGTCAAAGGGATTCTTAATTGTTAAGTTTCAGGGAGAATGTTTAAAGTACAAAAAAAAAGCTTACTAAGTAAAACGGTTTAAAAAGTGACATAGTATGTAGGAGTGGAAAAGCCTGAAAAATACCTCTAGAACAAAAATATGCCCCAGCAATGTAATTTTAACTTCTGACTGTTACTGACTAGAAAATTGAAAAAACTCCCCCTTTCTAAACTTTCCTCCAGAACTCAATCAGAATTTTAACTATTCCTCATTATTCCTCATTCCATCATAATTCATTATTATAACAGGCATTTTGTTACCTGAACTGATCTCTCCTCTCACTATCATTTCAGAAAGTAGAAATACATCTGATCAGCATACATCAAAGCAAGGGTGAAAACATTTATGGCCAGAATCCATTGTTTGATTTTCAGGTCAGAGTTGCCCATCAAAGAATTACACTTTCAGGTAGGTGGCCACTTGCTGATTTCCCATCTGTTCAAATGCACATCATGAAATGCTCCTGCTGTTGGAAGATGAATATGCTCCCAAAGATCTACTGTGTGGCAATCTTACCACATGCTTTTTCTACCCAAACGTTTTCCCTTCTCTGAAAGCTGCAACCCACTTTAAACTCATTCTAATATTTTTAAAATATCTAAGTTTTTTTCCCTTTAAAGTTTCCATACCTCTCATATTTTGGTACAAGCACAGGTCATGTAGACCAGCCCCAACTCTTAAAAAAAAAAAAAAAAAAAAAAAAAACACACACCCACAGAAATTCTACAGGTGACTTATTCACACTGGGGGGTTTTTTTTGGCCACATAATACTGCTATTACTAATAATCTCATATGGGAAAATCTATTCCTTCTAATAAGCAGGCTAGAAAACCTAATCCAATCTAACATTTGCATAAGAGTCTAGCAGCTTTAGAACAAAATGTGCATTCTGACAGCAAGCCTGCTACACTGCTCACAAGCATTTCCCTCCCTCTAATTAGACAGCTAGATAGTATTCCTCAAAAAAATGTGCCAATATCATTTTGCAAAGCCACCACCTTAAGAAAAAATAAAACTGTCATTCTTTTCCATGCTCTCTTTAGTTAAGGATTGTTTGTGTACTGATCTGCTGCCAGTATTTTAACAAACGTCTCCCAAAAATCTATCCCCCTGGTCATCTAAGAAAGCCCATATAAGAGTGAATCTCTAAAGCCCCAAGCTTTCAATAAATTTTCCCTGGACAGAATTCTGCTCTTTTGACTTCAACAGGGACCAGCATATGCAGAGCTTATTGAAACATCAGAGCTTTAGTTTCTTTTCCCCATTTAAAAATAAAACCCACTTTTTATAACCAAAAAATCCAAATAAGAAACCTTTTGGCCAACAAGGTTTTATTAAATTTATATTTTCGAGTACTTGTATTTTGTTCCTAAAAAAATTTCTCTCTCGAGTGTATATTGATGCTGCAACACGAAGTCCAGCGGCACTAGTATTACTAATTATCGAGCACCAAAACTTTCATCTTCTGAAAAGAATTTTAAAATACCTACTATCTGACACAGCACAAGAGAGAAATTACTTCTGATAGGGATTACTTAGCTGTAACCAGAGGTGCGATGCCAACATTTCCATCAATTTTGGGGACAGAATTTAACCAGGGGTTCCTAGGAGTCTCCCACTTTCCCTTCCCCTACAGCCCCTAAAGATCCCACTCCAGAACATGATGACTGTGTGCACAGATGCAGCCAGATTATATTTACAATAATTCAAGCTATCACAATATAATTTTTCATAGCTTGGATTGGGTATTTACATAATCACATCAGGCAATAACCCTCAGTGCAATGAAAATTAGCATATATAGAGGGCAATAATATGGCCGTATTTTGTTGGTATAAAAGCTAATGCCACCAGTTTACCTGAACATTAACTTTCTATTTTAAGCTATAAGTCCTACCTTCACAAATACATGTTAATATACTCTTGGGAGTGATCTTTAGACGTTAAGCAAAACTCTTTAAGAGAGTTAAATTTGTGCTTAGCACAGGACCAGGAAAGGGTGGGGAGGGAGTGTTGGAGGTTGGGCAAAGGTGGCATTATGCCACCTAGCCTTTGTCTAAGCCTCCAGTTGGCTGAGTTCCAATTTATGCCTGGCTGCCAACAGCCCCACAGACTATTGGACAGCAGGGTATCACATGGGACATAAGGACTTCTTTAATTCCCTCTCAGGCATGTCTCTACAACATGGCTCAAGGGGGCAAAGAACTGCTACAGGAAGCAGGTTTTCTCTGGGCTTTCAATACTTTGCTCTGCTAAAGCAGGGCAAAGTGGCTGGGGAAGACCCAAGAATAAAGCCCAGGATTTTTAAGTTGGCTGTCTCTTCATAGCCAATAACTTCTTTACAAACTGTGGAAGAAATCTGAAATCTCAAGAGCCAGTCTAGGAACCTGTACAAAAACACAAAAAAACCCAAAACATTATTTGAAATTCAACATTGCTCAGTGTTCTCCATGTAAGGGAGCCACCCTTTATGTATCCTAGCAGCAACAATGAATTGAACTAGAAGGAAAACCTGCTGTTATTTGAAACAAAATCATAAGTGATAAAATTTCATTTTAAAGTATTTGCATAAACCAGTTTAAGTACATCTATAATGACATATTAAAGCTGTGAGCACTAAATGCAGAACATGTATCACCAGAAACCCCTACAGTCATGATTTCATAGTTAAATGCACTGCAGGAACCCGAATGTCTCCTTTTGATGGCTTGCTTTAATTTGCATCTTCCTCTTCCCCCAGAGAAATAAATTGTTATAATCAGTCATTAAATGGCTACGTATGTACCAACATAAAACTTTACAATAGTAACAAGAAATCAAGTGCCAGACAGTAGCAATAAATACTAATATTTTTGGCTTTGTTGCTACTTAAACAAAACACAAAGAATGTGTGTGTGTGAGTCAAGTTTCCTTCTCCCCCATCCCCAAACTTCAGCTTCTGTTCATATTGTTCTAAATAATCTAGGAATGTGGATCAGCTGCTCTCTACTGGCAAATCTAGAATACTGCCTTAAAAAACAAAAAACCAAATAACCCTGTGTAATACTACTCCAGTACTAAGAACATCTGCAATATCTTTAAACAGAAGCAACACCTTTATTCTTTAATTTTTGCTGTTCTAAGAGTAACCTTTACTTATTGCAAATATACATGTACGTTAGAAAAAAAGTGTAAATCACTGGCCAGATGATCTGTTCTCAGTGGTAAATTTATTCTTCCAGCAATAAAAATGAATAAAGCACAATAGGCGTGCAGCCATTCTCCAAAAGAATTTTTGGCATGTAATATACTCACCTTATACACATCTACATCAGATATTATGTGAAAGCTTATTTTATGTACCTTTAAAGGAATATGATGTGGAACTGTCAAGTGGTGCGGTAAGGCTGAAGAGCACAGTGAAACAATGGTACCCAAAATGAGTTTTTTTTTTTTGCAGTTCTGGAACCACTACAACATGACTGACTATAGTTTTTACTGTTCATGTTAATGTCAACATCTTAATGTGGTGTTTATTTGGTCAAAACTACCAAACATCAATGTATTAAAGTATTTTTATTGTTTTTTCATGGGCAAATATTTTTTCCAGCAAAAATTAAGTTATTTCGCACATGGCAAAAATGGCAAATGGCAACATTTTGCAATATACTAACGTGAAATGTTTTCAGATCACATTAATTGTCAAAGTATCTCATGAGTGATAACAGTTTTATATGTTCAGTTGACATTTGCTGAACAGATCAGTCTCACACTGAAGATTGTGCACCAGCAGCAGTAGGTGGTCTGCCTATAGTTTGTACTACATAGTGAGCAGATATAAATGTACATGAATTTTTAACAATACTTCCCCATTTGTAAGCTTTTGTACATACAATGTAGCCTCTAGTCCAGTGGTCCCCAACCTTTTTGTGGCCAGTAGCACATTCATGTTTTCAGAAGAGTGTGGCGAGCGCCAACAATTTTTCAAGGCTTATTTTGTATTTGTACATTAAATAATATGAAAAACATCACATTTAATATTACATAATATATAAATCCAGAGTGAAGAGAGAAGCCGGAGAGAAGCCGCGAGGACAAAGAACACCGGCGCCCGCAGTCCCGGAGTACTCTGTCCCCAGCAGGCACGGCGCCCCGGCTTCTCTCCCCTGCTGGGCACTAGGCGGGCCCCGTGCCTGCCGGGGACCGAGAACACCAGCACCCGCAGCCTGCAGCCCCGGAGTTCTCTGTCCTCGGCAGGCGCGGGGCCGCAACTTCTCTCTGGCTTAAGCTGTGGCCCTGCGCCTGGCAGAGACCGAGAACACCGCGCCCGCAGCCTGAGTTCTCTGTCCCAATCAGGCACGGGGCCACGGCTTCTCTCCCCTGTTGGGCACTAGGCGGGTGCACATAAATGCCCTGGTGGGTGCCATAGTGCCCATGGGCACCACGTTGGGGACTACTGCTCTAGTCTGTCTGGTAGAAGGTTTTAATTTGTAATTGCCAATGCATGCAGTACTAACCTTTTAAATATTCTAGAAACTAGCTTTTTAATTCAGTGACACATGCACAAGTCAGTGTTAGAGATCATAATATACAGCTTCATATTATGAAAATGCAAAAGCTATGAGAGAAAGCAGTGGCCTAATGAAGTAGTGAAGACAAAGTCCACAAACAAGTCCTTGCCTCTGCACTGGAGATGAAGAGCACATACAAGGGTCTCGACTGAAAATAGCAGATGCTAGTGAAAAACAAATTGAAAGATCAGTGAAAGGTGCACTTGATTTTCATGGGACATGTAGCTTCTTCAGCCCAGTCAAGAAATCTACCATCAAAACATTTGCTGACATGAGGAAAAAGACCAAATTTAAGTCTGGCAAGGGAGGGACAATCACAGCAGCTATCAGTCTTGAAATTGTTTTCTGCAGAGCCCAATGCTTAGCAAGATATAGAGATGATGTTTCAATACCAACTATTCTTAGTCTCCCATGGGTACCTGAGCCTATGTCCCTCTTACATGCTGATGTAACAGTAAGAAGCACAGACAAAGCTGAATTAGGGCATCAGCTGAAGCTGAAAGAATCCATGAGCTAAGAGCATGCAACAAAGAAACCACAGTGTATAGCAGAGATGCCATGGCTGTCATACAAATGATGGCTGGACACAAATTCCACACATTTGATGAACTGGGTGCTGAGTACTTCAGGTACAGAATTAGCTTTTAGGACCTGACTGAAGTCTTTGACAGAAAAGCAGAAAGACAGCATCAGACAGGATCTAAGGTTAGATGTAAGAAATACCAGGTGATTGGTGGACACACTGTGCTTCCATGTTAAGAGTTTTTAAACAGGTCATCCAAGAAGCAATTGCTTTTAAAATTTCTTTGTGAATATACGGTTCAAAATGCACCTGAGAGTGTAGGAGTATGCCAGCACAAATACTCCTTCTTGCTGGATGTTTTTTCAATAGTGAAGTAACGAAGTCCATCACCACTAAATGTGTTGAAGAAGCCCAATGGATCTAAGCTACGCAATTTGAGTTACGTTCGTAGCATAACTCAAGTAGACGTAGCTTAGATCTACTTACCGGGGGGTCCACACTACACTACGTCGATGGGAGACACTCTCCCGTCAACTCCCCTTATTCTTCTCGTTCCAGTGGAGTACCAGAGTTGACAGGAGAGCAATCTACAGTCAATTTAGCGGGTCTTCACTAATTGACCCCCGGTGGATCGATAGCCGCAGCATCAATCCACCGGTAAGTGAAGACAAGCCCCAAAACTTGAACAGTACTCAAGAGGAAGTGGACACAAAGATGCTTCTGCACACTGTATGTGCCAGAGTGGCTTTCAGGTTTCTTGGGTTCAAAGGAACTATAACAATTAGATCATCTGACACACCTGATTTGGACTGTGCTGTTCACTACTTTCCAAAAATGGAATATGCACATAACATGTGGCCTAAAACAGGCACCACTACAAGCACAACTAACAAGCGTTGCTTCATACTTGTGCACACAATTTGTGGCACACTCACTCCTGACTTCCGCAACATACCTCCTGCTGTACATGCATTAAGAGATATAACTGTCTCATCCCTATATGGTATTGGAGGGGGGAAAATCTGTGTTTAATGTTGTCAAAACAAAGGGAGCTTACCATTTCAGAGATCTTGCCAAATTGGGAGAGTCTGACAGACAAGCTGCAATTTCTGCAGCAAGGCAGTGCTCTATGACCAGAGCAAGAAAAGGAAACCCACAGAGACCTGAATTGTTTGCACCTCAAGCTATTTATCAAAAAGGAAAAGTCACTGGTCAAATTTCCCCCATGTGAGGACCGTTTTGAATAGCATGTCAAAAGAGAATCTTGCCAAACAAAGATTTGGATGTCTTCGCATATAGGTAAACCACATATTGGATCACCATTGTAGCATATATGGAAAAATGTGTATGATCTACTTCCTGTATTCTTCACGGGACTAATGGCATCTCAGCTTCTGCGAGACCTTATTTGTGCCTGTACCAGTAGGCATTGCTCTACAGTTAAGTGTGTCTATAGTCAGAACAATCTTTCCTTCACAGAACTGCATACATGCCTAGGCAAGGAAGACTGTGGTAACCCACACACTCTCAATAGAGGTCAGGAAGATGATGATAATGATGTTGACTAGAAATGTCACTAGTCGCATTTCAATGATACCAGTACAAATTTATTATTAGATTTTGTTTTACCCTTTAGATTGTTGTTGTGATGCTTTAAAGTCACAAAGAAATCCAATTTTGTGTCTTGAAATAATACATAGAGTAATTACACTAAAAAAAGGCAAATATTTCAAAATGGTCATTTTAATTTGATGATAGTATCACTATTTATTCCTGTGTCTATGGTAATGGCATCACTTGACAGCTCTGCATCATCTCTCATCTTAAAGTAGACATAATAAGCTTTCAAAATGATGTATGATGTGTGCACACATAGTGAGGGGTACATTAAGTCTACCAACTCAAGGTGCCTGCCACTCGCCTACAATGGCATTAGTACTAGATATGAGAGTGACAAGCAAGAAGCACACAAATGAAAGATGAATTCTAATCATACTTACTTGACTATAATTAATTTTGCCAAATCCATGGCTTTAAATACTTTTGCTAATCCCCAAAGTATAATATTTTGTTTTTAAGCCAGTTTCAGACTTGAATTCATATACAGGAATTCACCAGTGTCATTTCTATAATTTGTATCAGACACATACAGTATGAAGAAATCACTCAAGTACAGGAATCCTGAACAATCTATACATAGCAGTGCCACCATCCTGCACAGTGTTTATATAAGGCACTAATGCAGTGGTTCTCAACTTTTGTACTGGTGAGCCCTTTCACACAGCAAGCCTCTGAGTGCGGCCCCCTCCCCTTATAAATTAAAAAACACAAATTTTATATTAAACACTATTATCAATGCTGGAGATGAAGCGGGGTTTGTAGGTGGAGGCTGAGAGCTCACAACCCCCATGTAATAACTTCACGACCCCCCTGAGGGGTCACAACCCCCAGTTTGAGAACCCCAGCAATAAGGGAAATCAGACATTTTGAGATGCAATATCACCAGTGACCTAAGTCATTTTTGATGGAATTGGATGCCTAACCAACGTCCGACACAGAAACCAGACAGTTGGCTGAAGTTCAATCCAAATAAGAAACTGGTGGGTAGGGAGAAGCCTCTGGAGGGTTTGGTAGTGGAGGGGGGTTGCCTCTGTTCCCTCAGGGGTTCTGACTGCTCCCCCGATTCCCGCATCTACCCATTTCAAGATTGCCCACTCTCCCCCTGCAATACTACGGGCTTTGTGCACCCCTCTTTTCCCCTTTCTCCATGCCAGGGTCTCTGCCCCCCATTTCTCCTTCAGCACTGTCTCTATCTTCCCTCCATCTCCCACCCCTACAAGCAGGATCTCCCTTTCTCAGCACCATGCCAGGGGTTCTGTTCTCCTATTCCTCTCTTCCCCCACACCACGGGTCCTGTTCCCACCCATTCCTCTTATGCCATAGGCTGTGACACTCCCCTCCCTCAAAGCATACTCATAGAATCATAACAATGTCAGGCTGGAAGTGACCTCGAGAGGCCAAGTCCAGCCCCCTGCACTGAGGCAGCAGCAAGTAAATCTAGACCATCCCTGACAGGTGTTTTTCCATCCTGTGCTTAACCTCCAATGACGGGGAACCTACAACCTCCCTTGAAACCTATTCCAGAGTTTAACTACTCTTAGATTTAGAAAATAGTTCCTAAAATCTAACCTAAATCTCCTCTATTTCCGATTAAGTCCATTACTTCTTGTCCAACGTTCAGTGGACATGGAGAACAATTGATCACCATCTTCTTTATATCAGCCACTAACATATTTGAAGACTTTTTTTAACCTTGTGTCTTTGGCCAGCTTTTCTATACATCTTGCTATTTTTGTCACTCTCCTCTGGAGTCTGTTCAAAGTACCTTTATTCCCCCTGGACTGGAAGGGAGGGGAACACTTTTGCCTCCCTCCCCACCACAGAGCAGAAGTTGTGGAGACAGGACACTAGAAGGGAAGAATAAAGCCTTCTTCTCTCTCCTCTCCCTCTGGCTGCCCCTACTGGCTGAGCATCTACACCACAGCTCCCATCGGGAAGAGAAATGATTTCTCTTCTATCTGTCTGGAAGACAAATCAGTCAAGGTGTCAAACACATTAAATTCTATTTGGAGGATGAGCAAGGGTTATGCTGGAAGGCATTAAGGGGTACCATCAACAAGTTGTTTGATCTACAGACAAGTGCAGAGGTACCTGAAACTGTGGCTTCGCTGAACGGATGACAGCAACTCCAGATGTACCCCATTTCCCCCCAAATCAATAGGGTTCTGTCCACTGATAACTAGATCATTCCCTGAAATTTTGGAATTGATCTGATGCACCGTTCAAAAGTTATCACATTACACACACTCAACTTGACTGCATTTCTGTTTGTCTGTAAAGTCTTTCCAAGTTTGGCCAGTAAAGTCTTAAGAGGTCTGAGTCCTGGCTGCTTCAGTGACCATGAGCCTTGCAATCATGTAGATCAGCCCAGGCACCCCTGTTAATCAACCAGAAAGACTTAGACTATAAGGCTCATTGCAGGACATTGCTGATGGATGGTCATGGATTCAAGCTTGCTTATATTTCAGATTACTAAACTGTGCCCAATTACTTGTCTCCAGACACATGTATATTAACACACACTATTAACAACAACAAAAAACCCTCCAAAATAAACACTGCAAAAGGAGTTGAGACTAGTACTCTAGCCATGGACAACTCTGCTCCTCAGACACAATGCAACTTTCTACCATAAGAGTAAATCTTGTCAGTGCAGGAGACAGAGCTGCTTGGGGGCTGGTCCAAGAACGTGGAACAAATTCCCACAGGAATCAAGAATCACCTCCAACCTCACCACCTTCCACTCCAAGTGCAAGGCACACTTCTTCAACCTGCCTTCTACACCAGAAATACATAGCATTGTATGCATATGATTTTTAACCCTACCATAACTAACACTACACTGCACACACAATTTTCTCCCTCGGGAGAGGATGACCTGAAGAATGAACCACACATGATGAATGTTAGTCATGTCATTTAATGGACCACTGGAAGCTGCTCAGATACTACAGTCATGAGGTCAGTATAATTGCCTATATAGAAGAGTAATCAAATTAGGATTTTGTCAGAAGTGTGTATTGAGAGAAGGGTGGGCTAAATTAAAGTTGAAAGACTTTTACTTTGCACACCCTGTCACCAAGTTCTCACCACATTTAAATCCAGTGATTTAACTCAAACTGATCTCATTTATGGTGGTTTAAGGTGAGAGACACAGTCTTTCCAACAGCCAAGACCCAAACCAGTTAGAGCTTTATAAAATCCATCAGTACCTGGATTTACACCCAAAACCTAATATGGATTTAGTGCAGTGGCCAGAGAAGGAGTCTAACAGGTTCCCTGTGGTTACTGGCACCTTCTGCAGCAGATGGAACATGATGAGTCTTCAAGTATAGCATATTTCAATGATCTAATCTATAAGTTCATAGATTCCAAGGCCAGAAGGGCCACTGTGATCACCTAGTGCAGTAATATAGGTCCACATTAGATTTGGGTGAACTACAGTTTTGAATTAAATTGAGATATTAGCATGAGCAATGGACCCAAAGCATGTGACCAAAAAGAATGAGTTCATGCAAAAGAAGAGTTGTTGTGTTAAACTTGTAATGACCCTTCAAAATATCAGTGTTATCTTAAAGTATGGGCTGAAGTAACAGAAATAAAATACAGTTAATTGGATACCAGGTGCAGTAAGTAATTTGCTATATAAGAAACTGCTTCATCTGGCCTTAACTGAGGTCTGATAATTGGCAATGACATCGCTTGTTTGTTAAAAATAGTATAAAGTCAACTCTTAAAGGGTTCACTGCTAATACCTGCCTGACCAAATTGAAGACAACCAATATCGGTCTAAGCACTCCTGGAGGTTAGCCCATTTATAAGTATCTTGATCAAATGCTTAGAAGTGTTTTGTTACTGTTTGGATGTACTAAATTGCTTATTATTTAGGCATGTTTAGAGCAATTATAAATAGCATTTGACCTTTCGTTTTAATAAATGAATTTATGGTTACATTAGTGTCATGGAAATACCCTGCATAAATAATACTTCCAACACTTAGTCTGTCTGACCGCCTATATAACACAGGCCATAGAACTTCCAAAAAATAAATTCCTAGAGCATATCTTTTTGAAAAACATCCACTCTTGATTTGAAAATTCATCATTGATCCGCCAGAGCCCCAGTTTGCAGACCCTCATGGCACTGTGCAAAGGTGATGAGATTCTTCAGACCTAGCATGAGCAAGGGCTTGGATGGGAGGCACCTTTTGTCTAACTGATTGGTTGGAGATCAACTCCTGTAATGTATAATGGATACTGGTAATTAACATGGGTATGGTCTACTTGCTGTCAATTACAACTCTACCTCGATATAACACGACCCGAGATAACAGGAATTTGGATATAATGCGGTAAAGCAGTGCTCTGGCAGGGGGCGGGGCTGTGCACTCCGGTGGATCAAAGCAAGTTTGATATAATGCGGTTTCACCTATAACGCGGTAAGATTTTTTGCCTCCCGAGGACAGCGTTATATTGAGGTAGAGGTGTATTGTCAGTTTGTTAAAAGTTATTTTTATTAAATTTGTGGTTTTAAAAAAATAAAATGTACCCAAGGTTTTGTGCTATATGTGCATATTCTATACATTAAATCTCTTCCACAATTAGGTGTCCCAGAAAGAAGAGACTGGTGGTTTTAATTAAGTAAACAACAGACAGTCTATTTTATGTATTCCCAGCCAGGGAAATGCTGCTCACCACACAAAGGAAAGAACTCAGGTCAACTGGCACTCTTTTACACAGAATACAGGAACAGAGCAATTTTGAAGTAGTTATAAACTATAAAGCAAATGCAACTTTTTTTTTTTATTTAAGACCTCTGTCCAAAAATTTCTAACGAGATGCCCAAACTTTGGTGCCTAACACCCATATTTAAGGAACTAAAAGTGGCAGGATTTTCAGAGATGTTGAACACTTGTCATTCCTATTGACTGCAATTGCTTGGCATCTCTGAAAATCAGGCTACTTATTTGGCACCTACATATGGATTTAGGTCCCTAGCTTCAGACACTCAAGTTTGAAAAAGCTTGGTCAATACAAACACTATATTGTAGAGAGATGTTCAAAGAACATACCAGTAAGAGGAGGTTTGTGTGAATGAAGAGTGCAGGGTACGCTGACAATTAATTTGTGGTCTGGAATTGGAAGTACTTCCACATCTGATTTCCTGTTGTATAAAATCAGAAGAAAATAAATGAGATTTCTCAATCAATACTGTGATACAGGTACGCGTTTTCATGGGGTTTTGTTTCAAATGGGATATAAAAAATACAGAGTACTCGTTCACTATCAGACTTCACCATAAGCCTTGGGGAAGCTAAATATCTAAATGTTGAGTGTATTTGTTTTCCTGAAAGATAAAGGGCAATTTATGAAATTTCGGAGGCTTTGGAGAAAATATAGGTAATAAAGGGATGAAACAAGAGGGGAAAAATATCCAAACTAATCGATAGTTCTGTCACTTTTCAACAGTAGAATATCACCTACTTTAACCAAAAGAACTCAAACCACACCCCTACATTATGTGCCTACATAAATACATACACACAGACCTCTGCTATGGTGAAGAATGCACAGCACAATCCCACCCACTTTTTTTCCCTCCTGATTCTGGGCCACCTGTTCATTGGACTGGTCCCCCAGTAAGAGAGAGAACAGACAAAGGACTGCTCTAACTTCTAATGGCAGCCAACAGCCCCAAGCAGGTAGGACTGCAGCTGGGAAGTGCCAGCAAAGGGAAGCCCTAGCCATGTCCCCTTTCCCAGAGCCATGCTCCATACACAGGCAGCTGGGAGAGACACGAGTTGCTTTGGTCGCTCTGTGCCACTGGAGAATTCCCCTTTCATTGGGATGATGCTCCCAAGGGCGGCTGTGCCAGTTTTAGGTGCAGTATGCACCAGGTAGGGGCAAAAAGTGACTGGCATGGCATAGATACACGCCTTAGCGTACAGGTACAGTACCACAAGTGTAATTTGTAAAGTCAAAATGACTAAGAACTTAAAAACTGGATTGTAACACATCACAAATCCTACTGATGATTAAACCTGGTGATATTCTGAACAAAAAAAGAGCTCTCAGACATGCTTATAGCTGTATGTTTCCATCGCTTCACACTGACTAAACAGAGATTCTAGGCTCCAGAGTGACACACGACAACCCTGGAAGCTTATTATATAGCTTATATAAGAATGACACATGCAAAAAGAACAACCACTTAGAAAAATACTTACTAAAAATAGTCTCTCCTACCTTAATGGCAAATTTATACTTCCTTGAACTCTCCCCAACACAAGAACTTCATAGGGTTTTTTGTGGGAAGAATCTAATGGAAATACAAATTCTCCAGATCTGGTAATCTGACAAAAAGAAATAAATAAATTTTGCATGTGACTTAGTATACAACAGCTACATTTTTGTATTAATCTCCCCCCCCAATACATAATGAAGATATAAAATTACTGCATCCCAGTGAAGTAGTAATGACCTTTAAATACAAAAAACACTAAGGGACAGAGAAATTACTGAAATATGCAGAAAAGCACCGTGTTGCATGGCCCACCCACCAAAAGCAAAGAGATTCATAACTTACTTTCACCCAGTGCCACTCAGCAAGAGTCTTCACAGACCAATAAGGATAAAGTTCATCCTTAACAAACCGTAGGTGCTTCTGTCTATTGGTCACCCATGTGACCACAAGACAATTTGGAGCAGCTAGCGATGGTATGGGAATTTGCTTGATTTGCCATGCAGACAAGTGGCTGTATCTGTACCTCGGTATATTCAGAAAGCGTATTAGCAAATACAAAACTAGTATAAAAAACCATAACAGTGAAAGGGGCTATATAAAGCCCCAACTCTGACATTCTTCTTTAAGAACCATTTCCTGAATACAAATAAAACCACACAGTTAAATAAACTCAAATATGAGTCAAGAGTGACATCCAGTGGCCAAATATGTTGGATGCTTACAGAAAACCACACACATATGGATATATATATATATAAAAAATAATACACACACACACACACAATCCATATGTGTGGGGTTTTTTTGTAAGCATTCAACATATTTGGCCACTGGATGTCACTCTTGACTCATATTTAAGTTTTTATACATACATACATACATACATACATACACACACACACACATATGTTGCAATTTTTATCTAAATATTTCTCACATTCCCAAAATATGTCAGGTCTGTAAGAATTTTACTTTTGAAAAAGGCTGAGTTACAATCTTAATTTTGACAATGATGATTATTGCTTTTAATCCAATACTGTCATTTGTACACTAGAATAAACTATTTGATGACACAATAGTTTTTGTCTATATTATAGCTTCCACTCAAGTCAATGCCATTCACTCTGTAATAAGAAATCTCCCATCTGAATGAAAAGCAAATGGAGTAACCTATAAGCACACGAACAATGCCAACTTGGATTGTCAGGTTAAAAGATCAAAACAGTAATCACTTCTCAAACCATATACAAAAGTAATTTATAATTTTAAATTAGTATTTCTATTAGAGGTATAGTAGGTTGCTCAAAATAAATCTGAATACTGTAAAGTTAATTTTACTTCAGTGTGAAGAATAGAGAGAGGTTTTCAGATCATGTCTCTAACTTATGGAGGTGGTTCTTTATTGTTTTGAATGCCATGCTATCTACACTAGTAACATAGTAGTTTTCATGCAACTCACTAGTCACTCAGAATGCAGTCTTCCTATAAATGTTGCTGAATTATTTCTTTTCAGTTAAGCACTAATCTCAATATGTATTTCTTCTCTGGCTTAATTATTTTTAATCATACAGACCAAGATCCTCATGTTGAATGGGAAGCTAAACCCCATTCAACAAATTAGTCCACTGATCTGCAATGAGTAAAAAACCTGAAAGGAATCTCCACTGAAGCCCTTGGATGGCTTCCAGCTCAAAAATTAAGCACTTACACTCATTGTGGAAGAGTGTGCCTTTCTCAAAGGGGATAAAATAGAAAGGTGCATCCTATTATGAGTGGTGCAGCTATATCAAAATACAAACCTGTACCACATTCAAGAACAGAAATAACTGAGTTTTCTGCTTTGACAGAAAGTTGGATGTTTTATTTAAGGGGAAGGAGAGGGATGATGGGGATGTGTTTTTTGTTACTAAAAAAAAAAAAAAAAAAGACTTATTACGTGTGACCCTGGTAAACCAGGTGCCAGCTCTTACCAAGTCTGTAGGTATCAGGTGACAAATTCATAGCTGGAAACCAGACCAGCTCACCTACATGTTACTATTGTTCAAGATAGGTGTTAGACTTTTAAAGATATTTAGAATGTATAAAATGCTGCCTGCATTAATCTTACTTATAATGTCTGTATTCCATGCTACAATGTAAAATATAAGTTTGTTTTATAATTGTAAAAATGCCTGCTCTGAATTTGTGAACTGAGACAGGAAGAGTGGCTACCTCTACCCACCCAGGAGGGCTATCAAAATTAATTTTTTTGTGTTGTAGAACATAAGCTTTAATTGCCCCATGGAGAAGTATGTGCAGAAAGCCTCATCCCATTGTTTTGAAAGCTGGAAGAGGGAAATAAAAGTAGCTGATATGAAGATTTTTCATCTCTTTACTGTTTAGACTCTTACTAGGGCTGTAGCTAAGAAACATAGCACACATCCTCAGTGTCAACCTGACTTAAGCCTGAAAAGACATTCAATGCTGACACATTGCTACAACATTGTTACCTTTTGGAATCATAGACTGAACTCAATTGTGCATATATGTTGTGTGCTTTAACCTGTAAATAACATTTCCCCCTAGTTGTTAAATCCTTAATTAGTTTACTATAGGATTGGCTACCAGTGTTGTTTTTGGTGTGAGATAATTGATCTGGGTTAAGTGACTAGTCTCTTGGGTCTGGGAGCAACCTGAATATTTTGTGATCTTTGATGTAAGTGACTATTTATCACAAAGTCCATATTGCCTGGGTGGCAAGATAGAGCCTAAAGGGACTGTCTGTGCCTTCATAGTAAGACTGTTACAGTAATCCAGGAGTTCACACTTGTTACTAGGACGGTGAAATCTAATTATAAAACATATTACCAGTTTCGGGTGTGCCCTGAGGTTGGCACTCATGGTTCTTAACCACTCCAGACAGCATTAAAAAAAATAAAATAAAATTGTACATAAAGACAGTAGCTCCTGTTCCCCTCTATTTCCCAATGCCACACAACCTTAAATGACCACACCAAAATGTCTTACTGACAAACACACTTCACTTGAAAAGTCTGTAATGTGTTATTACTATTTAAGAACACCTGAAGAGAGTTAATGTTGTGCCTATGAGTGTGATTTTCAGGATTGTATTGGTATGTATTGTCTGTGGTTGTATGCTAGAGCAGTTTATTTCAGAAGAGGCATCTGGAACACTATTTGGATTTTAGGATTAAGAGGCAAGGCATGGGGTGTGAATATTAATGTTCTAAGAAACAAATTACATTAAAAAAAATCAGTCTTCTGATATCACAGGATTAGAGTGGTGTTTTGAAACCCACACAAAAAATTTGCTAACTCAGGAAATACATTTAACTTCAACTCTATCCCATTTGTGCAATTTTTTAAAAAAAATTTTAATTGCAAGCTTCCAGATCTACAGAAGAGAAACTATATCAATATTCACTTTGGAAAATTATATGTCCAAATTCTCCACCATTTTCACCACTTTTACATGGTGGTGAGTCTATGTAACAAACTGAGTCCTGTTGGAATAAAATGTATGTAGCTCACTTAAGAAACAGGCCCATAAATTCTAATGTAATGACTTTGCAAACTAGAGTTCTCAGCAGCTGACTCCATTGTGCCTGAGAATTTCAATACTGTATTATTAAATTTTCTACTTCTACTGATCAAGCAGAGAATCAAACCTCCAACAAAAAAATTCGGAAGTTTCCAAATTGGGCCCCAGTCCCGCAAACACTTGTGCACTTTCCTTTGAAATAAACGGTATTACTCATGGTATTAAAATTGAGCACATGCGTAAGTATTTGCAGGATTGGGGCTCTGCAATAAAATTGGCTTCAAGCTCTCCTGGAAATTAATTTAAGTGCCAATCCTATAAACCCTTTGGCACATGCTGAATTTGAAGCATTTGACTAGTCTCAATGAAATCCATGAGATTACTCACATACGAATATGCTTCAGGTTAGGTAAGTGTCAAAGTGTTTGCAAGATTGGGGCCAAAGCTAGCAGTTATCAATGTGTTGGATTGCATTATCAACTGCATCTGTGTGGAGGTAAAAAAAACAAAAACACATAATCAGAACTTTGCAGGAATGCTGCACTAGCACGTGAACAAAATCAAATGTGGGGTTTGGCAGATTTAAAAAAAAAAAAAAAAAAAAAACAACAACAAAAAACAAAACAGGAAATATATAAATTTACAAAAAAGTTACCGGTTACTTCTTTTAACAGACTTGTTCTGCCATGGTGGATCTATCACAATTACATCATATTTATTCTTATCTAGAAAGAAAGTAAAATTGAAAGACTAGTTTTAAAACAAAAGCTAAAATTGTTCCACAAAGTGTAAACAACCTAATTACAGAGACCAGAAGACTAGACTGTGCGGCAGAGGGGCGATATTCTATTTTGCTTTTAAAAATAATTAACTAAAGTGCTTCAACTTACCACAATATGATAACTATCATTTTGAGGAAATTAACGAAAACTGATAAATGTGTCAGACTAAGATATGTTTCTGTTATGATGGTTCACTGGGTCAGATATTAATGATTTTTAAATGGCTGATCAGTTAGAGATGGTTTTAGGCCACACTCGGACTCTGCTATGTTATGTCATGTTGGTTACAGGTGTATTGTAAACTACTACTACTTATCAGAGGGGTAGCCGTGTTAGTCTGGATCTGTAAAAGCAGCAAAGAGTCCTGTAGCACCTTATATACTAACAGACGTATATGAGCATGAGCTTTTGTGGGTGAATACCCACTTCGTTAGATGCATGTAGTGGAAATTTCCAGAGGCAGGTATAAATATGCAAGCAAGAGTGAGTCAGGCTAGAGATGACGAGGTTAGTTCAATCAGGGAGGATGAGGCCCTCTTCTAGCAGTTGAGGTGTGAATACCAAGGGAGGAAAAACTGCTTTTGTATTGGCTAGCTATTCAGTCTTTGTTTAATCCTGAGCTGATGGTGTCAAATTTGCAGATGAACTGAAGCTCAGCAGTTTCTCTTTGAAGTCTGGTCCTGAAGTTTTTTTGCTGCAGGGTATCTACCTTTAAATCTGCTATTGTGTGTCTAGGGAGACTGAAGTGTTCTCCTACAGGTTTTTGTATATTGCCATTCCTAATATCTGATTTGTGCCCATTTATCCTTTTACGTAGGGACTGTCCAGTTTGGCCGATGTACATAGCAGAGGGGCATTGCTAGCATATGATGGCGTATATTACATTGGTGGACGTGCAGGTGAATGAACCGGTGATGGTGTGGCTGATCTGGTTAGGTCTTGAGAGGGTGTCGCCGCACCCTGATCCCCAATTTCGTGAGCATTCATGGCCTGCCACACAATTTCCATACCCACCCCTGGGTTAGACAAACACCTATCAGGAATGGTCTAGGTATACTTGGTCCTGCTTCCGTGCAAGGGGAAGGACTAGATGATCTCTCTAGGTCCCTTTTAGCCCTACACTTCTATGATTTCCAGATCATGGCTTCTATTCAGATATCAACTACTGAACTAAGGGAGGTATCCTGAATCTGGACAGAATTTGCCAATTCTTTGGAAAAAGTAGAAATAGCTACTTTTGGGAGTAAGGGTTACAGGAAAATACCCGAGGCCATGCCATCATGTTAAATCAGGAAATTCAAGAGAAGGTTAATCCTATCTGATCTCTGATTGAGAGGATCCAAATGGTGTTAAATGTGCAGCAGTAATTTGAGGTCTGATTTAGAAAATACAAAAGGTCTTCTTATTCTTTCATGTACCTCAATGTAGTAAGCCATTTTGCTCAACAGACATACAGCTTGAACTCCTAATTTGTCAGGGGAGAACTGTAATTGTTAGGTTAAATTCCACAGCTTGCATGTCTTTCTTATCAAAACATGGGTGATTTCTTTTTAATTTTAAAATGGAATATTGGAGAGTGGGAAATAAAAGTAACTATCAAGTCACAGATTATTGGTTACAGCCTAAGTAATTTGTTCTTTTGGTACTACACATGAAGGAGTTAATGCTGGGAAAAAAATTATTTCTCTCTTCTGAAATACCTTGTCATATTGTAGTTATAAATTATTCAAATGAGTAAACAACACAAATTCATTAAATGGATTATTGGGGAAAGCACAGAAATAAAGTGCTTAGCTAATTAAAAAAGCATTAGTCTATTGAGTTTCACACAATACACGGCAGATGAGATTTTCAAAGGAGCTTAAGAGATTTAGATACCTCTCACAAAGTTGGGCAACTAACTCCCATATGCTTCTTTGAAAATCCCGGCCGATCTGCATGAAGAATAGCTCATTCTCAAACTTCTTATGGTAGCAGCTTGCTAGTGTGTTCCCTACTACCAATACTTCAATCTACGTTGAAGTCCAATGTCAAGATGATTACTTGAGAAGTGGCTCTGTGGCTTAACAGACAACATGTTCCATCAGCGAGCAGATCGATGGGCTACTGACAAAAAGAGGAAATTTTAATGAGTAAAGATACTTACAATTCAGAAGTGGCTGCATACAGGAAATATCAGATAAAAGGAAACTGCTTTTTGGCGGCACCAGGTACTTCTGTCCCATTAAATTTATTATCTTTGCATAGTCTGTATTGTTCTCTGTAACGCATGAAAGCAGATCCTGCTCTGGAATGGATGTTTCCTCATCTATAATTTGTGCAGATCGATGGTCACTTTCATTCACAGAAGGAAAATGTTTTGCCATTTCACATAATTCAGCCATCCCACAGCCAACATGTCCTGTAATAACATTCTTGATGCTACTTTGTTTTGCAGAAATGGGGTGAAGAAAACCACTTTTGAGTCCTTCTTTAATTAAACACCTGGTGCCTTCCAATATTAGACTCCTGATCTGTACAGTAATAAGACATACAAAGGAGAGGGAAAGGATCTTTGAAATATCTGGTTGAGATCTCTGGAGAATTAAACAGAAATTTCATACATATTTGCTACATTGCGAATCTGCACGTTATCAGGACTCATATAGAGACAAACAAATTTACAATCAGGAAAACTGAGGATGTCAGTATCCAGGAATTTTAATATGGTATCTTTCCAGAACCTTAAACTCACTTTAAAAACAACATATTTTATGCATTAAACTAAGAATGATAAAAAAAAATTAGTGAGTCAAATTATTATAACTTGTTTTTAGTGACCATCTAAATGACACCCTCTTAGGCCCTAATCCTGGAAGTCTTTCATGCAGGCAGTTCCTTGAACCTGCACAGAATCCCAGGGACTTTAATTGAGAATCTGGTTATGCACATCTCATCAACGATTCCGAGCCTAAATTACTCCCTGCATCCATCATCATCATGACCTCACTATTTTCAATTATAAACCAAAGCATACTGTCCATTTATCAGTGTTGCCAACTATCATGAATCTTACAATATTTATTATTGTTTTTAAAGCTACAACTCCTGGAATCATGAGATTATGTGGGAATCTTAAATTTTTTTTAAAGTAAATTTCTAGTCTTTATGGTTACAATGAACTTTTAAAGGATCAAACATGAGAAGGCAAATAACAAGAACACCACATTTATTATTTTTAAAATCCCATGAGTAAGTCAATCTCAATATTTTTGAATGCCTGGGGTTGGCAATATTGGAATATAATTATAGCCTTCATGGTCTTAGCATACACACATTCAGGAATACCAAGGAATGTACCAGGGGTTCCTATAAAAAACAAACAAACAAAAAAAAAAACACTTTAAAAAATGCAGTTTCTCTGTTCCTACAACAGCTATGAATAAATGCTAAAACAATTTGTACTGACTTCTCATCCTATGGAGAGGAACAACCTGGGGAGGTTAGCTTTTACTGCTATAAACGCAAAGCTTAATTTTCTAATGGTTTAAAAGGAGGCTAGCAGAGATTACAAGTGTTTCATGAATAGCTACTGTTTGTTTACACCTTCATTAAAAAAACCCAAAGTTGTGCACATAACTAATATAGGCAACCAAAGATTTTATCACTTGTCCATCTTTCTCACTCCCTCGTGCATTGTTTTTATTTAACCCCAATCTCGCAAAGTGCTAAACATACATTTAACTTCACAAACAGTGATCTCATTGAATTCAGTTCATGAAGTAGGTGCACAAGTCTTTTCAGAATAAGGGTCTTAAACTGTAAGCAATTTGGAGCAATGCATTTGTATAGCACCCAGCATACTGAACCCCTAATCTGACTGAGACCCCTAGATCCTATTATATTATAAATAATAAAGATAACCAAAGTTTAAAGCATTCTGAGATCTGTAGATAGGAGATGTCACCTGTATAAACAGATCACAATGTTTGGTTGGAGTATACAATGGGAATCCTATAAAAATATTGTGATGTAATATAGAGATTATATATCTTAATATTTTAAAATACAATTTCAAGAGAAAAATAAAAATTAATACAGTGATTACCACCAATATCAGGAGAAACAAATGCAAACACACCTCTCAATTGAGGAAAGCATTACTATTCAGGAAACACATAAGCATGTGCATAAGTGCATTCCTGCATTGATGCCTTAAAAATCTATTGCTTTTTGCATCTGGTTTATTTTTTAATTATGTCATATAAAAGGGCCAATGTTTAACCATAGGATCAGTGTATACTTGCTACAAATGTAATCTAAAAAACATATTTCTAGCAATGTGATCATGTATAAAAAATATGAATCCATCTGGCACCAAATGTCTTCTCTCCCATCCTGTTGCTAATATAAAGTTATTCTCCCCATCAAAACTGTGTTTGATAATTCTTTCAATATATTTTATCTACTTTTAAAACTACACAAACTAATCTTTTACAACTCTGATTTTTGTTTGTTAGTAATAAATTGTTTTGCAATCTATAAGTGATATAGATCTTGTTTGAATCAAACAGAACTGAGGAAACTAACATTTATATAACATTTTTCTTGCTTTTTACAGTCAACAAATTTTTACATGAATTAGATTCAGTGTTGGCTAGAACACAAACCATCATTTTAATGTGCATTTCTACTCTTATAAATGAAATGTCAAGACTAAGTTCCTACTTAAAAAAGGAAATTAAACTCTCTCACACATCCTCCCAAGCCAACTCACCTTGGAAGAAGAGCAGCACAATTTTTTTTTTTTTTAAAAAGCCACATTTAAGTAACTTCACATTTCGACAATAATAATTTTCCATGTACATGACTGACATGTTTAAAGCTCAAATCATTTTACAAATGTTAAAAAAATTACATATAAACTATAAAGTTTCAAAAAGTAGAGCAAGAAAAATTTTGGAAACATCATGGGCAAATCCTTAGGTGGCAGAAATCAAGTCAGGAAGGTAGAAATCTGAGAGTACCAGATTAAAGACAACTGTAAGCAGAACAGAGATCAGAGACAAAAGTCAATGGAGCAATGATGATTTAAACCAGCAACATGTTACTTGACATGATGGAAAAAAACTGCTATCAAGTAAAGCAGTGGAGGAATCAATTATCCCAACTTTGTAGTTTTGTGATATGAACTAGAATAAGAACATTAAATTCTATGAATTAAAACATGCACAGAATTCACCAGAAGGGAAAGGCTAGCATTGTAAGCCACTCTACCAGTGAGCAACCAAAAAGGTGCCAGAGGAAGAGTTTCGAAATGAATGGGGATGTGGTCACTGAGCGATTATGAAGTTCTGAAATGGTTTGTCCTTCCTCCAAGCTATGCTAATTCTCCATTTCTACCACTGTTACTCCAGAAAGGACTAAAAGGAAGAAAATAAAATTTAAAATTTTACCATCACCAAACTAGTCACCATAAAAATAAAAATTCCTATTATTCGCATCCCATCATGCTTCCATGCCAACCCTAATTAGTTATTTTTACATAACTCGTCTGTTACAAATAAACTGTACAGCAGACTAATTTGATCTTGTCTAAGACTTTCTTGCTACATCCGAAGAAGTGGGCTGTAGTCCACGAAAGCTTATGCTCTAATAAATTTGTTAGTCTCTAAGGTGCCACAAGTACTCCTGTTGTTCTTTTTGCTACATTATATGACACATTTTCCAAACAAATTGACAAATAAAAGTGGTCAGAAAGGCTCATTTGTCCAGAGATTCAATTTTTAGATTCCATCAGTACGTCTCAGCTGGTAGTGATCATACCTCCAAAGGTCATGGCTTCAAACCCACATCAAGACATCTAACTCATTCCTAACACTTTACTGTAGCAAACAGGATACTATATAAGAGGTTAAAGAACGGGTAATTCTGCCCCCCCTCCAGTGGATGTGACACAGCAGAGCATCTTTATAAAAGAACTGGGGAATAATCTCAGTTCGGCATCCAATATACACATCATTAGAACTGTTTATACTGCCAAGGCTCAAAACCAGCATCTGTACCATTTTCTTGCAGACATTGCCTAGCTAGCTAACTCGATGCTTACTCGAAGATGTTCAGCTACCTAGAATATTAAAGGTATTATGTGAAACCAGTTTCTAGCTCTTGGAAATTTCTCAGCTGCAGTTTAATTTTTATACAAAAAACACACACACACTTAAAATAGTCCCAGTATTGAGTCCTCCACTTGGGGACTGGTGAAACCAAATATTGCTCTAGCTGTAATGAACTGAAATTACAAGACTCATGCTCCATATATTTTGGAATAGTTTCAGAGAGTTTATATTCATAAATTACCTACAGATACATACTGTACACTTGTCATTGTTACATACTATTGCTCAGGCTTACCTTTGTATGGTATTCTAAAGCATCCAGTTCACCTTGGTTGAACACACTACACTTTCTTTTACGTTTCTGCAGTGAACAAAATATGGGGAAAAAAAATATCAGCTGTGTTACTACATGGCAAAAATATGCTAGAGAAACATATACATGCCTTCAGAGCTTGTAACAATTTGCCATACCCTTTTTATGAACTTAAGTCTTTTGTCATAGTCAGCTTCTGATGGTGCTACAGTCATTTTAAAATACCATATATACTCGATCATAAGCCGGTTCGTTTATAAGCTGACCCCCCCCAAGATGGATAAGTAAAAATGGAAATTTTTTATAACCCGTTCATCAGCTGACCCTATAATTCAGGGGTCAGCAAACTTTGGCTCTCGGGCCATCAGGATAAGCTGCTGGTGGGCCAAGATGGTTTGTTTACCTCGAGTGTCTGCAAGCACGGAGGTAAACCTAAGTAAACAAAGTGTCCCGGCGCACCAGCTGCTTACCCAGACGGGCCAGGACAGCAACTGGGGTGGGGGAAGGCTGGAAGTCAGGGGAGTAACCCCTGTGACCATCCCCCACATGACCCCACCCCTAGCTCGGGACCCCCACACTCTCCTCATCCCATCACTTCCCACCTTATCTGGGGAGGAGGTCTCTGGCCTGGCTGAAGCTGCTCCCTGCGGCCACAGCCTGCTCTGGCGGGCAGACTGGGTGGTGCGGCTGCAGCATGTTCCAGCGGGCTGGGCGGCACAACCGCAGCAAGCTCTGGCGGGCCAGGCAGTGCAACCACAGCCTGCTCTGGGGGGCGGGGCAGCTGCTTCAGAGGCTGGGGGGGAGAGCAGCGTTGCAAGAAGCAGAGACACTGGCCCCGCCTCTTCCCTTCTGGCTGTGCTGCCTCTCCTTGCTTCCTCTGTTGGGGGGACGGGCTGTGTCCCACCTCTCCCTCTCTATACCCGTTCATAAGCCGACCCCCTTCTCTGGTGCTTCCCTTTTTTACTAAAAAAATTCGGCTTATGAACAAGTATATACGGAAATCTGTGCTGTAAGAGCCTGTATCAGCCTTTTTGCCAGTGCTATTCAACGATATGCCACTTCACAGCTCATATTAACGCTAATCTTCACTGCTTAGTTTTTCTGTCTCCAGATGAAAATGCTATGAAATCTTTGGTTGCCAAGCCCAGGCTATTGCCAACAAGAAAGTGTCACCTAACTCCAGAAAGATACAGCGCATACATTGATTTAGCCCATGCATCATATACACAAAATTTAAAGGGAACAGACGCACCTCATATTTCTGTATTTCAATGAACGCTACATGCAACACATCAGCAAAATTGTCATGAAAATTTTCAAGCCCAGACACAAAATGTATTTACCCACCCTTACACCAAGTGAATTTAAAAAAAATAACCCTCAGAACTACTTAATCATCCTTGGCAAATAAATTTTCTTTAAATACAGTCTTGTGAAAAGTGTAAGTATAGTCCTGCAGTAGTAAAACACTATTTGCAACTAAAGTTAAAAAATATATACAAGTTTTTATTTTTGGGGGTCAATAAATGAAGTGCAATAACAATTGACAAAGTCCAGAGATCCATCATTTTCCCCATCTTCATTAAATTTTCAAGAATACAACATGAAGAGACTTTAATATATACAGTAGAACCTCAGAGTTACGAACACCTCAGGAATGGAGGTTGGTCGTAACTCTGAAATGTTCGTAACTCTGAACAAAATGTTATGGTTGTTCTTTCAAAAGTTTCAAAACTGAGCATTGACTTAATACAGCTTTGAAACTTTACTATGCAGAAAAAAATTCTGCTTTTAACCATCTTAATGTAAATGAAACAGGCACAGAAACAAAACTTTTCCTTTGTCTTTTAGTAGTTTATGTTTAACACAGTACGGTACTGATTTTCCATTTTATTTTTATTTTTTTTGGTCTCTGCTGCTGCCTGACTGCATACTTCTAGTTCCAAATAAGGTGTGTAGCTGACTGGTCAGTTTGTAACTCTGGTGTTCATAACTCTGAGATTCTACTATATACATCCTAAACCTATTCAGTTACTCCAATGGACATACTGCATATCCAGGCCCACTCAGAGTGTAACAGATTCAATATAGAATAGCAAACATGCCAACAAATGCTGTAAAAGGTGTAGTAGAGTCAGAAAACTGAGTGTGTAAAGAAAGGTGCTTCCTAAACAACATATTTGCATTAAAAGCATTTTCATAGGTATAGCTGTTTCTTTGACTAACAAAGAGTTTTATTAATTTAAAATCAGTAGTGAGTTGCATTCTTTTCAGGCTTACATATAATCAACAAAATTATGAAGTTTCACTTGCAGCTTTGTTATTGATGGTTAGGCGTTAGCCAAAACACAAACAAAACCTCAACAACTTGACTCGCAGATCCGAGACTAAGTTGTAAAAAATAGTTGTTAAAAAAAATAGACACGCCAGTTATTTGTAAATTGAGCAAGTTTAACCAAGGAGTCATTCAGAGTCTAACACGGAGTCCAAAGTTATTTTTTACAGAACATCACTACTGTACGGTTACCTAAGCATCTAAAGTTCCCTTACAAATCTTTCTTTTCAGTCTTTCCTTCCTAACATTGCTCTTTTGGGCTGAAATGATTCATGATGGATTTCAGCCAAAGGTACTCTTTTTAAAAAGTTAGAGTAGAAACCACCCAGCCATTTTAGAAATGTTATTTAGAAGAAAAAAATAGAGGATATCAGATATCAACATAGCTCCACTTAAATCAATGAATTTACACCATCTAAACATCTGGCCACAGATTTATTTTAGAGTGGAGTAATTATTTGGGGGGAGGGGTAAAAATAATTTTAAAATAGCAGAACACAAAAATTCCAACTCTGTATGTGGCTAGTTCTCCCTCAAGAAGTTAGAAAACATTAGAAATCAAAAACAAGCAATTAAAAAGTCATTTCTAAGCTTGCTGGGCAGGCATCTACTAATTTTCAGAGGGACTGAGCAACTCACACTGAAGTCAGTTCAGCACTTCTGAAAATTCAGACCATAAGCGTTTAGCAGATGTATGCTGAACGATATAGGACAGATGGCTTGAAAATGGGGTCATGAGCTACAAGGTCCCAACATCATCTTGTTAAGGAGCTGGGTAAATCCTTGTGAGTATCTAGCAAAGGCTTCGGTTTCACACAATTTTTAAGTGTAGACCTCGTTCACATTTTGAAATTTGCTCCGGATATGCTTCCTCCTTGCCCCACCACCCCCAACAATTTGTGCTTTAAATTATTTCAGGAAGTAGCAAGACAATTTTCAAGAAGTTGTTATGGTAGATGCACAGTTATTTTATTAATGGTCTTTTTTTTTTTTTTTTTTTTTCTGTAGACCATACCTTCCTAGCATTGGCAATGGAATCCCCATCACTGTTCTTGGCTCCTTCGTGCTGCTCTGTTCCATTGCCACTGTCCTTCCCCTCCCTTGGGCCAGCATCAGAGCTTTCTTGTTGGGGCTTCTGTTGGGGAGCTGAAACTATATGGGGCTTAAAGACATGAAAGAACTCTTCCCGAAACACATACTTTTTCTTTAGTGTTGCCCCTGTTCTCTCTACTGCAGCTCCAGTAGAGTAAGTAGTATCAACGGTGGAAAGCGCAACAATATCCTCTGTAGAAGGGGTGGAAGAAACAGGAGCAACATGAGAAGCCGAGGGAGCAAGGCACTGGCTGGAAGGGCAAAGCTGGTAACTGGCCTTGTTGATGAAGGAAAGATGATCCAGTAGCCACCCAACTGACAGCTGATGCACCACAGACATCACATTCTCTCCTTTTAAGGACAGTCTCTGAGAAATTGGAACTGAAATTCATACGTGCTTTCCAGTTTAGATTTTTCCTGTAATTAATACAAAAGCAGTCTTTATAGAATTATTAAAGTATATTAAAACAATGCCTAAAGTGTGCTAAGCATTTCAAATATAGTCTGTTGCTGAACCCCACCATGCACTGTTAATAACTGCAGAAACTCCAGCCTTTAAACTCTCTCCCCATAGCACTCTTACTGTATGCTTATTTCACAAGCGTCTCTATAATATACAGAATAAATGCCTGTTATAACATGCCACAATTATCTACTCCATGATTATCCCATTAGCAGCTCTGACAGTGTTTAGGTAAACTGAGAGTTTGTGCTAGACAACCCCCGACACAGGAAAGCGCGAGTCTCCCTTTGAAAATAACGTGCCACGAATTTACATACAGCCTGGCCAGACTTCTGCAGCTTTCTGGGTGGGCAGGGAAGGGGGCTGATCCTGCAGCCCCCAGAGAGGGTGTCGGGTCACCGCACACCTCGAAGGGCCAGGCTGGGCTTGTTCTGGGCTGCAGCGCCAATCACAGCCAGCTCTGCGGAAAGCCAGATTGTGTCCCGGTTGTTGATATGACCTCGGCCCTCCAGCCACCTGCCCCTGTTTCGCCCAGCAGCGCCTGTTCCAGGGCTCTGCCTTGCCCCGCTAGCCCGCGACCTAGGCAGCACCGTGATAGGGCGTGCGCAGCTCGGGGCCGGGCAGCGCCTCTGGGGTGAGAGCAAGGCCGCTCGCGGGACCCCTGCTCGGGTCCCAGAGAAGCCCCCTGTGCCCTGCCTGTGGAGCCCCACCTACTGGCCCCTCATTCTCGGACACTAGCAAGCGAACGTCCGGTTGTTCGAGGAGAAGCTTTTCCCACCTGAGCGATTAGAGCCCACACTGAGCGCAGCCATCTTGTTGTACGGACAAAACGGCTGTGTCAGGCGGTTGTTCCCTAACTTCCGGTAAAGCACGACAGCTACGATTGCTAGCTAAAGAGGGATTTTTTTTAAATGCCGTAGCTATTAGAACAAATACCGTCCGGAGGAGAAAGGAAGTGAGGTCACCACTGTTAGACGATGCTCCTAGCCAATGGCAGAGTCGCCTGACGTAAGACGCTCGGCTGCGCGCATTGGGTAGGACGCAGAGTGCGTGACGCCGAGTGACGCAGGTGGCGGGTGGATTTGAAATTGGGACGGGGAGAAGGAAAAGTTGCGGCGGCTGTAACGACGACAGTGAGTGAGTGGGGGATGGTTCCGGCGCGTGCGGCCCCGCCGTCCCGGCTGCGGCAGGAGGGAGAGAGAGAGAGGGAGGGCGGGCGGGAGCCTCCGGGGGTTGCTGGAGCAGGAGCCTCTCGCTTAAGCCCCCTCCCGCTCTGCAGGCGTAGTTGCTAATAGCTTCCGCTCCCCGGCGGGCCGGGGCAGAGTCCCCAGGGGCTGCCCGGTTCCTCAGGACTAGGGTTGCCAACCCCCCGGATTGGCCTCGAATTCCCAGTGACTACTGACCACAACCCAGGAGATGTAATAGGATATTTTAAGAAAATGACATTGCAGCATGTGGGGAGGGACACCTCCCAGAATAGCTTCAGTCAGAGTTGGCAACCCTACTCAAGACCCATCTGCCTGCGAGAGAAGGAGGTGGGGGTGTGTCTCTCGCAGAGCCTTCGCCTCGCCCTGCCCTGCCTGCCAGTGGGGCTGGGGCATGGACAGGTCTTACTGCCAACTAGCTAGTCCCAAGGCACGGCTGTACTCCTCCCACCTCCCTCCCCATACACACGCACACACCCCATGTACACGTGCCTGGATTTTGCAGCTCTCTCTGCAAAGCGTATCTGCTGCAGCAAAGAGATCGCACAGGGGAAAGGGTTAATCTCCCTGCAATATATTAAAGTGGGGTGCATGTCCTCCCCTGAGCCAACAGGCTGATGGGTACACTGTCTCTTTGGTGATAGCGGACTTAGTAATTTCTGGAAGTATCCAATGACAGGGTCTGGATATTGCAAGGGAATGCTTTTTGAGGGGGGCTTGAAGGTTGGGGTGTACCTAATGTTAACCTCTAAGGTAAGGATAGGATTCCCAGAGTTCTGAGGAGAGTGCCTGAGTTGTGGAAAGGCTGGTGTTGTACTGGAGCGGATGCCCATCTATAATTTCATCCCCTCCTCACAAACCCACCCCAGGGAACTCCTACATGCTTCCCAATATACACAAGCAGGAAACCCAGGCAGATGCATCATATATGGGTGTGGTATTCCTACTGAAGGAATATCAGGACTCTTAGAACCTGTCTTCAAACCACACAAAAGGCAAGTTTCCTCCAAGATTCAATGGACTTTCTCCAGAAACTTTGAAACTTTAACAGCTTCCCTCAGAACACTATAGTTACCACCATGGATGTCACTTCCCTATACACAGCCCTCATCATGACGGCATCGCTGCCTGCCTGCCTGAAATACCCTAAAAAATAGGGGGTGAAACACACATCCATCCCATCACAAAACTCATCCATTCCATTCTCTATAACAACGTTACATTCAATAACACACACTTTGTCCAACCATGGGAACAGACAATGGCTCCCCAATATGTCACCCTCTTCATGGGCCACCTCAAGGAAGAATTTCTGGAAAAATGCACCAATAATATACCTGAAATGCATCAGTGACGTTTTTATCATCTAGACAAACAAGCTAAATTCCCTCATAGATTTCCACCACAACTTCAACAGCCACCTCCCATACATCAAACTCTCTCTACAACACTTGCCCATCAGCATCAACTTCCTGGACATCATGATTAGCTCCATCAATGGAACCCTACAGATAACTAGATATAAGAAATCCATGGATCACCATATTTAACTTCACAGATCCAGTAGCTACCCAGACATGCCAAAAAATCTTTTATCTACACCCAAGCAAGAATATGCTTAGAGAGAAAAAAACTGGGATACACACCTTAACACACTTCAAACCTCCTTCACTACAAAGACACTGCACCAGAGAAGTAGCTCACATCATGGAATGGGCCACCCAAATACCCTGAGAGAACCTGCTTCAATACAGAAATAATAACCCCACTGACTGCACATGCCTAGTTGTCACCTAGCACCCCACACTGGAACCTGTACAAAATATCATCAAACAACTATAACCCATACTTGATGGGGACCACATCCTGAACGATTTCTTTCTGGAACTCCCTTTTCTGGTCTTCAAACAACGCCCCACAACCTTGTCATGCTCACGAGAAGCAACCTCCCTACAGACTAGGACACACCAAGTCAAAGCAACCCCAGACCCTGCCAGAATAACAGATGAAAAACTTGCAGACATACCTCCACTACTACAATGATCAATCACATTCCCACCCGTAACTCATCTTTCAAGATCCATATGTCCTACAGATGCCTAGCACAATATGCTGTGTACTTCATCCAGTGCATCAAATGCCTCAACAACAACTATGTGGGTGAACCAGGCAATCACAACACTCTCAAATGCACTCTCACAGAAAAAATAACACAAAAATACCGTCACCCATAGGTGAACACTTTTCACAAAGCAGTCAATCCGTATCTGACCTCTCAGTCCTCATCCTCAGAGGACACCTTGAAAAGATGAATTTGGGAGCTTAAATTCATAACTCTGCTAGATACCAAAAAAATCATAGATTCATTAGACACTGGTTTTATGTTTCATTACAACATTCTGTAACCCAGTAACCCTCTTTTGACTTATGGCTGCAGAAGTGTTAACAGTCCACTTCATTTTAAATGGTCTCTTGGAACATGTATTAACTTCTTATGCTAAAGAATCTATTCCTCTTTATATTCTGCTGTGACACTCAGATTATTTTTCCCTTACCTGTAGAAGAGCTCTGGGTAGCTCAAAAACTTCTTTTTCACCAGCAGAAGTTTGTCTAATAAAAGAGATTACCTCACCCACCTTGTCTCTCTAATATCCTGGAACTAACACTACATTCAGCAGTGGTGAAATAGTTATTTTAAATGTTTAATGCTGTTATCATTGGCCTTCAGAGTTAGCGCATCACAAAGGTGAATGAGACAGGTCATCCCTTTGATAAAGCTCTTGTTTTGGTGTCTATCTGCAGGCTCAGGCAGTATACATTTGGGAGGTTTACTTTGCAACTATAATGACTAACTATTTTTTTCTTAAACAAAACTTCAATTTCTTCAGGAATGCTAGGGCCATCAGATAATTGCTGGTCCAACATACCAACCCACCCTAGTTCAATCCAGCCCCTGCACATAATGGCTGTGATGTTACAAGAAGAATGATGTTCCTTGACACTGTGACTTTCCTCTAATACCAACATAATTTGCCTTGTAGTTTAATCACAATGCGGCGCAGCTCGAGTACCACTGGTAGCAGTGGTCGGCAATCCATGATGCCTCTGAGAGTGCAGGATACCAACAAGATGGGTCTTCATACACCTCAGGCGTAAGTGTCACTGATCAAACCGTTTATAGTGGATTTTCACAGCGTTAACTATTAATCCCACTGGGTAAAGCATGTCTAAGTCTCTGCAGGGTCAGATCCATAAACAACAATTCATAATTTATGTTTGCATACAAATATGGTCAATGTATGATTCTTTGGGAGCTAAAACTTTATTTTCCTGGCTTTCATGTGACTAAAATTTCATATTTTAACTTTTTTTTGTTGCATTATCAAGTACAGAACATCTGGCAACATTGTTTTTATACAACTGACAGTCTCCAAAGAATATATTTAATTGGTCAGCAGCACCAAGAAGCTGTTAATTCTAGAATGCTTAGTCTAGCTTAGGGTGGATAAAAATTGGTGCTTTAAAAAAAAAAAAATCTGATTTTTTCAATTTAAATACAGGTTTATTTTTTTTTAAATAAACCAATTTAAAATAGTCAACCTGTGCTAAGGCCTTAACTTAGTATAATCTATTACAATCATTTAAATAAAAAGAAAAAAATAATTCTAAGCAATATGTGTTTGTTGCCAATTTTTAAAGAAAGTTCCACCAGTTCAGTGGTTTGTCGCTGGGTAAGTACCCGGAACCAGTGCTTATTGAAGTAGCGGTTGCCTTTTCTGCAGGTGCGCTGCAGAGAGAATATTTTCTTCATTTCAGTTTATTCAACTAGTTCAGCATTAAGAAACCAGATGTACACTGAACCCAGAAAGCTAGTCTTTCTTTCCCAATCTAAAAATAAAAACTGTGTGAGAGGATATCTGTTTGTTTCTAGTCACTATGTCCTGCAAGATTTTAGAACTATCAGTTCAATTCATTAACTACAGATAACACTTCCTTTTTTTAATAAGTTGGTTTTAAATGCAAATCATGTTAACATTTTTTGATAAATGTTTTTTTCTTGTGTATATTTAAAGTGGTTTTATTTAATAAAAAAGTGAGTATCGGTTTTGTGCATTTTAAACTGAATTTGAATTTCCACCCAAGTAGACCTTGACACATATTGCAAGTATAAAGTTAATCTAATAAATATGTCAAATTTAAGAATCTGAGTAAATGTATCTTAAGCTATATAATTGCTTGCTTAAATATATATAGGCATTTTGTATCCTCCTGGTAACAAAAAGCAGCATATTTATTGTAAAGATTATATTTAGTTGTAAATCAGTATGTTTTAATGAAAACAACAAGGAGTCTGGTGGCACCTTAAAGACTAACAGATTTATTTGGGCATAAGCTTTTGTGGGTAAAAACCTCACTTCTTCGGATGTGTTCAGATGTTTTAATGGTTACCAATCAATGAAAATCAGCCTTTCTTTAGGACAGTAATTAAAAAGTACTAATGCAAAACACAATTAAAATCGGTGACTTAAATCCATCCACCCTAGTCTAACTTGCCTTCTGTTATGAATATGTGCTGTAGTTTTCTTAAGTTAGCATAAAGGTGAAATTATTGTAATAGCAGTAACTTACACAAACTTTTTTTTTTTTTTTTTTTTAAAGGCAAGACAGAACAACCTTTGGGAAGCTGAGTATGAGTAAACCTGCATCTGGTACCTCAGAAAGAAAAGTCAGCTTCTTTGGTAAAAGGTATTGATGATAGGGCTCTGTGCGGTAAATTTAAAAAGTAATTCAACAGCTTTTTAAAGATTTCTGCAATTTGTTTTCCCTAGAAAGATTTCTATTGGGAAAGAAGGGATTTGGGGCACTTTGGAGGAGGAGCAGCTTCATAGCTCTATCTCTCTCCTCACAAGGGTTGAGCAGTACAGAGCTCATGTTCCTGTGCAGATCACGGACTTCCCCTCAGAAGCCACAGCAAAGGGAGAGGCAATGGGAAAAGTCTTTAGTGGGCTGTACTGCTCTGCTCCCACATGAATTTTTTTCTCAGTTAGACCAGAGTTGGGGATAATAAGCTAGAAGATGGGGACCACCAAATCCTTCAGTGATAGGATGAAGGTAAGGAAGATGAGAATTTATTTTTGAAACCTAAGGATAAGGTTTATATCTGTTTATTTTGGCTATTAGTCCAATTAACTATTGTTATTCAACTAGTATTAAAACTAAGGCTTTGTCTACATGGAGACATTGACTAGCATAGATAATGCAAAATAACTAATTCTGCAATAACTATTTCAGAATAACTCCCTGTGTGGATACCCTGTTCCGGAATACAAATGACAAAGCAGAGTAATTATTCTTTAATAAAAGTGATTAAGTGAAGAAAAGTAAATAAGCTTAAGAACACTACAGTTATGGTCTACAGATATCTAAACTTTTTTTTTCTAGAACTAGTGGTCCCGGAGGTTCACGTAACAGTCAGTATGGTGTGTTTGGTACAGAAAAGATCAAGGATCCCAGGCCACTTCATGACAAGGCATTCATCCAACAGTGTATCCGACAGCTCTGTGAGGTATTTTGCTATTTTCTATAAATGTTTGGTTTAAATCATAAATAAGGTTAATCAAAATCTATCTTTTTCCTTTGCCTCAAACCTAGCTTTTGTCTAGAACCTACCTACACACACTAGTAATATGCATGCATCTTTTCTCAGTTTCTTGTAGAGAATGGCTATGCCCATAATGTCTCCATGAAATCACTCCAATCTCCATCTGTTAAGGACTTCTTAAAGATCTTCACTTTTATCTATGGCTTCCTGTGCCCTTACGAGCTTCCTGATTCTAAGTTTGAAGAGGAAATCCCCAGAATCTTTAAAGAGCTTGGGTATGCATCAGGAATTCATTCTTGTCAATTTCTTATTGTAAAAGGGCATGGTAAAACTTAAAATTGTATAGTATAAACTCCTTCCCCAGTATTGTTATTGGTCCTGTTTGTTTTGTTTATGAGGTGGCTTGTTGGATGTAAAGGGTTTTTGGGGGTGCGTTTCACTCAAGTGGGACAATTAGCTATAGTAATAGTAATCTTAGGTGTTGCTTGGAAATATTAGTAGGTCCAACATTTTCAAAAAATCTTAAATGTTGGTAATCTCCAAATTTCCAAGTTTATGGGGCAGTGTGAATTGCATTTTACTCATCCTGTGAGGTGCCTTGTGCCGATAGCGAGGTGATGATTACCATCATCTCATATTGATATCTTTAAGTCAAGCATACTCACTATGTCAAATATGCGAGGTTTTTGGTTTGTGTTATCTAGTAGAAATTTTGAAAAGGAGGGTGCTCTCCAGTGGCCTTACTTTGTGATACTGAAAAACTGGCCATTTTACTAGAGCCCAGGTAACCAGAATACAATCCTGGGTAACTGTCAAAACATGGTAACGATTCTTGGAATTAAGACTGTTTGAGAAACTAGTCTCCAGAACTGGAGGATGGATTTAAATAATTCATTTTTTTTTTAAAACTGAATCTGGGTGTTTAAAGAACATTTACATTTAAAACACTTTTGCACGCTTTACTAGCAAAATGTTTTTAGCTCATTGCCCTATAAATCTAAACTAATTTTGTGTGGCTACCATCCAAAATCAGAACAAAATGTGCACTTTTCCACACATTGAATTTCAGAAGATTTCCAAACTATGTAGTTAGTAGTTAGCAATACAACATCCAGGTGTTATATATTTATGAACTTCCTCAGTAATTTGCATGTCAAATTTTGTCAGATTACAGATGTTTTATTTAGCTCCCAGCACTGTAAGTTCAACCTAGGATCTGAAAACTATGCTATTCCTGCCTAATATCGCATGATCTTTAGTTCACAACCACTTTTGCAAGCCAGTCTTGCATTTAGAGAGCCCCAGAAGTGAGAATTTCATTTAGTGGGGACTTGGGTGCTCTTCCTCTGTTTCTCTTGGCCAGTTGGTTAGGCGTGGATGGGCTTCAGACCTGCCTCCACCATCACCACATCCCCCAGTGAGGGAGAAGATTGGTCAGTACTTCACATGTTGGAATTCTTTGGAATCCTCACTTTCCCCTCCAGCCTCTCTGCCTCCTTTCGTAGCACCTATTTAAATAGTTCCCTCTCCTTCCATCTAGCATTACTGTGCACATCTCTCTCATCAAAATAGCCTAAGAAGGAGAAAGGGGAGAAATCATTCCAGGTGGGGAGACAGAGCAGCAGAGGAGAGTCAAGACCAAGAGTTGCCCCCAGCACCAGACTAGAAAGAGGAAAATGGGAGGGATGTGTCTTGCAATCTGGTGAGCAAATGGGAATTGTGGGAATAGTTTCAGGACATTCCTTCTGGCTCCAGCACTACCCTTGTCTATGCAACAAACCTCCACCTCCTCACTCCAAGAAGACATTATTTCAGCTGGTGATGACAGGAGTTTATTCTGCTATTGGAACTTAGCTGTTTATTTATTTATTTATTTATTATGCATGATGTAAAGTAGAATCTACTTTGCTCTTCTGTAGCTGCTTCATAGAAGCGCATCCTTTTTTTATTGGTAAGGTGAGCCTCAAAGTGTATGTAACAGTGCCATTTTGTGTAGTCAGCGTATTTTTACCAGAATAAAATTTTTATTTGAGAAATGCTCTGATTCTTTTTCCTTATAGGTATCCCTTTGCATTGTCAAAAAGCTCTATGTACACAGTGGGGGCTCCACACACCTGGCCTCAGATTGTAGCAGCTTTGGTTTGGCTAATCGATTGTGTCAAGGTACTATCTGACTTCACTGAGCAGAATAACTGTTTTCATGTATGGAGTGTTGTTCTAGGCTAGAATGTTAGTAAAATGTTAGATATCTTAATGAATGACTTTTGAAATAGCCTATACAGTACAATAAGAAAGCAAAAAAATTGCCAGATGACATTTTTAGTTATGATGTAACTTAAGAGCTAGACTTTAGCCTTATTTTTATAATGGTATATCAGATGACTTTATTTTAATTTTATATTTACACCTCTTGTTAAGGTAACTTGTGATTAATACCTACACTAAAACAAGGTAGCTACGTGGAAGTAAAAATTAAATATATGAACACTTTAAAAAATATGGACTGAATTCAAAAGGGGTATGTAAGTTAGGGCTTGAAAAATCCACTTGTTTCTAAGGAACTTCCCTTTTGCTCCTGGTGACCTACTTCAGTTTGCTCCTGGTGACCTACTTCAGTTTATTAAATTTAAACTGTAAGGGTGGGATTTTCAATAGAAATGTAGGACACCTGTCCCACAATGGGATGTGTGTGTCTGTGTCTTGAGCACTCTTGAAAAGCCAACTTCCAGTATTTAGGGCTGCAAAGATACATTTGGCTTACATTCGGAAGGTTAAATGATACAATTTTGTTATATGGAGTCTCCAGACAGTTCTTCTGCCTCTCTTGCAAGACTTAGCTTGGCAACATAACAGCAGAATTAAACTAACAAAACTTGTTATTTTCACTGCTGCTATTCAGAAATTACCACCAAAAAAGGAGATACTGGTCCAGTTATGCTAATTCTGCATCCATGAACTTTTTCATAAAATTAATGTGATACTCTAATCCAGGAACTGGTAGAGGTCTTCACAGACTGCGTTCTTTGGAGTACTATTAATGTCATATGCCATTAATTCCCCTTCTAGTTGTATTCTGCCACAAGGGAAAACACACCCTTTGATGAAGGTCAGACCTGGGAAGGAGAAACAGAAGATGGAATTGTACATCATAAGGTACCATAACAATTTACCAGTGACTATAGTAACTGCTCATCTAGAACAGTGGTCCCCACAATTTTCAGGGTCATTGTCCGCCAGGGCCGGCATGGTTGTGGTTCCGGGGGAGCAACAGGAGTAAAGAGGGCTGAAGCTGGAGGCAGGTCTGGGGCCAGGAACAGGACCGAGGCTGGGGGCAGGGGTGAGGGCCGGGTGCAGAGGCGCAGCTGGGCTGCGGTCGAGGGCTGAGGCTTGGGATGGGGCTAGAAGCCGGGGTCCCAGCTGGGGATAGGGCCAGAGCAGAGCTGGAGTGGAGCTGGACGGGGTGGTGCTCTCTCTCTGCCCCCTGTGGGGGCTGGCCCCCGTCCCACTGCGCCCCCTTGAATGTTTTTCCACACCCTGCCCTTAAGGGGGCGCACCTCAGTGTATAACTCATTAAAATTGTAAGCTACTTTAATTTGGCTTTGACCAAACTTTGACCAGTTTTCTTGGTCAGTCTTACATCTTTAATGCTATTTTCACAAAATCTTGACTACAATGTAAATTAGCTTAATAAAGTAACAGTTTGTACTAGTGTCTCCTTTTTTTTTTTTTTTAATTGTAAGATTGTACTATGTAATGTTTGCAGATTGTACTATGTAATAAAGCATAAGCTTTATTGTATTGTCGGGATTATTGGCTGGATTGTTTACCTCAACCCAAATTATTTTTTAAAATAAGATAAATTTCTTAGCAAAGGCACTCATCCTCATTTTGTCTGGGCGCTGGTAAATTACAGCTAAAACTACTTCCCTGAATGTGGGTCAACACCGGATTAATAGTCTCAAGTGTTCTACTTCAGGATGGAAACTGTTTATTAAATTAAAATAGGAATCCTTTGTTTTTTATGACCCTATCACACACTGCTTCTGCTCCTCAGGAGGAGTGGGGACGAGAGAAGAGGGGGGTGTCATCCTGCTTTTCATTTTCCTCTCTTGGCATGGTCTAAAAGATTTCCTCTGTTTGGAAGTTGATTCTTTTCTTATTAAATTGCAATACTGTCCTGAACAGTAACTCCATTTTAAAAAGATAGGATTTCTTTCTTATGGGGGTGATGCTTCATAGGGTTGTTCGACACCTCACCACCATCTGCCCTTAGCATGAAGTAGTCTTGTCTGTGCCTTATGTAGATCAATTCCCTGACTCCATCATTCTCTGGCAACACAAGCACTGCCTTCCAGTCCTCCCTTCGCCTCAGTTTCTTTGCATAGGTTAGCAATAGGCACATGCCAACCCCCAAGTCTTCCAAGCATCCCTCTGAAGAGTCCAGCCCCTCCCCCTCTATGCCCAGGGGGAGGGATAGCTCAGTGGTTTGAGCATTGGCCTGCTAAACCCAGGGTTGTGAGCTCAATCCTTGAGGGGGGCCACTTAGGCATCTGGGGCAAAATCAGTACTTGGTCCTGCTAGTGAAGGCAGGGGCCTGGACTCGATGACCTTTCAAGGTCCCTTCCAGTTCTAGGAAATGGGATATCTCCATTAATTTTCATTAATGATCTGGAGGATGGCGTGGACTGCACTCTCAGCAAGTTTGCAGATGACACTAAACTGGGAAGAGTGGTAGATACGCTGGAGGGTAGGGATAGGATACAGAGGGACCTAGACAAATTAGAGGATTGGGCCAAAAGAAACCTGATGAGGTTCAACAAGGACAAGTGCAGAGTCCTGCACTTAGGACGGAAGAATCCCATGCACTGTTACAGACTAGGGACCGAATGGCTAGGAAGCAATTCTGCAGAAAAGGACCTAGGGGTTACAGTGGACGAGAAGCTGGATATGAGTCACAGTGTGCCCTTGTTGCCAAGAAAGCTAAGAGCATTTTGGGCTGTATAAGTAGGGGCATTGCCAGCAGATCGAGGGACGTGATCATTCCCCTCTATTCGACATTGGTGAGGCCTCATCTGGAGTACTGTGTCCAGTTTTGGGCCCCACACTACAAGAAGGATGTGGAAAAATTGGAAAGAGTCCAGCGGAGGGCAACAAAAATGATTAGAGGGCTGGAGCACATGACTTATGAGAAGAGGCTGAGGGAACTGGGATTGTTTAGTCTGCAGAAGAGAAGAATGAGGGGGGGATTTGATCGCTGCTTTCAACTACCTGAAAGGGGGTTCCAAAAAGATGGATCTAGACTGTTCTCAGTGGTACCTGATGACAGAACAAGGAGTAATGGTCTCAAGTTGCAGTGTGGGAGGTTTAGGTTGGATATTAGGAAAAGCTTTTTCACTAGGAGGGTGGTGAAGCACTGGAATGGGTTACCTAGGGAGGTGGTGGAATCTCCTTCCTTAAGGTCAGGCTTGACAAAGCTCTGGCTGCGATGATTTAGTTGGGAATTGGTCCTGCTTTGAGCAGGGGATTAGACTAGATGACCTCCTGAGGTCCCTTCCAACCCTGATATTCTATGATATTGGATACTGAATGGTCCACCAGGGAGATAAATGTCTCCCATCTTCTGTCTGGAGAAGTTTGTCTCCAGATACTCTATCCTTGAGTGTTCTGCCTTTAACTACCAGGCCTAGAGAATATACTTTTCAGCATATATTCATAATTCCTCACATATTTTCTGTACATACATCTGTCAATGATTATGATGACCAGTGTGACTGGCTTTCATTAGAGATCTTACATGACATTCTTTTGATGAACCCAGAGGATCCCTTTACCCCGGGCCCTCTGCCAGTTGGCATCAAAAGGTCCTTTAGTCACAAATGCTTCCAGTTCAGATCTTCATTTTTACTTTTAAACTGGGTAAAACTTTTTTCTAACTGCTAGCCCTGCAACCTAACCCTAGATCTAAAACCCAAGCTTCATTCTTTCCTCCTCTTATCAGTAATAAAAGTTCTGCTCTGAGTTAAAGCTATGCAGTACTTTTCAGTGGAGTTGCATAGTTTGACAGAAGGCATAATTGGACCTATAGAATTGTTATTAGCAGTGATGTACAAGCAAGAAAGAACCTTGGATGAATTTTCGATCCTGGGGTGAGGTTGCAGGGCTGGCAGTTGCAATGGAAAAAACTGTTTAAAAAAAAAAAAAAAACCCTCTATAAACTGAGCAAATATGAGCTGGAGTTAACATACAAACAAAAGACACACAATACCACTTTCAGTTGCTCTTGAGAGAACTGCAGTGTAAAATTGCTAACAAATTACAATCTTTGGAGATTCCTGGATTATATGGACACCTTCCCCAACAATATAGGCTACATCCTCTGTCAGGGAACTATATCAGATCATCCCTCATACATCTTATTTTTAAAACAAACAAAACCACCAAAAAATAGACTTTTTTACAGCACTTACTTCTGCAAATACCATTTCATCTTCCTCCCTTCTCCTTTGCATCTAAATTTAATTGAATACACAATCTATTCTTTCTGTCTTTAATTCACTCTTATATGGATTTTCTCTTCATGCTTTGTTCTCCATGCTCACTTCTTGTTTTTTCCAATATTTCTTGAGCATCTTGGTTGATGACTATTACTCCTGCTCCTCTCCCTCTTCAGCTCAAACTGAACTCATCCTTTTGCCTCTAATTTTTCCTCTTCCCCATTATGTACCATTGGATCCTCATCCATTCTGCCTTGATTACTGTACACCTTGCTGTACATCTTTGCTCTCCTCCAAGCCATGCAGAATGCTGCTTCAAAAAAATTTCCCCTCATGTCTCTTATGTACCATATAAGTCCCCTATTTAAATCCTTTCATTTGCTATATGAAAGTTTGGACCTTGCCTTCAGATATTTAAACTCTGCTACGGCTTACATCACGTACTTTTCATCCTGTTCTTGTTTTCACTTCATTGCCTCTCACCATTCTCTTTGTATTCTTCTGCATTCTCATCTTTGTACCTTCTTTTTTATACTTAGAATAGTCTCTTTCCCATGCACCATATAGTTATGCTATCTTCATTCAAACTATTTGTTTTAATCCTGTTAGGTTATTTTTAAACAGTTCTAAGGGTTAATGGTCATCTGATCAGTTGGTGTATAGTAAGTCCGAACTGTATTCTGTTTTTTAATTTAGAATGTAAATCCCTTGCCCAGGACCCTGTCTGTCTGTATTGTAAAGAGTTGAGCACATGGATATTGCTTAATAAATAAACTGATAACAGATCTTTTTGGTTAAGATGTTCAGTTTAATTCCATTTGCTGAGTGGAACTGGATATCCAGCTGCTTAGAAGCTTTTGGCTTTCCTTCATGCAAGATTTTTAAATTCTTTTCAGCTTTTTATGGACTACACTGTAAAGTGCTATGAGCACTTCATGAAGGGTGGAGACACTTATGAGGAGTTTGATGCAGACGTGCAGTCAAAGCTAAGTACGTTTTTTTGGGAGGGGGGCGGTTAGTCTATATTTGGCCATAAATTGTTTCAATTAAAAGTGAAATTCTTCTCTGAAAAGTGCCTAGTTGTAACTAAAAGGTTGATTCCATGTTTCTCTCTTGCTTGCAAATTTGATATGAAAATAAAAGGATGGATTTCCCCCCACGCACCCAAACTGCCAACCATGCAAATTCAGCCTGGGCTCTGAGAGTCAAATGAGGTTGTCTTCATCTTATGTATCATCCCCAGTAATGCAGGCTGGTCACCCTATGCCCTCAGCGATACCTATGCAATCCTATGTTATCAGTGGTATTGTATGGGTGTAACTTATTGGAATACATTATGCAATGCTGTTGATGCACAGATGAAATAGCATTTGCTGCTCATTCTTACCTCTGGCTCAGCAGGGCTGACAAATAAAAGGCAATACAAATTTCCTTTTCTCACTAAAAGGTGCAGATGTGACTGAATACATACAGGCAGCAGATCAGATGAGTAAGAAGGTTCCACTTCTGCAGTCTCCATTCGGGGCCTATATGGTTCCACACTGTATTGCAGAGCTTCTCAAACTGACCTGTGGAGTACTTGCTGATGGTCTGCAGAGTGTTGGCAAGTTATACGGTGCAGCTCCTTGTTTTCACCTGCTTCTACAGGCATCCAGAGCCTGTCGAAACAGCTGAAAACAAGGAGAGAGCTTCACTCAGTCCCTCAGTGGCTGTTGCTTACGTAGGAGCCACTCTCAGACTAGAGGCACCAATAGGACTGGAGTTGCCTGCTAATGGAGCCATTAGTACCCTGTTTCCCTGAAAATAAGACATCCTCCGAAAATAAGGCCTACTTACAGTTTTGCCTCTCGTTGTAATATAAGGCATCCCCCCGATAATAAGACCTCCCCGATAATAAGGCATCCACCGATAATAAGGCATTTTTCATTTCTGAAAAATAAGACATCCCCTGAAAATAAGACCTAGCGCATCTTTGGGAGCAAAAATTAATATAAGACACTGTCTTATTTTCGGGGAAACAGGGTACTAGAGGAGACATGAGTTATCAGTGAGAGAGGAAAGTTCAAAAGGAAAGAGAACCAGGCAGCTGTCCAGCATGTGCAGGGTGCAAGGGAAGAGACCAATCAAATTGTTGGGAGGCACATGGGAGGAAAGAAGAGCATCATTGTTAGAGGAGCAGAGTGAGAAAGTGACCATTTCCCTTCCCCCCCCCCCATTTATCACAGTTTTTACATAAGTAACATATTGCACAGTCACAAATGGGGCTACACTTGAGAAGTTGTGAGGGACTTGGTTCATGAGGTGAACATTGAGAATTAAATGAAAATTATAACCTTTTGAAAAGTGTATCTATTCAAAAAATGGGTGTCTGGTGTGCTGTAATAAAAGCAACTGCCATGGCATTATGCAGTATGGATGTTGATGTTTTAGGATAGCAGTCTAACTTCTTTGTTTCCTTTCAGAGGATTTGTTTAATGTAGATGAATTCCAGGTGGAGGCTCTAGCAGCAGAAAACAAAAGGTTGCATGAAGAGATTGCAAGACTAGAGAAAGAAAGGGAAACTGAGCCGGTTAGTAAATATGCCCATATAATTGAAGGGGAGCTGTTTTTTAACATGCTTTATATTGATGTTCCGGGTCCTCTCGCACATTCCTTGGAAATAATATTTCCATAGCAAGGCATTGATACCACAACAGTAAGACAGGCAAACTGATGTGGCTATTTCATGCTAGAATAAAATGTAAATATTCCTTCAGATGTTCCAAGCGACTCACGCTGACCCTAGATATCATTTGCTCTATATCAATGCATATAAAATGTTTTATTGGGAAGGCTTGAGTCACAGTTGGGTATTGTGTAGATACTTTCAAATAATGGAAGACTTTGCAATGTTCACAGTTTAGCAATGTAATTCTAAGCACTGTTTATCCAACAGGATTTCTCTCCAAGGACTTACTATCCAGGAGGGGGGGTGAGGGGGGAAGAGTATGGGACAAGTGGCAGCAACTTACCAAAATATTTGTTTTGTAAGAAAGCATTACGTATTTGAAAAGTCAGTTCAAGTATTTTAAATATATATTTACTGAAATATAAATTGGCTCAGTAGCTAGGTAACTGGCAAACTGAGACTACTTTTCCAGTGCAAAATGTGCTTGTTTTACTGTTGTCCCCTCTCCCCTGTTTCCACCATCTGTTGTCTTGTCATAACCCTAAACTGCAAGTTCTCTGAGGTGGAACTAGTTATTGCTTGTTGTTCAGTGCCTAGCACAACTGGACCTTCATCCTTGATACAGGCTTCTAAGTGGTATTGTGATACAAACAAAAGTGTCAGAGGCTTTTGGATTGAAATGTTTGAGATTAATAAAGCTGTTGGGAATGCCTAAGGCTTTAGCTGCTAAAAAGAGGGAGGGAGTATAAAGGAAAACTTCATCAGCCTAACAAAGCTGCCTGTAATCACAGCACAGTCCTGCATAGAAAGTAAAAATGATTTTATTTCTACAAATTCTCTAAGTGAGAGGTTGGTGTTTTTTTTTCTCCCTTCTCCCCACAAAAGGATCGTTTAGTGTCATTGAAAAAACTGAAATCTTCTTTGCAAGCAGATGTTCAGAAATATCAGGCTTACATGGCTAATCTGGAGTCTCATGCAGCCATCCTTGACCAGAAAGTGAAAGGAATTAATGGGCAACTTGAAACAGCAGGTGAGGAAGAAGCACTGTTCACAAGTGGTTGACCATGCTAAAAACAACTTGGTTCAGCTGTAAGTGTGTGAAATATTTATTGTGCATATCATCCTTGACCAGAAAGTGAAAGGAATTAATGGGCAACTTGAAACAGCAGGTGAGGAAGAAGCACTGTTCACAAGTGGTTGACCATGCTAAAAACAACTTGGTTCAGCTGTAAGTGTGTGAAATATTTATTGTGCATATCATGATCCTACAGAGAAACTTTCCTAACAAAACAGATTTTTATTAGATTTGTAGCCACTCTATAGGCTCTGAGAAGAGTGGGGTGAGGAAATGGCAAGTGAGTGATTACTTCCTAGACCAGCGTATACATAACTTTAAAAAATGCATAGGCTGATAATTAAGAACCTATTATTTGATCCTGATTTTTTATTTATATATTTTAACATCTAGAACACAGGTTCTCAAACTGGGGGTCATGAAGTTATTACGTGTTTTTAATTTATAAGGGGGGCTGCACTCAGAGGTTTGTTGTGTGAAAGGGGATGCCAAAACAAAAAGCTTGAGAACACTGGTCTAGAACTAGGTTTACTCCAAAACTGAGTGACAGCATCCCTATCTTGTTTGTAAAGCATTTTGGGATTCTTTTTATACAAAAATAATCTATTATTAATTTTAGTGTATACTTACTGATTTATTTCCATATTAATATTTAATTGGCAAAACATCTGATTCTAACTTGTTTTAGCTAAAAATTGCCAAAACTTCTGAAACAATTATCTTTGCTTTTGCTAAAAGTTAAAGTATAGCTGATTTGAGTCACATTAGAAATGTTAGCTCCAGGGCTCAGAAATATATGTCAGGTATTAAATTAGGAAACTTTTAAGAAAGCAAAGTATGAACTAATATGGAGTAGTTATAATGCTTACATGAGGCTGCCATTAACTAGTCTGAGTTTCTAATAGATCTAAAAAACATTTTATAAATTCAGAAATGGAAGTTGAAGCGATGAAGCAGGAGAATGCACGCCTCCAGCACATCTTTGATAACCAGAAGTACTCAGTTGCAGACATTGAGAGAATAAATCATGAAAGGGATGAACTGCAGCAAACAATCAACAAGCTGACCAAGGAACTGGAGGCAGAAGAGCACCAATTATGGAATGAAGAGATGAAATATGCTAGAGGGAAAGAGGCGGTATGTGAAAGTACCTACTATCTGTAAGAGGCAATTTTCAGTTTGCATCCTTAAAACTTAATTCAAGATTAGTCAAAAACTGAAATTGAAGACACTACTGCCAATTAGTTTCCTAAATTAATTCAACAATAGCAGTAATGTCTTATCATTTTTAATCTGTTAAAAGAGTCTGTATTTATTCTTATCTTGAACAAACACTTTTTTCTTGCCCACCTCTCCTTTCAAGTGGAGTGGAAATTTCTTTGTGATGCACAATGATTTGATCAGGTATTAAATTGGGAAACAGGATAGCAGGTTGTTGGCTGTCTAAATCACTTTCTTGGAATGAAATATCCCTAATGTAATTTATGCCATTTTAGCACTTTAATTTGCATTAATATTTCTCTGAGCTCTTAGGACCAAACTCGTCCCTCAATTCCACTGAATTCAGCCGTGAGTTAGTATTCTAATTTAAAATGGCAGTTTTTTAAAGTTGCTACTTGTTGGACAAAGCACACTAAAAAAAATAATTCTGCTCAAACACTGTATAACTTTACATATGACTTGTAAAATTCAAAGCTAATGCGAAATAAACAAACAAAATAGATGTTGCACTACTGCTAAGTAACACCTTGGGATCAGGAAACAGGCCAAGTTTGAAACTCTCTAGGTATGAAATCATTAAAATAACTTGCTAGGCCATTCAATTGTGTATGTGTAGTGTCCATAACTCTTGCTCCCTACACCAGTGTCCATAACTCTTGCTCCCTACGCTAGAAGCATTGCAGTTATGACAGATGTTTGCCTTTTTTTGGAGCCTTATAAACTACTCATAAGTATCCGTCCCCTAGCTTTGAGAGTCCGTACCCAAATGAAAACTTGAGAGTTGTTATACTTCATGAGGAGAAAATACAATAAGTCAAATAAGGAAACTGTTCAATCTCACCTGTATACGTTATGAAATTTCTGAGAGCCAATCTACAAGACTCACAGTGATTAAACCAAAAACGCTAACTGGTAAGTTGACAATACCTAGAACTCTTGCATTTCCAAGAAGTGTGTGCGCTTATGGAGCAATTGGACAGTCTTTTACTCATAGCAAGAACAATGAGCTTGCTGCAAGGCTTTGGAGTTGGATGCTTGGAATATCTGTTAATTTTTGGCTTTCCACCCTCCTATTTCCCCCCTCCGCCCTCCCGAACAGATTGAAACACAACTGGCAGAGTATCACAAGCTGGCTCGAAAGCTGAAACTAATCCCGATAAGTGCAGAGAATTCCAAAGGCCATGATTTTGAGATTAAGTTTAATCCTGAAGCAGGACCAAACTGTCTAGTCAAATACAGAACTCATATTAATGTAAGTGGACACCATTGTGTTTAAAAGACTGGTAATTTTATTGCTGCTTCACTCTTTGGAACAGAGTTAGTACTTCATTTATAAGCAACTTTGTTAGGAAGTTTTAAATTACCCTTTATGTAACGTCAGTACAGTGCTTTGAGATGTACTGACAGGAATGGCAAAAGGAAATAGTCTAAGTGAAAAAAATATATATATACAAGGGGCAGTGGGAATGGTATGTTGTTTTGGGAGTGGGAGAACAGAAATCACTTTCAGGGGGCTTTTTGTCACACACACCACCCCCAAGTCATCTTTTTTGCTTATAAAGTGGCTTGGTTGAAAGCTTGAGTCTTGTTGAAGAGATTCCAGATTCCCATCCTTTGAGGTTTTAAGTTGTGGTGGGGCTTTTGTCTGAGCAATAATGGCTTTGTTCAATTCTAATTTATTGTAATTCTGGAGGTTTCTGGGAAATTGCCTTATTTCAACACGCACCCCTTCTTAAATAGCTATTTCTTTTGTATGTGCATTACAGGCTCCCCTTATGGAGCTCATAAATAGGACCGAAGAAGAAATTAGAAAAGCTACCCACAAGAAAATGGGTTTAGAGGATACGTTTGATCAGGTGAGCTACACATGCTTATGGTGTCTCGATATTAAGCTTTGCTAGACCATCTATTACCAACACTTGACCACTTAAAATAATAAAATGTTTTTATTTGTTTTTTTTATTCTGATTGTGCCCAAAGGCCTTTGTCAGGGTCAGCCCACACCCCCCATTGTAGTAGGCACAGTACGAAATAAAGGTATATATGGTCCCTGCCTCAAAGACACAAAAGTGATTAACAGAAGAGGAAGTTGGGTGGTCACGGGTAACAAAAATAAGATGCAGTTACATAAGTTTGAGGGCTCCAAATATTGGAAAGCTTTTTCTTTTTAGACGAACAAATAAGTAAAATGAGCTTTCTCAGACTGCTGCCCAACCTAGCCATCACTAATTGGCTGATACCTTGTAGGTTTCAGAGTAAAATTGGGCCTAGCAGGTATCTGAAGATGGATTAGTTTGGGGTAGGTGTTCCGTGTAGGGGTTGTTGATTAATATTATAGCCAATTGATTTTGACTATATTTGCAGTTGGATATTAAAAATGCTCAAGAGACCAAATAACCAAGCTCAGCCAATTTGTCTAGACAAAACTGTGTGCTACAATACAAAAGGAAGACATGCATACTCCTCCTCTGAGAACAACTTTTTTTTTTTCCTCTCAGCATGATTATCACACAATAGGTGTGCTTCAAAGAAACACCCCCAAGACCACTTACATTTATATCATGGCTGTTTACCAGTTAAAAAGTACTTTATACATCACCTAAGATCCAACCCACCAGTTCCTTAACTTGTTATCCTATGCCTTTCCTTATCTTTGTTTTGGATACTATATTCCAAGCCAGTTGCATGTAAAGGTACTTCTACTGGGACCTAGAACAAATGTATCTTGCCTTTGACGGGCTTCCTATTTTCTAACGCCAAAGCTGAACTCAGCTTTGCAAAGTGTTATGGGATACTTGATATGGGTGAACAGAATTGTGGGAATAGTATAATACATTCAGTTAATATAACTTCCCAACACATATATATATAATGTATATGAATACTGAAGGCATAATATCCATTAACGTGGTGTATACTACATATAATATATATGTATTAGCTAACAGGAGCAGCATTTAAAAAAAAAAGTGCAGACATGTCTGGAGGAGGAGCCAACAAATGAGCATTCAAAGCTGTACCACATCAGATAGAAGAATTGTTCTTGAAATATCTGATGAAATAACATACTGCTAAGTTTGCTGCCACTTTAAGAAACACTTTTAATAGGACACCTATTACAAAATCCTCTTATTCAGGAACTGTTTTGTACACAGAAAATATGGCTTGTCAAAGTTTATATTAGTTTTCTAATAATTATGCATAGTAAGAATATTAAGACCTGTTTTTGTAGTTGTCTTAAATTGTGCCCATTGAAAAACTCAATTTAAAGATCATCCATTTAAACAGTGACCTGTATAATTAAAGGTCCTTAATGTTCTTGGACTTCACTTGGATAATCCATGTGGGTATTCAGCAAATTATTCTCTTCTCTGCTTTGCTGCAGAAGAGTTTCAACTCCTTCCAGTCAGTGAAGATGGCTCTAGTGGCTGTGAAAACATGAAGAGAACTAAACTTTCTTATATTTTCTCTTTTTAAACACATGAAAGTTGCTCATCTTCTACACTGAGAGGGGAAAGTATATAAGTATCAAGTGTGTACCTGTTCTCAGAGTCCCAAATACTATAATCTCCACACAATGCTTATAAAAACGAATTGGGAAATTTAGTATTCACTAAATCTGGAACATATATAAACACTCCTATCTAGAATATTTATATGCACACGTAACATGATTCTCCAACAAAAATGAGACCTTGATAACTGTAAATACTCTTCAGTCCCATCAGCCTTCCTTACTGGATATGATGATGAGGCAGTAGCTGGATAAAAGAGTCAATTAGGCAGTTGTTTCAGCAAACAGGAAGCTACACTACAACATTTAAGTTGTCTGCCTCCTGCAATTGACTGTGGTTCTGATTTGATGCCATCATCAGAGCAACCCACAAATCTGTCTTCAGTCAGGGAACGAAGTGCATTCTAGAAAAAGAAAATGATAAATTCACTTGTTTGACTCGAAAGGGAACATCACTGATTTGGAAATTGTAGTTGGAGTATACTGAAGAGGAAGAATTGGTATCACAACACTTTGTTTCTACAACTTGGAAAATTTAGAGATTGAAATACAAACACAGTGTACTTACATATTTTAAATCTTAAAGATGTGAATTAGAAGACTAAGTTCCAACGTCTCCTAAGTGTGATAGGAGAACATATTAGCAAGAAATCCACCATTTCCAACACAAGCCCCTTGAAACTGTAACAAGTAAACTTTTATTTAGCATTGTGGTGTATTGAAAGTTAGTGGCAACTTCCCCCAACCTCCATCCTCACTTAATCAGAGGTAATACTGATGGCAAGGGTATAATTCTCTCTGTATACATAGTTTGTTTCACTAACAATTATTCCTTACACTGGTACATAATAGGAGTTGATCTAAGTATTCATCTTTGGGAGTTGAAATAAGAGTCATGGGAGGATGTGGCTTCTATGTATATATTTTCTGTGACGGTGGAAAGTACTCAAAATTGCAGGTTGGATGACTTTTTTAACCAACTGTGTACTTTCAGGTGAACACAATGGTATTAGAAAAGAAAAGCAGTGTTAAAATGCTTAAGGAAGAAGCCCAAAAGCTGGATGACCTTTATCACCAGAAGCTTAAGGTAGGCACTATTTATAAAGTGAGACAAATTAAATGAAGGATTTGGATAGTAAAAATCTAAAGTTGTGTTCTGACTGGCCATTTGAGTCTTATTGGTGCTGTCACAGCCATAAACAAACTCATACATAATTTAGAATTCAGTGCTGGAGAAAGTCTTGATCTAACATCCAGTAGAACATGTTTGATAACAAAAAAGAACCCTCCTGTTGACTGAGTGGTGCCCTTAACATTCCCATTTCCCATTGCAGCTTTGGCACCTGTCGCCTTGCATAGCAATCTCTTCTCTTATGTTTGTTCTTTCCCTGTGAACTATATTTTTGAGAAACAATGCAGAGGAAAAAATGCTACTTCAAAATAAGCTAACGATGCAGAGGAAAAAATGCTACTTCAAAATAAGCTAGTGTTAATGTTAGAGGTGTAGGTTTGAAAGAGGTAGTAGAGCTGTAAACCACAAAAAGGGTCTGCATTACTTGGCTGCTGATGCATGAATTAGGAGTTGAAGGCAGTTGATCATCACACTCTTGCCTCACAACACATCTAAACTCAGCTATTGATACTGTGCTATTAAAGTAAGTCAACAAAATATCTAACAGCTGTGATATTGGTAATAATACTTATTCATATAACTTTCAAAACACTATACAAACATTAGAAAGACTATCAACAATTTTTGAGCAGAAGTATGACTTATCTGCTATTATGAGTAACATTTAAGTTTACTAGAACTGAAAGCTAAGGAGTGGGGGAATTCTTTTTGTTGGTTTTGTGCATTTGATAGCACTGTGTATTGCCAACTTCACTCTTTCCCTGCATATAGTCAGTCTTTCGTCTGCTTTGTTTGAGCCTTTCACAGAGGAACAAGGGAAAGAGAAACTTTTTTTTTTTTTTAAAGGGAATATTCTTGTAAAATCACAAAAATTTGCAGGAGTAATCAGGATCCAGGAGTACTCCCACTGTGAGAAAGGTGAATAGTACTGCCTATCTTAGTCCTTCAAATAACTTGGGGGAGGGCGGGTTTTAGACTTGGAGGTCGAAGCAACCCAAGCCTTGAAGGGCGAAGTGTGGGTTGTACTCCAGAGCAGTACAAAGGGACCCCCTTGAACTCTTTCTCATTTGGTTTTCAAATAAGCTGTAGCATGGCTACATTATAAGTGTAGTGATTTACTAATTCTAATATGAGTATTGGTAGTAAATTGAGAGAGAACAATTTATCTCTTAAAAATAGAAATACTAATTTATGTTACCATTACAGGAAGCAGAAGAGGAAGAGAGAAAATGTGCAACTGAGTTGGAATTATTGGAGAAGCATAAACACTTACTTGAGAGTGGAATCAATGAAGGCCTCAGTGAAGCTATGAACGAGTTGCATGATGTTCAGCGGCAGTAAGTCCAACAACAGCCAGGGATTGGTTTTTGAGATATATTGCACAGGTCATTCTATGTTAAGTGTTAACATGTCTAGCGTTATATGATGATATTTTTATATTTCCTCGAGTGAGTAGGTACCCATTTCGGTTATTTTTCATCAGGCTCAATATCATTACCTTCCTTCTGCAAGCTTAGAGCTATAAAATATTTTTCCTCCACAGTAAATGTGCTTTGCCAGGATATTTAACCAGTCTACCCAATAGTTGTGTTCAGTTGTCTTCCAGTATATCTTCATATCATGTATTTGGTTATAGTGAAAGTGGAAATCCATCAGAGTTCAGTAAAGACATACCTGAGTGCAGGAATTCATCCAGAAGAATCCAGGAAACCTGTCTTTTGATCCTGATAGATAGGCTTTTCTCAGTTGCTTTTATTTTCCTTGTGATCCTTTACTTTTTACTGACCAGTATAAAAATGATCCTTGTTTTTCAAAGTTAAGTTTAAGAAAACAAGTCTGATCTGATTCAAATAAATTATCCCATGAAAAATTGTATTAATCTGATGATCCATCAGCCAGAGTAAAGTGATTCTGTTTCCACTGTGTCAACTTGTATAATTAAGGAAAGGTTTTTTTATTCTTTAGATACCAGGTTGTTATGCAGATGACAACGGAAGAGAGTAGGAAAGTAGGTGATAATTTGAATCGTCTCTTGGAAGTGATTGCTACTCATGTAGTATCAGTAGAGGTAAGTCAAACTTGTTGCTGTCTACAATGAAATCCTTCTGGACGTGGGACTTTCAGAAGGATAACTGTGCATCTGTATTAAAGAGTTTGCTCCTTTGAATAAAATACCAATCATAGCATCTATAGTCCTGCTAAAAAGAGCTTGGAGCTTCTGATAATAAAGTTGATGGGTTTAATCCTTTGTTCAGTAAAAGTCAGGAATGGCAGCTGATACTTAGTAGTCCTTCCTTGTCAGTTTTAATCTTCCTCCCTCTTCTGTGTCTCCCTAAGAATAGGATGTCTTAAAATATTTCACATCTATAAATTGAGATTACTCAAAACACATGCAGCTGCAAATCCTAAATATTGAGGGATAGCTCAGTGGTTTGAGCATTGGCCTGCTAAATCCAGGGTTGTGAGTTCAATCCTTGAGGGGACCATTTAGGGATCGGGGGCAAAAATCTGTCTGGGGATTGGTCCTGCTTTGAGCAGGGGGTTGGACTAGATGACCTCCTGAGGTCCCGTCCAACCCTGATATTCTAAGAAGCCATCGTTCAACATTATTATAGAAAGCAATAGTTTAACTAGTTTGCTGTAACTCTCTTTTAGAAATACCTGGGTGAGCAGAATGTAAAGGTTGATAGAGACTTTGAAGAATTCATGTCAGAAGATTTATTGGTAAACTTAAGAGAGATCCTAGACAACTATAAAAAGAAGGCTGATGCAGTGTAATTCTCAAAAAGGTTGAAGAAGATAAAAATTTTGGATTTGCAGAGCTCTAGAGGTATCCGTCCTTCAATATAGGCATCACCTGTCATAGATTTCCTTGTTAGCTGAATTGCTGTTATGATTCATAGACTCTTTTACAAATGTACATAGCTTCCTTTTAGTTTTTAGTATGTGTATCATTATATTAAAAAAAATTAAGAGGTTAATCAAATTATTTGCAAATAAAGTAATGAATTTGTTTTTACTTTCTTTGTTATCCATTTATGCAACTATGGCAAGACACAATCCAGAAAACAAATTTAATTTTAATCTCTCTGTAACTAGTAGGAGGTGTTCACATCACTTGTGCTCCTCCTAGAAACATTTAATGGGATTAAGATACAGCGCCACCTGTCTGAAAAATGACTTGGAATGGATTTATAGATGGGACATCAAGTCCCAATGTTTAAAGGGACACTGCCAACTTGAAAATCTGCCATCTGAAAACTTTGTATTGACTGTTACAATAAACCTATAAGATTACTAATAACTGAGATGAAAGGGTTTTTTCGCCATTTTTGAGTTTTCTGTGCATTTGACAGTATATAGCAAATGTAACTGTTTCTATTGATAGTGCACATCCTTTCCTACGCCCTGCAAGAGACAGTGTTTTGTTTTTTTAACCAGTGGCGGTAGCAGCACCAAAAGAGAACAGGCAGTAGACGGGAGGAGGACTGTGCTTGAGCATGTTTGGTACTGCTCATAGACCTGCTGACACACAGAGGAAGCCACCTGGCAAAGGCTTCACTGTACTTTACAAGCAACTCCTGTCTTAGACCTGACAAACTGACTACACCAATACCCCTCTTTCATGGTATTTATCCATAAAGGATAGCATGTGAGGTCTCTACTGAAAGCCTGTAATTTATCAATACTTATAATCATTGTGAGATGTGTGTACAAGTAATAATTAAGGAATAATGTAATTATATTGAAAATTATGCCTGATGATCTTGAATTGGAAATTAGTCCCTAGGGAATCATCTGTCTCAGTGATGGCCCGTTCAATCAGGAGAGAGTTGTCAACTCACCCTGGTTAGCTGGTGATATGGTGCCAGGCTCAATACTGTGGCCCCATCTCTTAACAGTCAAAACCATTAAAGACCATTGCAAACATTCGAAACCATGTGGAGATAAAAAGGGAACATTATTCACAGAAATGGCGATCCCCAGTCTGTTATAAAGACAAAAGACTGATTCAATATGTCACAGGGTGGAGAAAGACACTCTGCATCCATTCACTGAGGAGACATTTTGTTGAGTGGAGGTATTTCATAAAAGATTGGTTCCTGGAAAACCAGCCAGCTCTCTGTCAGACTGACCTTTTTAGGGGGACTACTTTATTAAATAGGAAGGGTATCTATTTATAAGTGTAGGTCCTAGTTTGTGTTTTATTATTTTGTTTTATATTGTAACCATTTGTTTCCATGACCCTTGTTTCTCATTAACTATCCATTCTTGCTTTAAAAAAAACTTTTGTTTTATTATAAATGCTGTGTGTTACATATCAGGCCCTACCAAATTCAAGTTCCATTCTGGTCAATTTCATGACCCTAGGGAAAAATTAGTCAATTTCACATTTACAGCTGAAATTTCACAGTGGGGTCCCAACCCAAAAGTGGGTTCCAGAGCTGTTGAGGGCTGTTGTCACCCTCACTTCCATACTGCCTTCAGAGCTAGGCTCTGAAGGCAGCAGCCACAGAGCTTCCTGCAGCTGGAGGAGGCTTCTGTAGGTGGAGGTGAGTCTGATCTCCCCCGTGCTACTGGGAGCATCCCAGCCAGGGACTTCTAACTGCTAGTCCCAGCCAGTAGCAAATTAATGCACGGGCCCACAGGGCTCATGCCCAGGACACCCAGCCAATTTGAGGACACCCTGGAGAAATTGGTGCCTGGAGCCCTGGAAGATGCCATGGGGGTGGAAGCCCCAAGCCTGACACCTGGCCAGGCTGGGGAGTGACAGAACTTGCTCTTCCTCTGCACTGCTATTCTTGTGAGGATATCAGACCCATGTCCAGGTACCTTCCCTGGCTGCAGGAAGTTCCTGGGCTGCTGCAGTGCAGAAGTGAGGGTGTACTGCCCTCACTTCTGCACTGCCTCTGAAAGTTGGTCTGATCTCCCCACTGAAAGCAACTGCTAGGGAAGAACAAGTCCTGTACTTGCCCAATCTGGCTGGGACTAGCAGCTAGGAGCCCTCGACTGGAGCGCTCCCAAAAGCACGGGGGGAGATTGGATTTCACGGGGAAGGACTTACTTCACAGTCTGTGAAATGTTTTTCACAGTTGTGAAATTGGTATGGTCCTAGTTAGATAGGTGCGATGATTCAAGGTAAAACTCATAAACTTGGATACACTTAGGAGCAGAGAATCTGGGATTTCTGTGAGTAGCCAGTATAAGGGGCTGGATATCACAGGGGAACGATTCAAGGGACCTGGGCACTTGTTAACCTGCAAGGTAAAGACAGGGCTGACATAGCCTGGAGTAGAGTGCTAGAATGGCTGGCAGGCTGGTGGTGGTAGGGAGCTAACACCCAGCTACTTCAGGGGATAACAAAGTAACTCCAATCCTGTCACACCTGCCCAAAGACCCTTCTCAACATAAACCAGAGTAGAAAAACCCTTAATTTTTCAAGAAAGTTTTTTGGGGAGAAAATGAGGACAATATAGAACCTTTCTTAATAGTATAGAAAAATTATAGAGCTTAGTCTATTAAAAAGTCAAGTTGTGTCCCTTTAAGTGCTCCATGTTCCCAGAAAACAACCTTATCTTGCTACCCAGATATGTCTGCACCAGAGACAGATGTAGGCAAGGCACATTATCATCTCTGGCAACATGGAAGCTACTGTTGGATATACTATTATTTTTAAATAAAGCTATTGGATTGTTAAGCAAAGGCTCTCATTATAGCTTACTTTAGCACCTCTTCATCCTGTCTTCCTTAGAGGGGTTAAAATTAGTGTCTATAAGAGAGACTCAAGCCTAATAAACAGGAGAACATGGGTAGCTATCTTTTGAATCCAGTCTTGTTTCTCTTTTTTGTTTCCTACTTTGTATAGTGGACATTGACTTTTTTTTAAAATCAACATTTATTGCCCTTAGTAGTTAAATGTACCACAGTATCTCCTAGCTAGCTAACAGAAATACTTCAGTCAATATTTGGATTTTTTGATCTATCAACTGTGTATAGTGATAAATAACAAAATATTCACACTAATAAGTATCTATAATAAAAACTAATTACTCCACTGTGTTTTAGAGTTGCTGCTTATGCTTTCATCAAGTCTCGAGAAGGCAGATGACAAAACACAGTCCAATGTGTAGATCTAGCTGCAGCTACGTAAAGTGTTTGAAGCACAAACCCACACAATAAAATAAAACCTGAGTTCAAATCATCTCTCAGCAAAGATTATGCACAGCTCTGTGCTGGATGTCTCTTTAATATCTTATATATGGCTTATATTGTGCTTTCAGATTATAGAAAATAGCCTGGAATTAATGTGGTATGTATGAGATCTTCTGGCTCACAAATGGGTATTCTGCTTCAAACATAGTCCTAGGGATGGTAGTTTTAAATATTAAATTCCTAATTATCCATTCTCCCACTTTACACTCCAGTAATTTATCCTGACCATACAGACTGTTATAAAAGTTTACAAGTAGATCATACTCCCATTCTCCTCTTACTCAAGGCTCTCTGTTCCCTGCTCTCTCACCTGCCCGTTTTAAGCTGTCCTCTTCTCCTTGAACAGCCTCCCTCTTCCTGTGGGCCAGATAAATTTTCTTCTTTTCAGAATGCATTTATTTTGGTTCATTTTCTACCACTTACATGCTCTCCAGAGCCATATACTCCTACTCTAATTATAAGGAAGTAACAAACAAATATACAGAACAAAGCTCCTCATATGACCTACTATTATTAGATTTTTAAAAAGCTCTCCCAAGGGCCATGTTCTCTTTCACTGCTTACATGTCTGTCCTCCCCTGTATCCCTAACCAACTTGTCACTATGTGTTTGTCTAATTTATGGCACAACTTGCAGTCTTACTCTTAGGAATTATCTACTGATTATAAGTGAATAAAATCTGAATAAGATTACATGAGTAAATCTCATTTCAGTGGGACTACTCACATGGGTAAGGGTGAGGAGTTGGAGAATCGAGGCCAGAATGTCTTGCTCTCAAGTATTCTGTACATTTCCTGCTCAAATATTAAAGCTGCTTGAATAATCGAAAAATGTCCACATTTGAAATTAATATTATTTGCAACAAATTATTTTGATCAGCTATGATTTTGGGGCTAGATCACCAGCATGTTATTTATACACACACACCACACACACACATATATATATAAAAACATGCTGGTGATCTAGCCCCAAAATCATAGCTGATCAAATAATTTGTTATATTATATAATATATATATTAAGTTAATAGAGCTGCACTCACTTCTACACCAGTAGATTTTGCCCTTTCTAATGTGCTATGTACACCCATGCCACAAAGTAATAAATGATTACAGCTGAAGTTAGTAAAACGGGTTGCAATTTAGCTAATCCTTCTAGTTTCTTCAAACTCCCAGACTGTTTTTGCAGTGTGGGTGCTCCTCATCTTTTTCTGAAAACTAGGCTTCTTTAAGATGTCAGCAATTGGGCACTCAAAAATTGAAGCACTCATGAATAGTCATTTCTGAAAATCTTGCTCATGGAATGAGGCCTCTTTCCCCAACATGAGTTTGTAATCTAATAGGTAATTTTTCTGTTATTACAGAGGAGAAACAGTCCTCCTTGAAGGCAACAGAACATTACTACTTTGAATCTATTTTGCTACTAAAATACATTATCTTACTTGGAAACAAATGTATCTGCTACTGGTTATCTGTATGTAGTAATTTGTAATTGGTTCTTTGACTTCTGTTTGGATACAGTGTACTGGTCTACTAGTTTATCATAGATATATCTATTGTACAGAATGTGATTGCTTAGTTCTTTATAGATTTTTTGGGTATTTTATATTGAATAAAATGTTAAATACCTATTAGTTTTCCTAAATTACTTTATTATGAGAAGGGTGGGATAAACCACATAAAGAAGGTACATAACACCGGAGTGTGGCTGGAGAAACTTTCTGGTAGATAAGGGGTGCCTCTTCCAACAAAAATTAAATTAATTCCCTGATTTATGGTTTGGAGCTGTATTTGTCTCTAGGAAATGCACATTTTGAATGTGAAAATATTTTTTAAAAATGGATAGATTTCTTAAGCTGTTTACGACAGAAAAAATAATACTAATAATCCAGAAAAGTATAAACTAACCTTCCTTAAACTTTAAGAGGGATTTTTAAAAGCACCTAAGAGGTTTAGGTGCACACATCCAATTCACCTTAAATAGGACTTGCCTAAATCTCTTTGGTGCTTTCAAAAATCTCTCTGACTAGGTTTCATGACCTCTTGTTATAGTTGAAGTATTAGAGATCCATCTAACTTAAATCACACTTCATTCTGAAAGTGTTTAACCTAATAAAGTTACAAGTAACGCCTCAGGTTACTGAACTGAAAAATTATAATTTTTTTTCCCCAATTTACTTTGGGCAATTGAGAGCACTTTACAATTTCATTCTTTCCCCTATGTTGTCAGTCATTTCCCCCTGTTTGTGTGGCCGAAAACCCAGCAGGGTGTCTTAGGTACTAGACTGAAATCTGGTCCACTTTTTGAGTGGAGTAAGTTTCATGTTGACCTTCCCCCTTTATGGGCCAAAATGTAAAATTATACCAAGTATGTATGTATAGCCATTATTTTGTGCATGTGCATGCTTTCTGCAGGTGAACTATCACCTCTTTTTTAAGAACTGACATTAAACATAGATTTTTACTTTCTATCTACATAATGTATCTCACAAATTAAAAATATTTTTTAAAATATGGTTGTAAAACCACAAAAATTAATAGGGGTGATATAAGGGCAGGTGAATAAGCAGAAACTTTTTTTTAAAAAGCATCATTGGGATATCTAACATCCAGACAGCAATTTTTTAAGGCCCTATCTGAAGGATTCATATCTAGTAAATGTCATGGTTCTCCCTTGGAGGGAAGGGCCAAATCCAAACTGCTGGAATATAGTGGTTCTAGGTAGATGAGTGTTTCCCAAACATTTAAAAATGAAAGAGTTTTGTGGTTCAACTTCTCTTCCATTCACAATCATGTAACATCTCTTGGCCATTTACAACAATTACTTGGAAAAGTAAAATTGGAAAGTGTACATTTATCTGTATTGTAAAGCAGTTTAGCAGCTGGAAACAAGAAGAGCCAACACTGGAAGAAATCCTGAACCATTGATTAATGAGAACACTCCCGTTGATTTCATTTGAATCAAGATGTCACCTATGTGATCAACTTACTCTCCAAGGATCATACATTGCCCATATGCTGTAGTTTGGGAAACTGGTCTAGATAGTCTAAATTGCCAGTTAGACCACTAACTCATTCCATTTACTCAATTCAAAACAGAACACAGTGTTAATAGCTATTTAGGATCATCCATTTAACAACTCATGATTATCTAAAGCATTGAACAGCTATATTCAGCAGCCATCCTGAATTTGTATTAAAAAAATTAAAATAAACACCTTGTCTTCCTCCAGCTGAATACACAGAACAATACTATGATTGAACACTTTACATATTAGATATATATTACCAGGCTAAAGCAGCAAAAAATGTAATGCAAAGAAAAGCAACAAAAAGACCTCTCATCTTTTAATAAGGTTCTGCTCTACAGCTGGGTGCAGTGTCACTGGGTACCAGGCCCGCTGAAAAGAAGAGCACCATAATATCTCTGCTTATGTACCAGCCAGAGAGACTCAGCAATGCTATAGATCAGGATGGCATGATATTCTCTTCCTGGGTATTGGTTGTTGATGAGTATATTGCTTTGTAACTGTTGGTGAAAATCTTAATGATCTTAACAAATATTTTGAAAAAAACAGATGAATAGTAGTTACATTGGGCACAATCTTGTGAATGTTTTTCTGATAGGCAGTAAACTGATTTCATTTAATGAAGTTATTTTATTAATGTATGCCTTTAACACCTTTTTATTCAGAGAAGATTTTATGCCAATTAATTGTTCTCAACTATGGGCTATATTATACAATGATGCCCAGGTTCTTTTGGTTGATATGAATGTGATTTATGTCTCTTTATAATATGCTTTATTTCTGTTACATGGTCAACCAGTTCTTGCTGGTTGATCTGAAGTGATCATGAGAAAACACTTCGGAAATTATTTCATCTTCCTTTTTGATTTTATATATGTTCAAAAATTATTTATATAGCACTTTTCCTTCTGAAGGATTCCAAAAGTAAGATCACTTCACCAACAACTGACTGCAGCCTCCTCCACACTGAAAATGTGGTAGCAATTCTTTGCCAGAAACACAACACCAGTTTTATTTGTTTTTAAGGGGAAGTGATGAATAGTTGAATTTGAAGCTCCAGTGAGAGTTTTATGTAAGTAGCATGTAAATATCCAAGTTGGAATTCCGTTCCCTTGATACTCATGTTGAAAAAAAGTAAATACTGGTTCTCTAAATATTCAATCATTCATACACCAGTATCTTCTTTCTTAGGAGTAATTTTGTTGAATTTGTGTATGGAAACTGCTGCATAATAACACACACCATAATTGTGTATGGAAACTAACATTAACAATTCTGCTTGTATTTGCTGATGACTATTTTGTGTAGTGAAATTCTTCTAACCATGTCTACAATTCAGATTTGTCCAGATTATTTCAGACAGAGTGCTAGAAGTGATTGAAAAAAAGCATGCTTTCAAATTCCACTTCATGCTACCCTCCTATCCTTTTTCTCTATCTCTTTTGAGGAATCCTTCAAATGAGAAAATGGTTGACAATTATTGTAAAGTCATAGAAAAAGTTCCATACAGAATTGAGGGAAGGAATTCCCACTGTTTTCTTATCCCAAAAAGGAAGGGAGGCCACATCCCAAAATGGGCTTGAGAGATTTGAACGTTTATCAAGAAATTCTGTTTGATGAGATTAACATCTATCATCCCTTCCTTCCTTCCTTCCTCCCTTGTGGGAGGGGAGGGATAGCTCAGTGGTTTGAGCATTGGCCTGCTAAACCCAGCATTGTGAGTTCAATCCTTGAGCGGACCACTTAGGGATCTGGGGCAAAATCAGCACTTGGTCCTGCTAATGAAGGCAGGGGCTGGACTCAATGACCTTTCAGGGTCCCTTCCAGTTCTATGAGATAGGTATATCTCCATATAATATATTATATTATGACTGGTTTAAAGGTCTTGATCTGAGAGATCTGTTTACACATCTCAATCAGACAGTGTCATCAGAAACACCTTCACTTGTGTGTAGTCCAGGACCACTTACCAATAAAAGCGCCTTCCTTGTGGACTAGCAACAGAACTGTATATCCACAAAATTCCTAGCTGCAGTGGCAGCCCAGCAAGGAATCAGAACACTGATCTACCCTTATCTTCAAATATCTCAAGGCTTAAGCTTATCTCTGAAAATGAATTGTCAGTTATCTGAGAACTGGGGCTGCAGATGAACTAAAAATTCCACCTGAGTGGAACTCGTAAACTGGTACCTGATTTTTTTTTTTTTTTTTTTTTGCTTTAATACAAAATCTAGGTCACATATGTTCAACTAAGAAATTACACTAGTCAGAGAGATGGATTCAGGTGCAGAACCAACTTTAATGGAAATACATTCACCCTCCAAAAAGAACTACATCACAACTAACAACAAGGCATTTCTTTTGCAATCTAGCTATACTTTAAACAAAACTTGTTAGATTGAAGAATCACTATCTAGGGCTTTTTAGGAGCAGTATTAAATGTTTCCAATTAAAAGCCCTCCTGGCCTAAAGAAGAGGTTTCACAACATTCCAGATTATTAATTATTAATCCTGTTTATTATGGTAGTACATAAATACCAACCAAGAATGCCTTTCCCATCTGCTCTCATCAAGAATCCAATAGCTCCAAATGAGAACATTTTTACATCTGTTGGGACTCCAGGTGTCCCCATACTTCACACAACACACAGTCAATCTGTAGAACTCAGTGCCAGTGGATGTTATGAAGGCCAAAATTATAACTGGGTTCAAAAAAGAATTAGATAAATTTATGGAGGATAGGTCCATCAATTACTATTAACCAAGATGGTCAGAGATGCAACCCCATGCTCTGGGTGTCCCTAAGCCTCTGACTGCTAGATGCTGGGACTGGATGACGGGATGGATCACTTGATGATTGCCCTGCTGTGTTCATTCCCTTTGAAGCATCTGGCATTGGCCAATGTCAGAAGACAGGATACTGGGCCAGATGGACTATTGGTCTGACCCACTATGGCCATTCTTACGTTCTTATATTTTCATTACCTCAAGCACTCAGGTGACCTCTCGTACCAGGATTACAAATGAGAATCTTTGTTGAATTTAAATGAATGCACATTACAAAGCAAACAGCAATATTATTTAAAAAGTTGACCACGCATCCAGAAATATTGGACTCATTTCTGTGGTGGACAATGCCTCAGTCATAATGCCTCAGTACAGCATTCCTTTCCTCCCTCCTTTGGTATCCAAAGTCACGATATGCACAAATACCTCTGCAACAGTAGAGATCATGTTTGCCAGATCTGAGATTTAAGAACACTGAACGTGTCAGGGAATCAAGAATACATGCCAATGTCCTGAAGTTAAAGGTAATATGTCATACTAATGACTTTTCTGCCAAAGATGCAACACTGAGTGGTTCAAGTTCACAAAGACCATGTAGCTGCAATTCCTAACTGAATTACAAGTCCCGTGCATTCTGTTAGGAAGGTCTTTTTGGAAGAGGGCTTTCATCATACTGTTTTCCCATTTCTTGTTCACCTAGCCCTAGCAGGAAAGAAAAATGTGTTAACAGATTATCTCAGTCACAAGCCTTAGGATCAACACAAGTAGTCTGTGAAGGACATGTTGGTGAACCTCACCTTTCAGAAATAAGCCATCTGAAAATAGATGTTTGCAAAAGAACATAATACCAAATGCTCTCTGTATTGTATCAGGGAAGGCAAGAACACAAATTGCCTTATGGAGGATCCCCTACCAGCTTGTAAGGGATGCTGTAGATAGCACTTTTATATGCATTCTCTCTGGTTCCACTGGGATCTTAATTTTAGAGAAAGAAAAAGACAGGACAAGGGTCAAGGAATTTTAGTAGCCCCAGCTTGTCAGTGATGGTATTCATATCTTCCTGGTCTGAGAGAAGAGTTGCTGCTCTGAATCGTCATAGAGTAGCCAAACTTTTGTCTCAACAATGAGGTCAGATTCCAGAACCCTGAATTGAGACTCCCCATAGTTAGAGCATGGAAGCTGACACTCTCATATATGGATGGACTTACAGAGCTCACCATAAGTGCAACAAATACATCTCATAAGAGCTAATCAAATACTTATATGCAGATATTTGTCATTACATGAATTTCATGCATTCTATATCTACCACCAACATATATTTGTCAGATACATCCCCACTTGTCACCCACTCATTCAAGGGTAATTTATGCTTCCTCATCCTAATATGAAAGGTTTGGACCATACATATTCCCAAGAAAGACAATCACTTCCTACATGAGACCTTAATTTGGTTCTCACAACACAAATGGACACTCTGAACCATTGCCAGACTGTTCTTTATTTCATCTGTGCATTAAAACAGCATTTCTGATTGCTACCACTTGATTCTGATGACTGAATTGCAGGCACTTATGACCGATCCACCCTTCATTGTAGGATAAGGGGGGTCTTCACACAACCCAGTTTTTCTTGAAAGTGGTTACAAGACAATTGTAGGGACGTAGGGGACATAGAATTGCTATACTGAATCAGAGCTCTGGTCCATGTAGTCTAATATTCTGTTTCCAACAGTGGCCCACCAGAGGTTTCAGAGGAAGGAGTAAGGAATCCCATCATAGGCAGATGTGAATTCAGCCCTCGATGCTGCCAACACAGCTGCCACTGCCAGGACCATCTCCACAGCTGTGGTGATGAGACAGGCGTCATGGCTTCACCTCTTGAAGGAGGCACAGATCACAGTGGAGGACCTCCCCTCTGAGGGGGTGAAGCTCTTCGCCGAAAAGACCGATGCCTCTCTCCACTCCTTGAAGGATTCCAGGTCCACTCTCAGGGTCACTGGGAATCTACACGCCAGGGAAAAAGAGATGTTTTGGCCTTCAATACCAACAAAGGCCTTATTCATCCCAATTCCCATCACAACAGCACTATGAGCCTCAAAGGAAAAAGGGGAAATTCTCAAAATGGAAGCCTTCCAGCTCCCAATTCTTGACCCAGCCACCTGGCCCTAAGCACCACTTTTGACGGGCAGGTTGAGGAGCTTCAAGACCTCTCCCCACTACTACCGGTGCCCATGCACCTATTTGGTCACCCTTTGGCAGCATTTCACAGTGCCTGGGAGTGCATAACGTTGGACAGATGTGTCCCAGAGATCATCAGATCTGGTTGCTCCATCCACTTCTCCCTCCCCATCCCCTCCACAACACCCTTCTCTGTCCCTCTTCAGGTACCCTTCTCACAAAAGTCTACCAAAGTAGCAAATAAATTGCCTCCTGCAGTTAGGAGCCATAGAACCAGTACCTCAACATCTATGAGGCAATGGGTCCTACTCTTGTTACTTCCTAATATGCAAAAAAGGGAGGGTGGAGATCCATTCTGGACCTCAGAACTCTCAACAAGTTTGTCAAAGCTCAGAAGTTCAAAATGGTCATCTTGTCAACAATCATTCTATCATTGGAACAGGGAGACTGGTTTTTGGCCCTCGACCTACAGGATGCCTACTTGCACATTTCAATACTACCAGCTCACAGACCTTCTCTCAGGTTCACTCTGGGACACGACCACTGTCAATACAGAGTCCTCCCCTTCATTCTTTCATTGGTCCTGACAGCATTTTCCAAATTTCTCTCAGTGGGGCCGCCCATCAACGATCACAGGAGATAATAATCTACCCTTACCTAGATCATTGTCTCCTCAGAGCTCGATCACTTTAGGGGGCTTGTTGAGCCACCGAAGCTGCAATATGCTTGTTCATGGAACTGGGCCTATGGATCAATTCCCAGGAATTCACAGGGGCCAATCTTGATAGGTACAGGCCAAAGCCTTCCTACCTCAAGACTGGTTTCTATCCCTGGTCTCACTTATAGACACAGTTCAATGCAGCCCTCAAGTGCCAGACAGAATCTTCCTCCAACTCCTGGGGCATATGGCAGCAAGAATGGCGGTGATTCCACATGCCAAACTCCACATGTGATGCCTACAGTTGTGGTTCAGCTCAGTTTACAGACCGAACAGAGACAATCTGGACATACCCCTGTTACTGCCCACCAGGATCAGGAACTCCCTGGTCTCGTGGAAGAACCCAGCCAATGCATCCCCTTCTTAGAGGTTCCATCTTCATCGCTCCTTACCACAAACGCATCCCATAGGATGGGACATGCATTTAAACAGTCTCACAACACAAAGCAAATGGTCACTTGCGGAGATATCTCTGCACATCAATCTCCTCAAGTTGAGAGAGGTCAGGAATGTCTGTGCCCTTTTCCTCCCACTGATAACAGGATCATGTATGAAAATCCTAAGAGACAAAATAACCTGCATGTATTATATCAACCATCAGTCAGGAGCCAGATCGCCCTCTCTATGCATGGAGGCAATGAAACTATGGAACTGGTGCATCTCTCAGAACATTACCTTGTCCGTGGCTTACCTCCCAAGCATGCAAAACTCAAGAGCAGACAAGCTCAGTCTCAAATTCCCACATGATCACAAGATCACTTTTCCATGCCTCCTCCTGTGGGAAAAGGACCTTCTTTATGCCTTCCCTCCATTTCCTCTTTTGCTGAAGGTCTTTATAAAGATAAAGATGGATGGAGCTCATGTAATTTTAATTGCTCCCATGTGGCCGGGACAGACCTTGTACCGTTACCTGACGCAGTTCGTGATGTACCCACCAATCTCCCTTCTGGCCACCCTGCACCTTCTCTCTTAGGACAAAGGGCATGCCATACATCCCAAATTGGGGGTCCTCCACCTCAAAGCATGACTCCTATATGGTTCCAGCACCTAGAAAGCTCATACTCAAAGGAAGTGCAAGAGGTTCTACTACATAGTAGAAAATCCTCCACATGATGAACTTACCTGCAGAAATGGTCCAGGTTTTAGATTTGGTGCATGCCCCGATAAATCTCTCCAGTGTTAGCAACTCTTCCACATATTCTGGAATATCCCCTAATCCCTTAAAAGATCGGGGTTATCCCTGAGCAATCTCAGGGTCCACCTGGCAGTTATCATAGCATTTCACCAACCCATAGAAGGGTACTCAGTACATTCATACCCAACCACTAAAAGGTTCCTTAAGGGAATAACAAATGTCTTCCCTCAACCTCAGCTTCCTTACCCCCTCATGCGACCTAACGCTGAAAGGACTGACCAGGCCCCCCTTTGAACCTATGGCCACCCGTTCGTTAGCATACCTATTGATGAAAAAGGTTTTTATGATAGACATTATCTCAGCTAGAAAAGTTGGGGAAATAGTAGCTCTGATGACACATCCCCCATACACATATTCTTCCCAGATAAGGTTACACTCAGGCCGCATCCAAGCTTCATCCCTAAAGGGACCTCCTCGTTTCATATGAATCACTCAATTCACCTTCCTGTCTTCTACCCCAAACCTCACTGAGACAATAGGGAGGCCATACTACACACCCTAGATGTTAGAACAGCCCTTGCATTCTATCTCAATAGGACAAAAGCCTTCAGTAAGTCCCCTAGACTATTCCTCTCTATGGTGGAAAGATCTAAGGGCTCAGAAATACCAGTTCAAAAACTCTCTAAGTGGGTCTCAAATTGCATCAGACAGCGCTACCAAATTCATAACATAAACCCTCCAGATTCGATCCATGAGATCACTTCCTCATCTGTCGCCTTCTTTAAGGTGTCCCCATCTCAGAGATATGCAGAGTGACGACATGGGCATCAGTCCACACCTTCGCAGAACATTATGTGATCACCGGGGACGCTGCTTCTGATGCCATCTTTGGCTCCACAGTACTATCATCTATTACTTACTCAACTCCAAAGTCCCAGCCCTCCAAGCTGGGTACTGCTTGGAGTCACCTACAGTGAAGCACCCATAGGGACACTACTTGAAGAAGAAGTTATTCACCTTGTGCAATAACAATGGTTCTTTGAGATGTGTGTCCCTATGGGTGCTCCATTATCCTCCCTCCTCCCCTCAACTTCGGAGTTTTCGCTTATGATTCTGTGGTAGAGAAGGAACTGAGGACCATTAGCCCACGCACATGACGCAGCACGAGGAGAGACACCGAATATGCGGGCCCAATGGACACTGCTACTGAAGTTCTCCAATCAGCAGTGCACGGACGCAAATACACCTAGAGTGGAACACCCATAGGGACACACATCTCGAAGAACCATCGTTAGTACACAAGGTGAGTAACTTCTTTTAAGGCCTAACATCTATATAACAAAAATCTATTATTTTTATGCTATCTTAACTTTTTATTTTTCTTTTGGTGTCCTCTTTCCATGAGGATTTAAAATAAGTATCCAATTTATATTTAAATATAACAGAATTATAAATCACGCTGAAAAATGAAATACCTGGCAATTATAGTAACTCTTTAAACAGGCTTGGGGACAAAGTGAATAATGAGGACCTAATTTTAATGCAAATAAAAGTGCCTGAGTTGCAGGTTGTTGTAAAATTTTTCTTTCCCTCCTGGCATATTTATTCTGAAGCCCCTTGAAAGAAGTCAGGAAGTTCTCAAATAAGTAATTAATGATGGTGAAAGTGGAATTGCTCTGTTTCACATTTAGGAAAACTTCTAGTCTAAACAACTGTTGAGTAGCAAAGATTATGCTACAGGAGACGGAAAGACTCACCTTTGATATAGCTGAAGCTAAAGAAATGTCAAGCTCGATTGTAGAGGAATGTTTAAAAATCTGTGCCTTTTCATAAACTATGAATGTGTAATGGGCGGCCTGGAGGGCCAGACAGCCTAGTGGTTGAGCCTGTGGCTCCCAGCTCCCTACTTGGTTATGGACACTAAAATGATATTATCTCAATAATGTTTAATAACTAGTTTGGGAATTGGGTAGGAGCAGATAAGCTTCTAAAAGGGTTTACTGTAGCCATATTAATACACCCATTAAGGAATATTTTCAAGATAAGTAAGTACGTCACAATTTATTCTTAAGGGATTGTGATGGGGTGTACAAACCCAACACTGGGCAACAAGGGGTTAAGGAACTACTCTGGGCCCAGCCAGCCACATCCTGCTCCACCTGTAGCAAATGCTCCAACTGAAGGAAGAGTTTAAAGGCAGGGGAACAACTCATTTAATGGCAGATTAGGGAAGAGAGCTGAGCTGTTATCTGCAGCTCCAGCAGAAGAGAGTGGGGGGAAGACAACTGTCTAAAGGTCCCTCCCTGAGGGAAGGGAGGACCTGCCACAGAGACAGCTGGAGAGGACAGCTCTCCCCCTCCTATGAACTCTGAACTTTGGTAATCCCCTTTCTTTTTTGTTGGACTATCCCAGCAGGGGAAAAGCCTTGGACTGAGCTGGCCCAGGAGGGTGGGCCATCGCATGGGAGAAGGCAGTTGCCGCCTGAGAAAGAGAGCTATCACGCTACATGCTGCCACCAGAATGTTCCTTGTGGTGAGCGGGCACCCTTCACCTGGCCTTAACCGGGATGGTAACTTTGGGACAATTGCAGGGGGGGGATAGGAAGTGGCCCAGGAGGGCAGCCTTAAGCAGCCTTGGCTGTCAGATCACTGATAGCCCTCAGAGGGCCCTGGGTTGGAGTTTGGAGGAATGGGAAGGCCTGCGCTCCTCTTCCAACAGCCCTCCTGCAGGTCATGGACTTTAGCCCTGACTACTAGGTGACACACTAACTAATCAACCAACCACTGAGTGAGGATCATCTCAGGGATAAATGAAAAAAGGATTAAAATTGGCATTTTTGAGCATAGTGCTAGAGCCTATGATACCATGTCATATTCGTGCCACTAGCAATACAGGAATCTAGTACAAGAAATTTTAAACTCAATTTTGCTGCCACTGAATTCAATGACAAAATTCCCATTGACATCAATGGTACAAGATCAGGGCCTAAATTGGTAAGATTTTTTAAAGGCAATTCAATCTATGGGAATTGGCTGCCTAATTCCCCTTTGGGCCTTTAAAAATCTCCTCCTAAAGCAGTTTCCAACCTTTTTATAATATTTTATAATATTGGTTTAACAATCAGAAGAAAAGCTTTAATATTTGTTACATTTTGCATCAGCATTATATTTTTTAAAATTAATGTATTAAATAGCTTTAATGTTCTACCAAGTACAAATTTGGTATGAAACTTGGGCTCTCATATAGCAGATGTCACAAAGATTGCTTTTCAGCTGGATGTCTGCCTGCTATACTATGCGCAGAAATGCCAGATGTAACCAAGGCCGGCTCCAGCATTTCTGCCGCCCCAAGCAAAAAAAAACAAAAAAAAACCCCGCGATCGCAATCACGACCGGCGGCGGCAATTGGGGAAAAAAAAAAGCCGCGATCGGCGGCGGAGTTCGGTGGCAGGTCCTTCGCTCCTAGAGGGAGTGAGGTACCTGCCGCCCCCGAATTGCCGCACGTGCTGCCCCTCTCCATTGGCCGCCCCAAGCACCTGCTTGTTAAGCTGGTGCCTGGAGCCGGCCCTGGTTGTAACTAAGACTCTCTCTATATATCTATATATTACAAAACTATTATAATATTTGAAAACTAAAGGCTTGATAATTTGACCTCAACAGTATGCAAGATCTCAGAAAATTTTTTGAAAGACAGAGTAGTTAAGAACATTGAGGTAAACGGTAATGGCAACAAAATACAACATGGTATTACAAAAGATAGATCATGCCAGACCAACTTGATCTCTTTCTTTGAGAAGACAACCAATTTCTAGACAAAGGAAATGCAGTAGATCTAATCTACCTGGATTTCAGTAAAGCATTTGATACAGTTTCACAAGGGAAATTATTAGTTGAATTGGAAAAGATGGGGATTAACACAAGAATCATAAGGGGAAGGAACTGGGTAAAGGGGACACTACAACAGGTCACAATGAAAGGTGAACTGTCAAGCTGGAGGGAGGTTGTTAGTGGAGTTCTCAAGGATTGGTCTAGGCACCAATTTTATTTAACATTTTCACTAATGACTTTGGCACAAAAAATGAGAGTGTGCTAAAATGTTTTGCAGATGACCCAAAGTTGGAAAAAAATGGCCAATATGGAGGACTAGACTATCATACAAGAAAATTTGGATGTCCTTGAAAATTGCAGTAATAGAAATAGAATGAAATGTAATAGTGCAAAATGCAAGGTCACGTACTTAGGAAATAACAAGAAGAATTGTTGCTAAGAGCTGGGGATGTATCAGTTGGAAACAACAAAGGAGGAGAAAGACTTAGATGTACTGGTCGATCACAGGATGACTATGATACATGAATGTGATGCAACCATGAAAAAGGTTACTGCAGTCCTTGGATGCATCAGGTGAGGTTTTGCCAGTAGAGACAGGGAAGTGTTATTTCCATTATACAAGGCATTCGTGAGACCTTACCTGGAATACTGTGTGCAAGTCTGGTCTTCCATGTTTAAAAAAGATTAATTCAAACTGGAACAGGTGCAGAGAAGGATGATCAGAGGAATGGTGACCCTACTTTACAAGAGGAGGCTTAAGGACCTTGGCTTGTTTAGCCACCAAACAAAGCATGAGGGGAGATCTGATTGCTCTCTATAAATACATCAGAGGGACAAACACCAGGGAGGGTGACAAGTTATTTAAATTAAGGGCCAGTGTTGGCATGAAAACAAATGGATATAAAGTGCCCATCGATAAGTTTAGGCTTGAAATTGGATGAAAGTTTCTAACCATCAGAGGAGTGAAGTTCTGGAGTGGCCTTTGTAGATAAATCTCTGATAATTTTCATATGACTTTACATTGTGCCTCTTCATATAACCTTGTGGTGGGTCTACCTACGTGTGACCTCTGTTTTCATGGGACTTTGTATCAAAGCCTCATTTAGAAACTTTGCATTGCCCTCGGTATAATATTATAGCCCCTAAGGATAGAATAAGATAGAAGAAAAATTTCTTTTTGCTAGCAGTAGAACAAGAGCTCTCCCCCCACACTCTTAATCAATTGCCCTGTTGAATGAATGAGGTGTGGATGAGCAAGCAGGGCCGGCTCTAGGAAGTGCGGGGCCCGATTCGAACAGTTTTGACGGGGTCCCGACAGGGATGACTAAAAAAAAAAAAACAGGTAAACAAAACACGTGGGGCTTGTATTCACCGGGCCGCGCTCCTAGTCTTTGGCGGCGGGTCCTTCACTTGCTCCGGGTCTTTGGCGGCACTGAAGGACCCGCCGCCAAAGACCCGGAGCGAGTGAAGGACCTGCTGCCAAAGACCTGGAGCGCCGCCGGGTGAGTAAAAATTAAAAAGGTGCCTCTAGCCAGGGAAGGGATTCTCTGCCACTTGCCCCCCACTCTGGGCAGCCCTGCCACTGGACGCGGGGCCCGATTCGGGGGAATTGGTGGAATTGGCCTAAAGCCGGCCCTGTGAGCAAGGCATGGAAGGCAGCACCTCCAGACAGCCTCAACTGTTGGAGAGGGGCTGGGAGCCAGACCCAAGGACAATAAAACGTGTCAAGTGGGCTCATTAAAGACAAGCAGACATACGGACGGCCTCGGGGGTTAGAAGCAAGCACCTTCTTTTGGAAACACCCTCTTTGCAGCATTGGGACAACACTCAAAAGAAAGCAGCACAAAGGACCAATGGACACAGACACAGAGTTTGAATCTGGTATAGATTTGCATAAGAGAAAAGCTGCTATAAAAGTGAGGTGTCTTGCAGAGGACCCCGGGTCTCGTCTTGTCAACATGGGAGCATTGATCCGGATCGGCAGAAGCCCGGCTCCACCCCCTCCCCATCTAACTCACCTGGCCAGTGAAGTTAAGGGGAGCAACTAATTGGTAACAACAAGACGGAGTGTGTTTGTGTGTGTGTGTGAGTGTAAGTGTAATATATTATATGCATATGATACAGTGTTAATGAATACATGTATTACTAATAAATGTGGCGTTTTGCCTTATTCCCCCTGAAAAGATCCTGTGCAGTACTTTAAGTACAACACCTTCCAAGGGGAATAGTGGGGGCAAAAAACCTAAATTGTTTTAAAACTGAGCTTGATAAGTTTATGGAGGGAATGGTATTATGAAATTGTCTACAATGGCATATGACCCTTCCATGGCTGCTATTAGCAAATGTCTCCAACAGCCAGAGATGGGACACCAGATTGGGAGGGCTCTGAGTTACTACAGAGAATTCTTTCCCGAGTGTCTGACTGGTGGGTCTTGCTGACATGCTCAGAGTCTAACTGATTGCCATATTTGGGGTCAGGAAGGAATTTCCTCCAAGATGAGATAGGTAGAGACCACTGGGTTTTTTGGTTTTTGTTTTGCCTTCCTCTACAGCATGGGGCACAGATGGCTTTCTGGTTTAAACTAGCATAAATGGTGGATTCTCTGTAATTTAAAGTCTTTAAATCAAGATTTGAGGACTTCAGTGACTCAGCCTGAGGTTATGGGATACTACAGGAGTGGGTGGGTGAGGTTCTGTGGACTGCAAAATGCAGGAGGTGTTACCAGATTTGCCTGTTACTTTGGGGTATGCTAATTTATTAGGTTACTCTTTGGGCGGGGGGGGGGGAGGTTCTGTAATTCTATCAATGTACTGCTTGTGTCACTTGTGTTCTCATATGGAGCTCTACTTCTCCCTGTTGCAAGTTCCCCCCCAATGGAGCTATCCTGCAGGACCTACGTTCCCCAGGGCTGGGTTCTTCCAGCCCCAGAATCAGACGCATACACACACAAATAACAGAGCACGTCTGAGAGGACCGGGTTAATAAGCACTCCCAAGCTGACCCCTTATATGTCCCTGAACTCAGTAGGCTGGGTCAAGCAGCATTTCCAAGCTGTCACCCTCATAGGCCCTTGGATTCAGCAGGCTGCGTTGAACAGCACCCAAGCTGTCAACCTAATATGACATGGGCACCACACCGGAATAGAGTACGCCTGAGCAGGCTGGGTCGAGAAGCATTTTCAATCTGCCACCCTTATATTCCCCTGGACTCAGAAGACTGGGTCGAGCAGCACTTCCAAGCTGCCACCCTCGTATGTCCTGGTTTAGCATGTCCCTATCCCCACTTTCATGTTACAATTGTTCTAGTAACCCACTTGATGAGCAAACCCCACAGGATTTTTGGGTGCTGCAAGGAATTTTTAGGTTAGGTACGAGGAGTGATGCTGCCGAGCGAATGAGGAAGCTAAAAAACACACCAGGGGGCGAGGGGCGGGGAGGGAGAGAGAAGCAATCAGTTTAAGCATGGAGTTATTTATTGCCAGGTAATAACTATAGGGGAGCCAAACAAACAAAACAGTTATAATATTAAATCTAACTTAAATTTGATTATAAAAGTCAGGCTTAGAAAACTATAACTGATCACACAAGTCAGGGTCAGAAGGCTATACTGAGGCCTTGGCTACACTTGCAGATGTACAGCGCTGTGAGTTAAACCTGACTTCGTGCAGCTGAGTAGGGAAAGCGCTGCAATCTGTCCACACTGACAGCTGCCCAGCGCACTGTCGTGGCCACATTTGCGGCAATTGCAGCGCTATTGGGAGCGGTGCATTATGGGCAGCTATCCCACAGGGCACCTTTTCCTATTCTGGCGCCGTGGGTTGTGGGAAGGGAGCATGGGTGCAGGGGATTCTGGATCCTGTCCCAATGCCCCGTGATGCATCGCTTCGCATCCCAGAAATCCCTTTGTTTCCGTCCACCTTTGGCGCCATCTTTCAACAGTTTCTGTGCAGCGCGATCTGTCTGCGAGAAATGGAATCCGAACTGCTGAGGTGTATGCTGACGAGTCTTGCCAGCACGTCACGTTTGGCTGTCGAACTATTCCTTAAGATCCAAAGTGACAGTGAGAGTGAGGAGTCCGACAATGCTATCGAGCCGCGTAACGCACACGACACGAAATTGCCTGTGGCATTCACGGACATGCTCAGCCCAAAAGTGGAACGCCGCTTTTGGGCTCGGGAAACAAGCACCGAGTGGTGGGATCACATCGTCATGGAAGTCTGGGATGACGAGCAGTGGCTGCAGAACTTTCGGATGAGAAAAGCCACTTTCATGGAACTGTGTGAGGAGCTTACCCCCACCCTGCGGCACAAGGACACGAGATTGAGAGCTGCCCTGCCAGTGGAGAAGCGGGTGGCTATTGCAATCTGGAAGCTGGCAACTCCAGACAGCTACCGGTCGGTCGCAAACCAGTTTGGAGTGGGAAAGTCGACCATTGGAATCGTGTTGATGCAAGTTTGCAAGGCCATTAATCGCATCCTACTCAGAAGAACCATGACTCTGGGTAACGTGCAGGAAATAGTGGATGGCTTTGCAAAAATGGGGTTCCCTAACTGGGAGGGGAGATAGATGGGTCACACATTCCTATTCTGGCACCACCCCACCTAGGATCCGAGTACGTTAATCGGAAGGGGTATTTCTCTATGGTTCTCCAGGCACTTATGGATCACCATAGGTTTTTCATTGACATTAACATAGGCTGGCCCGGAAAGGTGCATGACGCAAGCATCTTTTGGAATACTTGGCTGTTCAGGAAGATGCAGGCCGGGACTTTTTTCCCAGAGTGGAAGATCACAGTAGGGGAAGTTGATATGCCCATTGTGATCCTTGGAGATCCCGCTTACCCGTTAATGCCGTGGCTCATGAAACCCTACACAGGGAGTCTTGACAGGAGCAAGGAACGGTTCAACTACAGTGCCGAATGACTGTGGAGTGTGCCTTTGGCCGTTTAAAGGCCCGCTGGCGATCTCTGTATGGGAAGCTGGACTTGGCCGAAAACAGCATCCCCGTGGTTATATCCGCGTGCTGTGCCCTCCATAATATTTGTGAAGGGAAGGGTGAAAGCTTCACTCAGGCATGGACCTCTAAGGTTCAACACCTGGAGGCTGAATTTGCACAGCCAGAGAGCAGGGCTATTACAGGGGCCCAGCGCGGGGCTGCAAGGATTAGGGATGCCTTGAGGGAGCAATTTGAGGCTGAAAACCAGAAGTGATATCTGGTGCCCTGCACGGGAGTGAAGTGCAGTAGTTCCAGTCTTTAGGAATCAGTGTTTGCTAAGCAGACAAGCAGACTTGCAGTGCCTCTTTATTTCTTGGGCTAAGGAGTCTTTTACTTTATGCAATAATAAAGAATGCTTTCAAAGCCAAAAAATCCATTTATTGAAAAGAAAAAAAAATTATTTATTGAAAAGAAACAAGGGGATGGAGTGGGGAACAGTACAATCACAGATTCGCGTATGTCCTGTCTGGTGTGCTGTACAGTGAGTGCTGCACTTCAGGACAGCTATACTGCATGGTGATGTGGGTTGAGTGCAGAGGGTAAGGGTCGTGGTTTCCAGGGCTGGGTGGTGAAGATACTGGTGTTGGAGGCAGCGGGTGGCATGAAGAACATGGAAGTTGGGGCAAGTGGGTTGGAGGTGACAGTGGGGCACAACGGAAAGAGTTTTGGGACAAGGGCTGGAGGGGGGGGGGTGGCGTTTGCGGTACTGCTCCTCTTTCTGCATGGCTACCAGCTCCTGGATAGCGTCTGCTTGGCGCTCCAGGATGCTTATGAGCCTATCAGTGTTTTGCTGCCGGTGTGCGGTGCTTTGCTGCCGGTGCGCTGCATTTTCCTGGCGGATCCTGCTTTCTCTCTCCCTCCAGTTCTGTGTTTTCTCATTCTCTTTAATAGATTGCCGCATCACTTCTTGCAGCATGTCTTCTTTGCTTTTTCGCGGCCTCTTCCTGAGTCTTTGCAGTCTCTGAGCAGGCAATAAGAGGGACGGCTGAGGTCTCAAGGTTGATGCAGCTGTATAGGCAAAATGCAACATTTAACAGAGGCAGCATTGTTTATACCAGACAGAGTAATGATTCCCCCCGCACTTAAGGAGTAGAAAACACACAGGCTCTACACAATAGCATAATTTTCCCGTCCGAAACAGAGCACGCATATCCCATGGGAGCTCAAAATGGTGAGTAAGGGGACTGATTGTTTCAGGGCTGCACTGTCCTCTGGGTTTCTGTGCCTTGGGGAGAGCCAACAGCTTCAGGGGGCACCTACACTGAACACTGTCCCAACATTTTCCACAGGAGTTCGTCCTGGACAATATCTCGCTGCTGAGGGTGACCTGGGAAGCAAGGGAGGGTCTTCTACTGCAATGTGGCTTCCGCCCTGGCCCATATGCAGCTTGCCTGTATGCAGCAATGGTCCCCTCACCCCTCACGGCACAGTAGCGTGGACACGTTAGCCTGACTGGGACAAGGACCACAGTGGCTCTCCCGATAAACCTGTGCAAGCGCATTGCACACGTTCTGGATGAGACATTCGAGGAGATTACCGAGGCCGATTACCGCGATGTGATAAACCACATCAATGCACTATTCCGCATCTAGGCATGCATGCCTAACCCTCCTCTCCCAAAGAGCCCACACCGAAAAAATTCCTTCCCGAAAAAAAAAAAAACGCTTACTGTGAACCTGCTCTTCTGTTTGTCCTCCACCAAGTACCGGCCGCTGCGACTGGCTACCTTCCTCCTGGCTCGAGAAGAGCTCCTGGCTGCATGGCTCCAGGGATTCCGGGGTGTCTCCATCCGGCCCACCACCATCACTCCCGTTTTCCTCCTCCTCCCCCCCCACCCCCAACCGTCTCTGAAGTGTCCATGGTGGTACTCGGAGTGGAGGTGGGGTTAACCCCAAGTATCGCATCCAGCTCTTTGTAGAATCGGCAGGTCGCGGGGGGAGCACCCAAGTGGCCGTTTGCGTCGGGGGCTTTGCGGTAGGCACTCCGCAGCTCCTTCACTTTAATCCTGCACTGCAGGACGTCCCGGTCATGGCCCCTTTCCATCATGTCCTTTGATACCTTCCTGAAGGTATCGTAATTCCTATGGCTGGAGCGTAGCTGTGACTGTACAGCTTCCTCCCCCCAAACTGGACTGATGAGGTCCAGCAACTCGCCATTGCTCCATGCTGGGGCTCGCTTGGCGCGTGGAGGCATGGTCACCTGGAAAGATTTGCTGATAGCACTCCACACCACGCCGGGCTGAGCAAACAGGAAGGGGATTTTTAAAATTCCCGGGGAATGTAAAGGGTGGGTCACATGGTTGGTTACCTGAGGCCAGGGCAGTAGAGTTTGAACTGATGACCAGAGTGGCTAGAACAGGCATTGTGGGATACTGCCGAATAATTCTGGAGGCCATTCACAGCGCATTGGGCGGCCACACTGGCGCCGCAGCACTGCAGCGACAGCACAATACTTGCTATTCCTCTCGGAGAGCTGGAGTACATGCAGCACTGCAACCACGGAGATACAGCGCTGCAAATGCCTTGCCAATGTGGACGGGAAGTGAGTTACAGCGCTGGGGGAGCCTTTACAGCGCTGTAACTCGCAAGTGTAGCCCAGGCCTGAGAGAGCGAGAGCTGGGTTCTCACCACTCCGTGAAACTTTAATAGATCGGGGGTCCCAGGTGGTGGTGGTAGCTGAGGGTCTGGAGTGCTGGACACAGGGAGAGCCCCCAGCACGATCAGTTAGGAGAAGATGAAGTCCCAATGGAACTGATGAAGATTTTGGATCCAGGCATCAGAACACTTACTTGAGCATGGGTAGGGGTTTTTGTAGGGAAACAATAATGGTTCAAGGGAGAACACTAGATTTGTTTGAGTCAACTGATGGCTCCAGGGAGTATACCAAAGTTGCTTTATTCAGGCTAGACAACAGGAACTGATCATTCCTGGCTCTGGGCGGTGTTCCTTGGAGGAAGCTCACGATGCAATTAGGGAGCTTCACTATTTTAGATACCAATATAGGATTTATTACTAGAATTGGTCTGATAACTACTGAGCTGGGTGTGTGCAGGCATGGGTTCATTAACATCTGGAGCAGAGCCCCCCCATGATGCAGTGCTTCCCTGCTTTTCTAATCCCAGAGTTCAGTGTGGGTCTTGCCTTGGAATCTCTGTTCTCCATTCTTTATGATAATAGAGATGCCTCCCTGTCCCATCTTCAATGCAAATGAGGCTAGGGGAGTTTCCTTAATCCGATCACCCTTGTCCCAGGGGGGTGTCTCCCACTGCCTTTTCATTGCTTTTTGTAAGTCTTTCTTCTGATGGGTTTTGGTTCAAACAGAGGCGGGGGGGGGGGGGGAGGTCTTTTGTGAGTCAGACAGGCTGGGTACTGCACCCTGGTTCCCCAAGAACACAGAACTGCTAGGTAACAGAGGTCAGACTAGATGATCATGATAGTCCCTTCTGGCCTTAAATCTATGAGAAATGTAGCTTAGCACAAAAGTTGTGGGTCTGATTCATGGGTAAAGTTATTCTCTTTTGAAGCTGTTATGCTAGTTTTGCTTCTGTAAACCCACAGTACTCCTCCTGAGACTACAGATACTACTTCAACCCTATTCACCTCCATGTAACTGCATGATCCTAAAAAAGTGGGCAGGGAATCATATGACTAGTCTATCTCAGGACACAATAGATACCTTCACGTATGCTGTCTACAAATTGTGAGAAAACTGAGCTTGTGAGTAGGTAAAAATCCTTTCCAATTACTCTAGGTCAGGCCTTCTATAAAATGCTGCCTGCACAAATTATTTATTCCTAAAACAGAGACTGCTTAAAGAAACAGCAACAAATATTGACATAAAGATAAATCTCTGGGAGGATATCTGCAGTTAGCCCTATGATTTATCTGTCTACATATTCAAATAACAATCTCATAAATACCTGACTTATTTGACAGGCATTTGGGGACAAAAGCTGGCATGACAGAGAGAGAGAAGATGCATATACTTTAGGACAGGATATAAACAAAGTACAGACAGTCCTACCGAGAACATCTAGGCTGATCTATAATTATAGCAGGAGTGTGTACAAAACTGTGTGTGTGTTCAAACTTCCCTGGGTTAACCACAAACACTGCAAGAGCATTAAACATAGGCTGCAGCTTCAGAAAGGATGAATATGTGTTTCAATTATGATTTTCTTTCTCTAGGTCATGAACAGCAATCCTTCCATAGAGCATTTTTGTCACTTCAAGTGTGTGGAGGGTGGGGAGTATGTGGGCTAGGAAGCTTTGAACTGTTTCCTGATCTTCATTGGTTTCACTGCTACTTTAAAGAGAGCTGAGAATACATTTAAATTTAAATATCTCCTGAACTATTTTAGTTAAATGCTGTTCTGGAGTTATATTCTTTCTATTCTTAGAAAGGGGGAAATTGAATAAAGTGGCATTATCAAAATGACACAAATATTCCAATTTTTAAAAATTAGAAAGTCTTTATGGAGAAAAAGTATAAAAAGAAACCAATAAGGTCCTTCAGGGGAGTAGTGTTATAAGAAATCATATTCATAGTAGTTTATAGTGTGTTATGTTTGTGAGTTTTTTTTTTTTTAAGGATTCCATAGCCACTTTCTATACTGGATTTGTATAATTCACCCCATTTGACTTTAGTCACTTGGGGGCTAGTCCCACTCCCATTTAAATCCATGTCAAAACTCTATTTGATTTAAGGGGAACAGGATTAGTGAACCTGGCAGTTCTTGAATTATGGGGAAAAAATTGTGTGTGTGTGTGTTGAGGGAAGGGGAGCGGCTGAATATCAAGTGGCTTGCTTTAATTTAAACAGTAGTAAAAAGTAAGGAGGCCATAAAGCAGAAGTAAGATAGTCCCTATAAGTAGTAAGGGAGCTCACCTCCCCCCGCAAACCTCTCTGTAACTTGAGCACTTTAGGTAGGGTTACCATATTTTGAGTGTCCAAAAAGAGGACACTCCACAGGGCCCCGGCCCTGCCCCGCCCCAACTCCACCCCTTCCCCAAAGTCCCCGCCCCAACTCCGCCCCCTCCCCTGCTTCCCGCGAACATTTGATTCGCGGGAAACCTGAAGTAGGCAGCAGGTAAGCTGGGGGTGGGGGGTGGAGGCGCGGCCCAGTCTGCCCCCCCCACAACCGAGCGGCTCCCTCTGGCGGCCAGCCCCGGCCCCAGATCCAGCATCTCCAGCCTGGCTCCGCTCGGGCCCTGGGGTGCCGGCCCCGGGCCAGCCCCCGGCTGAGCACCCCCAGGCCAGCACCGCCGGGCCCCGGCCCGGCCCAGCACCCCCGGCCCTGCACCGCCGGCCCCCGGCCAGCAGCCCCGGCCTGGCCCCCGGGCCAGCACTGCCGGCCCTGCACCGGCCCCTGACCCCAGCCCCTGGCCGAGCAAACCCGGCCTGGCCCCCGGGCCGGCCCCCGGCCCAGCACTGCCGGCCCGGCCCCCGGCCCAGCACCTCCCTATTTTCCTGGACATGTTCAGCTTTTTGGGATTTCCCCCCGGACGGGGATTTGAGGCCCAAAAAGCCGGACATGTCCGGGAAAATCCGGATGTATGGTAACCCTACTTTAGGGCTTATAAAGCAGTGCGCAAGAGACCAGGAAGATTTGCGAACAGGGGCTGCTAATAGGGAGTTTCGCAAGGGAGTTTGGAAGGGGAGTGGGAAGGGAACAAGGGCCCCTTACTGTTTTCTTTAATACTATAATCTAAACTACATTCAAAACTTCTCGATTTAAACAAAACCCTTTAATTAACCAGGAGACCATCCAGGCAGAAGACCAGCAGCAGAGTGGGGGCTATCCAGTTGAGTGCAGCATGTATGATTACCTGCCCTGTGGGCGGGTGGCGTATGTGCATTCGATGCATGGAGCTCCTGGCCCTCAGAGACTGCGTATGGGATGGCAGCACACATGGTTAGTTCCATGATTTATTTTGTTTGGGGTGGATTTCCTTACTATTCTGTATTTAAGTAGTTTGTGGTTATAAGTAGATCAGCATTCCTGTGGTAGCCCAATGAGTTTCTGCAGAATTTATGTTTACATTTAAAAATATTTTCTAGGCTTTATCAGTGCAGAGACAATGAAGCATTATCTTCCCGAGTTTGCAAACCAAATAGCAACTCAGAGGTAGTGATTAGCTCCATTGTCTCAGTAGTGTGCTAACCCTGAAATCTAATAATGGTTATATATGTAATCTGATCACAAATTATTGTCGGTTTGATCTTTTACTAAATATTTCTAGGGATCTACATCTGGGATTGTGTGTGGCATTGTGGGTGTCACTTCAGTACAACACTTTTGCTTTGCGTGGCCAGGGTGGGTTGAGAGCAACTGAATCTTTGATCATCTCCAGGAGGAGCGGGACCCTGCACTCTGCTCAGTTGGCAACGGAGCCCCTCGAAGGGCGTCCGGCAGTGACGCCCCGAGACGATACCAGTGAGCGGGAGGAGCTGGGTGGGAACAGCTTGGGGTCCGGGGCAGAAAGGGCGATTCCAGGGCTAAGAACAGCCGCGGCCGCATCGAACATGGGGCCGTGCGGGGCCTGCTCAGGGCTCTGCTCCAAGCGGGGGAGGGAGGTAGAGCCTCAGGCTGCGGCTGCAGGGCCAGAGTTTCCAGCAGCCTCCTGTGGCGTCGATTCTCCGCCTACCAGCGCAGCAGCTTCGATTTGGTCCGGAAGCGAGCCCGGCTGGGAGGGGAGCAGAGGAACACGTGATTCCGGTGCCGCCTGCACAGACGGTCTCCTCCCACCGCCGGAGGGGGCAGCAGCAGCGCTCAGAATTCCTGGGTGAAAAATCGGGGCTCCCCTGGCTACATCATTTCCCCTCTCTATGGTGCATACTGGCACGGAAGTGACGTACGGCCCTTGGTTTCAGTCCATCCCGGGATGATTCTTTCGCGAGTTACTTCACTTCCGGGATAGACGGAACTGCCTGGTCCCTAGCCCACGCTCAGATCTTAGCTCCGCCCTCAGGCCAGTTCATCTCGGCGTCGCGCTCAGCCCTGCCCCTTCCGCTATTGTACTTCCGTGTCCCCCTTCCCCGGCCTAGGCTCCATCTCCAGGCCCCGCCCCTTCACTCGGCAGGCCCCACCCCTTCCCTGGGGCTCCCCAGCCCCGCCCCCTTCCCAGAGGAGGCTGCCGCTCGCTGGGAGAGCAGCGCCAGGCGGGGGAGCTCGCACGCCAGAAGCCAGGCTCAGGCAACGGCGACTGGGCAGCTTCCGTCTCTACTGCTTTCTGCTTCCCCAACATGGCAGCGGTGGCGGGAGGCAGCACCCGAGCTCCCGGGCCGAGCCTGTCAGGGCCGCACGGCAGCAGGGACCGGACCGTGTTCCTGTTCGACCGGCGCCGGGAGCAGGGGGACCCCAAGGAGAAAGTGCTGAGCTGCGACGAGGAGACCTACCGCGGCTTCCGCAGCGCCGTGTGCCAGGTAGCGGGGGCCCGGGCGGGCAGAACAGGGCTGCTACGACCGGCTTGTGCCGGGGGACTGGGCGCGAGGGGGCGGGGCGAGGTGGAGGCAGCGGGCTTGGAGTCCCTGGTCCTGCACAACCGACCGACCGTTGGGCGTTCTAGCGCGCGACAACCTCGGGGGTCTGGTACTGCCGAGCCCGGCACGTGCCGCGCTGCCCCACGTGATCCTGTGTTCCTTTCTGGGGGGGCTGCGTGGAAGGGACTGCGCCTGGTGCGCGGTCATTGCCACTGTCTGCCTGGCGAGGCGCTGAAGAGCACTGGGTCGCAGTGCTCAGTGCGCATGACATGCTGGAACTGCAGTGGCAAGTTGGTGCCCTTCCTTGTTCTACTGTTAATTCTCGGCCTCTGGTGGCTGCAGCCTTGCAGATCACCACTGTGAGCTTCAGCCTCCTGGACAGAGGAAACTCATAGACCGGCTACATCTTGGGAACCTGTGTGTGTGACATGTTTCAGAGGGGTAGCTGTGTTAGTCTGTATCAGTAAAAACAAGGAGTAGTCCTTGTGGTACCCTAGAGACTAACAAATGTATTTGGGCATAAGCTTTCGTGGGATATAACCCACTTCATCAGATGCATGTGTTATGTTTCTCTGCCATTTTAAATTCATTTACGAAGTGGGGTTTTGTTGTTGGTATGTTTTTTGTTAAAGTTTAGTTTCAGCTAATTTCTTGGGAGAGAAGAATTTGTTGGATTAAGAAACCTTGTAACTGGGAAACAAAAGTTCTCCGTTATCCGGACTGCAGCTATTTTTTTTTCTGAGGAAAAAGTACTTGCTGGCTTTTACTTCAAGTCTTTTCCACATTTTTGAATGTGTCACTTTGAAATATTTATGTTACAATCACATTTCATTTTTTATTGCAAGAAACAAGTCTGAGTTTGCGAGTGGAAAACTTTATTCTAGAAAAATAAAAGGGAAGGTCCTTATGCCTCTTAGGAAACACGAGTTATACAACTTTCTAGACCAGTGATCCCCAAACTGTGGGGTATGTCCCCCTAGGAGGGCATGGAGGAACGTTCAGGGGATGTGTCAGGGTCCAGGCCAGCCCCCATGGTGGGTGGGGAGGGAGTGCCACCCAGCCCTGCCCCACTCCCAATGACGACTTCTGGCGGGGTGTGGACAGATTCCATTACTGGTAGGGGGGCACGACAGAAAAAGTTTGGGGAGCACTGCTCTAGAAGCCCAGATATGAAATGGAAATGGGTGGAGGCATTTCTTATTTGAGAGAATGCCTTGTGGCTAATCAGTGGAATTAACTTGGCTATTGAAGAGATGGGAGTGGGTGGAAATATGACTTGTGAAGCAGCTTTCTAAAATTTTGAAACTTCTGCAGGTGGGTATCTGTCCTCTTTGATTCTGCTCATTGTTTTGCCATTCACTTCCTAGTTGTGTTTAAATGTTGCTTCTGCTTCCTGTACCTAGGGGTCTACTTAAATTAAGGAGAAATCACATTTTCGTGGGTTGGTCGTGGCATCAACAGCAAAATTTGCTATGATGAGCCCACAAAAAGTGTGATTTTTCACAGTGTTTTTCAAACTGGGGGTCCTGACCCAAAGGGGGGGTTGCAAGCCTACTGTAGGGGGAGGCGGTATTGCTACCCTTGCTTCTGCACTGCCTTCAGAACTGGGCAGCCAGAGTGGTGGCTGCTGGCTGGGTGCCCAGCTCTGAAGGCATTGTTGCTGCCACCAGCAGCAGCAGAGCAGAAATAAGGGTGGCAATGCAATGCCAACATTACTTCAGTGCTGCTGCGGGTGACAGCACTGCCTTCAGAGCTGGGCGCCTGGCCAGCAGCCGCTGCTGGCCAGGCGCCCAGCTCTGAAGGCATAGCGGAGAGCGGCAGCTGCTGGCCGGCTGCCTGGCTCTGAAGGCTGCACTGCTGCTGGTGGTTCCTGGCCAATGGGAACCCTCCCCCCCACCTCCAGGGGGCAGCGCTGTGTCAGAACAGGGACTTTTAATGGCCCGGTTGGCGGTGCTGACCAGTGCCACTGTGACCCAATGCCTTACATTCCGTGACCCAGTACTGGCTTGCGACCCGTAGTTTGAAAACCACTGCTCTATGTCAACATCTAATCAAAATGTCAGGTTCAGAGAGTGACTGGCTGTTTGGGTTGGACCAGAGTTGTCCTACTGTGTCAGTTGAGGATATGGGTTTGGAGTTTTTTACAGTCTGCAAAAAATTCAAGATCTAGACGATTTGGTTTGTCACAGCAGTAGCAGAACCAGGAGATTTTCACTTCCAGATACCTAAGGAATGCCTATCTACATATTTCTTTTGTTTTAAAAATATCTATGTCTTGCTCTGTCTCAAATGCATTTTTAATACAAAACCAAATGATAAGGTGGCATATTTGCTCCCGCATCTTCACAAAGTTCACTATTGTGATGCTGACAGCCCTTTATTGGCGGAAGTTTACTATCCTATCCCACCTCAACTGACTTGTGCAGTTCCTTATGTGTCTATGAACACTAAGCTGTTCAGGAGTCAGAGATTCTGGCTCATCTAGGTTTGTCAAATGTTGGTGTGCTGTTCAACACAAACCAGCAAAAAAAATCTCTCCTGGGAAATAATTGATGGGGCAATTTTTCTTGCATCTCACATCAGGCCATTGAGTGCTTACCTAGCTAAGTGGATCCTCCAGATGGAATTTAACTTTCTAATCCTAATCTGTCTGACATTTTGGCCTATCTTTCAGATGTCTTGTGGAAGTCCTGGTTTCACCTTTTGATGTTAAAATCTCAAACTGAATTCATTGTCTACTCAAGCTCATTCCTCTCCCTCCACCAGTGTGAAAGCATAGTCGTCATCCCCTGGGCATTTTGTGTTGCACAAACCCCTCTCTTTGGACCCATAAATCCAGGCAGTATCCAAATCCTGTTGCTTCTTCCTTCATAACTGTGATGGAAGGTCTGGGGACCTCGTCATAAGGCATTTCTTGGTAAAAGAAATAATTGCTTGGAGAAGTTAAGCAAGAGGCCTGTCTGAATCTGGGTATAGTCAGCTGTGGTGTTCCATGCAAGGTGGTGGCTGAGCAAGGTTGTTCAGCCTTTGAAAGGTCATTATTTGCTATTGTTAGTCATCATCCCTCATTGTGCTGTCTCCTGCAGGATGAGTAATTCTCCTAGTCCTGGAGTGTTTTTGTGTAACTGGTTAGGAAAATCAGGGGAAGGGCTTAAGTAACTAAGGAGCACAGAGCAAGAGTTGGTCTCTGGACAAAAGAGAAGTTTCCAATGTCTTATTTAGATTCAGTCATGAAAAGGATTAACTTAGATGTGTTAAGTAAACCATTTCTTTTGTTTTATTTCATTCTCGTTTTTTAATTTTGTTGTTGTTGTTGGTTTATTAAGATTATTGTAGTATGGGTAATTTCACATAGACATCCCCACAGTGAAAAGCACCCCATAACCTCTAAAGGAGAGATGCTGGAACTATACCTGCACCTCTATCTCAGTCAGGAGGAGGCATGGGCAGAGGTGCCCTTTCTCAAAAAGTTCTGTTGCCATCAGGTTTCAGAGGCTGAACGAAAGGAGAGAAGCCAAAAGACAAGGAGAAGATGAGAATTGGTGGTGGTATTGGTTAGGTCTAACAGGAGGATGACAATTTTGCATTTGAGGTTGAAAAATTTGTGTGTTCTGCTTTGGAATGAAAACCAACCCTTTCAACTGTTTTTGTGAAAATGGAATTGTGCAGAAAAGTTCAATTTGAGAAGAGATATCTGAATGCCTGAATGATTCATGTATGTGTAGCTTGGTGGTTAGGGTAGTGCTCTGGTACATGGGAGATGCAGGTTCAAGTCCTGCCTGATTCAAAGCAGAGTTTTTCACACTAGATCACTCTGATTCTTGCAGAGCAGGGACTTGAGACTGAGTGGCCCACATCTCAGGCCACTAGGCTATAGTGTGAGGGTCTCTTTATCTTCCCCGACCCAAAAAAACCCAAGATATTTTGATGAAGTCTTAGTTGAAACCAAAATGTTTTGATACTTTATTTTGTCAAAAATGTTCCAACTAGCTCTAATGTTGGTCACGATCAATGTTTATAAGATCCACTCTTTCATTTATGTGTCAAGTGTGGGTCCCACTGTAGGTGTTCATGTGCACAAGATTGGATTTCTTCTGAATAGCAGTGTTCTTCATGGTCATGTATGTGTACTGTGCCTCCCATGTGAGGGCATAAAAGGCTGAGTGGCCATTCTCCTCCCTCACTTTCCTCTTAACAACTGTGACAGCAAGATGGAATCCAGCGAGTGTCTAGCCTGGTACTCTATTCAGATCCCTTAAACCAGTTCTTTTCAACTCATTTGGTGAAGAATTGTGTTTTCACACTTTAGAAAAAAAGCATGTTTCTTTAAAAAAATAGTGAGAATTGATTGACTCCCCTGTCATCTAGTACATCCCTGTGTATGGCAGGGCAAGTCTCTTACCATCCATCAACTGCCATGCCCTAGGGTTCAAACCCTGCTTGTCATATGACTGACTGATCCTTGTGAAGAGTGGGACACAGCCAATGTCTCTTCTGCCTAGGAGAGAGTGCTTCCTGGATAACTACTCTGTGTGCAAGCTCTTCTCCGCCAGGACCGGCAAGTTGAGGGACACTCAGCTCAACCTATATCTACTTGAGCAGTCCATGTAGGTCACTTTGGACCCTGAGGGCTGACTATTATGCTCAGAGTGAGGCCAGATATACCAGAATCAGCTAGTGCTCCGTCAGTCATTCTTCTTACTCTGGGATAAGGCAATGAAAATAATGTAAAAAGGTCATTGGCAGAGTTGGTGTCAATAGCATCAACACCAACCTCCTCAACGTGTTGGAGAAGTGCCCAATGTGTAAGACTTCAGTGATAGTCTCAGCATTGAGTGCTTTAGCACCAGTAGTACCAGGACCAACGAAGCTTCCCCCACTTAAGCAGCAAAGCTGGCACCTTTGCCCACTCAAACAGGATGCTGACTTGCATAGCTGGTCCAGGCATAAACTTGTTTCCAAGACCAAGGGATGTTCTCAGATGGAAGATGCAAGACACAGCTCTGCGGACAAAGTCCCTAAACGGGCAGAATGAGAGCCCTAGCACCACACCTGTAACCAGTGACTACAATGGAGTTGAGCAACAACCTCAAGTATGCTGGAGGCATCCGTATCACCCCTGGAGATATTCGCAGTCATAAAGAGACATCCGATCCAGTAGCAGCGCCACTTTTCTGTGAGGAATATGTTCCTCCTTGCCATCCTGACTTATTCCTTCTTGTTGGTCTGAAGTGGTGATCCCTCTCTTTTGCCATCAGAGAAGGACCCTAATGAAGTTATCAAGGAGCCCCTGTTCAGAGTGCAACCACTGTGCACCCAGAGCAAGTATTAATTCCTGGGGGAACAAACATCTCTCTCTATCGGTGTTATAGAGGGCAAACAATTTATGAGTTTACCCTGCATAAGCTTTATACAGAGTAAAACAAATTTATTTGGAGTTTGGACCCCATTCGGAGCTGAGTATCTGAGTGCTGGAGACAGGAGCACTTCTTAAGCTGTTTTCAGTTAAGCCTGCAGCTTGTGGGGGATGTGGTTCAGACCTGGGTCTGTGTTTGTACCAGACCAGCGTGTCTGGCACAACCAGGCAGGGCACTGAAGTCCCAAGCTGCCAGGGAAAACGGGTTTAGAGATAGTCTCAGCACATCAGGTGGCAGTTCCCAAGGGGGTTTCTGTGACCCAACCCGTCACAGGGGCCTCAGACCTATTTTAGTCCTACGACACCTCAACAAGTCTCTGACGAAGTTGAAGTTTTGCATTGTCTCCCTGACCTCCATCATCCCCTTCCTGGATCCAAGAGACTGGTACACCGCCTCGACTTGAAGGACGCTTATTTCCATATTTCATGGTCACAGACTTTTCCCCCGTTTCATAGTGGGTGGACGCCATTTCCAGTTTACTGTGCTGCCCTTTGAATCATAGAATAGAATCATAGAATATCAGGGTTGGAAGGGACCTCAGGAGGTCATCTAGTCCAACCCCCTGCTCAAAGCAGGACCAATTCCCAACTAAATCATCCCTGCCAGGGCTTTGTCAAGCCTGACCTTAAAAACCTCTAAGGAAGGAGATTCCACCACCTCCCTAGGTAACCAATTCCAGTGCTTCACCACCCTCCTAGAGAAAAAGTTTTTCCTAATATCCAACCTAAACCTCCCCCACTGCAACTTGAAACCATTACTCCTTGTTCTGTCATCAGGTACCACTGAGAACAGTCTAGATCCATCCTCTTTGGAACCCCCTTTCAGGTAGTTGAAAGCAGCTATCAAATCCCCCCTCATTCTTCTCTTCTGCAGACTAAACAATCCCAGTTCCCTCAACCTCTCCTCATAAGTCATGTGCTCCAGCCCCCTAGTCATTTTTGTTGCCCTCCACTGGATTCTTTCCAATTTTTCCACATCCTTCTTGTAGTGTGGGGCCCAGAACTGGACACAGTACTCCAGATGAGGTCTCACCAATGTCGAATAGAGGGGAATGATAACGTCCCTCGATCTGCTGGCAATGCCCCTACTTATACAGCCCAAAATGCCGTTAGCCTTCTTGGCAACAAGCGCACACTGTTGACTCATATCCAGCTTCTCGTCCACTGTAACCCCTAGGTCCTTTTCTGCAGAACTGCTTCCTAGCCATTCGGTCCCTAGTCTGTAACAGTGCATGGGATTCTTCCGTCCTAAGTGCAGGACTCTGCATTTGTCCTTGTTGAACCTCATCAGGTTTCTTTTGGCCCAATCCTCTAATTTGTCTAGGTCCCTCTGTATCCTGTCCCTACCCTCCAGTGTATCTACCACTCCTCCCAGTTTAGTGTCATCTGCAAACTTGCTGAGAGTGCAGTCCATGCCATCCTCCAGATCATTAATGAAGATATTGAACAAAACCAGCCCCAGGACCGACCCCTGGGGCACTCCACTTGAAACTGGCTGCCAACTAGACATGGAGCCGTTGATCACTACGCGTTGAGCCTGACGATCTAGCCAGCTTTCTATCCACCTTATAGTCCATTCATCCAGCCCATACTTCTTTAACTTGGTGGCAAGAATACTGTGGGAGACCATATCAAAAGCTTTGCTAAAGTCAAGCAACAACACAGCCACTGCTTTCCCCTCATCCACAGAGTCAGTTATCTCCTCATAGAAGGCAGTTAGGTTAGTCCGGCATGATTTGCCTTTGGTGAATCCATGATGACTGTTTCTGATCACTTTCTTCTCCTCTAAGTGCTTCAGAATTGATTCCTTGAGGACCTGCTCCATGATTTTTCCAGGGACTGAGGTGAGGCTGACTGGCCTATAGTTCCCCGGATCCTCCTCCTTCCCTTTTTTAAAGATGGGCACTACATTAGCATTTTTCCAGTCATCCGGGACCTCCCCCGATCGCGATGAGTTTTCAAAGATAATGGCCAATGGCTCTGCAATCACATCCGCCAACTCCTTTAGCACTCTCGGATGCAGCGCATCTGGCCCCATGGACTTGTGCTCGTCCAGTTTTTCTAAATAGTCCCGAACCACTTCCTTCCCAACAAAGGGCTGGTCACCTTCTCCTCATACTGTGCTGCCCAGTGCAGCAGTCTGGGAATTGACCTTGTTCGTGAAGACACAGGCAAAAAAATCATTGAGTACATTAGCTTTTTCCACATCCTCTGTTAGTAGGTTGCCTCCTTCATTTAGTAAGGGGCCCACATTTTCCTTGATTTCCTTCTTGTTGCTAACATACCTGAAGAAACCCTTCTTGTTACTGTTAACATCTCTTGCTAGCTGCAACTCCAAGTGTGATTTGGCCTTCCTGATTTCAGTCCTGCATGCCTGAGCAATATTTTTATACTCCTCCCTGGTCATTTGTCCAATCTTCCACTTCTTGTAAGTTTCTTTTTTGCATTTAAGGTCAGCAAGGATTTCACTGTTAAGCCAAGCTGGTCGCTTGCCATATTTACTGTTCTTTCTACACATTGATGTTTTTTTTCTGCAACCTCAATAAGGATTCTTTAGAATACAGCCAGCTCTCCTGGACTCCTTTCCCCCTCATATTATTCTCCCAGGGAATCCTGCCCATCAGTTCCCTGAGGGAGTCAAAGTCTGCTTTTCTGAAGTCCAGGGTCTGTATTCTGCTGCTCTCCTTTCTTCCTTGTGTCAGGATCCTGAACTTGACCATCTCATGGTCACTGCCTCCCAGGTTCCCATCCACTTTTGCTTCCCCTACTAATTCTTCCCGGTTTGTGAGCAGCGGGTCTAGAAGAGCTCTGCCCCATGTTGGTTCTTCCAGCACTTGCACCAGGAAATTGTCCCCTACACTTTCCAAAAACTTCCTGGATTGTCTGTGCACCGCTGTATTGCTCTCCCAGCAGATATCAGGGTATTAAAGTCTCCCATGAGAACCAGGGCCTGCGATCTAGTAACTTCTGCTAGTTGCCGGAAGAAAGCCTCGTCCACCTCATCCCCCTGGTCTGGTGGTCTATAGCAGACTCCCACCACAGCATCACCCTTGTTGCTCACACTTCTAAACTTAATCCAGAGACTCTCAGGTTTTTCTGCAGTTTCATACCGGAGCTCTGAGCAGTCATACTCCTCTCTTACATACAGTGCAACTCCCTCACCTTTTCTGCCCTGCCTGTCCTTCCTGAACAGTTTATATCCATCCATGACAGTACTCCAGTCATGTGAGTTATCCCACCAAGTCTTTGTTATTCCAGTGACATCATAGTTCCTTGACTGTGCCAGGACTTCCAGCTCTCCCTGCTTGTTTCCCAGGCTTCTTGCATTTGTGTATAGGCACTTAAGATAACTTGCTGATTGTCCCGCTTTCTCAGTCTGAGACAGGAGTCCTCCCCTCTTGCACTCTCCTTCTCGTGCTTCCTCCCGGTATCCCATTTCCCCACTTACCTCAGGGCTTTGGTCTCCTTCCCCCGGTGAACCTAGTTTAAAGTCCTCCTCGCTAGGTTAGCCAGCCTGCTTGCGAAGATGCTCTTCCCTCTCTTCGTTAGGTGGAGCCCGTCTCTGCCTAGCACTCCTCCTTCTTGGAATACCATCCCATGGTCGAAGAATCCAAAGCTTTCTCTCAGACACCACCTACGTAGTCATTCGTTGACTTCCACAATTTGACAGTCTCTACCCAGGCCTTTTCCCTGCACAGGGAGGATGGATGAGAACACCACTTGCGCCTCAAACTCCTTTATCCTTCTTCCCGGAGCCATTTAGTCTGCAGTGATCCACTCAGGGTCCTTCTTGGCAGTATCATTGGTGCCCATGTGGAGAGGCTGGAAGGGGTAGCGATTCGAGGGCTTGATGAATCTCGGCAGTCTCTCCGTCACATCGTGAATCCTAGCTCCTGGCAAGCAGCAGACCTCTCGGTTTTCTCGGTCGGGGCGGCAGATAGATGACTCAGTCCCCCTGAGGCAGGAGTCCCCGACCACCACCACCCTCCTCCTTTTCTTGGGAGCAGTGGTCGTGGAACCCCCATCCCTAGGACAGTGCATCTCATGCCTTCCAATCGGTGGAGTCTCCTTCTGCTCCCTTCCCTCAGATGTATCATCTAGTCCACTCTCCACATTAGTACCTGTGGAGAGAACATGAAAACGGTTGCTTACCTGTATCTCCATTGTTGGTACATGGATGCTCCTCTTTTTTTCTTCTGTTCACCGCCAATGTCAATTCCAAGTGCTAGAACTTTTGTTCTAGAGAGGAGGCGAGTCCAGGAACAAAGACTTCTTGTTACAGGTCTAGGAAATACTAACACAGAGCAGGAAAGCATCTACCAGAAGAATGTATTTGTCTAAAAGGAAAAGTTTCTCAATATTGGCAGTCCCACATGGTCTGGACCCGTTCCTGCAGACCATCAACTACTTATTGTACTTAAAACAGGTATGCCTTTTTCTCAGCTCTATTACAGTCCACCTTATGGTGATTTTAGCTTTCCATCTGCCTATAGGTCGTTCATGGTGTTTACTCATCCCAAGATATCAAGTTTCTCAAGTGACTATTACACACTCACCAGTCAAAGAACCAGCTCCTGCCTGGGACCTCAGTCTGGTTCATCTGAGACTTGTGAAGCCTCCATTTGAATGTCTGTCAGATTGCTCCCTGGACCACCTCACTCCAGACAGACTTCCTAATGGTTATTACTTCAGTCAGGAATAGTCAGTGAGCTTCAGCCACTTATATCTGAACCACACCTATAAAACATTCCATAGGAATAAGATGGTGCTGCAACTGCACCTGTTTATTCATAAGGTGGTCTGAGAATTTTTCACCTAAATCAGTTGATCAACCTGTCTGTCTTCTTAAGTTCTTCCCAAAGCCACACTCTGCATCAGGAGAAAAGAGAGACACACTAGCCTTTGCTTTACTACATTGATTGAACCAAATTAATCAGACTGTTGACCTGTCTGTTTAGAGCTATGGCTGTTTTTTCTAAAGTCAAGCCATTTCCTTACAGAGGATAACAAAATGGGTAACACATGTGCTGGTATACCTCTCCTGCCAGACTTCAAGGCTCACTCCACCAGAGTTCAAGTGATATTCTTGGCCTGCGTCAGCAATGTGTGTTTTTCTGAGACTTGAACAGTGATTGTAGTACTGCTCTCACAAACTTGGCATCAGCTATGGCAGCTAAGTACAATGCATAATGCTTCAACTGATGAAGTTGCAACTTCTCATTCCCACCACCCAAGAGGATACTACTTGCCAGTCATCTACATAGAGATCTATACTGACACTTGAAGAATCAAGAACAGTTGCCTATCTACAGGAACTGATTCTTCAAAATGTTGTCAGTGTGGCTACTATGACCCAGCCTCTGTTCCTGCTTTTTTGGGGTTCCCAGCTACCACAGGCTTCAAATTGTGAGGGAATGGTGGAATGTTGCAGCTGCTCTTCGATTTATGGCTTTGCATGAGAGCTTGAGGAGGCACAAGGTGCATGTGTGGCTACAGAGGACACCACTATGCAAAAAATTCTGAGCTTGTTCACGTGAGACCCATGTACACTTAACCATGAGATCCACAGTGACTACAAAACCTCAAAGAATCACAGTCACAGTAGGTTAAATAATCATACTTTCCTTTCTGTCTACATTGCCTAAATTCTTGTCCAGTCTGTTATCCCTCCCTCTTTGTGTAATGCAGCTTCTTTCTGGTTCTCCTGCCATACATCTTGCCCCCTCACATCTGTCAAAAATGCTACAGCTAAGATCATTGTTTTGGCTAGTTGATTTGACTGTCTCATTCCTGTCCTTCCACCTTTTCCATTGCATCAAATAAAATCTGCTTGTCCTCTGAAGGCCTTCCACTCAACTTTATCATTGTCCACCACGCACTCTGCTCTGCAATCAGTGCCAAGCTTCTTTGTCCATTTTCCTGTTTTTCCTACAAGTACTTTCATGCTTCCTTCTGTGCTGCTCCTTATGTATAGAATAACCTTCTCAAATTTAATTCATAAAGCCATGACCTTGTCCTTCAAAGCTGTTAACACATGTTTCTCTTGTGATGTTTATTATTGTAATGGCCGGGGCATAGGCAGCTGGCCCCGTGTTCGCAGGGCTGGGATTGAATTCAGGAGTTGGGACAGGTTGCCAAGCCAAGAGACTAGTACTATGGTCAAGCTGAGCTGGAGTTGAAGGCAGGACACAGGACTAGTTAATAAGCCAAGTGAGGCAGGGGTCAAAGGCAGGTGTCCAAGACTGGATGAAAGGCAAGGTCTATAGCAATAGCGAGTGTGAGTCTTCATTGTTGCTGAGAGGGCTCACTAGATCAAGTTCCTGGTTTAAATAATTGGTGTGGACCAATCAGGCGGCCACAGGTTTCTGTTCTGGTGTCTTTGGAAGGTACCGCAGGAAGTACCAAACTGTCCAGTAATTGTTCTACTACTCAACCCAGCTCCTCAGTGGAAGTGTTAAATCACCCAGGACCCTGCAACCTTGGGTACTAGATCCTGCCAATCCTTACTGACTGAAACATATTTTTTAGATCAGTATCTTCCTTCTGTTTGGCAGAATGAAAAAGTTTGGTATTTTGTAGCACCTGCTCCACTATTCCAGCTATTATGGCATCACCCAGTTGCTCTCCTGTGCGGTGATGTTGCTGCTTCTTTGTCAATGGCATTGATCTGGCTCTTTAGAGTATTTGTTGTTTTGGCATGCTGGCAAGATTTTCCTCAGGAGTGTAAGCAACAGAAGGGAAATGGTGACATTTAATAGTTTACAAATATCAAACTTGAAGGGAATTTCATGGAACAAAGAAAATGCATTTTTGTAGCCTCTTCCAAATTTGTTGCAAACAATGGAGATGTTGGAGCTTCTTAGGGAAAGAATTTGTTCTAATAGAAAAAGTTAGGCAACCTAAATATAAGGGTTGATATCCACTCTCCCTATAATAAAGTAGTGCATGTTTAATCTGTTTTTGCTAAACTTGTATGCTAATGGGTATTCAGTTTACAGGATTCCGTGAGGGTTGTGGGAAGCATTCGGCATCCTAATGAATAGTTAAATTAAGATATTTACTAGGGGTGCGGCATCATTTTTAAGTGACAAATAAGATGTTTGTATATATTAGAAGTATAGAAAATACAGAAGTTACTATATCAAAGAAAAGTACACATTTGTTCAAACTAATGAGTACAAGTTTTTTGAAGAAAGCTATAGCAGAGATTGATGTAGTTAAGAGGTAATTAAGGTTGTCAGAGGTATGTCAGGCATATGATAATACCAAAAATGTATTTTTAAACTTGGAAAGGAGAAAAGTTTGATGGGACTTGACTGCAATATTCAAAATTAGAGTATTATAAAAAACTGATTTTTATTTTATTTATTATAATGTGAGAACAAATGGCCACTTTGAATGAAGATGCTATTTTAGGAAAAGTAAAAGAAATGCCATTTTAACTAATGTATAATTCCCTTTGTTTGGGTATTGTAGTCAGATACTAGGCATGGGTTATTTCATGATCATTAATATTTGTAGCTATGCAGTTTAAATTACGGTTATTCATGTTTCATGTGTCAGGTTCTAAGATGATTGCCTACAAGACAGTGTCTCCTTGTGCAAAGCCTTGCACAGCTGTCTAGTTGATGGTGCTTAAATCATGTAAGGGAAACCTCGCATACCAGAGCATTCTGCAAAGACGTAACAGCAAGTGAAAAAGAACTCTTGGAATTGGATTGGATTCTGTCAATTCGTAAAGTAATGTTGAGGGCAAAATATTGCATATTTGATCATGGTTCATGGATCAATGACAAAATGAATGGAAAGGAGACCATTCCTTTTAAATTTTTCTTTCCTTTTATATATCCTTCACTTTATGTAACAGCTGATTTTTATAACTGGCTTTTTTACGATTTTGTAGGCATTCTGCATTTCTTCTGAAGATAACTTTGTTATCACAACAACCAATAGAAAAGAGGTTACAGATGACAACTTCAGTAAGTAGAATATATTATTTACCATAAATCTCACTCCAAAACAGCTGTCCAGTGCATAACTGTATCAAAACCATAATAATGTTATTTGTATTCCTATGCTACATATACAATAGCAAACGGAAGTGCAAAGCTTCTTTATACAATAAAGCCTTGCAAAATTGTTACGAAAATCCATCTTGGAACAAATTTCACACACACACACACAGTTTTTGATGATGGAAACTATTATTTAGTTGTCTGTCATCAGATAAAGTACTTCCATGTGCTAGTATAATTTGCAATGTTGTCAAATGTATAGTTAAGGTTAAAAGAACAACAGGAGTACTTGTGGCACCTTAGAGACTAACAAATTTATTAGAGCATAAGCTTTCGTGGACTACAGCCCACTTCTTCGGATGCATCCGAAGAAGTGGGCTGTAGTCCACGAAAGCTTATGCTCTAATAAATTTGTTTGTCTCTAAGGTGCCACAAGTACTCCTGTTGTTCTTTTTGCGGATACAGACTAACACGGCTGTTACTCTGAAACCTGTAGTTAAGGTTAGTATTTTTATTTTGCAATTCTAAATAATGCCAACTCTTCCAGGAACCATTGGGGCACTGAAAAACTAACAAAGTGGTTAAGTTACATGATAAGTAATGTCTGCCAAATGACATCTCATTCTACGTGAAGCTTAATTTCTTATGTAAATAGAGCAAAAAGTGGGTTTAGCTAAGCATACCAGGATAGTGACACACAACATTTTGTAACTGTTACACAGATCAGTCTTTTATTGTGACTGTAACTACGCTGTTTTCTTGTAGTGGATTTATTATAACGTTAGCAGATGAGGAACACTATAGGTAAAGTTGAAAAAGTATTTCCAATATAACTGTATACATTTGTTTACTTACTTTTCTTAGTTTGTGGGGTTTTTTTGTTTTTGGCCACACTTTTGTTTTGCTTCGGTTTAATCAAAAAGTAATCTTTGCTGCAAAACTGGAAGGAAATCTCAGCCTTTTTGGCTATGACAAAATGCTTTCTCCACTGTATGTTATAGTGTTATGTTTTTCATTCGGCTAATAAAAATCTAAACTTTGAAATTGCAAAGATAGCGTGTTAGTACTTCAATTGGAAGTACTGACTTTATTAAGTTTGGGGATATGAAAAGCTTTTGAATTAAGTTACTGTTCCTCCTTGGAACATTTCATAGATAGTTTTAACGTCTGATGCACCTCTTTTCTCTTTCCACTATCTTCCAGATTTTGGGGCAGGAGTTTACCAATATCTGGAGGGATTTTTCCTTCTTATTTAATATTTTAACTCCATTGCAGGTGAAATTGTTCAAGAAGGGGTTACTTTGTATTTGCTACAGTCAGTTGATCAGACACTACTTTCAGCAACAAAGGAGCGAATTGACTTCCTACCACACTATGACACGCTTATCAAAAGTGGCATGTATGAATATTATGCTAGTGAAGGGCAAAATCCTTTGCGTAAGTATTCAGATTTTTTTATAATCTAAAAACTGTTTTTCATGTATTATTAATCATCATTTTCCTTAGAAGGACCTTCATGAGCAAGGCATTTCTTGTCTTTAATAATTTCACTTGTATTTTACCTTTTGTCACTTCGGTTGGAGCATTTAAACTTAAGTTTTTTCATTTCACCTTTACTTTTAAACTCCTGGTTTAGAAAGTGACTCTAAAAATAGCATCATGAAGTTCCAAGTTTACTGCATTTGTTACTTGCAGAAGAAATTTTCTTATTTTACAAGCAAAAATATTTTGTTGAGAATTTTGCAAACTCAATCAGAGATATGAAAGCCCAGCCTTTCTTTCTAGTGCCTGCACTTGTAGTATATTTTGTATTTTGAACTTATTGATGCATGAGTCTCAGTACAAGCCTGCTCGCTGTCCCTATCAGTGTTTTGGCTCTTCTGGGCTGACAGGATTAAAAAAATAGAAACTAGTTATCTTTGTTAATAAAGTAACCTGGTGTACTCTTTAAAGAAGGTGTCACTTGTACATTCGTCATTTTTCTGATCATTGCTGCATTTCAAGGTACAAATTAATTTGTGTACCAACTTAATTAAATACTACTAAACTTTTGCTTTCTTTATTTAGTATGCATATCCTTCTAGGCTCATAACTGCCTAGAAAAACCACAGTTGTAGAACTATATGCACATCACTTCATGCACGGAATTCTGGATTATAATAAGATGTGGCTCACAACTATCCCTATTTCTTTTCGCCAGCAGCAAACACCAATTACTCACAATCTTTTGGATTACCATATTCCTGTTTTCTTCTGCAGTTTTGGTTTAGTCTGTTGATGACTATTATTGTGGCAGTTGGAGTGTTTGGGAACATAGGAAAAGATTTACTGGTTTAGACAAGTAGTTCATATCTCCAACAGTGGCCAGTACCAGGTGCCTTAGAGGAAGGTGCAAGAGCCCAGCAGTAGGCAATTATGGAATAACCCGCACACAGGAAAAGTTTCTTCCTAATCCCCATTTCAAATTAGTTTATTTCCTGAAGCAATAAGGGTTTATAACCCTTTCAAAGACTATTTATTTTAATGTATACTATTTTACATCTGGATGACATTATTCATGTGTGTGTCCAGTTCTTTCTATTGAATACTGCATAGCCCTTTTCCTCTATGGTATGTTGTGGCAATGAGTTTCACAGACTAATTGTACGTTCTGTGGGAAAAGTATTTCTTCTTAACAGTTTTAAATGTGCTGCCTTTCAATTTAATTGAATACCCACTGTTTTTGTATTAGAGAGGGTGAATAGACATGCCTGATCTGCTCTCTGTAAACTATTCATTATTTTGTGTACCATTATCTCGTCCAGTCTTATAGTTCTCCTTTAAGGTAAACTGTCCTAATCTTTTCAAACTCTCTTTATTATAGAGGTTTTTTTCATGTTTCTCATCACTTGTTGTCCATCCCCTCCTTCTGTGATATCTTCTTTTGAGGTGGAATTACCAGAAAGTAACATCTTATGACAGATTGTTCTAAATCATGGCATTTTAATTTTTATTATTGCTCATCATCACTTTATGCACTCTAATATTTTGTTTGCTTTTTTGATTGTTGCTGCACACTGAGTAAAGTTATTCACTGAGCAATGATGTCCCATTCTTTTTTACTGAGATGTTAAAAAGTTGCCTGAGAAGTTCCGATTACTTCTTCCAGTGTTTGTGCCTTGCATTTGTCAAATCTGCTATTGTACTTCCATTCACCAAATTTTTTAGCTCCCTCTGCAATTTTCTTCATCTTCTGTGGTCTTGACTAAACTTAAATAATTTTTTTTCTGTAAATTTTGCCACCTGTGCCCAGTCCCTTTTTTAATGAATCCAGACTGTCCCATAAAATTTTGTAGATGAAAGGCAGTCTGTTAAACACTTGATGTCCCAGAAATTCATTCCTGATTGTGATAACTGATCCAGAGTGTGTTCCACCAATGAATAAGGAGGAACAGGTTTGTCTCCTGTGTTGGGGGTGGGGATGGGGAACTCGTTTAATTCAGTTATGTTCCCAAGCATAACTACTGGCCACTTGCCTGGTAGGGGACTTGAATATGCTCAGCAAACACTAATAAACACACATGAATGACCCTTAAAACAGGTGATGGTGGATCAAGTACACCTCTACCCGAATATAACACGAATTCGGATAGAATGCGGTAAAGCAGCACTCCGGGGGGGAGGGGGGGGGAGGGGGAGGGGGGAGAGCTGTGTGCTCCAGCAGATCAAAGCAAGTTCAATATAACACGGTTTCACCTATAATGCGGTAAGATTTTTTTGGCTCCCGAGGACCGCGTTCTATCGGGGTAGAGCTGTATTTTTCATTGTCAGTCATATATTGCCCACACTTACCTTGGGAGTCATGCCCAGGGAACACTGGTTCAAGTGTGTGGGTATTTTCCTACTGCTACTTTTAGAGATCAATAATAACTAACAATTTTTTCTTTTTCCTTAGCATTTGCCTTTGCTGAGTTGATTGACAATTCTTTGTCAGCTACTTCTCGAAATACTGGTATTCGAAGCATACAGATAAAATTGGTAAGATACAAAAGGAATACTCTATTTTATACTCTATTCAAATTTAGGATTTCATGTATTCATTTTGGTTATTTTGCTTCTCCTTGTTTTTCTTTCCAAACAGTTATTTGATGAGTCTCAAGGAAAACCAGCTGTTGCTGTGATTGATAATGGAAGAGGGATGACTTCTAAGCAGCTTAACAACTGGGCTGTGTATAGATTATCAAAATTTACAAGACAAGGTGACTTTGAAAGGTTAGAAAGCTTTATACATTGTTTTTAATCACACAACTGAAAAACTGACAAGTTGTGAAGATCTTTACAGAGTATATTTTTTAAAGTAGAGAATTACTAATATCAGGCTTCATGTCTGGGTATATTGCATTGCTGTAGCCCAGCTGAGAGGTGATGAAGGTATGGAAAACTGAGGTCAGGTCATTGTTCACTAGGACGGGATAGAGTGCACAAAACAACTGGAGATGGTCGAAATTGTTACTCATGGATGCTACTATATTAGGGTTTAGTGCCGGTGGGGAATCCAGGAACATACCTAAGCTATGCACCGAATTAGCCAATTGTGGATGGGTGCCTACAACCAAAAGATACTGCACTGTGTTCTACAAATTATGTTATGACAGTAATTCACATCTTGCTTCTATTTCGGACTGCTTCAATTTGAAATGCAGATCAACCTATCCATTTCTATTGTAGGAACAAAGGATTTGCCAAACCAGATGAGTTTGTCCATCAAGTTCCATATCTTTGGAGTCAGGCTTAAGTATTGGGGACATCTGCAGCTACCTCTGTCACACCACATTAAAATTGGGTATTTGACAGTCAAAAATAATTGGTCAAATACTGGTCAAATAATTTTAAAGCATTAATTTATTGGAACAGTAACAAAAACGACTTCATGGTCTCCAATAGACTTAGCCTTAAATATATACATACTTATACCGAATTACAAAAAACAAGTTACTTAATTGTTATTTTAACTTAAAAAAAAAAAAAAAACACACACACAATGAAATGAAGTTTTAAAAAAATGAAAGAATGGCACCATGACTGTGGTCAAATAGTAGGTGGTCAGTTCATATTATTTGACAAGTCAGTTGACTGGCTTGCCAAACCTGCACCATATTCTAAAGGATGTCCAGCAACCTTTCTCATCTTCCTGACCCAAAAATCTGTGGTGAAAAAAGGGCTGTGTTATGAAGAGAAATTAACTTCCTAGTCTGTTTCTTTATAGCGGTTCCATATACTGTGTGCAAAGGGGAAACTTACGTTAGGATTAATCCTGTCTTTTTACCATTCTGTCATCTTAAGTTTCTGTATAATGGCTATCATCATGGTATCTCAAATGTTTTTAACACAGATCTGGCAATTATGAGAAATATTTTTAAGACTGTGCCTTATGTCTTTATAAAAAGAACTTGATACAGAAGGAAACTGACCGAACTGAGTCATTTTCCTTCTGTAGTTTGTAGGGGGCCTATCGGTATGAACAAAATGGTTATAAGAATAAAGGTAATTCAAATAAGAGTTAAAATTCAGAAAACCAAACAGAGACTTATTCTGCCACAGGAAGGGCAGAAAAATTGTATACATGGCACATTGGGGAGAGGTGAGGGGAAACCTATAAACAGTTTTGCTAGGAAGTCATGTTAATCAGAATACCTTGTGACCTACATGATTTCAGTTTAAATAATCAACTTTGTTTTTTCTTTTTAGAGAGTGATAAAACTACAACCTGGATATTAGTTACAGTGTTAAATGTATGCTTTTAACATAGATCTGAGGTCTTGAATGAGAAATGTTGTGCATGAAAAACTTTAGGGACAGTGATGATTACAGGAGGTGTTTAATAAAAATGTTTATCCTTGAGCAGTTTTGTGATGTTTGTTTTGAAAAAAGTATTAAAGACAGTTTTTTGTTTTTAGTGATCATTCAGGATATGTACGCCCTCCTCCAGTGCCTCGCAGCTTAAATAGTGACATCTCATATTTTGGTGTTGGAGGCAAACAAGCTGTGTTCTTCATTGGGCAGTCTGCCAGAGTAAGTAGAATGATCTCCATATTTTAATTATTAGCATTTCTTTACACAGTGACATTGAGGTAATTCATCTGCTACCACATCACTGAACTGTCTTTTTAACACCTCATTTTGGTGTCCTCCTGTGATTTTTAAATTTATTTTTCTTTAATGCTTAACAGATGATAAGCAAACCTGCAGATTCTCATGATGTCCATGAACTTTTCCTTTCTAAAGAGGATTTTGAAAAGAAGGAGAAAAACAAAGAAGCAATATACAGTGGATACATTAGAAACAGAAAGGTAAAGTAACGTTTTTTTTAAGTGAATATCTTTCCTAGGCAAACTAGTTTGTTTTATATAGTATACCTATAACAGCTTTCCAGGCATACCTATGTCACATGCCCACACTTTGTGTCTGGGGTATAAAAGTTAATAAAGTGAACTTAATGGCAGTATATTGTAAGGTTTTCTCACATGTGGTTCTTCTACCATGTATTAACCCAAAGGATTGATGAGTCAGTAAGTGATGCTTTTTCTGTCTGAGTCACTGTGCTGTTTTGAGGTACTATCTGGAGAAAAATGCTTTAGTGTTGTTATTACTAACAACTGCAAATGTGCTGGCTTAGTACCAAACATAAAAGGAAAATATCCCAGCTTCAAGAGTTTATAGTCTAAATTAGAGAAAAGAGAGTACATTCCAAACCAAAATATCATACATGAAATATACATTATAGATGAAAGGTTCACAGGGGTTTTTTGTTTGTTGTTCGTTTTGAACCTGGATGACTTATCATTGAAAAGCTTGTGGAAGTAAAGAGCCAAGGAGGAATTTGAATCGTCAGTTCTGCCCTGTTCCATTTTCCTGATATTTTGGAAGAAGAATTAAAAATGAGAGTGAGAGGAAAGACAGTAAAGTCTAAGGAGGGAGGCTCAAAAGGAGTGTAGGAAGAAAGAAATGAGACCAAAGATGTAGGCAGGGGCACAGCTGGAGGCACCTTGATGATGATAAAGGGCTTGAATTTTGATTTGGAAGGTGAGAAGTCAGTGAAGAAATTTAGAGAGGAGACTGATGTGGCTAGAGTGGCAGGAGAAAGAACTGATTTTTAGAAAGAGTCCTTTGAAGATGCTGAAGTGGGAGACTAGAGAGAAGAAGGTTGCAATAGTGGAGGCAAAAAATGACTGCATCAACATGAGTTTTTGCTGTAGTGATAAGAAGGAACAGATACATTTTGGAGATGAAGGACTGGCAGGATTTGCTAAGGGCCTGGATGTTGAGAGTGACCCTGAGGTTCTGATACTATGAAGTGGGGGGGGGGGGGGGGAGGAAGGAGTGGGGAAGGGAGTGTTTGACAGAAATGGAGAAGGGAAAAAGAAATAAAATAAGTTCTTACAGTATGTGTCAGTGTGCATTGTAGGCGTGCATGTGCGGGAGACCAGCTTCCTCTTGTTAGTAGTGTCTGTTGGGGCCATGCATGTGTCATATGCCTCCTTGTGCTTCCCATAAAGGGAAGGGTGGCTGCGACTCCCTTCCTCATTTCCCTCTTACCTAGCTGTGTCTATTTGCTGAGAACTCTAGCATGAGCTGTCTTCGTCTTAAGCATCTGAAACATTTCAGATCAACCTTCATTCTCTTACTTACAACATTTTGGAGTTGGATAATCCTTGTCCAGATCTAAATTCTTTGACATGACTTCCCTGTACAACACCACCTCCCCATATTGACAGCCCTTGTACAAGAACCTCAAGATGGCAGATTCAGAACCCTGTGATAGGCCAATTTTGTTTAAAGATAGACACAGTAGGTATGCCTGGGTGAGTCAGACATTATAAGCAGTGGCTTTGTTTACCTTTCATTCTCCATTGTACCCGAAAATGGTGGGATGCAAGACACAAGCTCCATCTCTTAGAACAATCTGAGTGTAGCATAGAACCCAGAAGTTCCAGGGTTAAAACCCCCCATACTGGTCAAACATTTGCCCTTCAGTGCTCCGAGCAGGTAAGTGGTGCCCAAGATGTCAGTGGAGAAGTCTGCACTGAGTAAGGAACTAACAGTGCCATTGATGCTGGCACTGACCATAGTACTGGAATCATCAAGACCATTCACGTCAAAGGTGATGCCTAAGATATCAAAGAAGGCCACTGAAAGAGGACACCCTGGAACACAGGAGTTCAAAGGAGAGCTTGGTGTCCTCTTATGCAGAGAGACAGGAAAGCATTGGGGAATAAACACTCCAAAACATGTCCAGCTCTGCAGATGAGTGGGAAAAGAGCATACTGCAGTGCAGCAGACTCCATTAGTACCCCACCTGGTTCCAAAGGCCCCCCTGCCAATGTTGACCCCAGCACTGGGGGAACAATCATGGACTGCAGGACTGTCATTGATACAGACAAAAGCCCCAGCACCATACCCATTCGCACTATCTCCGAAGGAGTTATACTCCTTGTCACCATCATAGTGTCACACCTTGCTGGTGTCAAGGAGGAAGTCCTCCCCTATACAGTTCCTGAGCAGTACTGCCAGAAGAACCTACTGTTCCACACGTGTATTCATACAGCATGCCAGTGTAGGGGGCAGGGATAGCTCAGTGGTTTGAGCATTGGCCTGCTAAACCCAGGGTTGCGAGTTCAATCCTTGATGGGGGCCGCTTAGGGATCTGGGGCAAAATCAGTACTTGATCCTGCTAGTGAAAGCAGGGGGCTGGACTCGATGACCGTTTGGGGTCCCTTCCAGTTCTATGAGATAAGTATATCTCCATATATTATTTTTTTAGTTATTCTGGCATCTATCTTCCCAAGCCTCAAGGAGCCGCTCGCCTCCATTGAGGAGGAGATCTCCTTCTCCAGTAGTCTCATTAGCGAGACTACAGATGAGAGTACTGGGAGGAATGGGACCTAGACGCACAAATTTATCAGTGACTGGTGTCGCCTCTTCCCCCCCCCCCCCCCCCCCCCCCAACCAAAGACTTTTCCTCTTTGTGTGACAAAGCAGTTGCCTTGGCACAGGTAACAATGCTGGATGATTTCAAAACATTCCAAGAGTTCCTGGTATGATTTGCAGATTCACTGGAGATTTGAAACTTTGATAATACCTGAAAAATCTCTCAAACTATTCAATATCTGATCACCAGCAGGTCCTACCAGAATTGCCTTCCTCATAAATAAGGGATTACTAGACCCATTGCAAGCCCTGTCGCTAACAGCAGCCACTGCACCATCACCAGCAGAACATATTGAGAAAAGATGCCAGGTTATACCTTCCAGGGTTGAGTACTTTTATTTGCATCCTACCACAGATCTCTAATGGTCTTGGCCATCTAAGAAAAATCATGCCAAAAATGCACCCGAATTCAAAGATTCCAAATGATTGAATCTGTTCAGGAGAAAGACCAACTGCTGTGCCTCACTCCAACTAGCTAGTTGCTAAGCTCTTCTTTCCAAATATGACTTTTTAACATGGGACAAAGTGATGCTATTTATCAACAAGCTCCCTCATGAGGCTAGAGGGGCTCTAGAGGACATTGTAAAAGAGGGATGATTGGTGGCAAATACGTTGCTGGGTGCAGATGACATCACACAGCTAGATCCATGGCCACTGTGGTGACCATGCTGAGGGCATCTCTTGCGAACTACAAATCACTACTGAAGATTGCTCTTTGAAGGAATGGATAGAGGTATTTAGTGAGAAAACAATGCTCTATACTCACTGACAATTCCAAGGCAATTCTGTAATCTTTTGGAATCTGCACAGTTCGGATGTACCCCCCTCCACTTTAACATCAAGAAAGACCGTGGATGTCTTCCTATTATAGATAGCCTGAGTACCAGTCTAAAAAGCATCAAGAGACAGAAGAGGAAGTGAACTTTTTTCCACTCTACTTACGTACAGAGCTCCATTCGTGTACCAGCAAATTTGACAACTTGGTCAAGAACTACACCAAGTCAACAGAGTACTTCCTTCAGAAGCCACCTTACTTCATTCCTTCAAGCAGGGACAGGCAATACTACAGACACATAGGTGCTAGATATCATCATCCTGTTTCGTTTTCTACCCCCTTCCCGGCCTTCCTTCAGGGACTCTCTTGGAAACAGAATTGGCCTCGTTGCTCTGTCTCGGAGCCATAGAAGAGTTGCCTCAGGAATACCAAGAGGAAAAGGCTTCTGTACTCTATATTTCTTCATTCTGAAGAAAGGTGTCTTCATCCTGTTCTAGACTAGACAAGACTCAACAAGTACATGCGTCCGATTCAGGAAGGGTAATGCTTTCCTTCATCACTCCATGCTCAAGATTGGTTCATCACTCTTAGCTTGCGGAATGTACTTCCACATTGCCACCCACCTGGACCACAGGAAGTACTCTAGATTCGTAGCGGGACCTAGGTTCTAACCTTTGGACACACCATAGCACTGAGAGTATTTCCCCAAGCACCTGGCAGTGGTGGTGTACTTCATGTCTGTGCATACCTAGGTGACTGGCTGATCACAGGCAAGTGCCAGGTGAGACCAAAACAACACTAAATCAAGTCCTCTCCCTGTCCCCTCAATTAGGGTTTCTGGTTAACTACAAAAAATCATCTCACACCATTCCAGAAGACAGAATTAATAGGAGCCCTACTCAACTCAGTCAGCCCAAGCATATCTATCAGAGGACTTGTTCAGTTCCTTTCAGTCACTGACAAGACACTACATGATGCTCTTGCCCATGCCTGGGGTTATTAGGACACATGTATCTAGGTAACACTGTTTGCCAGACTCTTCTCCATTCTACGCACATACACTGCAGACATTCCAACATTGGCCAAGGACAGTGCATACCCCAACCAAACACTACATGGATAGATTGGTCATGGTACCATCCCAAGTCCTTTGAGAGGTCACCTAGTGGCTAGACCCCTTGAATGCAAGAAAAGGGGTGTCCTCCTTGACCCTCTTCCCAGCAATGACATTTACTATGGGTGTATCAGGGACAGGTTAGGGCATCCACCTGAATCACCTCCAAATCCAAGGAGTATGTTCCTTAGATGTTACATGTGAATGTCTTAGAGCTGAGGGCCATCAGGTTGGTCTGTGTAGTGGTCCTAGCTGGTCTACAGAACTCTGTAGTGTAGTGTAATGTCGGCAATGCACTATATCAACAAGCAGGGAGGCGCACAATTGTCCCCACTTGTCTGGAAGCCGTTGAATTCTGCAGTTGATGTCACCAATATGGAGTGACCCCAGTGGCCCTGCCTCTTCCAGGGGTTAACAAAGATCTCATGAATTTCGGAAACAGAAATGTGGTAACCAACAATAAGCAGTGGTTGTGGAAATCCATTCTCAACCCAATATGCTGACTATTGGGGAACCAGACCATAGGCCTATTTGCCATCACAGAGAATGCCAAATGCAAAGTTCTAGGGGAGGCATGAGCCTAGGATCTCTCCCAGATGCTTCCCTCCTCTGATAGTCTTGAAGTCTCCTCTGTGCTTTCCAATGGATCACCATGATCCCTAGAAAAATATCCAATATAAGATAGGACAAGGCTACTGTTGCTATGATGACCCCATACTGCCAAGATAATTTTGACCTACTCCAGGTGTCTGGCCAACCTCCGATTCACCTTTCCCCTTGCCCAGACACAGCGTCACAGCATTAGGGTCAGATACTGCATCCAGTATCCAGTGGCTTGGGCCCAGCATATCTAAAAGATGGCCTAAGGATCCAGGATGAAGGACAGTGGTTGACTGCTCCCGTTCTTAGGCACAATGGAACTTCCTATCAAAAAGTGAAGATTATCTGTGCAGGAGAAAGAACTGTGTTGGGGCCTGACTGAGACTGTGGAACAAACTCCTACAGGAACTAAGGGCTCTCCACCTCCCACTCATGTGCAAAGTGCACTTTTTGGACCTTGCCTTTTCTAATTTAAACTCCTAGCAGCATGTACACTTAAAAAGGAAAGCGTGAAAAACAAAACACTACACAGATTTCTCCCCACTAGAGAGAGAGAATGAACCACACAACATAAGTTAGTCACATAGCTTAATGCAGGGGTTCTCAACCTGGGAGTCGGGAGCCCTCAGGGGGTCGTGAGGTTATTACGTGGAGAGTCGCAAGCTGTCAGCCTCCACCTCAGACCCCACTTTGCCTCCAGCATTTATAATGGTATTAAATACATTTTAAAATGTTTTTAATTTATAAGGGGGGTTGCACTCAGAGGCTTGCTATGTGAAAGGGTCACCAGTACAAAAGTTTGAGAACCACTGGCTTCATGCATTGCTGGAAGATGTCCAGTTACTACAGTGATGTGGCAGTACAAGACTCCTGTATAGAATTACATAGGTGTTGATAGATTGAAGGTCGCTGAATTGAGAGCACCAGATACTGACAGGTAATTAAGTAGGACACTCTTAAACAAAAAGGATTAGCCTCCCATGTAATGTCTGCTATAAGTGTTTTGCAATTTTTGCCTCCATATGCTTGGTAGGACTTTTTTCACCCATCTTTGAAATGATATAGGAGGACTTAGAAAAGTATACAGTTCAATTCCTGTCTTTGTTTCATTTTTGATCCCCTTTTCTAGCCATCTGACTCTGCGCATATCACCAGTGATGATGAACGATTTCTACACAATCTCATAATGGAAGAAAGGGACAAGAAGAGTTTCACTGCGGTTGTCGTTACAGGTGTACAACCAGATCACATGCAGTACTTGAAAAACTATTTTAATCTTTGGACAAGGCAATTGGCGTGAGTCAACATTTAATTTTTGTAAAAGATTATTTTTATTTAAAAAAAAACCTCTTATGCAAAGTCAGACTATAATTTGTTCTTATATTTTTAGTAATGTACTTTGTGTTTGGATTTACTTTTAATAATGTTGATGACAAATATTCTGATGACTTCGAAATTTAGTACCGTAACTTGTCACTTAATATTGTAGTTATGTTCCTGAAAAATGCAACTTTAAGCAAAACGATGTTAAACGAATCCAGTTTCCCCATAAGAATTAATGTGAATATGGGGGTTAGTTTCCAGGAAAATGTTTTTTTGCCAGACAAAAGGCATTATATACATTAAAACTTATACCTGTATTAAATTGCTTGTTTAAAACAATTTTAAAACAATTTTAAAGAAACAATTTAATACTACAATCATTGCTGAGTATGAAGCTTGGTTGAGGTGATGGAGTCAGAGAGTGGAAGAGGGTGGATTGTCTGCTCCTCTTGCTGTTCCTGCTGAACTTCCTGAACTCGAAAAATCACATCTAGAAATTGTTGTTTTGCTTTCCTTTTTTTTTCTTTTTTTTTTTTTTTCTTGGTAAATTTCTTTATAGCAAGTCATTAGATGACCAACTCACCTAATCATGTTGGAGCTGCGTTCCCTGTCAGGATCGTTGTAACGTCAGCTTCTTCCACCTCATCAAAACCTGCTTTCTTGGCTAAGCTGAGGATATCTTTCTTCATAGCAGGGACAACATCTTTAAATTCTTTTAAGTCATTGACACATTCAGGCCACAACTTCCCCCACACACCATTCATGCAAGCCTGAGTAACTTCAGCACAGGACTCACTAATGTTATCGATGCACTTCAGGATGTTGTTGTCACGCCAAAATTGCCGAATCATAGGTTTGCCTTCCCTATCGGTGCCTCTGATGAGCTGGTCAGAAGTACAGTGTAAGTAATACCCCTTAAATGCAGCGATGGCTCCTGGTCCGTGGGTTGGATGAGTGATGTGGTATTAGGTGGCAGAAAGACAACTTTGACATTTTCACACAGGGTTTTCCAGGTTGATTGGATGAGCCAATGCATTATCAATAAGCAAATAAAATCTTGAAATCAAGATTTTCCTTGGCACAGTATTCCTTCTATGCAAGGACAGCATAGAGAGTCAGCCATTTTAAAAAAATAGCTCCAGTTATCCATGCCTTCTTATTGGATCTCCAAATGACCGGAAGGTGTTCCTTTGAAAATCCCTTGAGAGCGCATGGTGTTTTAGATTGGTACACTGTCAGTGGTTTCATCTTCATGTCTCCGGCAGCATTACGACCTAGAAGCAAGGTTAGATGATCTTTAGTTGCTTTAAATCCGGGTGCTGTCTCCTCTCGGGAAATGTAAGTCCGCTCAGGCATCCTCTCCCAGTACAGGCCCGTTTCATCGACATTGAAGACTTGTTTAGCGGAATAGCCACCTTCCTCAATTATTTTCTTGAGATAGTTGGGGAATTTTTTAGCTGCTGCAGTATCAGCACTAGCCGCCTCACTGGACATCTTGATGTTATGCAGGTGGAAGTACCTCTTGAACCGATCAAATCCCCAACTTGCTGCGAAAGTCTCTGTCAGTGATCCTTCACCTTGGTCTCTCTTCAAATTGTCGTACAACTTTTTGCCTTACCTTTAAGTTTGCTAGTGATACAAGCTATGTTCCGCTGGTTTTGGTCCTCTTTCCACTGTGAGAGAAGATGCTCTGTGTTTTCAGCAAACTACTACTTAATCGACTTATTGTAGTAGCACTAAACGGTGTTACCCACTGAGCACTAGCCCTGATCTTTTCGGCATTATTCCGAATTGTTCTGTCAGTGGTTGGAGTAAGACCTAGAGCGATGCCAATATCTACTGCATGCTCGCCTGCATCAAAACGCTTTAAAATGTCTAATTTAGTACCCAAACTAATGGGTTTCCTGGTTTTCTTGCTGCTAGTGGTACTGCTACTGGTAGGCACTCCACTATCACTTGCTGGACGTTTTTGACTCATGATGCTGTGGGTGATGATCCTCCGGACGCGCATGGATGTGCTCCTCTTTACTCCCTTCAGCCTGGAGTGGCTGGGGTCATGCAGCATCAATCAACTATTGTAAGGGAAAGAATTTGGAAAACCCATGTTATCCTTCATGGTAATCTGCCACCCTACTTGGAAGCCCTTTGGGTTTAGGCTAGGACTAGTTATGGAGGTTCTTACTTTCTTGCAGGTTCTTACTTTCACAGAAGCCCTGCTGGAGGACCAAAGGTCTCTTTTCCAGGGTGCCCTGGAAAACTGGCCCTGCTGTATCTCCCCTAGTAACCATGCACTCAGCACCTGGGCAGCATTGCAGCCAATGTAGTAAGAGGAAGAAAATAACGTTTGCAACAGGGCTGTTCCCCTCTTTGCTGTGTGCACGTAGGGGCAGAGAGATGCAGCTGGGATTAAAGTGAATGGCAAAGCTCCCATGCATTTCACAGGTTTTCATGGGAGCAGGGCCAGGTTCTGTGCATCTCTACGCCGCTTCTCCCCCTTGCTACAGGGAAGCAGGCACTGGAACTCTATTCCTGAAACTTGCTCTGGGCGGGCTGCCTCCCCCTGTGTTCTTACCTCCCTCCAGCAAAGGGGGGGCACGGGGCGGCAGATAAAACATTGTTTATTCTGTCGCAAGACAGCAAGGCAGGTCCTCTGTTGTGCTTTGCAGGCAGCTGGTGGCCTCGCAAGCGCTTGGTGTAGAGCCCTATTCCTGAGCAGGGCTATTGGGCCATAAAGCAAGTGAATTGTGGGGGAAGGGGGAGTAGTGTGCACGTGCTGTGTGTTTACAAACATACTGTACATACAGTACAGTGCTATAGTTGGAACGTACCCCGCCTTACCCCACCCAGGCACAGCCCACTGGAACTGCGGGCAATGAGGCAGGCATGGAGGCAAGTAGGCTAGGAGAAACACGTTGCAACGGCAGCTTCCCCTACTGTGCAAGCACCAGGGGCGGGGGGCTCAACCCTCAGCCTGCCCACTCCACCCCTTCTTCCAAGCCCCCACACTTAACCCGCCTTTTCTCCCACCCCAACCTCCTCCCCCTTTACTCTGCATGCCATGTCCTCACTCCTCCACCCTCCTTCCCCTGCCTCCTGCCCGTGGCAATCAGCTTGTTTGCAGCGTTCAGAAAGCTGGGGAGGGAGGGGGAGCCTGCGCGCCATCTCCTCGCTCCTCTCTCCTGCCTCCTGAATGCTGCAAACCAGCTGATTGCCGCAGGCAGGGGGAGCAGGGGTAAGGCGTTGATCTGCGGGGTCCGCTGGCGGGGCGGGGGGGGGGGGGGCGTAGGGGAGCTGATGGGGGGGCTTCCAGCTGTGGACAAAGCAGGCGGCCAAACAACGTTATAGTGGAGCATTGCACAACTTTAAATGAGCATGTTCTGTAATGGAACAGGGACATAAGATCGAAAGGACGTTAAGTGGGGAGTTACTGTACACTCAACTGGTATCATATAAACTACAAACTATACTCCAGTTCCATTCTGTTATGAAGAAGTCTAAAACTTTCCAAATCTACAAATTCCCTCATTGTATGAATCTTCATTGAATGTTACAAGGAAAAACCTTTTTGTAACTTTCTAAATAAGTCTGCTGGATTGCAGGATCAGGGTTTATGGGTTTAACTTTATACACACAAGTAGTCCCATTGACTTAAATATTCCAGTAATTTTCCATAAATAACTAACTCTGTAGGCTTTATTGAGAGTACACATGTGGCTAAATTAGGCATGTATATGGGTAGTCCCGCTGAAGCCTAAAGGGTTGGCTAATTATTAAAATATTGAAGTCCATGGAACAGTTTACATGTGTTAGTAGTGTTCACAGGATTTGGGACTCAGAGTGTACGATAAAGCACATGTGGGTTCTCAAGACTTCTGAAAACTGGGTTATTATATACCTTTAGAGAACAAGAATTATAGAAGGATAATTTCTCTAATGCATCATTGCATGCACACCTAGCTATTCATACTGTAGTAAAATGAAAGAAAGCATAATTAATGAAAGAAAGCACAAAATTATTTGTGACATTCTAATTATTGTGTAGATAACTTGGCACCATTACAAAACTGATCATCAGAATAAATAAAAATACCTTGCTCTTATACATCACTTTTCATCTGTAGACTTCAAAAAGCTTTACAGTAGTTTTATTACTTTGTGCCTTTCTATAAAGGAAACTGTCATCAAAATAATACATATCACCATAGTCACTTATTTCATTGCAAAGGTATCTAAATATTTCTAAATCTTTCCTCTAATGCAAGTATTTCACCTATTCTGATCAGTCTGAGAGTAGATATCTAGGTACCCTGGCCTTTTCAGTTGGTGAAAGAAAGAAAAATAATGTACCTTAAATGCAGCTAAACATAGCTTGGCCGCTGTTCCTAGTCATTTCACCTTGTGGTTTTAATGCTGTTGAATTTGGGTATCCAACAATGCCAAGAACTAGTTAAATTAAAAAACAAACAAACAAACAAAAAACTGTTTAATATAAAAACAGCTGTGAATATATTTAGGCTTTGTAAATTTTGCACTTTAGATTGCTTTAGGTTTTCCTGTGTGTGTTTTTGGTTTAGTTAAAAATAATTTTTTTAATAACTTCAGACATATCTATCATTACTATATCCATGGACCAAAAGGAAATGAAACTAATGCTACAATGAAAGAAGCTGGACCTTTCAACAACATTGATATTGAGGTGGGATATATATGGTAACGTATTACATGTCATTAATACATTTCTGTAATTATGTTTACTGTTAATTGCTCTGAAATACTGCAGTGTTTGAAAGATGTGTGTAATTTCATGAAAAACTGAGACATTTTATGATAATTTCAAAAATGTAGTTAACCAGTTGACATTTTGTGTTGACTGTAATTTGTTGATGACAGGAAAAAATTATACTTGTTTTGTTTTTCTTTTAGATTTTGATGTTTGAAAAAGGAAAGGTACCTAGGATGGTCAATCTTAGAGAGATCAAAGATGACATGCAGACATTATATATAAATTCTGCGGCAGATAGCTTTGAGTTTAAGTCACATGTTGAAGGAGAAGGTATAGTGGAGGGCATCATCCGCTACCATCCTTTCTTATATGATAAAGAAACATATCCTGATGATCCATGCTTTCCATTACGTAAGTCAGTTAAATCTTACGAGTTTTAAATTTCACAATTTTGGGGACAGTTTTATATATATAATCCTATATTTTGTCAACATGCTACATGCATATTTCCAGTTCTCGTCATTTGTAGAATCTGCTTAAAAAGACTCAAGAACATACTTTCTGAAGCAAATACTGATCTCCAAATTTTGAGAAACTCTTCATTTTTTTATGGCAAATTTCCATCTTGAGCCATCTCACAATTCTTTGTACTGAGATGAATTAGAAACTGAGTGGTGAAAACATATGAGGGGGGAGCAATTTAAACCAAGTTGAGATTTAGTGCTGTTTCTCAAGTTAAGTTTTACAATTTTAGTTTTAGGGTAAACTATATAATGAACTAAATTATGAAAGTTGTGTGCATACATAATACTTGTGCTCCCTTAGGCCTCATTTCTGTGAGAAGTAGATTTTTTGGGCTAAACTCATGTACACTTGAGGAAGGCTGTACATGACAGCTTTGCTGTCAACTGGCTGGTTATCTGTACTGCTGGAAGCTGTAGGAACAACGAGGGTGTAGGAAATACAAAATCAGATTTTGTTTCTAGTGTTAAAACGATTGCCTCTGAAACTGGGTCTGAATGTAGGTGTGTGAGTCTGTGGAGGAGATAATTGTTTTGGATATTCAAGATAAGCAGATTTGATTCAACAAAAGGATGCTTTTGTTCCCTGGTAGATGCCATTTAGTGTAAGAAAGGAATTTTAACCTGGGAAAGAAAAGGCATATGATAAAATTACTGGTAATTATTTTTCCCCTCTGTGGTATATACCTACTAAATAAATAGTTTAACTGTACACAGAATGTATGTGTAATTTAACAAACAAGGTAAATGTTACAATATATTCTTGTTTTGGCTCTTGCTTTGTTATGGTAACTCTGGTGTTCCTTTAAATCTAGGATTAAAAGATGATGATGACGATGATGACTGCTTTGTGGTAGAAAAAGGGGCCAGGGGAAAAAGGCCTATTTTTGAATGTTTTTGGAATGGAAGGTTAATACCATACACAAGTGTAGAAGAGTAAGAAATTTCCAGGTCTACAATTTAAACATTTTACTGCTTTTTCAAAAAATGAAGTTTCTAATTATTTTGCCTTTTTGTTTTAAGCTTTGACTGGTGTGCTCCTCCCAAGAAGAGAGGACTTGCACCAATTGAATGCTACAATCGAATTTCTGGCGCATTATTTACCAATGATAAGTTTCAGGTCAGCACAAACAAGCTTACTTTCATGGACCTGGAACTGAAGTTAAAAGAAAAAAACACTCTTTTTACAAGGGTCTTCAATGGACAGGTGAAGCTTTTAATCTTAATTTGTACTTCTGCTTGCCACAATTCATCCCACTTCTTAGTGCTCATTTGTCCATATTACTAAATTTTTGCACTATTTCCAGTGACAGGTCACTGTGGAAACTTGCAGAGAACTTTGCAATAGTAATCCATGTCAGTATTAATAGCCCTTAAAGTTGAGCCTTTTTAAAACTGAAAAATGAGCACAAACCTTGGGATTTTTTTTAGGGCTGTCGATTAATCACAATTAACTCATGCGATTAACTTAAAAACAAAACAAAACAAACAAACAAAAAACAATAGAATAACAATTGAAATTTATTAAATATTTTGGATGTTTTCCTACATTTTCAAATATATTGATTTCAATTACAACACAGAGTGTACAGTGCTCACTTTATATTGCTTTTGATTACAAATATTTGCACTGTAAAAATAACAAACAAAAGAAATAGTATTTTTCAGTTCACCTAATACAAGTACTGTAGTGCAGTCTCTTTATTGTAAAAGTGCAACTTACAAATGTAGATTTTTTTTTGTTACATAACTGCACTCCATAACAAAACAATGTAAAATTTCAGCGCCTACACGTCCACTCAGTCCTACTTCTTGTTCAGCCAATCGCTAAGAGAAACAAGTTTGTTTACATTTATGGGAGATAATGTTGCCCACTTATTATTTACAATGTCACCTAAAAGTGAGAACAGGCGTTCTAAAGATAGCTACAGCACTCGACCCAAGATGTAAGAATCTGAAGTGCTTTCCAAATCTGAAAAAGACAAGGTATGGAGCATGCTTTCAGAAGCCTTAAAAGAGCAACACTGTGATGCAGAAACTACAGAACCTGAACCACCAAAAAAGAAAATCAACCTTCTGTTGGTGGCATCTGATTCAGATGGTGAAAATGAACGTGCATTGATCCACACCGCTTTGGATCGTTATCAAGCAGAATCCGCATGTCTGAATGGTGGTTGAAGCATGAAGGGACATATGCATCTTTAGCACATTTGCACGTAAATATCTTGTGACGTCAGCTACAACAATGCCATGCGAATGCCTGTTCTCACGTTCAGGTGACGTAAACAAGAAGCGGCAGCACTATCTTCTGCAAATGTAAACACACTTGTTTGAGCGATTGGCTGAACAAGAAGTAGGACTGAGTGGACTTGTAGGCCTTAAAGATTTACATTGTTTTATTTTTGAATGCAGTTATTTTTTGTACATAATTCTACATTTGTAAGTTCAACTTCCATGATAAAGAGCTTGCACTATGGTATTTGTATTAGGTGAACTGAAAAATACTACTTTTTGTTTTTTTACAGTGCAAATATTTGTAATAAAATATAGTGAGCACTGTATTCTATGTTGTAATTGAAATCAATATATTTTAAAATGTAGAAAAACATCCAAAAATATTTAAATAAATGGTATTCTGTTGTTTGAGTGCAATTAATCATGCAATTAATTGCAGTTAATTTTTTAATCACGTGATTAATTGTGACTATTTTTTTTAATAGCAGCCCTAGTTTTTTATTTGAAGAAGAAAAAAGTGATTTCTATGTCTATATATCTAGTTTTTATTGTATGCATGTAACTAGGTATACAGTGAGGGAAAGACGTTTTCCTTAAGAAGATAACCTCTTATTTGTAGTAAGCAACATTTTGAAAATTAACTCAATACATCAGTAAGTAAAGCTATTTTAAGCATTTACTGGGTTAAGATAAGTCTTACTTAGAATGTGATATTTTTAAAGAGTGTTGAAAAACTAACTTTTGACTACAGTATCACTGAGAACAACCATTAACTTTTAAGTTGCTATTCACACCTATGAAACTCAGATTTACATTTTGTAATGCATCTACTAAAACTTCACAGGAGCAGCGAATGAAAATTGACAGAGAATTTGCTTTGTGGCTCAAAGACTGCCATGAGAAATATGACAAACAGATAAAATTCACACTGTTTAAAGAAATAATTACACGTACTGACTTGACCTCCAAAAGAATGCAAAGTCCTTGGGCTACATATTCTGCAATAGAGTGGGATGGGAAAACGTACAGAACTGGACAGTTGGTAAGTTAATTGCTTGATAATGTTGGCACTGTTTTAAAGTTAAAAATTGATATACGTTGTGTAGAATATTTACAGTATATAAGGTAAGTATGATACTAGTTAGATCAACAGATTATAATTTTCTGTACAAAAATTACATTAAAAAAAGTTAAGATTGCAAAATCAAGCTGTAAAAAGTTAAATATCAGAATTAAGTTTCTGTTCTTCCCTGGCTCCTTCCTTGTCTCCTGCAGAATTTAGAAGTAATCTTCAGTGTTCCTTCTTTTTCCTTAACTTCGCAACCTACACAGCGCAGCATTAGACAAGTTGTTAATCTCTTTTCTGAAACTAGGAGTTCTTTGTTATAAGACAACAAAATTATTAGAAAAGAATAAAATTGGCCCATTTTCTTCAGTTGTAGTTCATGTGCAAGATTTCAAATAAATGTAACTGTGAAAAATGTGAAGGTAGTAACAAGCTGCCTTAGTTTAGGACACGTTAATTTCAAATCAGATTAATTTTTTTAATATCCTGTAACTTAGTTTGAACAGTTTACTTCATGCTGTACAGAAAAATTCTCCATTAGCCTTTAGAATAAACCTGGAAATTTTTAGTCCACACCATTTCTTTTAGCCAGAGTTACAAGATGTATATAAAATAAGTCTTATAATGGAACCTGATTACAACCTTAACTATGGATGGACTGTATCATCCTGTGATTTATCTGTGGAGGAGCTCTGAGAGAAAGTTCCTGTCTGAATATGATAGAGGCCACACTAATTTAAAGCAGGGACTTTGGGTTTTAAGGAGAGCTTCTCCACTGCAAACTAAAACCTGGGTGAGGAATGTCTAACTTCAGAAAGGTTTATTGTTTGATTTATACATGCAAGCAGAATCATTGGAAGGTGGCTGATGCACAAATGTCATTTTTAATGTGTAACTTCTGTTGAACCATATGTGTCAGGAACTTATCCATGTTAAGTTTTATAATAATTACTGAGCTGTCTTTTCTCTTTTAGGTGAAAACAATTAAAACTCTTCCAATATTTTATGGAAGTATCTTGAAATTTTTTCTATATGGAGATCATGATGGGGATGTGTATGCTACAGGAGGAGAGGTTCAACTTGCTCTGGTAAGTAAGCTATAAAGCAAATCGTACAAACTCTGAAACTTACTCCATTTTGAACTCTTTATTTGATCCTGAGATTAGATTTTTTTAACCTTTTTTTTTCTATCTAAAACCTTTTTCTATCTACAAACCTCCAAAAAGTAAAAAAGCAGTTCAGAGTTTTAGTATAAATCTCCATAGTTCACATTATGGAGGTGTGTCCATTGAAATGGTCTAGTTAATTTAAATTTGATTTGGCAGTGCAGTATCACAGTTGCCACTTAACACAGTTGCTGCGTTTTGTGTTTAAATTCTGCTGCCCAGCATCAACCACAAATACACATGTATATTATAATCATGCTGTGTTAGAAATTTTCCATTCTCAACTCTGACCTGATAATGTCCCTGCTGCTAGCAGTCTCTCCCACAGCTCTGACATATATGGACTATATATTCTCCTCCTGTCTGAAGATTCTGGAGGCAGTTCAAAGCTTCAGCACAGCCTGTATTACTAACCATGCTCTCTTCTACTGGTTGCTGCCAGATCTTCTGCCTTTTGTGACAGCTGCCGAGTGGTGGTTCACTTTGCTCCCTTCCTTTTCTTTTGGGTTTATTATTTTGGGCTGTTTTGTGGGCATTTAAATTGTTTTTATTTGTTTTCAAGCCTTTCGCCACCTCTTGGTCTGGGATTTGAGCAGTTCTGTGGTCACAGCCACTCAGAGCCTCTGTTGCAGTGCCTCCCTGCTGAGCTTCTTTGCCCCCTTTCAGATGTGGCAGAGCAGCCATGCAAGCATTGAGCGAAATCCAAAATGTACTCAGTGTTTGAGGCAGCTTTCTCTGTCTTGGCAGAAGGTAAAAAATGCCTGGCCTGCAGTCAGCCAACCCTCTCTTTCTGAGGGCACGGGGCTCTGAGTTCACTGGCATATTGGGTCTCCTAACACACACACACACCCCAAGTATCCATGACTTCACTGTGAAAAACTAACCAGGAAAGACCGAGCAGAGAAAGAAGAGGCACTGATGATGAAGAGGACTTTGACCAGCCGACCAACAGGTTGAGTCCTGAGTCAGCAAAGGACCATAAAAGATAAGACCCCTTCCAGGCTACTGGTCCTAAAGTGGGTCTTAAATCCCTGAGGAGAGAAGCAGAGTTCCTTTACAGCTCCCCTTCCTTGCACCATGAATCAGGGCTTTCTCATGGTACTCTGGAGTTAGTGCTGTGTAAACCAGAGATTCTGGGTCAAAAAGGCAAAAGTAAGTGTGTCTTTCACAAGACAGTGATTACTATTGTGAATTAGCAAGTGGGGTGAAAATCAGGAGTTAAACCCCTTCTTTGCCTTCTACCCTGAGACAGTGTTTGTGGGTGATTATCTCCTTCAGAGAGTCTCTCAGTGCTCTGTACCATGGTCACCACCTTCCCCCACCCTACAGCTTTTGTGGGGATTCAGAGAAACCAGTGCCTCCTGGGTTGCTATGCCTCAGGCAGCAGGTTAACTGAAATTGTACCCATCTGGCTTTCAACCAAAAGAGCCTCACTCTGCCAGGGAAAGGGTTTCAGATTTGAGGCAGAACATGAATGGGAATTGTCCCTTCTGATCATCAGCTACAAATTCTTTCTTTGCCTGGGAAAAGGTCTCGCTTCTTCCCTCCCTCACTCCCCAGGCTGTCTCCACATAGAGCCTTGTGCGTTTCAGGCAATCTGACCAGAACAGAGGTGCTTGAGGATTCTACTCCCCATGAAGCTTGCACCTTCATGGGATTACAGAGGGGTAAGTGAGAAATCCCTTTCCATGTTCAAAATGGTCCTAGTGTCCTGAGTAAAGCTCCTAGTGGTACTAGGTGGTTTCTACTGTACTTACTTGCAGGAGCAGTCAGGCAGCCTTTCAGGTCCTGGGGACAGCTAACAAGCCATTTTCACAATTTACTTATGTGTACCAGTACCCCACTTCTGTTGTGTGGTCTCCTGACCAAGATGAATTATACTATCTTCCTCCTGTAAATAGCCAGGGGAAGAAGTACCACACAAGCAAAACAAACAAAGAAAGAAAGAAACAAAAAAACCCTACAGAACTTTTCCAAGACAGGATGCCAGTCAGTGACCTGCAAGGAACTTAATATTAATAAAATATCTTTCCTCTCAAGTATTATTAATACATATTTTCCTGTTAATGCCTCTTTTGAGGGCATAAGATCCAAATGAGGACACCTGATTAAACTTGTGTGTGTGTAAAAACAAGCCACACCTTCACAATGGGACTTCCTTCCAAGACCATAAGAATCACGGTGCAATAATTTCAAAGCCTCAGCTGTAAGTGTTCAGACCAAAGGTTTTTCATATATTTAGTGGGAAAGCTTGTTTCATGGTAAACAAACGGTTCATCTTCTATTGGTATGATCCTTGCTTGGAGTGAGATGTCTCAGGCCTGGTCTTGGTCAAACCCTTGATGTGATTTTGTGATGAGCAATGGATTCTAACATGGTGACTACAAGGATGTCATATTACACCCATGAATAGTTATCACTCATTCTAAATAGATATCTTGTGCATGCAGACTTACAGGTGAGAAGCTATTGGAGGAAACAGAAATTACTAGCTGAGACTGCAGAGAAGCTTCAGTCCTCTCTCTGAAATCCAACACAGCAATCCACTGGTTGCTACCAACACCAAAGATATCCAAGAAAGGATTGTTACCCTGGAGGGGCGAGGAAGGGGAACCTGGAGTAGAAGCTTCCAAGCAAACCTAGATCAGTTTTCCTTCAAACTAACACAATCCTTAGCTTGACAGCTCTTCTTTCTGATCCACCCTTGGCACCCAGGGTCGTATGTAGCTGATTGTAGTCAAAGCAAAGCATGGCTATAGGCCACAGCATGCAGTCCCACAGTCCAGAGTCTGGATTGCCTCCAAGCACATGGCTTTGCAGTAATGCCAGGAAAAGCTCACTGATTCCCTCAACAAACATAATTCACCTGGGAGTGGACGTAGATGCTTCAGTGACAAAGATATACCCGTCACTAGACAGATTCCTGAAGATCCAGGATCTGATATTTCTGCACGAGGTCAGTCATAGCACAATGTCTATAGCCACTGTGCCTTCTGGTCTTTCACATATGGGTCTCTCCATGGGTGAGGTTTATCAGGTGTCTTCAGGCCTTTCTTCTGAGAGTATGGGACCATTCCTTGTAGCGAATGTAAGACCAGGTAGTTTCTGAGTCAGGAGCTGTAGTTCCAGAGGATGTCCACAGGGGTTTTCCCATATGCCTTCCAGGCCTGCAGCTTCTCAGACACTATTCTGAGGGCATGGGGAATGCTCCGAGGACCCAGAACTACCTACCAGATCTGGAGTTTTAGAGAACGGAACCATAGCTGTCAAATGAGGAGCAGTGGCACACCCTAGATATCAAAAGATCACTAAAGACTTATATCAAGCATATGGAATCCACAAGGAGATGGGTCTGCATTCTTCGAGTAGTGTCCCTGCGAGTGCTCCACTTTGGGTGTTGGTGCGTCCCTGTGCCGCAGATGGGAAATTTTTGGTAGCAGTGCTCAGTCAGGGCATGCATGCGCAATAGTCAACTCACGATGCCGTTGGCACCTCATGTAGTGTGCACACGACCTGACCCGTTCAGTTCATTCTCAACCGTCCTTGGCTGCAGACAGAGCTCAGTGGCAGTGCTGCCTCTTTGTTTTTCTCTCTATAGAAATAGTTAGATTAGCAATAGCTTAGTATGTCTAGTTTACTTAGTTATTGTTGTTTTCCAAAAATAAAAAAATTATATGTATTTTCTTTTGTTATTTTTCCAACTCTTTCCCCATTGGGAAACTTTAACATCCACAATGCCCACTCGCCTGGGTTTAAACTATGTGACTTTTGCGTGAAGCGATGCCCCTCTCAGACGGTGACTTGTCTGTTTGGGGGAGATCCATATCCCTCAAAAATGTGCCCATTTCTCTAACCTTAAAGCCAGGGCAAGGCGTGATCGAGATCTCCGCTTCAAGATGATTTTGATGGAAATTCCCTTCAGCCTCCTCCTCAGGGACAAAAATTGACATCAACAGATGATTCCCTGAGCAAAATCTCTGCTAATGGGAGTGCTCAGTCTTCCAAATCATCCAGGAAGCGAGCTGCGACCTCCCATAATAGGGACACTCAGAAAAAGAAGAGGTCCTCAGCGAGGTCACCATCCTCGGTGCTGAGCTCGAGTAGAGTGAGCACCTTTGAGGCTCCAAGCACCTCGGCACCATCCCTCTGTGGACATCTGCTGAGCCTCACTGCTCCGGAATGGAGTCGAGATGCTGCTCCTCCACGGCACTGACCACCCTGGTGCAGGAGTTGGCACCGAGAGTGGTACCACAGGCAATGCAGCCCCCACTGGCACCGACTCAGTCGTAGGCACTGATGTGACCAGCTGAAAACAGCACCAACCATCTTGACAAAGGCACTGACTGCATCTGCACCAGCGGCACCGCCGCCACAGAAACAAGTGGCTACGCAGCAGTTTCCACAGCACAAGGTCCTAGTGGTCTCCTCAGTGCTGCAGTCACCCTTGCTTGGTAACAAGGGATCCCCAGGCCAAATAACTGAGCTGTTGTCCACTTCTCCTGCTCCCTAGCCCATCTCCAGTGATGAAAAGGAGGAATTACATGGGAGACACTTCTCCTCCCAACACTCTTCACTCATGGGGTGAAGACCACCATGGGAAGCTATTAGGACCAAATCTCGCCAACCTTGCAAGATGCAATAATGGTATGGACAACCCTGGATGTATCCAACAATGCCCTTTCCCATGCAAGGGGACCCCTGGGTGGCATATAGGGCTCACTACCGTAGGCCCTCGACCCCAGCCGGAAGGGAAATTCGTTCTCCACCTTCCCGAAGCAGGGAGACCTCAGAAGCACCAGAGGAGATGAGAAGGAAGGAGGTTTGGTCGATGCAGACGTTTCCCCAGCCCACAACTCATCGTCCTCCCCTGACAAGGCCGTCTTTTCACTGCCTCCAAGCCAGTTGACGACCTGAAACAATTTCAGGAACTCCTTAAAAGAGTAGCCGCCAGCCAAAACATCCCCCTAGAAGAGGTGCAACAAAACCAGCACAAGCTACTGCAAATTTTACAGACTTTCACTACATCCAAAATTGCACTACCAATAAACGATGCCATAATGGAACCAGCAGAGAATATTTGGCAAACTCCCCGCAACCACACCACCTACGAGCAAAAGAGCTAACAGGAAGTACTTCATCCCAGCTAAAAGGATGGACTTTTTGTTCTCTCATCAACAGCTGAATTCTCTAATGGTGGAAGCTGCTAATCATCGCAACAAACAGCCTCAATTCCAGTCCACTCCACAGGATCAAGAACATAAACGATTAGACCTATTAGGCAGAAAAGTATACTCATTAGCTACATTCCAATTCCGGGTTAGCCAAATATTTGGCCCTTTTAGCCAAGTACAACTACGACAATTATGGTAAGCTGCAAGAATTCCTTGATGCCTTACTGGAGGAAAAACATCCCCAGTCAAATGCTATCTTGAAGGAAGGACAGCAAATTGCCAGGACATCCCTACAGGTCTTGATGGATGTAGCAGACACTGCAGCGAGAACAACGGCAATGGCAGTTGTAATGCGCAGGGCTTCGTGGTTGCAGTCGTCCGGAATCTCCAGAGAGCTCCAACTCAAGGTAGAAGATTTCGCCTTCGACTGGGAGAAACTCTTCTCTGTAAAAACAGATGATGTATTTCATTCTATGAAGGACTCTAGGGCCACCCTGTGCACTGTAGGCATATACACGCCTCCTAACAAACACCGTCAATACCAACCGTACCAAAAGGGCAGATACACCTCTTTCCACTGCCCACAACAATGGCAATTCGACCACAACAGAAATAAACGTTCACAAAGATGGAGGGCTCCTCAAACTCAATCCACGTCTTCACAACCATCTACCACCAAGCCACAATTGTGAAGTCTTGGTCGAGGGTCTGAATGACCTCCCCTTCAATACAGCACTACCTGACACTCCTACCCCACCTTTTGGCCATCACCTGCGCCTGTTTACCATGCTTGGGCAGCAATAACAATTGGCCAATTGGTACTGGAGGTTATAAGATTGGGTTATGCTATCCCCTTCCTCGCCTTACCCCCTACCTATCTCCTTCCCTGTCCCTCTTCAGGGACCCTTCTCATGAGCACCTCTTACAACAGAAAGTGAACCATCGCCTACAATTGGGTGCCGTGGAGCAAGTTCCAACTCAATACAAACGGAAGGGTTTTTACTCCCATTATTTTCTCATCAAAAAGAAAAATGGCAGATGGAGGCATATCTTAGATCTTTGGAAACTTAACAAAATTTTGCGAAATCACAGATTCAAAATAGTCACACTGGCCACAATTATTCCAGCGTTAAACAAGGGGGGACTGGTTTTCATCCCTCGACCTCCAAGATGCTTCCTTTCATATTACCGTACACCCAGCACACAGACTATTTTTAAGATTCACGGTAAGGGTCAACCATTACCAATACAGAGTAGTACCTTTTGGCCTTTCCACTGCCACTTGAGTCTTTTCAAAAATGCTCACTGTAGTGGTGGCCCACTTATGAAGGAGAGGAGAGATGATCTTCCCGTACCTAGACAATTGTCCACTGAAAGGCACAACTTGGGAAGAAGTGACACACATGATGCAGACAACCATTGAGTTGTTCCAGACACTAGGTTTGCTGGTAAATATGCAAAAATCTACACGGACCCTGCTGCAACAACTGGAATTCATTGGGGCCTACCTTGGCTCCACACAGGCCAGGGCGCTGTTGCCCAGTCATAGATTCATGAAAATAACCAACCTCATCTCAACAGTCACTGGCAGCCTCAAATGTCCACCAGAACCTGCCTACAGCAATTAGGTCACATGGCAGTCACGACATTTGTGGCGAGACACACAAGACTGCATATGCGTTGCTTAAAGGGCTGGCTGAGCACTGTGTACACTCTCTGCAAACACAGTCTAAACAAAAGTGACAGTACTCTCAAATGTCATTACGTCACTCAAGTGGTGGACGAAACCAGAAAACGTCTGCACGGGCATTCCTTTCCAACAAGATCCTCCATCGCTAATAATCATGACCGCCACATCACTCATAGGCTGGGGCGCTCACTTAGACTAGCACTCCATACAAGGCAAGTGGTCACTGATGGAAACTCAGCTCCACATCAGTCTCCTGGAGCTCCAAGCGGTATACAACGTGTTCAGGCGCTTCCTCCCGATTATACGGAACGAATCAATCTACATATTGACCAATAACATAGCATGCATGTTCTATATCAATTGCCAAGGAGGAGTTCGCTCCCATTCACTTTGCACCAAGGCTCTGAAATTGTGGAACTGGTGCATTCACCACAACATAGCCATCTCAGCATTTTACCTCCTGGGGTGTCAGAATACAACAGTAGATACTTCTCCGAGGAACATGAATGGGAAATACACAACAATGTCCTCCAATTGATATTCCAAAAATGGGGCTATCGATCTGTAGTCCTGTTTGTGTCAGCAACAAACCACAAGTGCCCGCTTTTCTGCTCCAGGGTGGGACTAGCACCAAGTCACTAGGGGATGCCTTCCTCATCTCATGGGACACGTTATTCGTATACGCATTCCCACTGATACCTCTAATCTCTCAAGTCATTCACAAGATATGAACCGACAAGGCCCATATCATACTGATTCTTCCAACGTGTCCCAAACAGACTTGATTCCCTTACCTGTTGCACCTGTCAGTGTGCGCTCCACGAGCTCTTCACCTGCAGACAGATCCCCTCTCACAGAATGGAGGCCGAACTCTCCACCCAAATCTGGAGCAACTTCACCTCAAAGCATGGCTTCTATGTAGTTCCAAGGTGACGAATTAGCCTGTTCAGAACGAGTAAAACGTGTTATTAAATAGCAGGCGATCCACCACTCACAATATCTACCTCCAAAAATGGAAGAGATTCTCACTATGGTGCCAACAAAAACAGGTAAACGCAGTTGTGACGCCTCTACCTGCCATGCTGGACTGCATACTGGAATTCAAGGAATCGGGCTTATCCATAAGCTTAAAGTACATCTAGCAGCCATTACAGCCTTTCAGCACAAGGTGGAGGGAACATCAGTCTTTGCTCACCCAATCACAGATGCTTCCTTACTGGTATACAAAACACGTACCCAGAAGTCTGACAACCTACCCCCCATGGGACTGGAACTTCATACTCCAATACCTCACCAGAGCACCTTTTTGGCCCTTAGCGGCCTGTTCCCTCCTTCATATGTCCATGAAGGTGGCGTTTTTGTAGCGATTATATCGGCTAGACAGGTCAGTGAAATCAGGGCACTGATGGCGGAGCCTCCTTACACAGTGTTCTCTAAAAACAAGATCACTTTAAGACCACATCCAAAATTTTTGCCCAAAGTATTGGGCAAAATCCTTCAATCCGAACCAACCCATATACCTTCCCACATTTTACCCAACACTGCATGGGAACTCACAAGAAGCTATCCTACATACACTCAATGTCAGACGAGCCATAGGGTTTTACTTAGAACCAAACCCTTCCGGAAATCCCCAACACTATTTATTTCCATAACAGAACATTCCAAGGGATGTACAGTATCAACCTAGAGACTATCTAATTGGATCTCTACCTGTATCCATCTCTATCGACTGCATAACAATGAACCCCTACCAGGGATCCGATCCCACTCCTCGTGTGTCATGGCTACATCTATAGTCTTCCTGAACAATGTCCCTCTGATAGACATATGCAGGCCTGTCATATGGGCCTCAGAGCACATCTTTGCAAAACACTATGCTATCACCAAATCCTGTAAGTCAGATACTATATTAGGCCTTACCATGCTCTCTGCATCAACATACACAACTCCGAAGCCCCTACCGTCCACGGTGGAGCACTGCTCTACAGTCACCTAAAGTGGAGCACCCACAGGGACACTACTCAAAGAAGAAGAGAAAGTTACTCACCTTGTGCGGTAATGAGAGTTCTTTAAGATGTGTGCCCCTGTGGGTGCTCCACTAACCACCCTCCTCCCCTCTATTTTGGAGTTCATGCCTCGAGCTCTGTGGTGGAGCAGGAACTGAACGGGTCAGGTCATGCGTGTGCTACATGAGGCACCAACGGCATCGCGAGACAACTACTACGCGCACACGCCCTGACGGAGCACTGCTACCGAAAATCTCTGATCTGTGGCACAGGGACGCACTGACACCTAAAGTGGCGCACCCACAGGGGGACACATCTCGAAGAACCCTCGTTACTGCAAAAGGTGAGTAACTTCCTCTTTTCCTTTATTTTGAGGTGCCAAGGGCCTAGAGAATCCAGGCTCTCCTTTACTAGATCTATCTTACTATGCATTGTTGAGACATAAAAGCCATTCAGTGCATCTGTTCCAAAAGGAATCAAGGTGCATTCTGTAAGATCTGTGGTAACCTCATCGGCCAAATGAGCTTGCCCTTCCACCCCAGAGATCTGCAGAGCAGCTACGTGATCATTGACTAACACCTTGATTGGATGCTAGAAGATGGACTTTCAATCTCTGCAGAGACCTCCTTTGGCAGGATGGTACTGCAGGCAATGGTCCAGTCATAACCTGGCCATTTGAGTAGTTCAAAAGGGGGTGTGTGTGTCTTTCCTATTTCTTATGTTCACTTTTGTATCCCTCCCTACTCCTGTTCACTCAGCATTGCTTCCCATACACATCAGACTTCTGGAAGACACTGGGCTGCAGAATGGAAAATTTCTTACTCGATAATTCCCTTTCTGCTAGCAATGGGTAACATTTTTCCATTCTTATCCCTAGCATAGCATGATTATTGTGTGTGTGTGTTTTAGCACTGAGTCTGTTATTTGTGCACTATAGTTAAAGTGTAAAATGTGTATATTTAGTTAAGTTGAATACAAATATACAGAAAGACTTTAAAACCAGATAACTTGAAGGGTGTTTTTTGTTACAATAACCAGCACTCAGTTGATGCCCCTGCATGCAAAAACCTTGAAAGGGCAGTGGAACCTCACAAGATTCCTCTTGTGGAGTTTCTACCCCATCATTTGATTGTTATATTGAGTAGAATTCCCCACCACCATTGTGAGGAGAGAATCTTCAAAAAAAATCCTGTTACATTATAGTAAATAATACGTTATCTTTACAATAGATTCCCTGTGTGACTTTTTTCCCTGAGCAGGGATGGGGTGAGTTTATGTATAATAGACCTACCCCCTTCCCTTTACATAGTCAGGGGACAGCTGTGCCTAGTTTACAGGGGGAATTTGGGTCATGCACTGATCTAAATAAATGCAGATTGAGATAGCCTATCATGCAACTATTGTAAACATAAATTAGCAATCTAAAGTATTGTCTGATAAGTGTTTGAAATGTAGTTAGGTTAAAGACTATTTAATATGAAGGAAATCCTGAGAAGCTGAGACATTCATGTTCATTGCGAGCATATGGATGTTCTAAAGGCAACAGCCAATCACAATAGAAATTGTATACTTCAATTATTACACTATTGTATAGTTGTGAGTAACTGTATGGTATCACTGCCCTCAGATGATTTTTTTAGCATAATCTATCATCTACAGGATCTCCACATAATCTTATTTAGGATATTGCATTATATCTATATCTAATTTGCTGATCCTTTTATATAAAGTGATAATTCTACTCTTTGCATGTTACAGCATAGATATTGATAATTTAATTTAATTTATTCAGGAACCTCAAGCATTGTATGATGAAATAAAAATTATTCCAATCTCAAAACTTGACAGAGCAATGTCTGAAAAAGTTGTTAAAAAATACATTGAAGATGAAATGGCAAGGTAAGATCTCTTTTTTACTTGCTAAGACCCTACTCTCTAGGTTTTTGTATTTCTTCCACAATCATTAAAATCACTAATATGTAGATTGTAGCTCCATTACTCCTGATAATCTCATCAGAAATTTTTGTTTCTACTACAGCAGTTGAATTCTGAGCATAGCATGAAAATAAGAAATGGAGGGAATTACTTTCAAAAACCTGCTTTCTAAATGTGCTTATGTATAAACTTCTACTAAAAATCAAGTGTACTGTTTCTTACTTACAGAAAAAAAAAATCTTGTTTCTTTGTTAGACTTCCTGATAGATTGTCAGTAACATGGCCTGAAGGAGATGAGCTGTTACCAAATGAGATCAAGCTTGCTGGTACACCAATAGGTATGTTTCTTTCCAGGTACTATTTTAATTTAATATTTGTGGGGTTTTTTTGTTGTTGTTTATTTTTGCATATTATTCATTATAACTTTAAAAGAAAACCTCTCGGGAACAAGAACAAACAAATTTTGTACATTGCTTGTTTTAAAAATTAGTCACTTTTTTGTACCCTTTTATACAGGAGCATTAAGAATTGAAATATTGAATAAGAAAGGAGAGGCAATGCAAAAACTTCCAGGTACAAGCCATGGAGGGTCAAAGAAACTGCTTGTTGAACTAAAGGTTATTTTGCACTGTAAGTACACAACCTTGAAAGATTAACAAATTATTTCTTTGTAGACTAATAAAGCAAGTTGTCTATATATAGCTAGTTTAGAATTTGATACCCCCATATAAATTTAAGATAAGGACAAAATCTTGTCAGAACTGCACAATGATTCTCCAAAACTAGGTAAGCTATACATTTTAAGGAACAGACAGATGCCATCATGCCAAATGTTTAATGCCCTGATATTTTAAGTATGGCTTTTTAAATCCTCCATTATCTATGTGGGCGTGATATGGATTTCAGGTCATATGGCCTTAGAGTGTGAGAATATTAAGGAGCAGTAAATGTTATCTTTAACCTTCTTCGTATGTGTAACTAATAAGGTAAGTATGTGGGAATGCAAGGCTTACAGTTCACTCATGGACTTCTGGACTCGTCTATTATATAATGCCTATTGATTTATGAAAGTTAAAATCCATTTAATAAATAAGTGACAGAAGAAACTGGAAGCTACTTATACAAAAAGATTAAAGAGTGGTTGTTTAGATTTTTTTTTTTGCAAAACATTAAACAGAGATCCCAATCAGGATCAGGGTTCCATTGTGCTAGGGGCTGTACATATACATGTACACACTGATGGTCTCTGGTCCAAGAGTTGAGACATTTTCTAGCAGGATGCAGTGTATTGAGGGACATGCCACATCTCTTTAACTCATGCCATGAAATTTTGCAATACACAGTAACAGGATATGAGTATTTCAGCCTCTGTAAATCATTCTTGAGGATACATTTGATATGATGAATGGCTTTAGCATTCTGGTGAGGAACAACTGCTGTAATGATCTAGGAAGACATTCTTTACCGGGCATGAAGAACATGGTATATGGCAGACACAAAAATGTCTGACACATGGATTTAATATCGCCATGTCTTGTAGAAGTGTGCCCTGGAAAATTTGTCCACAGCTGCAACCGTAAAAATCAAGTTTTGCCAGCTTGGTTACATGGTAAGATCCACCAAAATTTGTAAGTTATTTCATTGGATAGTAAAAAGAGCAAAATTTGTTTCCAAATCTTGCCTATACTATAGAGTTGAACTGGTGGGATTGCATAGGTGTAAACACCACCAGTGCAATACATTCACACTAGCCAGAGTTTTTCATGTTCAAAAATTATGGTTTTGCCTCATTCCCCACTAATACTGTTTTACACAACTGCAGATATGCTACTCTCTGGGTAGGTATCCCATAGTTCTTAGCAAAGCCCCCAGAGGCAGTATCTGTCCACACACACACACACACACACACACACACACACACTCTCTCTCTCTCTCTCTCTCTCTCTCTCTTCCCCCCCCCCCCCATACTGTTTAAATATGAGTATATAGTACTATAGTAAGTGAAACAAGGAATTTACACTACTGTGGCTCTCTTGGGTAATGTTGATTTCTAATTTGGCTCCTGAGCCACTGTTGTAAATGGTCTTCTGGAATACCTCTGGGAAGCCAAGAGAACTGAGAGAGAAGAGCTCAAGCTCCTATGAGTTATTTGTTACTAGCACCATTTCCAAACCATTTTCTTAAATATGAGAATCCACAATGAATACTCAACTTAAGCTCTTTGTCCAGCAATAAAGATTTTTGCTGGAACTTTTGAAGAGTCATTGTTAAGTATTTGAAATGGCTGCAGTGAAACTGTCATGAGTGCAAGATCACTTCACTAAGGTAGTAAAGCACCCTGCCACCAGCTGAGTATTCCGTATATATTGAATTCTGTATCTGTGGATTAAATGCATCAGGTGGAGCACCTCTTCTGGGTCCAGACATTGACCACAGACTGAGTTGTCCTAGAGTTCTGGGATGAGCTGCAGTGGCTTCAGGATGAAGATGGAGGCTTTCTGTAATTCTCTGCACATTCACAGTCATGCACAAATAACTTAATTGTCTGGTAACACAGTACCCCACCTGGGCTAAGGCTTGCCTCAAAGTAGATACTGAATGTTCCTCATAGAGGACCACGAAGACAGGACAGATTCCAGAGCGCTTATTGGTTTCCAGTCTCATTGTCCGTCTCTACACCTCCAGAACTTAGGTCTGATATTCTTTCTCAGCCATGCTGCCTGGAATCACGAGGGCTTTTACAGTGGTGGGAAAGGCCTCCATTTCTTGCTTTCATTCTAGGCCTTTCTATCAGAGACTCAGTCTCAACAGAAGAGCCAGTTTATTGCCACAAATCTTAGCATTGATGCCTTGTCAAGATCTTCATAGACCCAACATTTGTTCCATTTCTAGACTATGGAATTACTATGCTCGGTGGTGTTTAGGTGAAGTTTTCCCACTGAACTTCTCTTTTTGAATATATTACTCCTGGGGGAATTCTGCCCCTCAGAATTAAAAATTCTGCAAAATTCTACATATTTTGTCAAAATAACGCAATATAATCACACAAGTCTCAATTATTTTGTTAATGTATTTCAAAATAGCTGTCAGCAAGTATGTCTGTAACAATACAGACAACAAAAAAGATTCAGGAAATGTTTTTTGACAAATAGATTCATTACTAGGCATATTAATACAGAACTTTGAGTAATAATTCATTTAAACTATAATACAGACACCCATTTTCTGCACCCCTCAGAAGCAGTGCAAAAGCTTGCGGGAGTCAGGGGTAATGGAGGAGCTGAGGGAGAGAAGTAATTTATGGGAAGGAGCCTAGGTGTGAACGTAGAGGTTGTTGGGTGTGGGTGAGAGAAGTATGGAACAAGTTTTTTTAGGGGGGATTATTAGGGAGCCTCCCCCATGCAAACCCTGGCTAATGCTAGCCTCCCTCATTCAGTCAGGCACATCTCCCCCTGTCTCCATGTGTCCCTGCACCCCCACTCCCATTCAGCCCCCGCCCCAGTCTGCCCTCCCCCCCCCCCCCCACTTTTCCTTCTGAACCCTGGTCTGTGACTCCCCCCCCTCCCCCCCCCCAAAGCAGCCCCATTTGCCCTACACTATCTGTCCCCTCATATCCCGTGCCTTCTGACCTGGCCTCCCGGGCAGGGTACTGTGAGGAATGCAGCCTCTTCTCTTCCCTGTCCACAGCTAAGATGCTCCCACCTTGAGCGGCTGCTCTCTGTTCTGGTGCCCCAGCAGCTCCTGGGGGGCAAAAGGTGTAACTACAGCACTTCTCAGCAGAATGTATTTTCTGCTGAGGAAAAAATAATTCTGCGTGGCACATGAATTCTGCGTGTATGCAGTAGTGCAGAATTCTCCCAGGAGTAATATATTCAGCACTCTGCAAGCAGCATCTGCACTGATTCCTGCATTTTCTAGTCTTAGCTTAAATTTATGCTTCAATAATTTCTTCAAAGCACTGACAAATAGTCCATTGAGGTGAAATAGTCTCAAGGTGGTATTTGCCAAGGCACAAGTGTGCTCCACACTGAGTGGGACAGTATGCTGAGGCAAAATGTGCTAAAACCCAGAGCACCAGGGTATTGATGCAGGAGTGGCACTGTCATAAGAAGTATTTTAAAGCACTGGGCAAAGTTTTTGAGGTACCAGAAAGAACTGCACAAAAAAATGTGTTGGAGCAATGTGCTGAGGCAGCATAGTGACTCTAGAGGTCTTGGAGCACTGAAACCTGGGGAACAGTCACACAATGAATTTAGACAGAAACTGGCAAAAAAAATAGGCTGTAGTAGCTATGAGTAAGTCTTAAGTTTCAATAATCAGGAGATGGATTGCTGGTAAGGGAGATTGTCCCGCTGTTATGAAGATGGGACTGGTACAGAATGTGTGAGCAGTGGTATTATATGAGGGGCTGGTAGCATCACATGTTGTTAAGGTTGCATGACACTTCCCAGTAAAAATTTTCCCCAGGAAAATCCACCCGAATTTGGCCAAATTATAAACCTTTGAAAAATTTCAGTTTGCACAAACTCAGGCTTACTAGAGCTTTGCAGCTAAATTCCCTGAAGCATGCTCCAGCCCAGGGCTGTAGGGGGCAGAGCAGAACTTTCCTTGCAATTATGGCTCTGGGCCCAGGGGTGCTGTGGGCTGAGCACGGAAGCTAAGAGCAAAGAAACTCTGTGTTCTCAGCAAACCCCCCCCCCCTTGTTGGTGCCCAATCAGCATGGAAGAGGAAGCTGCCTGGTTCAAATGCATTGGGGAATAGAGCTGGTTGAAGGTGCAGGAGACTGGGACTGGAGGCTGGCAGGGAATTGAGGAGAGTGGAACTGGGAGTGTGAGCTCTGAAGGGAAATGGGGTGGGGTGGGACAGAGACTGAGGTTGAATCAGGAACTTGGGGAACACTGAGACAAGGAGCTGGGGGTATGTGATGCACTGAGATTAGAGGAGGAGCCTGGGAGGGAGACTGGAATGGGGAGACATTGGGCAGGGGGAACTTGGGCAAGGAAAGGAGGATGAGTGGGGAGAGACAAATTGGATGAGGAGCTGAGAAGGGGGAAACTGGGGCTCGCTGGGCAAGGAGAGTGAAACTGGAATGGGAAGTGGAGACTGGGACTGGGGCACAAGGATCTGGGAGTGGGGTAGAGAAGGATTGGGACAGGGATAGTTGGGAGGTTATCGGGCAGAAAGGAGCCAAGTTTAGGGGAGAATGGACAGAAGAGTCTGTGCTCTCTACAGCATGGTCTTTCCAAGGCCTGTAATCAAACCCAAAGTGCCGGAGTCTCTCAATTCTTCTGCTGTTCGCAAGTGTCTGAAACCCACTGTCAAAATTGTCTGTCTTATCCCCCTTTAGTGCTGGTTCACATACAGGATGACTACCTACTACTGCTCTCAATAACACAAGTGGCAGAGGTCTGTGCAGTGAATCTAAGGGTTCCAACCGTGCTAATAACCCACATGGCTGTCAGTGTGATGCCACATGATGGAATTTAGTTTTTTTTCCAATTTTGCCTTTTTTTTTTGAAACCTACGAAATAACACACAAACTACATTAAATAAACATTATTAGAGTTGGTAAAAGCAGCAAAGAGTCCTGTGGCACCTTATAGATTAACAGACGTATTGGAGCATGAGCTTTCGTGGGATGCATGTAGTGGTTGCAAAATCAAGCCCTGAAAAATTAGGAAATGTCTGTACAACCTTAATTTGGCCCCCTTGTGAGTATGCATGATGATCTAGTTTTTCATCACATGATCACATATTATTTTTCCCACAGGACCATTGCCTCATTCAGTGAACAGATGAATCAGAGTTGTGTAGTAAAGGAGGCTGTTGTCTATAAGACTCTGTCATGGTCTGGTCGGAGCGGGTGGGAGAAGGAGAGGGGCGGGGTCATCCAGACCAGTGAGGGATTGTGTTACTGTCTGCCCTGTAACCCTGAGTGCCTAACAATGCTTTGCTCCTGTAGCTGCCAACCTGGGTTGCCCACAATCTGTATATAGCTGCAGCCCTGGTCCAGCAACTCCGACCCCAGCAGCTGGCCAGCAACACACCAGTGGCACTTTGGCTTGCACCAGCCCTGGTTACAACCAGCAAGATGATCCCAGCACACTCCCAGTCCCAAATTTCCCCAAAATCACATGCCCTGAAGTTTCCAGCCCTCTCCTGGGCAGCTCAGAGCAATAAAGAATTTTGTTGCCCTTTTATAAAGATAAAACCACATCACAGCTTATTAACTTAAGTGGGGTAAATATACCCTTCTCCTTAAACACAGCATTGAGTTGCTTTATAGTAAAATAAATTTATTAACAATAGGACCTAGGTTAAGTGATGCTAAGTAAAAGAAATAAAATTAGAAAGTTTTACAAGCAAATAAAAGTGAAAACACATGTCTAAAATTCTGAAACGTAATCTAGCAAGATACAGGCTTTATTCAAGATGGTTTCTCTCACCAGTCATTCTTTTTCCCATCCATGCTTGGCTTTCACTCAGTCAGGCCCTTCAAAAAGCACAAGGTGCTGGCTTCCCTTGTCTTCCCATGTTCAAAATGGCTCCTGGCTTACTGAATAAAGCCCCAAATGGTACCGTGGAGTTACTCAAATGGGTGGGAGCCAACCTGGGAAAGCAAGCAGGCATCTTTCAGGTGTCAGAGTAACAGCCGTGTTAGTCTGTATCCGCAAAAAGAAGAACAGGAGTACTCGTGGCACCTTAGTCTTTGTTAGTCTCTAAGGTGCCACAAGTACTCCTGTTCATCTTTCAGGTGATTCTTCTAGTGATTGTCCACATGTATTCCATTTCTGATGTGTATGTGCCCTGTGTTACCTTCACACTCTAGGGGCACCCACATCTACACAGTTCCTAGGGCTCAAGGCGTAGCCCCACATTCTAGGGCATCCACCTTTAACTTTCCATGGGCTCAGGTCGTAACCCATCGTCACCCTTCCTTGGTCTCAGGGCGTAATCTTACACTCTGTGAGTTTGGAGGGTCTTTACCAGTGAAAGTCTTACACAGTAACAGCCTTAACCTCTGTTTATTAACAATCAGCAAAATGGAATGCACACACTAAGCATACAATGCTCACCACTTCTAATAAGGCAGGCGAACTTTTCCTGCTAGCCAGTCAGGGTCATGTCGTCCAGGGACTACAGTTTCTGCATGATATAGTTGGCAGTGTTGAGGTCTGGCAGCTCTGATCTTAGGACTGGCAGCTCTGATCTTAGGACTGTGCCCTGGAGTTGGTTCCAAAGAACTTCCTTTTGGACTCCAGTTTATATGGTGAAACTTGAGTCCTCCTTAGCTGTACCTTAACCAGTCATTTTACTAAAGTATTACAAAAAAATTCTTTGACCAATCCGAATATATTGTGAAACAATTCTTTACTCAACCATACCCCACGACCTTAGTTGATTTAAATCTTTAAAATTGTTTCTGTCTGTTGCATAACTAATCAAAGAACCAGACAGATAAACAGTAGGGACCATAAACGCAAAACAATAAAGAAGTAGAGATTTCACAGCCACAACTCTTGATAAGTGATTCTTTGCCAGACAGAATGCTATCAAACAAAGTTTTCTTTAAACATCTTAAGATCTGTTTCTTTATCTGGTGATGGTGGCTACTATTAGGACAGGATCCCCTTCTTTACAGTCCAATCTTACATTATTTTAATGTAAATTAGATAGAATGTGGGGCTGTGACTTTCTGCTTCTTGGCTCATGGCTGCTGCTGTCCTAATGTGGCTGCAAAAAAAAAAAAAAAAAAAAGCCTCAGATTTTACACCCTGTGTCTGAGATTGGAATCTTTTGAGTAGCAGTGTCCATTGGAGCCGTGCCTGCACACCGTCCAGTGCCATGTAGCAGAGAGTAAGGTAGCATAAATGGTGGGGCAGTGGCAACAACTGTTCTCAGTTTTTTCTTACTGCTTGTGGCTTCAGGATGGCACACCTGTCTGTCTTTGTACACTCTGTGATTTATCTTTCTAGGTAGTGTGACAGGGTCAGGCCAGATGGATACAGGAGAGTGTTAGAAGACAGATATATTAGTCCCCCAGTTTAAGTAGATCCCTTTTCCCTGGGTTTGAAAGGAGACTTAAATATAGACTTACCTTAAAGTTGGATAATATATTCTCAAGTCTTAATGCTAATTACAGATTATTGGAAAGTTCAAATAGCTTTTGGAAAATCTCTTCTGGTGGTCTGAGGGGAAAGGCGGGGATGGGAACAGAGGTTAGCTTCAGAGTCCAAGCAGCAGTCATGTACACATCTGAATTCCACAGGTGAGAGGCATTATCCATTTGTTACAAATGAGGAAAGAAGCTGCTAAAAGAAGGTTATCAGTCAAGAAACTTTTCAGTCTCCCATCATAGAACAAATGTTACCAGTTTGAGGTTTTTAACACAGTCCTGGTTTTGGAGACCAGCATTTTTCCATTCAGACACTTCCTTTTTGCTACAGCAGCTGTGTGTACTGCCTCTCCCTGGATCACCTTCTCCTTTGCCTAGGATAGAGTAGTGTGTCTGCACAGTATTATTAGTCACATTGTACAGATGGGGAACTAGAGGTAGAGAGGTGAATTGACTTGCCAGAAGTGCTTTCTTTCGGGTGTTAATCTTGCAGTACAATTAAATGATCAAATTTAGGCTAGCAATAGCTGATGATACTTTTCAACAGGGTAGTCTGAATTTATTTGAGAACATTTCTCAGTGTTGGTGACTGACAAAAAAAATATAATCATAATGGTTTATTTTTCTACACAATCTCCCAAGATTAATTACTAGTAAAATTTATTTAACTCACTGTTTTAAAAATTGTGTACAAGAACAAAAAAACTTAGGACAAAGCCACCTTTGGCAGCCATTTCAAATCATGTATGTAGTTTGGTGCAAGAACATGTGAATAAAGAATATAATTCTAATTTGTAAGAATTTGAAATACCTACATTAAAGTGCTATCTAATTTCAGACAGGATGAATGAAATAATGGCATGTTGTAATGAGAGATGGTTTTATTTCTTCCCATGAGCCCTCCTTCTCCCCTGTTTCTTCCTTGATTTATTCTGTTTTATCTGATTTTTATTGCTTAGTTTTGCTACATCTATATTCTGTATTTACCGTCATAAATTCATCAATTTTTGAATAATAAAAATAAATTCAAGCCTCCTGAGATGAAGGTGTGAATGAGTGATACATGACCAACATTTACATTGGTATGTATTGGATACTAAGTTAGAAGATGTAAAACTTTAGTAATTAAAAAAATATATTTTGGATGTGCCCTCTTACTACGGCAAAGATTCTATAGAAAAAGAGGAGACAATCTGGGAGAGGGGAGGATAAATGTTTTTGTACTGTCTTTTAATTGGTTTTAGTTTTTTCTACCCAATTGCTCCTATTTTAATCTATTTAATAGTAAGTCACTAGTGAAAGTGGCTTATAAAGCACAGTTGTTAATAAAGCACTACTGAGTATATAGACTAGAAGTACCTCTGTGTGGGGCACAGCATAACTAGAGGGATATAAAAGTGGGCTTCCATAGTTACTGCTTTCTCATAAATGTATGCTTCCAGTGGCAATAATTTGGCAGTGTGAGAGTTAGGTTCTTTAGCAAAGTTTACCTGTGATCAATGTGATAAGTTGATCAATTGAATTCAAACTCTTGTCTCTCTTTTTTTAAATTTAAAAATATGGTATGTGGATATTTGTAATAGGTATAATTGGTTCCTAGAAAAATAAATATTTTTTATGATACCAAATCTAAATTTATGTAGCTGAATGATCCCTTTTTCTGTTCAAGCTCCTGTTGGGAATAAGGAAATCATTTCTCACATTAGTCAACATGGGGGTAAATGGCCTTACTGGTTTAAAAAAATGGGTGAGTTTGTCTTTAAAATATTACCTTCAATTTATCTATATTTTGGAAATTTTTCTTTTTAACTTTATTTTTATCTGACCCTATCCAGAAAATATTCACAAACTTGGGAGCTACACACTGAAACTGCAAGTCGTGTTGAATGAAAGTAATGCAGACACTTATGCAGGAAGGCCTCTACCATCTAAAATGTTTAAATTTAATATTGTCGGTAAGGAGAATTCAAACTATTCCAATTTTCTTCAATTAGATCCTTCACAAATGCTCAGTTCTTACTTTTTGACTCACTATATTAAATGTGTGCTGGGTTCAGCTTCAAAAGAAATTCAATTTTGGTTAAGAAGTGTAGGGGATGATACCTTCAGCAAAGACAAAGTGGTGTTTGAAGGCCAAGGCGTAGCTTCACGAAGGAACTTAGGCACCTAACTGCCACTTGAGGTACCTGAATTCCAGAATCTGGCCCCACTGGGATTCACAGAACCCTGTAAACCCCCCCTAAATTTGTTCAATACCTAAATTTTTGCAGTTAGTTCCCTAGGTACCTATGTTTCTGCCTCTGACATGTGCACTACAGCCCTCCGCCAGGCATCTGGATGCCTGAGCCCAGAGCGATTCACAAATCGGGAAGATAGGCAGTCTTCCATCCAACTTGCCTGTGGGGCCTGATCTAGTAACCATAATCAGAGCCTGCTTACTGAATCGAACCCTTGTAGGCGAGCTTATGCTAAAGGGCTGCAGGACAGGGTTGTGGAGCGGAGGACCTCCCTCATAACTTTTAGCCCAGTAGTTATGGGACTCACCTGAGATGTGAGAGACCTCTGGTTCAAGGTCCTCTTCCACCTGAAGAGGAAAAGAGATTTGAACTGGGATCTTCCATCTCTCAGGTGAGTACCTAGCTACTGGGCTATGGGCTATTCTTGTGAAGTTCTAGTTTGGATAAATAATGAGTGATTGGAGCAGAGGGACTGGATCCTGGGTCTCCCACCTCCCAAGTGAGTGCTCTAAGCACCAGGCTTTAGAGACATTTTCGTGCTTGCTTGCTCACTTTCTCTCCCTCCTCTAGCTCTAGCCCAGTGACTCTTTCATTATTTATTCACAGTGGAACAGCTTCAACAGAAGAGATTGAGGGAGCTCCATATCAGAATATCCCATAGCACAGCGGCTAGGATACTCACCTGAGAGGTGGCAGATCTCTGTTCAAATCCCTTCTCCCTCTCAAATGGAGGGGGGACTTGAACCTGGGTCTCCCACATCCCACGTAAGTAACCCAACCACTGGGCTAAAAGTTATGAGGGCTTCTTGCCACAATGCCATAGGCACCTAATGCCAAGAGAAGGTTTGCATCTGAGAATCCTGTGCAGAGGGAGGTATCTCTCTGGAGCCCAGACTTGGGCTCCTATCTCTGAGACAGGGGCAAGGCTTCACATACACCCTCTCTTTGGCATCTCCCATTGGCTAGTTTAAGGGGGAGCTGCCTAGCATGCTGGCCTTTGTGAATCCCATTCTGAGGCGCCTATCTCTCCCCATTCATTATATAAGAAGCGTAGATACCTAAGAAACTCCGGCTTTGTGAATCCCAGTGATTTTCTAGGTGACTAAAAGTTAGGCGTGGTAATGCTCTGTCTCACCATGCCTAAGTTCCTTTGTGAATCTAGCCCAGGTATCAAGTGGTTAGAGCAGAAAAGACCCTGATGCCTGCCAATCCACCATCTATGACAAATTAGATGATTGCTTTGTGTCTTAGTCAGCCTTACAAAAAAAAAAGTAGCATTTTTATGGAAGCTAAAAGCTACCCTTGAACTGAACTTCCCCCAAATATTTATAAAAGAAAAAACAGAATTTTTCTCCTTCGTAGATTTGAACCTAGGGTACTCATTCTACTAGATTTGGGAACTTTCATAATTTAATCTCGCTGACAAATCCTACTCTTTTTTAAAACTTGGAAAAATTGGCCGACTTTACAATTCATTAAAAAGAAAAGTATATACGATATAGAAATTGACTAATCCAAATGAGTTCATACAACCTAAAATATTTCAATGTATATTAGTCACATTCATCTATAGTTTTACTGTTATTCTGTAAGATTTTTCCTGTAATATATCAAATACATCAGTACGTATTCAGTATATAGATAACCTTGTTATAACCATTTGGAAGATACAGTTGCCTTTGAATATAGTAAAGCAAACTACCAGAAAGAAAACAGTATTTTCCACTACACTTGATGTTAAGTAATTCATTATTTGTCCCTTCAATATAGTCTGATACATTTATATTTGCTCTAAAACCAGTATATGGTGGGTCATGTTTTTCAAAGAGAGCTGATTCTGATTTTAGTGACAATGTGGAGCATGTCTAAGATGCACACTCTGCTATGGTTGTATCATGTACTTCAGCCACAATGTTACTGGCTTTTTATTGAGAGGATAATAGAAATAGAACTACTTCAAACCTGCCAGTTTAATTTTCTTTTCTGATGTCAAATGAAGCTGTGAACTTTTAACTAGTACTTGAAAATTGTTTTGCCGCCTTTTTCTGAAGCAATTTAATTCCATGCCATTGAGCAGCCTTTATTTATCCTTCTTAAGTAGTTGTGTATGTGTATGGAAAACTATATACTACTCATACCTTGATGTCTTGTCATAACACGTTGCCTTTAATGACTACAGGGATGCTTTAATTTGCTGCATAGTATTATTTGTATTCTTTATATGCGAAGGAATCTAGGGGTTTATACTACTTTCTATATTTTGTATTTTTGTGCACCTTAATTACAGGATTCCAGAAAGAACATGTAATTATTCAACTTAAAAATGTTCTTTCCTCTTAATTCTTTTTAATTTGTGATTAAATATTTACAGTTGGGACCTCAACTCAGACACACAGGCTCTCTGCCTGATTTCAGTAGTCAGCCAAACAGTCCAATCCATGACCCGAGATATTTTTAGTGGTAACTGGGCCTTACCTGCCCTGTCTGACTTTTTTTGATTATTGGTCTACCTTACAGTAAGTAAGCAAGGTGTCCCCATCTAGTGGACAAAATGTGCTTACTTAGAAAGTGGTAGGGTCTTTCTTTCCTGCTTTGCAGCTCATATTCTCAGGTTCCAAGACACAGCTTATTACCAGCATCCTTCCTAGCTATTGCATTGTTCAGCAGTTCACAATCCATAGAAAACCACATCAGAATACTACAAATATAAATGTTTTGGGCTTAAAAAATGACTTTACCTCGTGGACGGAAAAGATAGAAATCCTAGGCAATCTCTGTTTCTAGGAGATCAAGAAAAAAATGCTGTTTTCATGGGCCTCTCATAATCTCTCCAGATGACGATAGCCCCTCAAAGCAAACCAAGTCACTGAAGGGTTTTGAGTCATAGAGTTTAAGTCCAGAAGGGACCACCAGATCATCTAGTTTGACCTCACTATGTATGATCATCTTCTTTCTCCTGTAGTATCTTTTAGGAAGGCAAAAGTATTTTCCTTTCAGGAAGAAGAGGATTCACAAGAAATGTTTGGCATTATGTGTGTAAATTAGTTATTAAAGCATATGTCTGAAGTTTGCCAAGATCCCTCCCTTGAAATCCAAAGAAAAAACAGAATCACTTTTTCCTAAAGAAAATACAGGACCAAGTTATTCCTATTCATCAGAGCAAAGAAAGAACTTTAAAGAAGGCAAAAACCCCTGGATTCAAAACATTCCCTTCTCAAGTAACTTTCTAACCTATGTGGGATCCCTCAGGATATCCTCCAGCTACAGAAAGTGTTTTCCTGTAATGGGTTTTGCTGTAAATAAAATGTTAGAATATCTTCTATTCTTTTAGAAATAAACCTATACCCTAAAGCCTCCCCTGAAAAGAAAAATGACAGCATTCCACAAAAAGGATGTATCATAACATATCTGCTGCGGATCCCCAAGCTACAAGAAAAAAGAAAATTTAAAGTTGCTTAACTTAATTGTTTATGCTGCTGCTTTCCTGAATGATGGAGACGCTGCTATCTCTATTCTAGCATATGATAAAAAATGGTGGGAAGGAGACTTGGTTGGTATCTGAACAAAAATTCATGGCTCTGCCCTCTTTGGGGAGCAGCGATATTGATTTATTGGAAAGTCACATAAGTTAGCATTCTTCCTGATAAACAGCAAAGTTGGGTCAAAACACCAGCAGTTTTCCAAACTAGAATTTTCTTGGAAAAGATCAAGTAGGTTTTGTTTTTAAGTCTGGATACAGTAGAAGCAGTTCCAACAAGTATTCTGCTCAACAATGTAGAGATAGGGTAACCTTTATTCTCCCCCATCCCTTTTTAGGTTTGTCATTCTCTTGCTACATCACATCACATGTAAAATGAGTTAGTAAACTGTCTGAGGCAGGGACCTTGCCTTTGCAGAAAAACAAAGTCCCTAGCACACTTCTGGGCACTGTAAAGAATAATACGTTGGCGGCTCCAAAGCGTAGTACTCAGAAGCATCAGGGTGTCGCCCCAATGAGCTCAGCTACACCGCCTAACGACGCCAGGAGCTCAGGCTCCGAGGCACCGTACCGCCCCCTAAGGAGAAAGACAAACATTGCACTACCTGCCAATGAGCGGAACCAAGTAAAGTATTGGTCCTGGGTGCGGCAAAGCTCCCATCTATAGAGCACTCCACACGTGCACAACTGTTGATACTGACAACTTACCACTGACACTCCTTTGTGGTACCGAGTGAGCCAATAGTACCGCAATAGTTCCAGTACCCTAGAGCATCACAGTCACGGAAGAACCCCAATCATCAGCACACAGTACAAGGGCCCAGGTAAGAGCAGATCATGGCAATCAGAATTGCCCTCGGCTCAGGGCCGTGTATTACCAATACCCAGTCAGCGCTACCCTTACCAAGTGACGATTCTGACAGCAGAAGAATGTCATTTCCCTGGCCTCTCACCATGACCTGTTGCCACAGTACAGAGGACCTAGCCTCCTTGGGCACCCCCACCACCCAGGCCCTTCCCTCCCCATTGGCCACATTGGGATCCTTGGGCAATGTACAGATCCCACATCTTGTGGGCATATAGTGTCTCTCAGAGAGAGTCTGCCAAATGGTCTCCTACAGCTTCACTGTCCTGAGCCCTTGAACCAGAGGAGGAAACTTTTGAAGAACAGGAGAAAAGGCTTCATGGGGAAGCTATCTCTCTGTTGAAACAGATATTTAATGGCCCACAGCTGAGCAGATTGTTACCGGTACCAGTGAAAATTCGGATTCAATTTGCTACACACAGCAGTTTATTGGAGAAAGAATTACACAAGCAGTAAAAAGTTACATAATACGTCTTCCTAATAAGCCTCAATTCCCCAAGCATAAACCTTCGCTAACTATGTTGGCCATACACAGTATCCTGATTAGCAAACAAACCAGGTATAGCTACCAATCCTAAATGGAGACTTCTCTTCTCTTTGTACTTGGTCTGTCAAATGTCCTCCAAAGCAGGGTCTTGATTACCCTGAGGCCCTCTGGTTCAAAAGTCCTACAAAAGTCTCTCGTAGCAGGGTTTTGGCTACCCTGAGACCCTCTGTCTTACAGCGTCATGAATCTTTTCAGATATTAATTGAGGAGCTAACTAACTTATGATGTTCTTAGCATTTTATACCCTCTGTTCTCAAAGGAGTCACAAATCATCAAAATATGCCCTGTGGGTGTTCCATTACTGATTTTTTCTAATTAATATTTTAGAAGGGATTGCAAAACAGACAGAGACCAAAGATCAGTTGACATTTACCCTCTCATCAATCATTCACATGAGCTCTCAGTGTGATGCCATCCAAAAGGTTCATTTTGAACCAAGCTCACTGATCACATGTTTTTGTGTTTTCTTTACTTGGTGAGCTGGCCACTGACTTATATGATCAAAGTTCCAAGTTGAAACACACACATGGATAGAGTCTCAACAATTCAAGCGCAGTCGATACAGCCACTTGCTCGTCTCCATGGCAGTGGTAATGAGGTGGGTTTCTTGGATACATCTTTCTGGTGTTGCCCAAATTGCTGCAGATGACAGTGGAAGATCTCCCATTTGAAGGGCCCAAGCTCGTCACTGAGAAGATGGGATCTTCTCTCTGCACCTTAAAGGATTCCTGGGCCATATTACACTTCCTGAGAATCTATTCAGCGGGACAGAAGAGAAGATACAGCTCTCAGCCACAGCACAGGTCATGACCTCCTCAATACCCACCATCTCAGCTCTATTATGTGCTGGAGCGTAAGAGGTCCAGTGTTCAAAAATGGAAGCAGTCCGCTTCAATCCATGACCTCTCAGTCTCTTGTAAGTACTTTTGATGGGTCAAGGGCCCAAGCAACTATACCTTGCAGCATCAGCTGCCATCTACACGTGCCCCTTCAGAAGTTGCCTGGCCCTCTTGTACAGCAGTTGGGAGAATATTACCTCCGACAGATAAGTCTTGGAGATTATTTCAAAGGGTTACACCTTTCAATTCATGTCCAGCCCCAATTCCCACTCTCCTTCCCCATCCCTCTTCAGGGACCCTTGTCACAAGAATCTACTATGCCAGGAAATAGATCGTTTGTTATGCCTAGGGGCCACAGCACCAGTCCTGGCGCATCTCAGGGGCAAGGGATTTTACTCCAGTTATTTCCTGATCCCCAAGGCGAAGGGAGGGTGGAGGCCCATTCTAGATCTAAGGGCATTAAACAAATGCGTGAAGGCACAGAAGTTCTAGATGGTCATGCTAGCAGCCATTATTCCAGCTACTGAGCCAGGAGATTAGTTTTTGGCTCTCAACCTCAAGATGCCTACTTCCACATCTCAATACGACTGTCACACAGGAGATTTCTACGGTTTATCTTCAGGCAGGACCATTATCAGTACAGGGTGCAGATGAGCGGCCGAATGTCCTCGTTACTGCTCCAAGGCTGGCCTGGGAAAACATTCCATGGGAGAAGCCCTCATCCTCTAATGGGACAGGGACCTCTTGTATGCCTTTCTCCCATTTTCTCTTCTATCCAAGGTCCTGTTGAAAATTCGACGGGACAAAGCAATTTATTCTAAAATAGTTAGCTCCCCAGTAGACTTCATTCCAAGTTACAGAGGTCTCTGTTTGTACTCCTGTGTACAGTCCATGGCAAAGATTTTTAGAAGTGACCAGTGATTTTTGGGTGCTTTGACTTTTTCGAGCGATTTTCTCAAAACGTGGTAAAGGGGAGAGGGTTATTTTCAAAGGATGAGTGCTCAAAATTTTTTTAAAAAATCAGGATGCATTAAGTGGCTCAAGTTGGGAACAACTGGATAACAAAAATGTTGATCCTTGCATGTAAACTGAATTTCGTTTATGTAAATCCGAAGAATATGTAAATTGTTTAATTTTACAAAGCTGTCCACTGTCCCATTGGATTTTGTTGAGACATTTCACAGTACTCTGAAGTTGCAGACATGTTTTATACAAGTTCTTACACCTATATGTTTGCATTTTAAACAATTACTCCTAAATCCATACAGACTGAAGGAGGAGAGACTGGGAGGTTCTGATCTATCACTGCTGCCAAAAATCTCAGTTTATTGTCTACTAGCCTATTAGGATGGGACCCTACCTCTCCCCTCCCCCCCATCTATTTGCCTATTAGGGTGGGAGCTTAGGTGTCTGTACTGATGCCTTAGTTAAAAGAAATATAATGTGTAGTTAGATAAAATTACCTACATTAACTTTTTTCTCTCTTAGAGGGGAAACCAGAAAAATTTTCAGTGAGTCTTTTGGATCCTCCATTTCGAGTTGGAGTACCTTTTAATATTCCTTTGGACTTGCAGGATGAATTTGGTCATCCCACACAGCTGGCAACTGATATTGAGCCAATTCTTGAAGCTAGGTAATTAAACATATCGAATTTTTATTCTCCCTTTTTTGTAACTCTTTTAAACACTATTGTTCTTTAATTTTACAAGGTGTTGGACTAGGTATTTTTAATGTAAATTGACACCTCCTGTTGCGTCCAAGCATTCTTACATCTTGATTATATTTTGGGTGAGAATTAAAATGCTTTTCTTTAAATTAATTGTAATTTATTTTTGTAGTGGTTTGACTTTACAATATGAAGAAATAAGTAAAGGAACAAACTGCGTCATTAAGGGTGTCACTGCTAAAGGCCACGTAAACAATTACCTGGGCAAGGTAAGCTGAGTTATTTAAATTTGGGCAGTATATTAAAACTGCTCACTGCTTTATATGTAAAATGCATTTTAGTGTTCAGTTGTCTTTTATCTTTTCTTATTAGAAGTATGGGGAATAAGCAGGAATAACTCTAAATGCTAGTAAAATACAACTATGACATAGTTGGCATTACAGAGACTTGGTGGGATAATATGCATGACTGGAATATTGGTATAGAACGGTACAGCTTGGTCAGGAAGGACAGGCGGGGGAAAAAAGGAGGAGATGTTGCTTTCTATATTAGAAATGTATACACTTGGACTGAGATTGAGATGGAAATAGGAGACAGACTTGTTGAAAGTCTCTGGGTAAGGATAAAAGGGGTAAAAAATAAGGGTGATGTTATCACAGAATATTCAAGGAGCTGACTGAGGAGATATCTGAGCCATTAGCAATTATCTTTGAAAAGTCAGAGAAAACTGGAGCAACTCTAGAAGACTGGAAAAGGGCAAATATAGTGCCCATCTATAAAAAGGGAAATAAGGACACCCCGGGGAATTACAGATCAGTCAGCTTAACTTTTGTACTCGGAAAGATAATGGAGCAAATAATTAAGCAATCAATTTGAAAACATCTAGATGATAAGGTGATGACAAATCCATGCTGAATTTTACTTAAGAACAAATTGTGTCAAACCAACCTAATAGCTTTCTTTGACAGTGTAACGTGCCTTGTGGATGTGGGGGAAGCGGTAGACGTGGTATATCTTGACTTTAGTAAAACTTTGGATACTGTCTCGCATGACCTTCTCATAACCAAACTAGGGAAATGCAATCTAGATGGTGCTACTATAGGGTGGGTGCATAACTGGTTAGAATATTGTACAGAGTAGTTATTAGTGGTTCACAGTCATGCTGGAAGGACATAACGATTAAGGTCCCGCAGCCAGGGAACAGTTCTGGGTCCGGTTCTATTCTATATCTTCATCAATGATTTTGATAATGGCATAGAGAGTACACTTATAGAGTTTGTGGACGATATCAGGCTGGGAGGAGTTGCAAGTGCTTTGGAGGATAGGATTATAATTCCAAATGATCTGGACAAACTGGATAAATGATCTAAAGTATATAGGATGAAATTCAATAAGGACAAATGCAAAGTACTCCTTAGGAAGGAACAATCAGTTGCACACATACAAAATGGGAAATAACAGCCAAGGAAGGAGTACTGCAGAAAGGGATCTGGGGGGGGGGGAGGGGTCATAGTGGACCACGAGCTAACTATGAGTCAACAGTGTAACACTGTATGCAATACATTCTGGGATGTATTGGTAGGAGTGTTTTAAACAAGACATGAGAAATAATTCTTCTGCTCTACTCCGCGCTGGTTAGGCCTCAACTGGAGTATTGTGTCCAGTTCTGGGTGCCACATTTCAGGAAAAATGTGGACAAATTGGAGAAAGTCCAGAGAAGAGCGACAAAAATGATTAAGTGTCTAGAAAACATGACCTATGAGGGAAGATTAAACAATCTGAATCTTTTCAGTCTGGAAAAGAGAAGACTGAGAGGTGACATAACAGTTTTCAAGTACATAAAAGGTTATTATAAGGAGGAAGGAGAAAAATTGTTATTAATCTCTGAGGCCTGGTCTACACTACGGGTTTAGGTCGACTTTAGCAGCGTTAAACCGAATTAAGCCTGGACACGTCCACACAACGAGGCCCTTTCTTTCGACTTAAAGGGCCCTTTAAACCGGTTTCTTTACACCACCTCCGACGAGGGGATTAGCGATAAAACCGGCCTTTGCGGGTCGGAATTGGGGTAGTGTGGACGGAATTCGATGTTATTGGCCTCCGGGAGCTACCCAAAGTGCTTCATTGTGACCGCTCTGGACAGCGCTCTCAACTCAGATGCACTGACCAGGTAGACAGGAAAAGACCCGCGAAGGTTTGAATTTCATTTCCTGTTTGCCCAGCGTGGAGAGCACAGGTGACCACGCAGAGCTCATCAGCACAGGTAACCGTCATGGAGTCCTCCCAGGATCGCAAAAGAGCTCCAGCATGGACCGAACGGGAGGTACGAGATCTGCTCGCCATATGGGGAGATGAAGCAGTGATAGCTGAACTCCGTAGCAGTAAAAGAAATGGAAAAGTATTAGAAAAGATCTCCAAGGCCATGAAGGACCGAGGCCATAACAGGGACACACAGCAGTGCCGCGTGAAAATTAAGGAGCTACGGCAAGCCTACCACAAAGCCAGAGAAGCAAACGGAAGGTCCGGGGCAGAGCCGCAAACTTGCCGCTACTACGCGGAGCTGCATGCGATCCTAGGGGGTGCAGCCACCACTACCCCAACCGTGTGCTATGACTCTCTCACTGGAGAAACACACAGGGAAGACGGTTCGGGGAACGAGGAAGATGACGATGGAGGTACTGTAGGTAGCTCACAGCAGCAAGGAAGCGGAGAAACCGGTTTCCCCAACAGCCAGGATATGTTTGTGACCCTGGACCTGGAACCAGTAACCCCCGAACTCACCCAAGACCCTCAGGGCACACAGGAGACCTCTGGTGAGTGTAACTTTGTAACTATTTGTAAACATTACAAAAAAAAAGCAAGCGTGTTTAATGATTAATTTGCCCTGGCAATCGCGGCCAGTACATCTACTGGAAAAGTCTGTTAACGTGTATGGGGATGGAGCGGAAATCCTCCAGGGACATCTCCAGAAAGCTCTCCTGGTTGAAATGGGGTGATTTTATTAAGGGGGACATTCAGAGGCGCCCGTTCCTGCTATTCTGACCAGAAATGTTCCCCGCTGTTAACCACGCGGTGGGGGGGAGGGGTGAAGTGATCATCCCAGAGAATCGTGTGTGGGGGGGTGGTTTACTTGTGTTTGTGCCGCATGTTAACCGGGAAACCGCAGCCCCCTCCTTTTACATTGAAACCCCATTTTAAATGGACAACCCAATTCATCCTTGATATGGGAAATGCGCTGCTGTTTGCAATCTTTCCCGCATGTTAAGAAGGTTAAAAAAGCCAAAACACTGTGGCCTACGATGGCTGCCTGCAAGCCGAAATATGCGACCTTGTAATGAAAGACTGTACCCATTGTTCCCTAAAATGTGTCTTTTTTAACCACCTCTCCCTTCTCCTCCACCAGCTGCAAATGTTTCTCCTTCGCAGAGGCTTGTGAACATTAGAAAGAGAAAACGTAAGACGAGGGACGAGATGTTCACGGAGCTGCAGATGTCCGCCCAGGCTGATAGAGCACAGCAGAATGCGTGGAGGCAGTCAATGTCGGAGATGAGAAAAGCCCAACATGAACGAGAGGAGAGGTGGCGGGCTGAAGACGATAGGTGGCGTCAGCTTGCAGACAGACGGCAAGAGGCAATGCTCCGTCTGCTGGAGCATCAAACTGATATGCTCGAGCGTATGGTTGAGTTGCAGGAAAGGCAGCAGGAGCAGAGACCGCCGCTACAGCCCCTGTGTAACCAACAGCCCTCCTCCCCAAGTTCCATAGCCTCCTCACCCAGACGCCCAAGAACACGGTGGGGGGGCCTCCGTCCACCCAGTCACTCCACCCCAGATGATCGCCCAAGCATCAGAAGGCTGGGCTTCAATAAGAGTTAAAGTTTTAAAATGCAGTGTGTCCTTTTCCATCCCTCCTCCCCCACCCATCCCAGCTACCTTGGCAATTATCCCCCTACCTCTGTAAGGAACTAATAAAGAATGCATGAATGTGAAAAAACAATGACTTTATTGCCTCTGCAAGGGGGAGGGGAGGGTGGGGTGGGGTGGTTGGTTGGTTTACAGGGAAGTAGAGTGAACCGGGTCGGGGGGGGGGGTTGGAGGGTTCATCAAGGAGAAACAAACAGAAGTTTCACACAGTAGCCTGGCCAGTCACAAAACTCGTTTTCAAAGCTTCTCTGATGCGCACCGCGCCCTGCTGTGCTCCTCTAACCGCCCTGGTGTCTGGCTGCGCGTAATCAGCGGCCAGGCGAGTTGCCTCAACCTCCCACCCCGCCATAAAGGTCTCCCCCTTACTCTCACAGATATTGTGGAGCGCACAGCAAGCAGCAATAACAATGGGGATATTCTTTTCGCTGAGGTCTGAGCGAGTCAGTAAGCTGCGCCAGCGCGCTTTTAAACGTCCAAATGCACATTCCACCACCATTCGGCACTTGCTCAGCCTGTAGTTGAACAGGTCCTGACTCCTGTCCAGGCTGCCTGTGTACGGCTTCATGAGCCATGGCATTAAGGGGTAGGCTGGGTCCCCAAGGATCACGATAGGCATTTCAACATCCCCAATGGTCACTTTCTGGTCCGGGAAGAAAGTCCCTTCCTCCAGCTTTCGAAACAGAGCAGAGTTCCTGAAGACGCGAGCATCATGTACCTTTCCCGGCCATCCCACGTTGATGTTGGTGAAACGTCCCTTGTGATCCACCAGGGCTTGCAGCAGCATTGAAAAGTACCCCTTGCGGTTTACGTAGTCGGTGGCTTGGTGCTCTGGTGACAAGATAGGGATATGGGTTCCGTCTATCGCCCCGCCACAGTTTGGGAATCCCATTTCAGCAAAATCATCCACTATTGACTGCACGTTGCCCAGAGTCACTACCCTTGCTATCACCAGGTCTTTCATTGCCCTGGCAAATTGGATCACAGCAGCCCCCACAGTAGATTTGCCCACTCCAAATTGATTCCCGACTGACCGGTAGCTGTCTGGCGTTGCAAGCTTCCACAGGGCTATCGCCACTCGCTTCTCAACTGTGAGGGCTGCTCTCATCTTGGTATCCTGGCGTTTCAGGGCAGGGGAAAGCAAGTCACAAAGTTCCATGAAAGTGCCCTTACGCATGCGAAAGTTTCGCAGCCACTGGGAATCGTCCCATACCTGCAGCACGATGCGGTCCCACCAGTCTGTGCTTGTTTCCCGGGCCCAGAATCGGCGTTCCACGGTATCAACCTGCCCCAGTGACACCATGATTTCCACATTGCTGGGGCCTGTGCCTTGTGAGAGGTCTATGGCCATGTCAATTTCCTCATCACTCTCGTCGCCGTGCTGCAATCGCCTCCTCGCCTGGTCCGGGTTTCGCCTTGGCATGTTCTGGCTCTGCATATACTCCAGGACAATGCGCGTGGTGTTCATAATGCTCATAATTGCCGCGGTGATCTGAGCGGGCTCCGTGATCCCAGTGCTAGCTATGGCGCCTGGTCAGAAAAAAGGCGCGAAAGTAGTATCTGATGGACCAGGAGAAGGAGGGCGGGAGGGAGGGAGGGAGGGAGGGAGGGCCGAGTGACGACATGGCGTACAGGTACAGGAACAGGGAGAAACACAAACAACTGTCACACAGAATGGCCCCCCCAAAGATTAAACTGGAAACCCTGGGCTTAGCAGGCCGTTGATTTCACGGAGGAAGGGGAAGCAAATGAACACAGAACAAATCTATTTTTTACATCTTAAGGTGGCAGCCGACGCTGCAGCATGAGTGACAGCCATACCAGTATGATGATGATGGGTACCAATCATAATATACCATCATCTGCCAAAAGGCAAGGGGCTGCTGCTGTGTAGCAATGCAGCCCCACGTCTGCCAGCCCCACGTCCGCCAGCACCCAGCATCGCCCTCGGCCTCTTCTGGGTGCTTAGCAGACAATATTGGGCAATTGGCAGAAAATAGTATATTATGACTGGTAACCGTCATCATCAAAACAGTAGCATGTCTGCCCAGGTGGCCATGACTGCGGGAACTGTGGGATAGCTGTGGGATAGCTACCCATAGTGCAATGCTCCGGAAGTCGACGCTAGCCTCGTACTGTGGACGCGGTCTGCCGACTAGAGCACCTAGAGCATTTTATTGTGTGGACATACACAATCGGCTGTATACAACCGATTTCAATAAAACCTGCTTCTATAAATTCGAACTAATTTCGTAGTGTAGACATACCCTGAGTATAGGACAAAAAGCAGTGGGCTTAAATTGCAGGAAGGGTTGGACATTAAGAAAAACTTCCTAACTGTCAGGGTGGTTAAGCACTAATGCCTAGGGAGGTTGTGGAATCTCCATCATCGGAGTTTTTAAGAGCAGGTTAGACAAACACATGTCAGAGATAGTCTAGTTAATACTTAGTCCTGCCATGAGTGCAGGGGACTGGACTAGATGACCTCTCGAGGTCCCTTCCAGTCCTATGATTCTAACGTTAATTTACTTGGATGCAGCATCTCTTACAACAAACATACATGTTTCTTGGATTGTCTTAAATGCAATCAGAAAGGGTAAGGCACAAAATGGAGGATGGCTGAGGCCCCAGAGGACTGGAAAAGGGCAAATATAGTACCTATCTTGAAAAAGAGGAGCAAAGAGGACCTGGGAATTTAGCCGGGTCAGCTTATCTTCAATATCTGAAAAGATAGTGGAACAAATTATTAAACAATCAATTTGTAAACACCTAAAGGGCAATAGGGTGATAAGGAATAGACCGCATGGATTTGTCAAAAAGAAATCATGCCAAACCAACCTAATTTCCTTTGACAGGGGTTACTGGTCTAGTGGATGACATATCAGTAGGTGTGATATATCTTTTTTTTTTTTTTTTTTTAAGTAAGTTTTAGTTTAGTTTAGTTTGCAGATGACACCAAGCTGGGAGGGTTTGCAAGCTTTTTGGAATTAGAATTAGAATTGAATAAGACCTTAAGAAATTGGAGAATTAGTCTGAAATCAACAAGATAAAATTCAATAACGATAAGAACAAAGTATTTTGGTTAGGAAGGAAAAATCAAATGCACACATACAAAATGGGGACTAACTAGTTGGGAGGTAGTACTGCTGGAAAGGATCTAAGGGATATTAAGCTGATCACAGAATATCAGGGTTGGAAGAGACCTGAGGAGGTCATCTAGTCCAACCCCCTGCTCAAAGCAGGACCAGTCCCCGATCACAAATTGAATGAGAGTCAATGTCATGCTGTTGCAAAAAAGGGCTAATATCATTGAGGTGTATTAATAGCAGTTAGACACAGGAGATAGTTCTTTTGCTCTGTAATGTACTGGTGAGGCCTCAGCTGGAATACTATGTCCAGTCCTTGGCACCACACTTTAGGAAAGATTGGAGAGATTCCAGAGGAGAACAAAAAATTATAAAAGGTTTAGAAAACCTGACCCATGAGGAAAGGTTAAAAAACTGGGCATGTTTATTCTTGAGAAAAGAAGACTGAACGGACACCTGATAAGTCTTCAAATATGTGAAAGTCTGTTATAAAGAGGATGGTGATAAATTGTTCTCTCTGTCCACTGAAGGTAGAAAAAAGAAGTAATGGACTTAATCTCTAGCAAGGGAGATACAGGTTAGATATTAAGAAAAACTTACTAACTGAAAGGTTAGTTAAGGTTTGGAATAGGTATCCAAGGGAGGTTGTGATATCTTCATCATTAGAGGGTTTTTTAAATCATGTTAGACAAACACCTGTCAGGGATGGTCTTGATTTACTTGGCTCTATCTCAGTGCAGGGGAATGGACTAGATAACTTCTTGAGGTCCCTTCCAGCCCCACTTTTCTATGATTCTGTGACCCTACTCTGTAATTATAGTGGCACAGGAGCGCAACTGTAGTTAACATTGCGTCATGACATCTGTTTAAGGGTCAAGTTTTCTAAGACCGCTAAAATTGACGTGCTTATTTGGATATCTTTGAAAATTAATAAGCCTCAGAAAGGTACAGGGTAGGGTTAGTGACCCAAATTTGGAGTCATTTCAGCATGGGATTCCAGAGATATAAACCCTGGGGGGGAAATAGCCATTTTTTAAAAAAGTTCCAAGTTTCTCCCCTCCCCAAAAGCTAAGATCAAACTATTGATGTGATGGTGATCAAAATGGTCTCAAGCCATCAAGTTTTGCCCAAGATAGTGCATGGCACCCACTAAATCTTTGGAGGACCCAAAATAAGAATGGTAATTAAGAAAATGTACGTTTTTACACTGTGCATATACCAGTACAGAAAAAATGGGTGGAGGGTTTCTATTCCTGTCATTTTATATGCTCTAAGGCTGGGCTCTTGTAAGTGGTCTAAAATACGAATGGTTAATTGGATTGTTTTGAAATTTGGTGTGCTTAATTGGGGGGGGGTCTGAGTTTGCATCAGTGATCCAAATTTGGGGTCATTTGACCAACAGATTTCTGAATTCCAAGCCCTCAGAAGAAAATTTCCTTTTGCTGCCTTGTACTGTTAAACTGAGAGGTACTAATGATTGGATGAATCGCACCTCCGATTGCTGGATTGCTTGCCCTTCAATTAACATAACTAAAAATAAATTAATCACAAGCCCCCCCTAAAACAAAAGGAATGTCTGAAAGAGGCTATGTCTGCATTATAAGCACTAGAGCAGCACAGCTGCAGCTGTAGTGCTTATAGTGTAGACACTTGCTACAGTGACAGAAGGGGTTTTCCATTGCTGTAGTTAATCCGCCGCCTCAGGAGGCAGTAACTAGGTCAGGGGTAGGCAACCTATGACACGCATGCCGAAGGCGGCACGCGAGCTGATTTTCAGCAGCACTCACACTGTCCGGGTCCTGGCCACTGGTCCGGGGGGCTCTGCATTTTAATTTAATTTTAAATGAAATTTCTTAAACATTTTAAAAACCTTATTTACTTGACATACAACAATAGTTTAGATATATATTATAGACTTATAGAAAGAGACCTTCTAAAAATGTTAAAATGTATTACCGGCACGCGAAACCTTAAATTAGAGTGAATAAATGAAGACTCGGCACACCACTTCTGAAAGATTGCCGACCCCTGAACTAGGTCAATGGAAGGATTATTCTGTTGACTAGTGGTGTCTATACTGGGGCTTACGTCGGCTTTACCACTTCTCTTGGGTGTGAATTTTTCATATCCCTGAGTGATCTAGCTAGGTTGACCTAAGTTTTAGGTGTAAACCAGGCCTGAATGGCAGGAGGTTGCTACAGTTCGTGAGGCATGGGTGGCAATTTTATTTTGAGGGTAATGTAATCAGTCTTTGGCAGTGGGGGTTAAATTAAACATGTGAATGCTTCCTGGAAGGGGGGAGTATTAGGAGGCAGAGAGGTGGATGAATAGGGGGAGAGGAGAGGGGGATAAATGGGGATAAGTAGTAGAGGAGAGCAGGAGAGATTCTGGGCTGAGATGAGGGAGTGCACTGTTCTGGCAGTGCACCCCAACCTCCTTCTTTCCTCCAACTCCCCCTTTCACATTTAATAGTGTTAGACCTAATCCTGTGGGTGAGAGTGAATGGGTTGTAAAAGAGGTGAAGAGCTTGTATGTTTCAGCACCTGTGGGATTGTCAGGGTAAAAGATCTGTGTCAATGGTCATACTGGGGCATTGTTGAAAGAGGGTAGAGTCAAGGATGCATGGGCAACCTTAACTTGTGCATTTTCTGGTTTTCAGAAGTTTTAAGTTTTGCTCAACTCAGTGTTCTGCAGGGGGACAACATACCACCAACCAACCATAACTCTATATTAACATAGTTTTTTGCCATTGAATACGTGTTATTGTTGATAGCTTTTATACTGCTGTCCACAACTGCTGTAGATTCTGAGGAATATTATATAATATAGATTATATTTCATATGGTCAGAACTTAAAATATTATTATTTGAGGCTATGTAAAGTTTCTCTTATTTGGTCAGTGTGGTGTTAGTGAGTGTGTAAACTTCTATGAATAAATCTGTAAGAGAACTTGTTTAAAAACCATATGAGTTGCTGCTTATGCTGAATAAAATGAATGCTAACATTATACATAAGTTTTTTAGAACTTCTTTCTTGTTACTCATAATAGGTCTGCTCTAAATATAATTGCCATAGACTGGCATATGGTTTTCTGCAGCGAGAAGTTTAAATAACAGAATTCATATGTTTAGCCATTCATCATCATCGTTCCATACAATAACCTAAATTTAATAACTCCAGAAAACCTTTAGGGGAAAGTGAAGGACTCAAATTAAGTAATGTCAAAGTTATAGTTGGCCTTGTAACTTTAACGCGGACCCCTTTTTTGTTTGCCTTCTTTAGAGCATGTAAATGTTCTGCAGGACTCATTCATTGTGCAGAAAGAATAGTGCAGTGAATGAGACTATTCTTAAATATTTTTATCTCACCTGTTCAGTGAGTGTACTCCTGATTCTTTCACTGCACATCATCCATTCTGTCCTCTGCAGAATTACATGTGCTGCTAGGCTGGTGTAAATTAAAATTTATTCCAGATCTACACCTTCACAAATGCAGATAATTGATCGATCTGGGTATTTATATGGCCTCCATCACCAGTTTGTGAGGACTTTGATCAGAGTGTTTACCTGTCATCTATTTTTTTTCTGCCTTTTGCAATATTGTTTGCATTTATTTTCATGAGCCATTTTTGGAGCTTTCGTTTCCCAGATTTGACATCTCTGGGGCAGAAGAAAGGGAAATGCAATCAACCACTTGCAATTATGTCTACTCAGTTTGTTTTGTAACTATTTTATTACGTACTCTTACAAATTTGTATACAAATAAACATTTTCAAGTAGCTACAAAATATGAGGCACCCAAGGACTGCAGTGCTCCCTGTTGGATTTAATTCCTAGAAGTTTGGGTTTATGGGAGTTCTTGAACTGGGAGCCTGGGCTTAGTGATTATTAGTGATATATCTTCAAATCAACACTTACAGATTATTATATAACTAGAGTTACCTACATTTTTATTAGCTGTCCAGACTGGTATTCACTCTCCTTCACTTCTTGGTGTCTTGTTTCAAGCAGATAGAGAGCGATGGAGACAAGGTCTGCATATCTCTTCTTTAACCCCCCCCATCCACCCCCCCCCCCCAAAAAAAAAAAACTAACTTTTTTTAAAAAAAGCTCATGCATGCATCTAGGCAGGCCAACCACAAGTTATGTTAACTGCTTTTAAAGTGTCTGGGTTCATGTTGGCTGATATTCAGCAACTAGAATAGAGCTCTCTGGAGAAAACTGATAATCTAGTTTGCAACTTAATACAGAAAATTTGTGTAAGCCTCTGGAATTTCACAAAAATATGCATGAAAGTCCAAAATATGTTTTTGTAGGTTGAGAATTTATGTAAACAGATCTACGATCTGCATTTGTTCAGCGTTAATCCTTACAATGTTCTTTTCAATAGAATTTCAATCTGAAGGTTATTCTTCCTGGTTTGAAAGAAGACTCACAGATCTTGAAAATAAGATTACTGCCTGGTAAGTATTTTGAAATATTTGTGATGACATGTTAAAAAATATTCTAACACTTTTTTTTGTAATAGTGTGCCTCCATTCAAGAAGACACAATACCTGATGAGATGTACATTTACCTCTACATAATTTATCATTTGTTATTGTCCATAATATGTAAGTCCAGGTACTGGGCTTTGTATATTATTACTAGCAAGTGACGACTGGAAACTTAAAACAAACTTTATGATGCCATCCCCCTTTATATGGAAAACATTCACTCAGCATTCCAGCTCTACCTGTTCTCTTAGCAGTTGGAAATCACCTGCTTGTCTGAGATACATTTTGTTTTATTTTGAATCCTTTTTTCTGATCACAAACTTTTTCTAACCAGGCACAATTATTTAGCATTTTTATTTATTTCCTCTTACTTCTCTGGAGCTTTTGGTTGCCCACTAGTTTCCATCTTCTTTGTTCCCTTTTTAGATAGGTCACTTTGTGAGCAAATTCTAGGTTTTTCATTCAAACTGTGAAATCTTGGCTGGGGGTGTATAGATACAGGGTCTCAAATTCAAAGTGTGCATCTATGGTAGTTGCTGACTTTAGCATCATGCATTCCTCTCATGCCATTTAGTAGTCTGTAAGCAGTACCCTACCAGATTTCTAAGTCCTGTTGTGGATGCACTGGAACTGAACAAATGTGGGTCCCCTCTGTAAGTGGAATTTTTTTGGCATGAACAGCTAAGAGTTTCTCAGAGACAGTGTGGGTGAGGTAATTTTTTTTATTCTTCGAGTTGATGCGGTTGTGTATTCCATGTAGGTGTGCATCCGCACACCATACCAGAGCCAGAGAACTTTGTCTAGCAGTACATGTAGAGGAGCGCTCAGGTCTTGCAGCCTTCTCCCCTCCCCTGCTGTACAAGTGTGATGCCACTATCAGTTTCTTCTCACTGCTCATGGCTGGAGTCGGAGCTGTGTGGTATTATTTCACCTCATGCTTTCTGTCTCAGTTACCTGAGACTTTTCTTGTATATCAGAGGTGGGCAAACTACTCTGGCCTGCAAACTATTTTAAGCCGGCCCCCGCTCTGGTGCTCCGACTGGGGCGCTGGGTCGGGGGCCGGACCACGCGGCTTGGCCCAGCTCCAGCCAGGGCGCTGGGTTGTGGGCCGGACCATGTGGCTCGGCCCAGCTCCGGTGCTTCAGTCGGGACGCAGAGTTGGGGCCGCACCATGCAGCTCCTGGAAGCTGTGGCATGGTCCCACTCTGGCTCCTACATGCTCCAATGGGAGCTGCAGGGGTGGTGCCTGCAGATGGGGCAACATGCAGAGCTGCCTGGCCGCGCCTCCGCACAGGTGCCTGAGAAGGGACATGCCACTGCTTCCAGGAGCCACTTGAAGTAAGCGTCACTTGGAGCCTGCACCCCCTGAGCCACTCTCCACACCCTAACTCTCTGCACCAGTCCTGATCCCCCTCCCGCTTTCCAAACCCCTCGATCCCAGCCCGGAGCACCCTCCTACACTCCTCATCCCCAGCCCCACCCCAGAGCCTGCACCCCTTCCCACACCTCATCCCCAATTTTGTGAGCATTCATGGCCCGCCATACAATTTCTATTCCCCTATGTGGCCTTTGGATCAAAACGTTTGCCCACCCCTGTTGTGTATATAGTTGTTGTAGCTCAGACTGTGCCCTCTCTCCCCTCCACCCCAGAGTGAGAGCTCATTCTATGAGAGCCCAGATGACATTGTGTTTCTAAGTGATGTTCCCATTTTGGATATTTGCAAGACTGCCACTTGACCCTATGTATGTATGTTAACAAATCACTGTGCCATTCTGCTGCATCCTGCTCAGATGCAAACTTTGGGAAGATAGTCCCACAGTCTGTGTTCAAACAGACTCCGAGCCCCAGCTACTGCGAGTACTACCTGAGAGTCATCTGCATGGAATACATGGCTGTATCTACTCAAAGAAGAAAACATGGTCACTTACTGTAACTTTTGTTCTTTGAGATGTGAAGCAGACATGTATTGCACAACCCATCCTCCTTCTCCTCTGACATTCGGTGCGAAGGAACTGATGGGGGTCAGGATGGCACCACCCTTATACGGCCAGGAGAGGGCATAAGGCCATAAGACGTGAGCACCGCCCCTACAGGTACTGCTAGGGAAAGTTCTCTGGCTCTGGTGCACTGTGTGCATGCACATCTGCATGGAATACTCATCTGCATCACATCTTGAACAACAGTTACAGTAAGTAACACTGTTCTATTGGACCAGCTTCTATTGGTGAAAGAGACAAGCTTCTGAGCTTAATAGAGCATCTCTTTACCTTGTCTTTGTCATAGCCTGGAATCAACCTGGCTACAACAACATTGCAAATACCAATTTCTCAAGCAGTTCCACTTATACAGTACATGTAAGAGATTTACAACGGTGCCTTGTTCCGATGGTGCTGTTACTCCTTTTTGCACAGGCTTTTCCAGATAAGGAAAATGTATGAGGTGTGTCAGGTATGTCATGGGTTAACTACTCTTGGCCTTTGCCCTTTTGACCAACATCAGGTTTGCCAAGCAATTTTGGGGAAATTATTCTGTGGTAGCCTTCCTTATAGTTAGACTAGCAGGTCCACCTGTAATTTCTTTTTTATTCCATTACCTTTTTCTGGTCTGCAGACAGATGTAAATGCTCCCTTCTGAGAACGGGTATAATAGTCTAATTTGATCAGATTAGATAAAATGAAAGATGTACTTCTGAATTTTCACCTCCTCCTATGTCAAAGATATTTGGACATTCTCTTTCTTCCTGCAAATACCAGACGCAGTTGAGATTTGTCCATAGAATTGCAGGGCATGGTCACATACTTTGCACTGGAATCTGTCTTTGGCAGTGCAGTGACACTTCAGAGCAATTGATTCAGTGCAATCCTACCTTTTAAAGCTAATTTGGGGGCAATAGTGAGCAAAATCTCTTTCATTCTTTGCTTTTCTTAGGGGACTAAAGTTTTAGGGGGGGTTGCTTCCTGAGTAGAATTGTCTGTTCATCTCCTTCTCTCCATTTGTTCCTCCCCTTTGCTTTTTATGATGTAGAAGGCCATCCAGAATAAGCTGAAAGTACACTGGTGCTCCATGTGCAAGGAGACCACAACAACTACAGAAGAGCAACTCTGCTAAGATTGTTTCATGGGCCTGGGAACAATTGTAGGTCATGTCAATCCTGTGCTGAAGATCTTTAATTGCCACTCTAGGGCTTAATTAAAACTCTGCATCTGGTCTCTTAATGGCTATCCTTTTCATTTGACATTTTTAATCTTTAGGGTCCCATTCAGCCAAGGTAGGCAAACTTATTAACCGGTTCTTGCTGATGATATTTTTCTACCATTTATTCTCCCAAAAGCTTGTTCTACACTCTGGTTTTCAAAAATAACTTCCTGTAAGGGATAGATCAGCAAACTCTGTTTGTGTAAAGCTTTTTACTAGCAGAGATTTTAATTTAGTCTTCAAAAGTTGTCATGGTCTCTTTTCCTGCTCCCTACCCCACCCAACCCAGGTATAGTTCCCAGCTCGAGTGGGATATCATAACTGATTACTTAGTTCCCTTTCCCTTTTTTAATTTTAATTAATCTCTATGATTCACCATAGCTGTTTTTATTGCATAGGGTAGAAATTAGAAGTTTTAAATAACTAATAGACTAGAACAGAGATTCTTTGCAAAATATTTCTGAAAATTGACCAAAGTTATTTATTTAGTCTTTATTCATTCTCGAAGGACTTTGACATATACCTCTGGTCTTAAAGCTAATGAGTTAGTTTTGTTTAGGGACTCCTCATTAATTTTTAGAATTAAGATTGACAACATATACAAATTATTTTACCTTTTAAGCTATTTTGAGAGCTCTCACTATGCCCTCCACATCACATCATTTTTTCTTTTTATTTATTTTTCCTTATGTTTGTATATAAAGGTTATAAAGGTTGTAGATTACATGATTAGAATGTCTTTTAGCATGATTGATCAGATTTCTTTGTGGTTATCTACACCCTATAGCACATTTCATATGTTTGCCCTGCATCTCACAGGAAAGTCTAGGTTCAGTATCTTTATTGGTTTACTGGTCAACATTGATAGTATTGGTGACTTGTAAAGATGTGTTTTATATATCTGGTGATCGCTATATGTCTATTTAAGCACATTCATGAGAATAGTAAACAATGCACCTGCAAGGACAGAACCCCCTGCTTATTTCAATGCTGGTATTCTTCTGAGGAAAGATTCATGAACATGAATTGTGCTAGATTGTTTGTTACCAAAGGTACCATGGCAGTTTATTTTCAAATTACGGTTGTTACACAGAGAAACTGAAGTCAGATAACCTGTAAAATTCTGAAGTGTAACCTCTACTCCAAAATTGGGTATGTTTACAGGACCTCCTCGTCAATTGAAAGTGAAACCTGATTCTGAAATTCTAAAGATTGAAAATGGGACATCTTTCCCCTTTCAGGTTGAAGTGTTGGATGAAGCAGGAAATATAACAGCACAACCAAAACTGATAGTTCATTGTAAGGTAGGCTACATTTTATGTATACTAGCACAGGCTTCTGTTATGGCACTTACTTTAATAAAAAAGTGTGGAAAGGATCTATTTTGTTCCTTCACCCAAATGTAATATACTAGTAGTTTTCCAGATATCTTGAGATTTCATAGTAATTGCAACTTCAGTGCCACCTCTACCACATAGTTCCTGACTAAATGTCAGAGGTACAAAAAGCTGACACATTAGTGATTAAAGAGATATTGGGATGAGGATATTTAATTACAGTATCAAGATACTTCAGGTCATGCTTTTGTGTGTGTGTATGTGCGTGTATATATATAGGGGGGGGGGAACCCTACTTACATTTGTTTGGTCTAGGATTAGCTAATGCCTCAAGTGAACTCTTAATATAAGAAATAACAGACTATTATTTACAATCTATTGTATGACAATAATTATTTGTAATACTGGTTGTTTAACTGTCAGCAAACCACTGCAGAAGTTAATATTTTTTAACTCCTCTAGCCCATTTAATGTATTTAGATTTCTCAGAAATAAGCTCACAGCAGGCAACTTTAAAATGTTTAACAAAAATGTTTGCACTTAGATTTTCATGTGTGTATTATTTATGCATGTTACAAACTTAACTTTAACATTTTTATTTTATGAATGAGTGGTAAGTGTTCTCTCAATTTTAGGGCATAAATCTAAACAAATCTTAAATTTTGAGTGGCATGAATCATTGGAAAAAATAATTTAAGGCAAAATATTTTAAATATGCTTAAAGATGAAAATGCAGGCTAATCTGTATAAAAACAAATAGCGTATTATTCACATCTCCTAAGGGCAGGCCCACACTAGAAACTTTTGCTGGTATAGCTATGTCAGTTAAAGGTATGGGGACTTTTGTTTGTTTGTTTGGCGGTGTTTTGTTTGGTTTGGTTTTCTTGTGACATTTCTATAACAGCAAAACCCCTAGAGTAGATGCAGTTAAATTGACATAAAAGTGCTTTTTGCCAGTATACTTTATAAACTACACTGACAGTATAAGATGTGTACACACGGAACTGTTTGCCGTAGCTATATCAGCAAAAGTTTTCTAATGTAGACTGGGCCTTAATTATTAGGATAATATGAGGGGTTGTTGGAAACCAATGTTTAAGACTAAGCTACCTTCTTTCTATAACTAAGGAAGGACTAGTGCCCCTTCATAATACATGTACTTGTATGTATTATTAAATATGCATTATTAAACGTGTATGTCAGTCACAGTTGTAATCCTCACCCTCCTAGGCCTCTCCTATTGTTTGTTCTCCATTGCTGTGAAAAGCATGACTTCGGATTCCAAGATTCTTGAAGGAGCGGACCTCTCATTTTACCTGTAAAGAGCCATGCTTACCTTTGGTGTTGCATAACTCATATTTTAACTTATTTACATGCTACTATATTTAAGTGTAATTTTGCATTTTAAATAGTTTGTAGGTGCTCCAAATCTTCCTGTGTATGCCGTGGATTGCAGTAATGCTGGGACAAATATTTTAACTGGACCAGTTTTGCATGTGCAGAATATAAAGAAAGACCAGATGCTCAAAGCAAGGATTGAAATACCTGTAAGTATTGCTCTGGCAATGCATGCGAATGAAAGAGGAAGGGATGAATTTAAGTGGCAGGCTGCAACTTTTTGAACTTCATAATAGGGAGGGGTGCTATATGCCCACTCCCTCACATATCAGGCAGTTAAAGGAGGCCAGTACAGAGTTACAGGACTCCTGCCCTATAACCAGTAACTCATGTTAGACCCTCTTCTGGGGCTCTTTGTCCCCGCCTCTGCTCCATGCAAAGGGGTTAGAGACTACTAAGGGGAACCTCTGTCTTAGAAGACTTCAGGTCTCTTTCTTCTTACAGGCATAAGGTCCACCAGTGAAATTCCAGGTCTCATTTATCTCTGGGAGCTGGCCCTTCTGGCCTCTATCTACACTAGGCACCAGCTGCAAGTTGTGATGAACTAAATGTCCTATACTATCTCCTAATGTTAGACTTTCCATCTCTACTCCTTTTGTCTAACTGCCTTCACAGTGCTGCCAGGAAGGCAAAATACAGACCAGATCTCTACCAGTTTGGCCCAGTGGGAAAAAAATTCCTTCCTAATCCCGCAAATAGGCCATTGATTAGATCCACCATTGTGGAAATGCAGCTCAATATACTGTCAGTACAGGAAGGAAGGGAGGATGGGGCAGCTATGAAGCAACTGAAAATGGCCCCAGAAAGCCCAGGAGCACTTTAAATCATGGAGATGGGGAGTTTAAGAGCCAATCTGTTCCTCTGTTCCCTGCTCCCCACCCCTGCCAGTCAGTGGAAGGCAGAGAATTTCCCCCTCCCTCTTCCACCTATTTCAGAGATAAGCAGAAGGGATTTGGGATTTCCAGGCTGGTATGTACCTCCCAAGCTGAGTTTCATTGCCTTTAGTGTTTTCAAACATCATATCCCCATCATTGAGCTGGGGACAGGGCATTGTGCTATACCTAAGCATTAATTCTTTTAGAAAGGAGTATTTTTTAAAAAAATAGGCAAAAGAAGGAATTGCAGAAATTGCATTAGTTAAAAATAATTTTTCCTTGGTATAGTATATAGTGACTACTTTAAAGAGCCTTGGAATACTTATCTAAAAAGCACAAGATAAACACAAATTGTATGTATAGAATGTACAGCTGCAAGATGTGTCAAAACTGCAGCCATTAAGAGTTTGTTGTATACTCTGTTTTTGTTAGTTAAAAGATTTTGTTTTTTCATCTTCTGTTCCTATCATCTTGATGTTTTTCTGTATTTCATTTTCTTTGTATTTCATTATTATTGTTAATATGAAACCATTCTTTATTCTAATTCCTGTCATTTAATGATCCCTCTCAGTACAGGTTGTTATTTCTTTGTAGTTCAGAGAAACTTGTTTCTGTACACAGCCCAGCTTGTCAAGCAGGTGCTTGGGGCAGCCATTCCAGAGTGGGGTGGCAGGTCCAGCTATTCGGCGGCAATTCAGCGGACGGTCCCTCACTCCTGCTCGGAGCAAAGGACCTTCCGCCAAATTGCCGCTGCAGATCACGATCGCGGCATTTTTTTTTTTTTTTTTTTTTTTTTTTTTGGGCTGCTTAGGGCGGCCAAAACCCTGGAGCCAGCCCTGCCACAGCCATTATCACATTTAACCCAATAGTTGAAGAAAACATGAGGAACTTTAATTGGTTTTATCTTGAAATCTGAGGAGATTAGTTAACTTGTAAACTTCTCCTTCTCTTAAAAAAATCAAATCAAATCTTTATTTTCCAACAAATTTGCTTTTTCTGGCTTTCAGGCTGGTAATGTCCATGGCATGACTATAATATAGTAAATAAGCAAGATTTCAATTTTCTTTAATACTTAAACACTTATCTATGCTACTACTTGCACTGAGGAGTCAATTAAATGTCCTCATCTTGCACTATGATACCAACTTCATAGTGACCTTTAAGTATACATCAGCTCTGATTTCTACAACAAAGAGTTAGGAAGGATTATTGTGGTAGCTACCATATCCGATCCAATGCAGAATAAGACTGAGGTTTTTCCACATGATATTGCCTCTATAGAACCACACTCTGTAAGTCAAAAGTGCCTAACCATGTGGTAAAGGAACCTTCCTGAAGAGTGGTTTCCTCTGAAGTTTCTTTGAGCTGAACATTACATAGACCAAAAGTTATAAACAATCTGCTTCCTTTTGCTATCCATCAGTTCGTATCTGACTACCAGCTGGAGTAGTCATAGGTCAAACCTGTCCATTTTCTTGGTTTAGATCTAAATAGAAGTAGTTTAAAACGTCTTATAATGATAGGTTTAGTGTAGGCATAAGTCTGGTACAGTATTAGAGTTTTCTTTCTAACTTGCATTGAATTTATTGTGACTTCTGGTTGCCATGGGCCTTTCCTAAGAAAATAGGATTTAAGAGGTATATCTCTTAATTTTCAATATTCCCTCACTTCAAATGGTGTGAAAAGTGTCTTTTTTTAATACTGTCTGGGAAGAATGTATAGCTAAAGCCTGTGGTACCTGAAAGATCTCTTAAAAAGGATATGAAGGCTCTTGATGGCACATGATTCTGGAGATACTATTTCAAGAAGGTGTTTATGAGCACAGTGGATATTGCCATAAAGCCTGACCTGAAATCCCAAAATGAATGGTGTTCTCTGGCAATGGAGCTGCACAATGACCTATTGAAACCAATTCTACCAGATAAATGTAAGAGTTGTTCAGAATAAGCTGAAAAAAACCCCTGTTAAAGTGCCAGTGGTTCCAAGAGACTGCATAGTAAGAAAATGTTCTTTGAGTTCTGGTCCCTATGTGTATTCCACTGTGGATACGCATGTGCTTGAGACCGGAGAATTCTAGCAAGTAGTGTCCATTGGAAATGTAGATAGTAGTTAGTTAGAATCATCACTCCAGGGAATCATCTGATCCCCCAGCACAGGACTTAAGTTATCCCCAAGCTTCCTGGCTTTAGGAATTGCATCTACTGCCCCTGCTTCTTTTCATTCATTGACGACCACTAGCACTGCCTCTACTGCATTGGAGAAGCCCATATCTCCATTAAGTACTGTATATGCCACTCCTTTCCCAGCCGAAAGCAGTAGGCACGAAAACTCCAGCTTTGGAAGTACCTAATGGAATGCACCAGGGAGCCCCAGTTAGATCCAGGCTGGGGAGAATCCCAGGTACATCAGCCTAAGACATCAAGGAGTGCGCCTCCTAGCTTGATGTCTGACTCAGGACCAGGAATGACTAGAGCCAAGGATCCTTCGTCTGGCCCATCTCACAAGAGGAAAAGGCACTCTCTCTTGAGCATAAAAACAGATTCCTTTCTAGATCTGCTAAGAGTAGGGATCCCTTCCTGTCCCCATCCAGGTTGGGAAAATCCTTGCACACAGGACACAAGGACTTAAGTTCTCCTAGGCCTTGTGGCCATGATCAGAAGGTACATAAGAGCAAGGTTTCTTCAGTACCGCTCTGCATGTCATTGACACTGACCACAGTACCGACTAAGACAAAGTACCTGGACCTGAAGGATTGTGAACCATTGGTACCGACAGTTATTACATGGTTGAAGTCTCCTTGATTGGTGCTACTGTCAGATTCCCCTAAAGAACCACCAGTTACTAAGAGACCCTTTACACTGACTCCAGGGGTATGAGGCGACAAGACACAGCCTTCTAAGCCTCCAATATATCCGACACGACTGCACAGGATATCTTCATTCTCCCAGACCCGCAGTCTCCCCGGTTGTCGGGATCGACTCTCACCAGAGAGATTCTAACACCAGAAACAAGCCCATTCCATTAGCTACTCATGGCTTTGTGACATGGGTACTGATGGCACTTAAGATGGAACTGGACCTGACCTCATCATTAGGAGAGTCAGATGTACCAGTGGAACTATCCTCCCCTCCACCAAGGGAGTTCAGCTCAGACAGGGGATCAAGAGTCTCCTACTACCAATCTCGTCCATCTAAGTAAGGACCCGCTGCTAGGAACCAATTTTTCCTAATAGCTTGGAGACTGCCACAACCTACATTTGATCCCTCATACTGATGTTACTGGGGGCCATGGGGCCTGTACACATAGCATCTGGAGTCAGTATGATCCAAGAAGGAATATTTACACCTCTTTGCCTCCAAGAGGTCAACCAGAGCTTCCTGCCTATGCAGGAGGAAGAAGATGAATCAGATCTGCCAGTACCAGTAACAACACACATTTCATCTTCCTCACAGTTTCATAGTTTCTTCTTGACAACCACAGACAGTTCCAAGAGCTGCTTTGGAGAGTAGTAGAAGAGCCTCAGATTCCCTTAAAGGAGATCCAGGACTCATAACACAAGGGCCTGGACATCCTACAGCTTACAGGATCTAGCTGAATAGCACTCCCGGTCAATGAGGTGATTCTGGAACCAGCAAAATCTGTGTGGCACATGCAACCTACCCATTCTTCTTACCCTAAGACAGCAGCAAAAATTAATACTTAGTCCTGGCTAAGGGAGTGGAGTTCTTGTTCTCCCACCCTGCCCTGAACTCCCTACCTGTCGAAGCAGCAGTGGAGAGGACTAAAAACACCCAAGGGCCAGCCCTGTGGCTCAGGAGGCCAAGCATTTAGACCTTATTGGGAGAAAGGTGTTTACTTCCACCAGCTTCCAATTTAGAATTTTCAATTACCAGGCCCTCCTGGCGAAATGATTTTTTTGAATTATTCTAAATTCCTGGTCTCTAAAGACAGGTTACTCCAGGAGAATAGGGCTTTACTTCACACCCTTTTTGATAAGAGCATATCAGTGGCAAGAACCTGATTACAAGATGCAGTTGATGCTGCTGATACTGCTTCATGATCACTGATGACTGCTAGAGTGATGCATCAGGAATCTTGGCTACACTCTTCAGGGTTCCCCAGGTAGGTACAGAACACCATGCATGACTTGCCCATTAATTAAATCAGTCTTTTCCAGAAGACAGACAAGTCTTTGCATTCATTAAAAGACTCCAGGGCAATCTTCTGCTTCCTGGGTATATATATATATACCAGTCCTGAAGGAAGTAGCATAAGCAACCTTGCAAGCCAAGGCCTTTGCTACACCCTTTCTATCACAAGCGCATTTATGAGCTACTTTGCAAATGGTAGTGGGTGCAGAAATGGAGATATATTGTCCAATACACCTCTTCTGCAGCTACCCAGCCTCACCACCCTGCCTCCCCAACCAAAAGATAGTTTTGACAGGACACTAAGAAGCTGCAAACCAATGTTCATGACATCTCCACCCAACTCAGAGATCCATTTTGGTGGATGCCTAGCACAATTTCCCCACAACTGAGGGCAATAACAATTGACAACAGGTCATTCCTTTAGCTCAATAGAGGTTCACTTGACTGCAATCAGCACTTGTCACCCTCCAAGGGATGGCTTCTCTATCTTTATTCACTCAGTCACCTCCCAATCAAGTTCTTAAAGGTCTTAATTAGAACTTCCCCACTGGTAATAAGACCAACTGCTCAATCGTACCTTAATTTAGTACTTTCAGCACTTACCAAGCCACCTTTCAAACCCCTGTTTAGCTGTCTGATACATCACCTGACTATGAAGGTTGCTTTCCTCGTTTCCATCACCTTGGCCAGATGGGTAGGCGAACTGGAGTCCCTAATGGCAGACACTTTTTACACTGTATTTCATAAAGACAGGGTCTCGCTATGACTACATCCAAAATTCACCCATAAAGTAGTTTTGGAGGTTCACATAAACGAGGCTATCCCCTTACCTCTCTTCTTTCCAAAAGCCCACACCTTCAGCATAGAGAAGAAACTTCATTCTTTCAACATGAGATGAGCTTTGGCATTTTACCTACAGAGAAGAAAACAGATCAGAAAGTCATATGGGCTGTTCCTTGCCATAGCAGGTCTAGCCCGAGGACAAGCTGTTTTCTCCCAGTGTATCTCTAGCTGTATCCTACATTTTTATTCAGTGGGCAACCTTCTTCCCCCACTGAGCTACAGGCTCACTGTATGGGAGCACAGGCAGCCTTGGTAGCATCACTTCTAGAAGTACCTCTGCTTGCTATTTGCAAGGCAGCCATGTGGAGTTCCAGACACACATTCTTGGGCAATACACCTTGGTCCAAACCTCCTCCACTGATGCGTCCTTTGAGACAGTGGTTCTATAAGCACCCATATCACCTGGATCCTCACACCCTCCTTCTGTTTATGTACTGCTTGTCAGTCACCCACGATGGAATACACATGGGGAACAGCACTCAACGAAGAAAGGGCAGTTACCTTTCTAACTGCATTTTTTTTTAGATGTGTTGTCCTTATCTCTATCTTACTACCTGCCCTCCTTGCCTGCTGCTTTGGCTCCTCTCTGAATCAGGGTAAGAGGAGGAATTGGAGAGTCCTGGGTCCACACTGCCCCTTATACTCTCAGCATAGAGCACAAGGAGAGCAAGGGCACAGGTGCAGACCAACGGACATTACTGACTAGAATTCTTTGGTCTCAGGTGCATCAAGTACACAGGTACCTACAGTGGAATACAGATAAGAACTGTGCATCTCAAAGAATTCCAGTTATGAAAGGTAAGTATTTTCCCTATGCCTTAATAGGGACCACGCCACTGGATGCTGGGTGCATGGTTGCTTTCCCTAGATCCTAGGTATCCTGGGAAGGATGTCCAGGGTTCCTTGGATCTGAATTGGTCAGATTAGTCCTTTGCAGAGGCACTTGGAGTCTGGTTGTGTGTCCTCAGAGAGTTAGTTAAGAAGGGATATTGCAGATTTACATCTCCAGAGCTTAAGAGCTGTAGTAATTTGGATTAATGGTGATACTTTATATCACTGATGAATACATTCTTAAGGTCTGATTTTCAGGGGTACAGAACCTAACATCGCCCACTGACGTCCAAGGGAGCTGCAGCACTCAGCACCTCTGAAAATACTGCCATTGGTATTTAACCCTGCAAAAGTTACTATTTAACTATAAGATGGCAAACTGACCTATTTCAAAGGGTGGTTATACTCTCAACACAGCTGTAAGGTTATTTTTTAAAATTGTTGTTTTAAAAAAAAATACACTGGATTTGAGGTTCCAAACATGGAAATTTATAGAAATAACTAATATTTCAAGATGTGAAATTAAGATTTGCATTTTTATTGTAGTTTTGAGAGGCCAGATTCTGACCTCAGTTACACCTAGGCCAGTTGAAACCTAGGGTAACTCCATTTATCTCAGTGGATGTTAGAACTCCGATACACCCAACACTCACAAAATGTACAAGTATATATTTAATGTCTTATTTATGTCGCATTCAATGTTTTTGCCATGCATAGAGTTGTAAAGATGTGCCACCAGTGGAAAAGACTATTAAACTGCTCCCCAGTAGCCATGTTGCAAGACTGCAGATTTTTAGTGTAGAAGGACAAAAGGCTATTCAAATCAAACACCAGGATGAAATTAACTGGATTGCAGGCGATGTCATGCACAACCTTATCTTTCAAATGTATGATGAAGGAGAAAGAGAGATCATCATAACTTCAGCTCTAGCAGAAAAAATTAAGGTAGGTATTTTAGAAGAAACTTTATCATAAATTCAAAGTAAATGGGACACAATTGTAGAATATACAATACGTAAAGAAGAAAATGTACTGGCTTCTTTACAAGGGGTTTGTTCTCTCTTTTTTTTTTTTTTTTAAATCAGGTACATGAGCAACATTCCAACTGATAGTCTCTGGATATGTCTACACTGCAATAAAACTCCCATGGCTGGTTCTTGTCAGCAGACTTGGACTGCTGGACCGTAAAGTTGAAGAGTATACATTTGGGCTTGGCTGGAGCCTGGCTCTGGAACTCTCCCTCCTCGCACGCTCCCAGAGTCTGGGCTCCAGCTCGAGCCTGAACGTTTTATAGCCCCACAGCCCAAGTCCCAGTTAACTGACAGGCCAGCCCTGGATATTTTATTGTAGAATAAATATACCGCCACAGGCCCCTTGAAGATCTGAAGCACTATACAAACATGGAAATGTTACTTTTCTCATTTAATAAGATTGTTCATCGCTAAAAAAATCCAATAAAATGTTAAAACTATGTCCATAGAGGGGTAAAGACACTTAATGACCATTTTATTGAATTGAGTAAGACTTGCGTTATATGCATCATATTCTGTTACCAGTAATGCCAGAAACTATCTCAACAGTAAAGGTCTTAGACTAAGATTACTTTAATTACATAACACATTTTATTAATTGATAAAAGTAACATTACTTTGCTTGTATGGCATTCTTGTTCCTCAAGGCTGCTGAGACTCAATAAGAATCTTGCCTGAGTGAAAATTGCGGAACAGGCCCTTTGGTTTATTGAGAACATCTTTTGCAGTAATATACATTATGAAAAGTAGGTTAGTATTTTCAAGCCTTTTTAAAAATAAAATAAAATAAAAGTCCTGCCTCCTCCAATGCAAAACTTCCTCAACTCTTCATAGCTACTCTCCAGTATAATATGTTAATCCATGTAATACCTGCCCCAGAACTATACTCTTGGCTTTGGGGGCTTTCCCAACATTCAGTAGCCTGGTCAGATTTGTATCAAACCTGTAACTTCATGACGGACTTATGTTCCCTTATGTTCTTCCTCCTATATATAGATGTAGGGCTTGATACCCAGGCAGAGCTCCATTGAATTGATTCAGATTTTGTCTTGATAAGGTTCTAGAGCATTGGGACTCTGTTAACAGGACATTTTAGGCAGTCAGGCTGAATGTAAGTTCTCTTCAAAGTAGACTTCTGTATTTGTTCAGGTAACATAGGTTAGTGTTGGAAAAACTCAATGCTCTCATGAATAAGATTACTACTGCTGTGTATATTTTTACATACACGATCCAGTCCTGAAAACCATAATGTATATGTACAAATGAAGGGATGAATGTTGTATAGCCAGTGATTAGTTAATAAATATTTTGGTTTTAGGTTAACTGGACACCCAGGATTAACAGAGAGCAAATGATTCAGGGACTACTGCCTGATGTCAAAGTACCAACATCTGTAAAAGATGTGCGTTATTGCCTAATTACATTCCATGATGACCATGTATCTTTGGAGAGTGCATTTACAGTCAGGTCTGTTCTTTTAAAACACATTTTTATTGATAATGCTTTTTGTAAAGGGTTGTAATACTGTCCTTTAAAAAATAATAATTAGTGTTTTTTCAATAAAAGGGAAAAATATATAAATATTTGAAAGAGATTATACTTATTAAGAATTAAATAGGCTATTCTAAAGCAAAAAATGTTGATTGCAGAGAAGAACATGGTGTGTGAAGAAAAGCATCCGTGTATGGCAGTACATAGTTTGACAATCACTTATGAATATAAATGTATTTAAAGGGAGGATGTTGGTAGGCTTCAGTTGTCTGTGTTACAGGATTGTTGAAAAGCATTGGCCTCTCTCTATTGGTTACAACAACAATAAAAGGGAAATATTCGCATCAGTGCAGAGCAAATTGTTACGGGTATCCTACAACTGGAAACAGTGATTGTTAAATATGTAACAGACTTTCAGCATCTACAGCACTTGTACAAATATTAACTAAAAGTCAAAATATCTTTGCAAGGTAGGTTTGCAGCAATCAGACGTTCTCCAGATCCACAAAATACAAAATGGTAGCCAACCCTGAAGCCACAAGCCTGTACAAAGTTGAAGCAGGAGTTTCATCTTAAGTGATTGTAAAACACTAGCACACCTTGTAGTGCAAAATAAATTACTTGAATAGATGTAAGTTATTTTGATTAGATAGTAGCCTCCATTCTTCTTCAGGAGAAAGATTCTTGAAAAACACACCAAATTATTGTTCCTGAAACAAAACAGAACAATAGAGACCATCACCTTTATTGTTTATTCCTTATCTGAGAAGGTGATTCTTCTGTCTTCCCCTTGATAGGAATCTTCTTAACAAAAAGTGTTTAGGAAGCTGATTCAAGCACAGTTATTTGTAAAATAAACTTATATTTGCATCTGAAGAGATTTTTTTTTTTTTTTTTTTTTTGGTCAGACATGGTTGTCTCTTTACATAGTGCCAAATGCGCTGAATGTTTGGAGCCCAAAGACTTGTTTGGTGCCAATACACCATTAATATCACAAATTTATTCCCAGTCTCCCTCTAGATGAACTCTAGGACTAGCTCGGGAACAAGGCTTAATAGCCCTGAGAAGAATGTATGCAATGTTCTTGTAGCAGTGTTGGTCCCAGGGTGTTAGAGAGATGAGATGGCTGAGGTAATATCTTTTATTGGACCAACTTCTGTTGACGAGAAAGACAAGCTTTTGAACTACCCAGAGCTCTTCCTCAGTTCTGGGAAAGATACTAAGGCTTATGTCTGCACTGGCAAGCGAACAACAAAACTTTTGTCTTTCAGAGGTGTTTAAAAAAAAAAACCCCAAATCTTAAAAGACAAAAGTTTTGCCGCGACAGATGCCAGTGTGAACAGCACATTCAGCAGGAGCGCTCTCCTGCCAACAACAGAAATGCTGCTCATTGGTTGTAGAAGTTTTTTGTCATCAGGAGAGCTGACAAACAGCAGCTACACTGGATGACTTTTAGTGGCATGGCTGTGGTGACACAGCCATGTCGCTAAAAGCTGTGTAGTGTAGACATAGCCTCAGAGTGTCACAACTAAATATAGGTTTCACCTTAAATGGTCCCTTAGAATATGCGCTAACTACTTATACTAAACTATCTGTTCAACCTTGTATTTAGTTGTGACACTGAGTACCTTTTCCAGACCTAAGGAAAAGTTCTGTGTAGCTGTAACAGAAGTCGGTCCAATAAAAAATATTACCTCACCTACCATGTTTCTCTGAGAAGAATGGTCAATCCTAAACAGAGTAGACATAGCTTAAGCTAGTCATTAATATTTTATGGCCTCATTTAGAACAACCTGAATGCTGATTCCTTCAGCTGTTCACGGTCAGACATAATACCTGTGGAAGACAAAGTAACTCTATTCAGTAAATAAACAGACTTACTTTTATTTTATTTATTTTTAGAAAAAAATATAATTTTAAAGCTCCTCACACTAACTATTTGTGGTACAATTATACATACACCTCTACCCCGATATAACACGACCCGATATAACACGAATTTGGATATAACGAGGTAAAGCAGTGCTCCAGGGAGGCGGGGCTGCGCACTATGGCGGATCAAAGCAAGTTTGATGTAACACGGTAAGATTTTTTGGCTCCCAAGGACAGCGTTCTATCGAGGTAGAGGTGTACTACAGGAAGAAATAAATTCCTCAGTCCAATAAGATTGGTTCAGCCAAAATGCGCTGAAGGAAAATCTGGTCTACGTGCCTTTTTTTTATAGATGAGATCTTGATATCTTTGTGTATGTATATCACGGCATATTATCATGATCCAGATTCTAATGGATTTTACAACTAGACATATATTTTAAAATTAATTCAGACATTTGTACAATTTATTTTGTCCTAATCTGGTTACAAATACTGTTCCAAATTGCAAAGTAGGCTGGACTTTAGCCTGGTTACAAAACACAATTAACAATGTCATCTATGCTAAGTATTGGTAGCCAGATTAGTAGAAAAACAAGTTTTAACCAAGTTCCCTGACATCATTGTATTTTGTCATGCATACGGTGCTCACACTGGTTGTGGTTGAAGTGAAAATTCAAAAGTTTGTCAACTACTAAATCAAATGTAAGCACTTGAGTCTGTAATATATGCAAGGATATAATTTTGAAACTCTGCAAATGAATTATTTTTGTTAAATATGTTTGAAGTAATTGATTTAATGAAGAACTACAAGCCAATTTTGTATGCCAATTTAGACCACTTCCTGATGAACCTAAACATATTAAATGCAAATTAAAAGGACCAAATACATTACAGATGGGTGAAGAGCTACAAAGTGAAATCGGTGAGTACCTGCATGTCCTATGCTTCATTGTAGGATATAAATATTTCCTTATCTCTCATTATCCTGTTATCTGTACAAACAGAATGTGGCAGAAACTCTGTAGTACGTTGTCCAATATAAAATAGGCAGCTACATTTTAAAATTAAAATCCTAGTATGGAAGAGTTTATCACAGCTCAAAGTGAAAAGGTAGTGTTACAAATATCTTCTAGAAGACAAAACCCACCTGTAAATCTGAATTCCTAGTCTACTTGATATTCCTCCCTCTGGAGTTCAAATCATCAGGAAGATTTTATTTAAGTCATGCTGTCTAAAACCTCTTAATTTGAATACTATTTCAGAAATCTGGTCATCTCTATATTAATTTATTTTAAGGCTGAGGCTCCTAATTTGAATGGAAATAGGCATGTTGAGGAGACCATCAGCCTTTTCAGTATTCCTCAGTTTTGATGTTTTTCACAGCTTTTACCTCCTATTTCAATGTCTTTATTATGCATACATTGATGACTTCAATTCTCATGGCTATGATGCTACAAAAGTTTGGCTATGAGGTATTTTATTGGTAGAATTGTCAGTGAAATAATATGTTGTGATAATTGTTCAGCTGATAAAGAGGGTTTTTTTTCCATAGTATACAAGTAGTTTAGGTATGCTGAATGTGTAAATGACCTCAAAATAGTCTGAAAAATATCAGATAATATCTACTTAACTAACCTCTAGAAATTAAAAATATTAGGAACATTTTGTGGGGATATAAAAGTGTATCTTGAAATAAAACTCCCATTTTGTTTATGAAGCAAGAAAAAAAATCAGCATAAGACAGCTCATGTCAGTGCTCTAATGTGTTCTCACATGAGTTTAAATATTAAGAAGACTTCTCTTTTAATTCTATGTCAAGTTAAGAGATGATCTACTGCTAAAGGTCAGGGCTGGCTCCAGGGTTTTGGCCGCCCCATGCAGCCAAACAAAACAAAAAAAAGCCGCGGTCGCAATCTGCGGCGGCAATTCAGCGGGAGGTCCTTCGCTCTGAGCAGGAGTGAGGGACTTTCCGCCGAATTGTCGCCGAACAGCTGGACATGCTGCCCCTCTCTGAAGTGGCCGCCCCAAGCACCTGCTTGGTAAGCTGGTGCCTGGAGCTGGCCCTGCTAAAGGTAAATGTGTGTGAATGGGAAAGGAGTCGTCTTGTCAGGTATGGCTAGAGTAAATGAATGCATTTTTCACTATTTCCAATTTACCGTTTATACTCATTCATAAGCCGAATTTTTTTAGTGAAAAAGGGAAGCACCAGAGGGTCGGCTTATGAATGGGTATAGAGAGAGGGAGAGGTGGGACACAGCCCCTCCCCCCAACGGAGGGAGCAAGGAGAGGCAGCACAGCCAGCAGAGCCAGAAGGGAAGAGGCGGGGCTAGAGCCTCTCTGCTTCTGACCACGTTGCTCTCCCCCCAGCCTCCGAAGCAGCTGTAGCTCCGGGGCTGGCAGGCTGCAGCAATGCCGCTAGGCCCCGCCCCCCAGAGCAGGCTGTGGCCGCGCCGCCCGGCCTGCTGGAGCATGCTACAGCCTTGCCGCCCAGCCCAGCCTGTTGGAACATGCTGTGGCCGTGCCGCCTGGTCTGGCCCGCCGGAGCAGGCTGAGGCCGTGCTGCCCATCCTGCCAGAGCAGCTCCAGCCGGGCCAGAGACATCCTCCCCTGGCCCTCCCCAGATAAGGTGGGAAGGGATGGGATGGGGAGAGTGTAGGGGGTCCCAAGCTAGGGGTGGGGTCATGTGGGGGGTGGTCACAGGGGTTACTCCCCTGACCCCCAGCTTCTCCACCCTTCCCCCCAAAAAACGTTTCCCCACCAGTTGCTGTCCCAGCCCGTCAGGGTAAGCAGCTGGTGCGCCGGGACACTTTGTTTATGTAGGTTTACCTCCATGCCTGCGGGCGCTTGAGGTAAACAAACCATCTCGGCTCACCAGCAGCTTATCCTGATGGCCTGGGAGCCAAAGTTTCCTTACTCCTGAATTATAGGGTCGACCTATGAATGGGTCATAAAAAATTTCCATTTTTACTTATCCATCTTGGGGGAGTCGGCTTATAAACAAACCGGCTTATGATCGAGTTTATACATATATAGATTTTGTGCATGTTCATACTTTGTCTTATTAAAGAGGATGTTGTTCAGTTAGATTTTTTTGGAAAAATAAGCTTTCTTCTTTTTAATAGATGTGATGGTTACAGACCAGTATGGGAATCAAATTCAGACCCTCTCAGCCTCTTGCATAAATTCCTTAGGAGTTTCTGGGAATGGGCTGGATAAATCAAATTTGAAAACTACGTGGCAGGTAGGTACTCAGAAATACTTTCTAAGATGTCATACAGTGTGGTGTTGCCAGCATGTAGCAATTGATTTATAATAAAACTATTTGTCACCCAGCAGAAATTTAATCAAAATTGGAAAAAGTCTAAATTCTCTTTTTGATAGGTTAAAAGAGTCTGGTGATCTTAGAGATCTATTAAACTGTATCCCATGTGCCTGTTACAACTAGGGAATACAGCAACTTAAGTTCCTTTTTTACTACTGATGATAAATCTCCATGCCATTGCTGCAGCTATACAACAAATCTCATTTTTCTGGTTATGCTTCAAACTTTTAGTCATTTGACCTGTTCTTAGTCCATGCTCCTTTTTCTGTCTCTTGCTTCTAGGTATCAGTTTATTTTTTTAAAGTAATTTTCTCATTCAGTCTTTTGTGTTGTGCTTTGTGGATGTAGGGATGTTTGGTGTGGAGAAAAAAAAGAATAAGAAGACATAATGGCTAGATAGAGACAATTAGATGCATTACTGAGTCGCTAATAGAGATGATCCAAGTATTTTTCAATGCCTCTGCCACCCTTAAGTTTCTGGAATTGCAAGGTCTCAGCTTGTCTCTGTGTGACTGAAGAACGTGTTACCCCAAGTTCTTCTAAAAGTCCATCTTCTTGGAAATACCCAGGACATAGTGGACTTGGCAGAAGGATTTGCTAGAGCGAGCAAATTTCCTCAAAAATGTATAAATTGATGTGTAGAAAGCAAAGAGTGATTTGTGTTAGGTTTGGGGTGCAGAAACAGATGTTTGCTTTAGCTTTTCAAAATGTGGACTCCAGTTGCTGATAAAATAATTATGAACTGTTGTGTGATTATGCCTATATGTAATTACATAAAAATGTACAGTGACGCATATAAGATTTCCTCTAAGCCAATTTCTCAGAAAACTAACATCTGAAACAAAAGTTCCATTTTGTTTCTTTCATTTTGCCTGAAGTTGATGTAAAATATATCAGTCATTGCCTGGTTAATAGTCTTTCTTTCTCTTTCCAAGCTGGTGTTGTGTAAAACAATTTTAGCATATGTATTGTAAATGCAGTTTCTTTCAGTGTTCAATCATTGATCAGTGAACTAACTAAATTTTGTACTTTTTCAACTCTTAATATCATGTTTCATGTTCCTTGTTTTCCTTTAAAATGTTTTGCTATTTTCCAATTGATGTGAATTGTATTTTTTCTTAATTTCTAGCATAAAGATACAAAATCCTGCTACATAGAATTTCCGTCAAATAGAACTTAATTTAATTTTCAATGGCAAACAACAACAAAAATAAGGGGAAGGAAATTTATACGCTGTCCCATACAGTTGTGTTACAGATCCCCCCTCCTCCTTTTTTTTTTTTTTTTTTTTTGGTGTGGCTCCACTTGTAGGTCCTAAATAATTGGATTTAGGAGCTTTTAGCATTTATTATTGCATGCAATAGCTCTGCTGTAGTTTATGTTTGAATAAATTGAGATCCTCAACCTGCTTTTCATTTTTATGGGTTCGGGCAATAAAGACAAGTGGCTGATCTTGCTTTCTGTCTTGGGCAGTTTAATTTAATATATGCTAGTATTTGATTTTAACACAGCCTTTAAATATTCTGCTCCTTGAGTGAGTTATTTATTTTGACTGGGAATAAGCTATCATTTGTTTTTTCATGTTGAGTCATCATGCTAAGACAAGCAAATATATATTGTGTCTGGGCTTGTACATTTTTGACAGTTTTGCACGGTTGTTTTTCGGGATGACCTGTCCTTAGGTATCATGCATAAAAATAATTAGATAAAAACCCATTTACTATGAAGATAGATGTCTTAAGAATATGTAGAATTAGCTTAAAATCAGTCACTTTATTTGCATATCCCAAAATACCTTGACATTTTAACAGAGATCAAACATTGCAATATAATCTTTTCATTTATTATTCAATGAACAACAAAAATACTGGCATCCAGTGTATATAAATAGTAAGTCACATTTTTAAATCTGAAAAAAGAATAAATTACATTTCGCTTTGCTTTTACTAAAAACATGTTACACTTCTGTTTCTTAATAGGAAAGTACACAAACCATGGCTGTCAAAGGTATTAGGTTTTATCCAGGTCCTCCTGGAAGTAAAGAATTGTGTTTTGCTTGGCGTGAATTTTCTGATTTTCTCAGAGTAAATTTGACTTCAGGACCTCCAGTTAAACTACACCTTATGGATTGGCCAGAATTAGGGGAGGTGAGTCAGCTTCTTTTGGTTCAGTTCCAAAGGATTTAATACCAGCTTTTTATATTTCCAGAGTTTTTGAAGTGTAAGGAGCAAAGATGAAATCTGTTGAGTTTTTCTTTCAGTATAGTATACAGGTCTGTTGCATCTTATGCGCATTTAACATGCGCGATTTCAGCTTTACATGGCAAAAACAAAACAAAAAAATAACCATTTTAATACTGTACCTGTAGTGAGGGCGATTCCGCCCGCAATTGAACTCAATGTAATTTTGACTATACTCGATTTTTGCTTTACGCGCTAACCGCGGAACGGAACCCCCGCATAAGATGAGACTTGCCTGTATTCAGTATTCCTGAAAGTTTCTACAACATAACAGTCCGGGAGATCAAAGTTCACTATCTCTACAAGACGGTATAGTATAGACAGAAGCAATTTAAGCTTCCACCAGTGCCCCTATTAATATGGATATGTGACAGGGTATCCCAGACCCTCTGAGGCCCCTTGCTGGAAGTCTTTTGGCCCTGCCACACCCCATTACAGGATACCTGTGTGTTTTGAACTAGACTGTGACCATCCGGTCATTTTGTGTGTAGCAGTTGGCTCAGCGCCCTGCAGGGAGGGGTCCCGGCTGCACCATGTGACCAAGCAATCTGAGGTGCATGTGACCCAACACACCTGCTCCCCCATGCATTGCCTCCACTGGGGCTTTAATGCTCTACCATAGGCAGCCTAATTTAGGAGGCAGCTGATGGAAGTCATGGCCTCGTGTTCCTTGGTCATGATTTGTTGGGAGGAGGAGGGTAGTTCTTGCTCACACCCCTGTAATGATTGTCTGACGCATTCTATTTACAATAAAGTAAAAAATATATATATTTGTATCTTTTTCAGCCTATTGCAATAATTAATGGCAGAGAACTGCAGAAGCCTCTGATAGTTCAGCTCTGTGATCAGTGGGAAAATCCATCTCCTGAACCAAATGTCAAAATCAGTCTTGTAAAGGCTAGCAACTTAAAGGTAAAATGAGAGCTTAGAAGATGTCCTGGCAGCTTTTATGTATCAAAGCTCATAAATATCATCTACCAAGACATAGCTACATCACCTCCCTACATCTCTATCTAGTTTCTCCTTTTTAAAAATATATTGAGGAATTTTAAAGTACAGATGTGAATATGCCAGCAAAAAAGAGCAGAATAATCTTCTACAGTAATAACATACAATAAATAATGAAAAATAATTCCCATCACAGATTCCACAGTGTTTTTTCTTGTTAACTAAAATTAAATACAGTAACTAAACTAATAATTTATGCTATTCATTTGTAACTTTTTTTTTAACTTTCTCTACCTTCTCCATATTCCTTACATTTCTTCTTATTACTACTTTTACTTAGTCTTCAGTTTTGTACTTAAGTAACTTACCAAATGACAATAAAGAACAGAGTCAGTAATATGGTACATAATCACCTTGTTCAGGATTTCCCAAACTGTAGCCCATCGAGAACTGTCTGATGGTCTGCAAAAAGCTGGCAGGCTACATAATTCTGGCTTCCCTTCTTGTTTCCCTCTTCTAATGCGGAGATCAAGGATCTTTGCAGTGAAGATCAGTGGAAATGAGGAGGAGACAGCTTAGCTGTGTGTAAACAATTGCTGTTGTTGCCACTAGGATATTATGGAAATATATTTGTAAGATGGTTTTCACACTTGCAGATGGGATGGAGGTGATCTCTTTATTAAAATGTGGTCCACATTATGAAAAAGTTGGATAATCCTGATTTTTGTCTATTTTTAATGTGTGCTAGTTTTTGCTTATATACAAGATATTCTTTTTCTGCTGCACAGCTTCTCTCCTCATTCATCACAAATGGGTAATTCCTCATCTGTGGAATTTGGTGCTGAAGGCTCCAGAGTTAAACTACACCCTTCTACTCAGGTCACAAAATGTTTTGCCTTTGTGGGCAGAACAAGTTTACTGGAGGTTCTGCATCAGCTACAGATAAATTTAAAATTGGAGGTTTATACTGAAATAAATATGAAAATGAATAATGCAATCACTACAGTATTTTTTCTGTTATTTATTAATACTTAGTTCAGTTTATGTGGTTTCCAAATTTTTAATCTTTCAATGTGCTGCATAATTTTGTATTGAAAAGTTATAAGCATTATAGAAGTTTGGGGGGAGGGTTTGCAGTTGTGTAAGAGAGACACCAGGGAAGATGTGATGGTTCCGTTTCTCCCAAATACTTTGTTGTTTAACTTCAATTTTTATTCATTTTCATGCTGGATGATTTTATTTCACCTTCTAACTCCTCTCTTCTTCACTGAGGAATCACCAGAATATTGAGGCTGTAACCTCTGGTTTCTTTGGTACAACATTGGTTTTCCTCTTCCCTCTACTGTCACAGCAAAGAAGCTTTGCAAGCATTGAGTCAAGTCCAAGAGGTGCTACAGGCAGTTTTTCAGGTGCCTCAAAGGACAGCTATACCCTGCTGCTACAATCCACCAGGCCTTGCTTTGTCATGGCCTAGGGCTTTGAGTCAGACTGCCATGCTGGGGCCTCTGCTCCCCTGCCCAAAGCTGTGACTCCACCATGGGAGGCTTGACCAGGAACATGAGGATTCCCGCAAAGAGGAGAACTTCTCACAGCCTGCTCAGGGCTAAGACTTGCAAACTCCAAAGGCTCTGAGTGTCAAAAAGACAAAAGCCAAGCATCCCTTTCATAAGGAAGTGATTCGTATTGTTAATGAGCAAGTCCTGTAAAAATTATGATTTAAACTTTTTCTCTTTTGCTTTCCCAACCTGCCTCTTCTGTGTCCTGCAGCATGTCTGGGTATGCAAAGAAGCCTGTTATTCCTATGAAGCCCTGTCTCAGCAGCAGTGCAATGGGGAATTGTGCTTGTCTGGGTTTCAGCCCATAGACCTTCACTCTGCCAGCTCTTCCCCAGAACTCTTGTTCGTTCAGTGTATAGTACCTGTAGTTAATAGTTTGATTAGTTTTAGTTTAGTTTAGTTAGTGCGCCTGGGCTGGGACATGCCTCGCACCCCGGGTTTTAAGTCGTGCAACACTTGTAGGCGACCAGTGCTAGTGAGTGATCTGCATGCGGACTGTTTACACTGTTTGGGTGAAACCCATCTCAGCAATCGCTGCAAGATTTGCAAGTTGTTCAAGCCTTGGACCGAGAGAGAGAGATGTTAGGCTCCGGGCCATCCTGATGGAGTCGGCCTTGACCCTGATTCCGGCGCGCCCCTCCAAGTCGGTACTGGGTACCGCGGTGTCGGTGCACTGAGACCCCCTGGTGCCATCTACCAGTTGACACCTCTTCCCGTTCATGGTGCACACCAAGAAGGCTAAGAAGAGGCCTTCTCCGCCGTGGCACTGGAGTAAGACTGGGGGAGAGGCTAGACCCATGTTAGGCAGTCCTTGGTCCCCATCGGCCTCCAGGCCTCCGACTCAGGTCAAGCGGAGTACCCTGGCCCATTCGGAGCAGGCTTCTCCAGATGTCCAGATGCCCTCCATGCCAGAGGCCCTGCAAATGGCCCAGGACGTTATGTCCATGCCGGTATCAGGAGCATCGCCAATGTTGGTCCTGTGGTCAGAGGCAAGCCGCTGCTGGGATCTCCACAGTTGCCCCCGACTCGGTACCGGTCACTGTCGAGGGAATGTTTCTGATGTCACTCGCCGCTCAGCAACCGTCCTGTGCGTAGTCCATGCAGGTCGCTATCAACCCCCACCAGGTTGTCTGGTTGGGTTCCGACTGACAGGGACTCCAGCCACCGCTCCGCCTTGAGGAGCGGACACCGACGGGACCGAGGCAGATGATGCTGAAGGTCCTCGTCTCAGAGGGGCTATTGTAGCCCGTCACAACACAAACATTGACACCATTCCCGTTCGTTGTTTCACTCCAGGACCCCGCTACGGCACTGCTCCTACAGCCCTGGGCATCGATCGCCTCGCTGACGCGGATCCGGCTGCCGAAGCCAATCGCAGAGCAGCTGCTACCGATGGTACCATTCCTCCACGTCGGGATCATGGTCTCGTGGTGGGCACAGCTCTCGGTGCTGCCACTCCTTCCGGTCCAGGCACAGCGGCAGGTCATACGTCAGCCCGGCCTCCCTTCGTAGTTGTCCATCGATGGGTCAGGCCAGCCAGGCCGAACAGCCTCCTCCGCCGGTGCCACAGCAGGTGCAGTGGTACCGGGCCCCGTGGCCAGCACAGTGGTATCAGTGGGCACTGTGACCCCCGATGCAGCCCCCGGTGGGGTCTCGCTCGGTGGCCGAAGCCTCGGAACAGCTGTTGGCCTCCCGCTTCCGGCCTCCGAGGAAGGAGTTGGTAGGATGTGCATCTTCGGCGCCGTGCCCAGAGAGCGACCAGGTGGTGGATCCTCCATTGCCAGTGGACACACAAATTACCGTGCCTGCCTCCTCGCCCTCCCCTTTACAGCGATTACGGCCCCTCTGTCCAGCAGGAGGAATCTAAAGCCCACCTATTGAAAAGGGTGGCATCAAACCTCAACCTTTAGGCAGAGGTGGTGGAGGAGCCCTCAGACTCCCTTTTTAATGTCCTGTCCGCCTGGATACCAGGCAGGGTGGGCTTGCCACTCCACGAAGGGGTGGCGAAAATTTCAAATGCCTTGTGGCAAACCCCAGCCTCATTGCCCCCCCCCCCCATCTCTAAGAGAGCAGAATGCAAGTATTTTGTGCCCACTTAGGGACACGAATACCTATACACCCATCCTGCCTCGAGTCGGTCAACCACAGAGAGCGGCAGGGCCAACCAGCCCTCACTCTGACAAATAAAGCTTCAAGGAGGCTGGATTCATTTGGGAGAAAAATTTATTCGTCCTTGAACTTCCAGTTACGGGTGGTGAACCCTCAGGCTCTCCTGGGCCAGTATAAAAAGTCACGGGACTATAAGAAATGCCCGCATCCTGCCCTCCTTCCCCTCTGTTGGAGTTGTCTGGCAAGAAAGAACTGAGAGTGGGGGGAGCATGCAGCGCCCCTTATATCGCACCATGAAGGCGCCACTCCAGGGGTCACTAGGGGCGCTCCCCTACAGGTACTGCTAGGGGAAAAACTTCCGACACCAGTGCACGTGGCGAGCACACACACCTATTGTGCAATACACATGAGCAACACATTTCAAAGAACACCAGAAACGGTAAAGGTAACTGTCTTTTCCGCTTCAAGCATTATTTGATAAAGCGTTTCTTGTATGCACCCCCTTCGAGGATATTTTAAGATCCAAATGGGGTCCTGGGTTAAAACCAAATTTAAACTAAAATGTTATCTTTTTATAAAAAATTTCTTTAAGTTTTGGGAATTTAAGTCCCTTGAGAAGGGAGCTTTCTTCCTAAAGATCCCATGGATATGAGAGTGAGAAGACAATAAACAGAGTTCAAAGCCTTGACTATAGACATTCAGCCCGAAAGTTTTTCTGTACTTACCAAGGAAAACATCCTTGGTTCCAAGCAAATGGCTCATTGTGGGGATTTGATCCTTACCTTGAGTGTGAAAGGTGTCGGGTATGCATTCTGGTCACATGCTTGCAGTGGTATGCAAAATATTCTTTAGGCAATTTTTCATGAGTCCTGCTGTGATTAGTAACGAGCAGTAGCTCTTGACTCAATGGCTACAAGAAAGTCAGTTTACACCCATGAATATTCATCAGTCATCCCAAACATATTCCCTGGCATATGAATTTGCAGATGTGAGGATGTTTGAGGAAACATTAGCGAAATTAGCAGGTGAGAATACAGAGACACCTTAACCTTCCCTCAGTTTTCTGGAGCTGACCACGAATCTCCAGATACTCATTGGATTTGAAACCCATTCTTCATAACAGTTGACTCCATTTCAACCTTAAGTATCTTGCTTAGGAACATCTCCTAAAATTGTCAAGTGATCACATGATGAAGACCCGAGTTTTCAAATTTAAAAAAACAAGAATTCTGGATTTCTGTTAAAGGAGAGTATAAAGAACTCAGTGATGAAATTATGGAAGTATTGCTTCCATTCACTCCCAGCTATCTCTGTGAGTCTGGGTTTTCAGCAAAGACCTCTGAAAACTAAACACAGAAATCACTGAAATTTAGCACGTGACCCAAGTCATTTTCCATTAGAGATTCAGCCAAACATTGCACAACTATGCAGTTCGAAACAGGCCTGCTTTTCTCACTGAAATCTTAAGCTATGTGCAAACATGCCAAAAAATCCATATTTTCACATTTTAGTTTTAAAAACACAGATTTAATTGGATTATATTAAACTGTATGTGGTTAAATAAAATCTCAAAACCATCCTTCTTGAATCTAGTGTTTTGAACTTTTGAATATAGTGTCCTAAGTCAGTGCCTTTTTTATTAAAAAAAAAAAAAAAAAAAAGGATTTGGAGAGGCACTAATTTTAAAATATCTGTAAGGAGCTGCAGTACTAAAAAGTTTGGGAATCACAGCATTAGCAGAGGGAAGAATCTGGAGAAGCTCCTAACAAAGACTTAAATGAACTTTCTCCACAAATCAAGAAGTTGTGAATGACAAAGGCTAGGTGTATACCTGTGTGTGTGTAAGAGCTTACAATACCTGTACAAAACTCTCCCTTTTGATCTACTCTTTGCACCCAGAATCTTCAGAAATGGCTGGTGGTAGCCACAACAGGTTTCAGACTGCAAGTTACACATCTGTAACCATTCATGGACAACGTGTCTATCAGTGTCCTGTCCAGAAAAACAGACTCACACCTAACTTATCAGCTCCCAGAAAGGATTCAAACCTACCAGTTGTACAAAATCAAGACAAACTTTTTGAACCTAATGCAGAGAATTGCTCATCACAGGGTCAAAATAGGCATGACTCTGGCCATAATTTTACCAACAGAGGAAAGATTTTGGAAAAATACAAATCTTTACAACAGTTGGTTTTTTTGGCAATTATCTCCTTCAGCTAGGATTGCCGGTTCCACACACCAGTATCACCCCCTTAAATGGGGTTTCTAAATATGTGCCTCTAGAAATTCCTTCCGAATACCTGAAATCATTCAGCGTATGCAGTCAAAATTGGACATTATTTCCAGTCATGTCTGAACATTTGTTTGTGCAGAGGTAAATATAAACTATAAAAAGCCAGTCCAATTTGCACTCTAGACCCTTGAAATACTCACTATGGAAGGAAGCATCGCAGGGTTGGGCGCATACCAGGAAAACATAACTATGGGATTATGGTGTGTCACTCAAAAAAGGAAAGCATCCAGTTCTCTCAAGCACACTTCTGTGATGTACAGGTTTCCAAAATCACAGAATAGACATCCTGTTTAGTTCACTTTGAAAGCTCTATCAGTGAAGTGTCTGATCAAAAACATACAGAAACAGACCAGTGGTCTAGTAAGTCCAGTAGGTGGCTTCCGAGAGTGGCCAGTACCTGAAGCAGAGGAAGGTGTAAGAAAACCAGTGGTGGGTAGTTACAGAAAGCTTGGAATAGGGGAAGTTATCTCCTACTTTTGTTAGTCTGGCTTGTGATCTGAAGCATGAATGTTTTTACCACTTCCAAAACCAGAGAGTAACAAGAACTTGAAGCTTCTCTGATACAATGGAAATAATATCCTGGGCAGAGAAGAATCCACTGCTTTTCAGGGAAGTTCATATAAAGGAAACCGAAAAGAGTGTGCTGAAGTACTCCTAGTTTTGTGTTGGCCCTGAAAGCGCTTGTTTGGATTTGATAGCCAAGGAACCTCAATTGCCCCTGCAGAAACGACTAGGCCCCTTAAAGCAGGAACACCTCCACCCAGACCTGGACCACTTACAGTTCACAGTCTGGACATTGGAAGGGAAGTGTGGTTCAACAAAGATTTTCTGTTAGCCTCATTCACACATTATGGGGCAGGGATTGTCATTTGTACAGTGCCAAGCACAGTGAGCACTGGACTTTAGATGCTACCAGAATACAAATAATAATCACAAAATTCTTGTGATCTCATCTATTCTAGAGTTTTCCCAGGCTGATTGGTTGAAGTCCTACACCTAAACATCATAGGAAATAGGGTACCAGCATTAGTGTCGTTCTTTATGCAGGCATATTGGACTCCCTATCTGAGTCATCAAGACTAAACAAAATGGCAGATTAGACAAGCCTGTTGCTTGCCTTTTTAGTTGCCATTGCCTCTGAAAGACATTCTTTGTTATTTGTTCTCTCTATACAAAATATACACTGCTGCTATTGGGGAAAATATCGTTATAGCTTCAGAAAGCTTTCTGCCCAAAGTATGATGTTCTTTCCACAATTCTTGGGAAATTGTTCTTTCATCATTTTGTTACAATCCTTAGCACTCCTTTGCGAAGTCATAGCATAAATGGGCATCCCTAGCAATCTACAGTTACATCTTGAACCTACAAAGTACATGTGGCAAATGTACCGTTTTGATTCCATCCAAACTGTCAAGGCCTTAGGTTTTCAAAGTTGCTAGATATTAATGTTGCACCAGTTGGTCTGATAGGCATTTGGGAAACCATTCACAGAGGGAATCAGGACTCCTTCTACAAGATCTGCTGTGGCATGTGAGAAGAACATGTCTGAACCTCCTATGAGAAAAACTGACAAAATAGGTTTCTGTTCCTCTGAAGAGGCATCTTTGGAAGAAAGGTACTACTGGATTGGTTTCCAAATTCCCTTAATTTACAAAGCTTTTGGCTTTATATGGGATAACTTCTATTCTGCCTGTTATTCTGCTGGATTAAAATTCTTTATCCTTTCTCATGCTACTTCTGGGAATCACTACTTGCTACTTCTCAGCAATAACATTGGCCTACCTCTAAATTCCACAGGTGAGAGGCATTACCCATTTGTTTTGAATGAGGGGAGAAGCTGCCAACAGGAATTTCAAATAAGTTCTCAGTCCTTACACTCGGTTAATAGTAAATTGGTGTGGTATGCAGTTGGCAGGTTTTTTGAGCACTGGTCCCTTTGTGTATTCCACTGGGCATGCGGATTTGTAGTAGTATGTGTACGTAGTATATCTTTATTTCATAGCCATATATACCAGTTATGTCTGTAACATTCCGTATTGTAATCACCCTCAAAAAACTCTAAACAAATCTAGAATAGATACAAATGAGAAGTGGGAGGCCGTTTGAGCAAGCAGCTTAAAATATAGCCCAATTAGCATATACTACAGAGTAACTAAATTGACATCAGAATATAACAAAACATATAACCATAGTAAAATATATAAACCAGTTACTTAAACCAAAATCTGCTTAGTCAGACAAAATGACTTAAAAACTGTCTTAAAAACTGGTCAAGGATATTCCAGAACCTGTGAAAATCTTCATTAAATCATAAGAGTCAGGAGAGGCACAGTATAAAAAAATGAGCTGTATTGTCAGAATACAAGGAAAGGTATTGAGTTGAAATAAAGTATGATAGAAAAAGGGAAAACTCTATTTTTGGTGTAATATAAGACTTCTGTCTCATTAAAAGAAAAAAATGTCTTGACAACCTTCAACTCTCTTGACAGATCATTCCTTCAAGCCAACAACATAAAACAGATGAAAATGGTAGGGCTAATCTGGGAGTAATTAGTATTCATGCACCCAGGTAAGTAATGGAAATGTATAGACAAAAATTAATTTCTGAAAAGACTCTTATTAGATACCTTTAAGTTAGTTAGCTGCATGTTTACTAAAGTAGTTGCCAGGAAGTCATCTAAAGCTAAGTGCAAACACTTAACTTATTTACTCCTGGGGGAATTCTACACTACTGTGTGTGTGCATAATTAATGAGCCACACACATTTTAAATTTTTTGCACAGGAAAAAAAGCTTCTGATGAAATGTTGTTGTAGTTATGCCTTTTGCCCACCAGAGAGCGCTGAGGTGCAAGAACAGCAGCAGTTACCAGCAGAAAATAACTTCTGCAGTTCCACGTTTTGTCCACCAAAGGGTGGTGTAGTGATAGAACACAGCAGCTCCCTGCAGAAAATAACTTAGGCAGTTCTGCCTTTTGCCGACTATAGGGTAGGGTTACCATATTTTGTCCCTCCTAATGGAGGACACTCCCGGGGGCCCCGCCCACGCCCCCAGCCCCGCCTACGCGCACGCCCCAACCCCGCCCCCTCCCAAAGTCTCTGCCCCCTCCCCTGCTTCCCGCGAACATTTAATTCGCGGGAAGCCTGAAGCAGGTAAGGGGGGGTGTGGGGGGGAGGAGGCGCGGCCCAGCCCAGCTCAGCCCAGGCTGGCTCCCCCGGCGGCTCCAGCCTGGGTCGGCTCGGGCCCTGGGGTGCTGGCCCCGGCCGACCACCCCCGGCGGCCCGGCGCACCCCCCGGCTCCCAGCCCCGCGGGCCCGGCCCCCAGCCCCCCGATCCCGGCCCGGCTCCCCGCCGGCGGGCCCGGCCCCCCGATCCCGGCCCGGCTCCCAGCCCCACGGGCCCGGCCCCCATCCCCCCGACCCGCGGGCCCGGCCCGGCTCCCAGCCCCACGGGCCCGGCCCGGCTCCCAGCCCCACGGGCCCGGCCCCCAGCCCCCCGACCCCGGCCCGGCTCCCCGACCAGCGGGCCCGGCCCGGCTCCCCGACCCGGCCCCGCGGGCCCGGCCCCCCGATCCCGGCCCGGCTCCCCGCTGGCGGGCCCGGCCCCCCGATCCCGGCCCGGCTCCCAGCCCCACGGGCCCGGCCCCCCGACCCCGGCCCCCGACCCGCGGGCCCAGCCCGGCCCCCAGCCCCCCGGCCCGGCTCCCAGCCCCCCGACCCCGGCCCGGCTCCCCGACCCGGCCCCCCGCCCCGGCTCCCCGCCCCGCGGGCCCGGCCCCCCGATCCCGGCCCGGCTCCCCGCCCCGCGGGCCCGGCCCCCCGATCCCGGCCCGGCTCCCCGACCCGCGGGCCCCGCCCGGCTCCCCGACCCGGCCCCCCGCCCCGTGGGCCCGGCCCCCCGATCCCGGCCCGGCTCCCAGCCCCACGGGCCCGGCCCCCCGACCCCGGCCCGGCCCCCATCCCCCCGACCCGCGGGCCCAGCCCGGCCCCCAGCCCCCCGGCCCGGCTCCCAGCCCCCCGACCCCGGCCCGGCTCCCCGGCCCGGCTCCCCGCCCCGCGGGCCCGGCTCCCCGATCCCGGCCCGGCTCCCCTGACCCGCGGGCCCGGCCCGGCTCCCAGCCCCACGGGCTCGGCCCCCCGGCCCGGCCCCCAGCCCCCCGACCCCGGCCCGGCCCCCAGCCCCCCGACCCCGGCCCGGCCCCCAGCCCCCCGACCCCGGCCCGGCTCCCCGACCCGCGGGCCCGGCCCCCAGCCCCCCAACCCCGGCCCGGCTCCCCGCCCCGCGGACCCGGCCCCCCGATCCCGGCCCGGCTCCCTGACCCGCGGGCCCAGCCCGGTTCCCAGCCCCGCGGGCCCGGCCCCCCGATCCCGGCCCGGCTCCCCGACCCGCGGGCCCGGCCCGGCTCCCCGACCCGGCCCCCCGCCCCGTGGGCCCGGCCCCCCGATCCCGGCCCGGCTCCCCGCCGGCGGGCCCGGCCCCCCGATCCCGGCCCGGCTCCCAGCCCCACGGGCCCGGCCCCCCGACCCCGGCCCGGCCCCCATCCCCCCGACCCGCGGGCCCAGCCCGGCCCCCAGCCCCCCGGCCCGGCTCCCAGCCCCCCGACCCCGGCCCGGCTCCCCGGCCCGGCTCCCCGCCCCGCGGGCCCGGCCCCCCGATCCCGGCCCGGCTCCCCGACCCGCGGGCCCGGCCCGGCTCCCAGCCCCACGGGCTCGGCCCCCCGGCCCGGCCCCCAGCCCCCCGACCCCGGCCCGGCTCCCCGACCCGCGGGCCCGGCCCGGCTCCCCGACCCGCGGGCCCGGCCCCCAGCCCCCCAACCCCGGCCCGGCTCCCCGCCCCGCGGACCCGGCCCCCCGATCCCGGCCCGGCTCCCCGACCCGCGGGCCCAGCCCGGTTCCCAGCCCCACGGGCTCGGCCCCCCGGCCCGGCCCCCAGCCCCCCGACCCCGGCCCGGCTCCCCGACCCGCGGGCCCGGCCCGGCTCCCCGACCCGCGGGCCCGGCTCCCAGCCCCACGGGCCCGGCCCCCAGCCCCCCAACCCCGGCCCGGCTCCCCGACCCGCGGGCCCGGCCCGGCCCCCCGACCCCCAGGCCCGGCCCGGCTCCCCGCCCCGCAGGCCCGGCCTCCCGGCCCGGCTCCCCGCCCCCCGATCCCGGTCCCCCGATCCCGGCCCGGCTCCCAGCCCCACGGGCCCGGCCCCCAGCCCCCCGACCCCGGCCCGGCTCCCCGACCCGCGGGCCTGGCCCGGCTCCCCGACCCCAGCCCGGCCCCCCGCCCCGCGGGCCCGGCTCCCAGCCCGGCACCATGCCCCCGGCCCCGCACAAAGAGGCCCCGGCCGAGCCTCCCGACTTTCCCGGACATGCCCGGCTTTTGGGGATTTCCCCCCGGACGGGGATTTGAGCCCCCAAAAGCCGGACATGTCCGGGAAAATCCGGACGTATGGTAACCCTACTATAGGGCGCTGTGGCAATAGAACATAGCAGCAGCTTCCAGCCAGTTAGAAATAAGAAAGAGCCTGCTTTCTTCGCAGCGCCTGTCAGGTCAGGAGACAGGGCTGTGGGGAGACAGACAGTGTCGGGGGGGGGGGTCAGACAGGGCTGTGGGGGGTCAGACGGGCTTATAAGGGCTAGTGGGGGAGGACAGACTGGGTCAGGGACTGAATGGAAGTGGAGACGCAGAGCCACATAGACAGAGGTGGAGGGTGTGTAGAGCTACATAGGGACAGAGGGTGGCTGAGTGGGGGCACAGAGACACGGGGAGGGGGTGCAGGGACACAGGGAGTGGCTGAGTGGGGGCACAGACACGGGGAGGGGGTACAGTAGGGTTACCATTCGTCTGGATTTACCCGGACATGTCCTCCTTTTCGCGCTAAAAATAGCGTCCGGGGGGAATTTGTAAAGCACTCACAATGTCCGGGATTTCCCCCTCCCCTGGCAGAGCGAGCGGCTGGGAGGGCTGCAGAAAAATCCCGGGCTGGACTCCTGAGCAGCTGTAGAGGAGCCGGAGCTGCCCTGCATTCTGAGTTGGCCTCTCCTGCAACCCGGTCCGGCAGCACTGTGGAGGGCCAGGGACCGGGTTTTGTTGTGCAGGGCCAGGGACCGGGTTTTGTTGTGCTGGGGAGCGCAGCCACGTGTCCGGCTCGGCTGCACAGAGCCCAACACCCTGTTCTGAGCAGCAGGGTAAGGGGGACCGGGGGCAGGAAGGTTCTGGAGGGGGCAGTCAAGAAACGGGGAGGGGCTTTTGGGGGGGGGGGTGGAGAAAGTTTTGGGCAGGCAGGGTACAGGTAGGGGGTAGGGTCCTGGGGGGCAGTTGGGGGGGGTCTTAGGAGGGGGCAGTTAGGGGACAAGGAACAGGGAGGCCTAGGGGTGGGGTTCTGGAGGGCAGTTAGGAGCAGGGGTCCCAGGAAGGGGCAGTCAGGGGACAAGGAGCAGGGGGGTGGGGAGCTGGGAGTTCTGGGGGGGGGCTGTCAGGGGGCAGGAGTGGGGAGAGGGATCGGAGCAGTCAGGGGACAGGGAGCAGAGAGGTTTAGATGGGTTGGGAGTTCTGGGGGGGGCTGTCAGGGGGCAGGAGTGGGGAGAGGGATCGGAGCAGTCAGGGGACAGGGAGCAGAGAGGTTTAGATGGGTTGGGAGTTCTGGGGGGGGCTGTCAGGGGGCAGGAGTGCGGAGAGGGGTCGGAGCAGTCAGGGGACAGGGAGCAGAGGGGTTTAGATGGGTTGGGAGTTCGGGGGGGGGCTGTCAGGGGGTGGGGAGTGGTTGGATGGGGCGTGGGAGTCCCAGGGGTCTGTCTGGGGGTGGGGGTGTGGATAAGGGTTGGGGCAGTCAGGGGACAAGAGGCAGGGAGGCTTAGATAGGGAGTGGAGTCCTGGGGGGCAGTTAGGGGCAGGGGTCCCAGGAGGGGGCAGTCAGGGGACAAGGAACGGGGGGAGGGTTGGGGGTTCTGGGGGGGCGGGAAGTGGGCGGGGCTAGGGCGGGGCTCCTCCCGTCCTCTTTTTTGCTTGCTGAAATATGGTAACCCTAGGGTACAGGGACATAGACGTGGAGTGGCTGAGTGGGGACACAGCCATATGGGGATGGGGGAGTGGGTGTTTGAGTGTAGGTGGAGGGGCACGCAGACAGGGGGTGCAAGGACACATGAGAGTGCAAGAACACATGGGGACAGGGGCAGATGTGCCTGACTGAATGGGAGAGACTAGGGGTCAGCCAGGGTCTGCATGGGGGAATCTCCCTAACAATCCCTCCCCGTCCCCTCAAAAAATCTGTTCCGTACTTTTCCCACCCAAACCCACCAACCCCCCCAAGTTCATACCCAATCTCCTTCCCAGCAATTTACTTCCCTCTCCCTCAGCTCCTCCGTTACCCCTGACTCCCCCAAGCCTTTGCACTGCTTCTGAGAGGTCTGGGAAATACGGTTCTGTATTGTAGTTTAAATGAATTATTATTCAGAATTCTGTATTAATATGTCTAGTAATGAATCTATTTGTCAAAAAACATTTCCTGAATCTTTCTTTGTTGTCTGTATTGTTAGACATGCTGACACACATTTTGAAATAATTGACCAAAAATAATTGAAACTGGTGTGATTATATTGTGTTATTTTGACAAATAAAATATGCAGAATTTTGCAGAATTTTAAAATATTGTGTGCAGAATTTTTAATTTTTTGGCTCAGAATTCCCTGAGGAGTAACTTACTGTTTGGGTGCATAGGCTAGGCTAATTGAGAAAGTCATTTCATAAACACTTTTTTTTACAGAATGTAATAGCTTACGCCATACGTCTGCCAAGAGAAGCTGCTGCTTTTGTTTACGGGATTTTTTTTAGACGTGGAAAAAATCTGTAAAAATGCACATTTTAACCATCATGTAGCATGTACATAGGGGTTTAGCGTCTTTAAAAATGTGTTACTGCCTAGGGTTGACCATACCCAACTAACGTGTTAAAGTCAATAACATTAGTTTTTAGAGGTGTATCAAGTGGTATTTAAAAATATTTGTTAAAATGTTTTTGCTAACATGTTTTTTAAACAAATACATTTTTCCCAGTCTAGAGAAGGCCCTGGAGTGGAAATTTTAAGGAGCATTGGAATGAAAAAGAAATATAGTTACAGGTCCTGTTAAGTAGCCTAGAGTTTTCCAAGTATATTTCTACCACAAATTAGCTGCTGTTATTTTTTTTCTTCTCTTTAAAGACTCCTGCATTCCATATAAGCAGACAGAAACTAAGGGACTGAGGCTAACTTGTTTCCTTTTATAGGTCCAGTCTTGGTGACACAAGGAGCATGGTTTGAGACATTCAACCCAAGATAAACTATAACAATTTTTAATACTTCTAAGCCAGCCAGGTGGCCCAGAGGAGATATGTGGATCCAGTAATTGTAATACTGTACTCAGTAACTAAGCTATTTGTAATAATTTTTCCAAAGGGCCAAAACAGCTCCATATTATACAAAAATATGTGAGGATGACATTGTAAACACATACTTTTCTGTTTTGATGCTTACAGTGTTTTATATCAGTTAATATTTTTGCATTTTTAACTTAAGATATTTTGAACAAAAATAACTTTTTAAGTTTGAAGAAAAATGTTTGAGTCTTTCGCTATAGTTAAAAATGTAGTGTTGTAAATTAAAAAAACCTTCAGATTTCTGTATTATGAAGTTAATGACCTCTCCATGGTCTAATAGTCTCAGTGTATGTTGCTAGGTGTGAGGCTTGTGTTCAGCTTCGAACCTTGGCTAGCAAGGACTGGGAATGGTTTTGAACACATTTCTCTCAGGTGACCTTTTAAATAGTTCTCTCTCCGTTCAGTCCTAATGATCTAAACTGTCCTACAAGTCAGATCCTGAAAAGGGGGTTGAGAATTGGTCAAAATGGTGGAATATTAAAGCAAAAGTAAATGCAAATAACTGTCATTAGTGCATAGTTAGATGTGAGAACATCTTAAACGTTAGACATTTCTTGACTCATGATATTTCTAACCTTGCATTAATACTAGGTTTTTGCCTTTACTATAATTTTTATATCAATGATAGAAAGTGGGCGTGGGGAGGAGAATATTGTAAACTCGGAAAGCCAAATAAGTCACAAGTACCTTTATGAAAATCCATTTAAACATCTTTTTGAAAAACTGCTATTAACTTATTGCATTATAACAGTTTGTTATATGATTGGTGTATGTTTCAGGGGAGAGCATACGTTACAGCTTAAAGCCTCATACAACAGGAACACGTTAGATTGCCCTATAATCAAGTTCAATGTCCTGCCCGACCCTGAGAAACCAGTGTGTTTGAATGTTAAGTATGACAAAAATGCTTCTTTTGCAGCAGGAAGTACCTTCCCTGGTGAGTAGTTCTATTTAAATGAGCTTTTGTTGGGGTTTTTTTTTTTTTTTTTTTTTTTGTAATTTTGGAAACCAGCCATACAAATAAATTATGGCTTTTGATGTCTGTAAAAAGTGATTTGTGAGATTTATTTCAATGGTGATCAGTATTTTCATACATCCCTTTTAGCTGATATTCCATTATACCTGACTGGCAAAATCCTTTACAATCAGCATTTTGGCTTCACCTATTGAGAAACAGGAGGCAAATATGTGAAATGATTGACAGAAGTTCCAGTTTTGCCCTTTTTGCCTGATGTCTACTAAAAGCCTGGAGGAGAAGAGATGTCTTTAGACTATGGCTGTGCCACTAAAAGCCATGCCACTAAAAGCCATGCCACTAAAAGGCGCGCAGTGTAGCTGTTGTTTGTCAGCAAGAGAGAGTTCTCCTGCCGACAAAAAACTTCCACACAGACCCCCCCACACACACCCCCACGAGCGGAATCGGCTTTGTCGGCAAGAGACCGCTCTTGTCGACAAAGCGCTGTTCACACCAGTGCTTTTCATCTGTAAAACTTTTGTCCTTCGGGATAGTGTTTTTTTAACATCCCTGAATGACAAAAGTTTTGCCAACAAAGTGTCAGTGTAGACAAAGGCTTAGTTATCATGCCCCTCTTAGTCTTACTCCACTTTCTTTTCCTCTACCAAAAAAAAAAATCTAAATGAAATAGTCCTTCAACTTGTGGGCCTCTTTGCAGTGTATACAGAATTGGTCTTGTGGGCTGGTTCCATTTGTGCCCACTCTGAGGGGTTTTTCTCAGTCACTGGCTTTTTCTCTTTTCTGAAGATGTTGCTCTATAGACTGGGAATCCCATCTCTGCTACCATTTCTCCCCCGGGTCATGGAGGAGATTCATTTTTTGCCCTGACACTCCTCTTCTTGCATCACCATGAATGTCACAAGCTGATAGAGCACACCCAGATAACAGCAGTGCAGGAGATCTGACTCTTATTTAGAGGAAGTCCAGTATCAATGTGCTGGCATTCCACATTATCCACCTTATCCTTCTTGCCTAAAAGCCACTATTAGACAAATTGACTGCAGTGGCATATGTATAACTGGGAGTTACTCTCAGACCTAGCTCTTGTCTGAAATCCCTTTCCTTGACACTTGGGTAGAAAAATCCACGTTGCTTTTTTTCAGTCATTTACCTCAAATTCAAAGAATGTTACTATCCACTGCCTGAGCAGAACTCCCATATTCCCAGTATACGCCTGCAGATGCTCAATAAAATTTGTCATAGTGTGGAACTCTAACCATTGATTGGTTTGCGCCACACAAGACAACCAGACTCCCCATGTTGTTCTCCATGAACTTCACTCTCAAAATCCTTGTGACATATTCATTCTCCTGCCGTTGGAAATTAAAAACTAAGAAACTGTTTCAATTTTATTACTCAGATTAACCAAGGATGGTGGAAAATCAGGCTGGGCCTGGTGGAAATAATTTTACTGTCACAGTAATGGCTTCACCAAGTCCTGATTTTTCTGATGTAATGAATGTGCGTGTCTTACACCAATTGAAGCTACGTATTCTCTTGATCCTGTTTCCCCACCCAGTTTTCTGATCCAAAGTACCTGGCACTAACAGCCTGGAGAAATTGAATAGACTTGATATCTGAAAGAGAATCTGTTGGAGGACCCCTCTCCCCCCACATTGCTGACTGCCTCTCCAGGTGCCAATCACCCACTGTAGTTAAATATTATGGGATCTTAAATATAGCTTCTCTCAGGGGGGGATGAGAAAAGGAAACATCTTTGTATAAGCAACTATTCCCTCCAGCATGCCCTTCAGTTCCTGCTACAGGTGTTTAAAGTGAACTTTCCCAAGTATTCATCTCTAATCTAATCCAGGGAAGGGATATTTAATGCTGTTCTTGTGGAAAATGGCTGTTATGTTCCCAAAACCTGTGATTGGTTTTGAATGTTATGGGTATGTTGGGGTAGCTTCTGAGACCTTATTCACCTAGTAGCCTCTGAGCCCTTATTTACTTGGTTCCCAAGAACTCAGCTCAGATGTCATTGAGGTTTCTTGGTTGGCATTCAGTCAAACTACCCTTGAGTTGATCAGGCTCAAACGTAGGGCATGGGTACAGGAATTCTGTTTCTAGCCTGCTGATCCAGAAATGAGGCCACCCCAACGTCCAGTTACTCATGTCAAGCCAGGCCTTTGAATTTATGGCATATTTTCCCTTTTTCGTTGCTGTGACTTCACTTTGCAGGGTGAGCACGCAAAATTATTGGATTCATTCTACTCCCTTTCTTCAGTTCTTTCCAGACAGAGTGGTGTTTTTATCTTCTGCCAGAGTTTATTCCAAGAGTTAAGTTCAGATTTTTTGGACCCTTACTTTTCTCCTAGTCAGATACTTAGATTGTGCCTCAGTCTCTATACCTTAGGCAGCTCAGACTTCTCCACTAGGCCATATCCTAAATAATCCTTCTTCAGATATTTGGCCTCCAGCCAGTTGTCCCTTAATTTTCATTTCTTGGAGTTCAAAAATTTAACTTTGGGCCAGCAGTGAGCAGTTTTTCTACTTTTTTTTCTTCCCTGGGACAAAATTTGGAGACTCTTTAAAAAGGGATGGTGGTGGAAGATCTTTCCTGAAATGAGATCACCAAGTTTCTTTCTCTTTCCTCTCTCCTCCCCCAGAATGGTAGAGCTAGATATATGGAGCAAGCTAAAAAGTGGTTTCATTTGACAGGAGGTCCTTAAGAGCAACAGAAGGAGACCTTCTTCTCCCTGTGGGTGCTCTACTTTAGGTGTTTCAGCACCCCTGCACTTGTAATTGGAGATTTGTGGGAGCAGTGCCTTATTGAGTCGCACTTGTGCAGTCCCTGTCTTGCACTGCCGCAGGTGGTTAACTAGTGCTGTGCACCAATCCTCCCTCAGTTCCGTCTCTGCCACCTTTGGCTTGAGTCAGAGCATTCAGCAGCACCTCAGAGCTTAGTAATTTACCCCTTTTCCATTAGTTTTACTTCGAATAGATAATTTGTCTTCCCTGTTTTTCTCCCCATTTCTTTTTCTCATTTAAAAAAAAAAGTTTATTTCTTTCCCTCAGTAGAAGTTGGGATTTCATTTAACTGGCAGATAGTGTTTAGTTCTCCCCTCATGGGGGAGGGGAAATACTCCCCTCAGGGGCATGCCCAGCTCACCGGGCTGTAAGCGCTGCCTCACCTGCAGGCTTTTAATACTGCTTTCAGATGGACATTCTCAGTGTATTTGTGGATTAGGCGAAGCACACATGCCTCAAAAGTGCCCACATTGTCACAAACTGACAGCCCAGACCACAAAAGCTAAAGACTTGCGGCTTAAACTGCTGCTCATGGAGAAATCTCTCCAGCCGGCAGGACGGCACTGCAAGCTGCCCTAGACTCCCTCCCCATCCCTCTTCAGGGACGCCACTCACGAAGATCTATTGCGTCAGGAGGTAATCCACTTCATCCAGCTTGGAGCAGTAGAACTGGTACCAATAAAATACAGAGGGATGGGTTTCTACTCAACTACTTCCTCACACAGAATAAAACAGGAGGATGGAGTCCCATATTCGTTCTCCGGCAGCTCAACAGATTTGTCAGAAACCAACACTTCAAGATGGTGACTCTGGCAACAATTATCCCAGCATTAGAAGGGGGGGCTGGCTCGGCCCTCTGCCTCCAGGATGCATACTTCCACATAACGATTCACCCATCACATCGGAGGTTTCTCCAATTCACTCTCGGACCAGATCACTTTCAATACAGGATACTGCCCTTCTCTCTGTCCACTGCTCCCCAAGTCTTCTCAGAGGTACTCGCGGTAGTCGCTGCACACCTCCGCAAGAGAGGAATCATGATATTTCCATATCTGGATGACTGCCTACTGAAAGCAGCGAATCGACCAGCAGCAATAGAGGCTATCCAATAAAGAATAGTTCTTCTTTGAGTGCTTGCCCATGTCAATTCCATTCTAGGTGTGTGCGCGCCTATCCTCCAAAGCACTTTCAACCCTTCCCAGCTTGGTATCGGTCGCAAACTTTATAAGTATGCAATTATCTAAATCTTGATGAAGATATTGAATAGAACCGGACCCAGAACTGATCCCTGCAGGACCCCACTTGATATGCCTTTCCAGCATGACTGGGAACCACTGATAACTCTTCTCTGAACAGTTTTCCAACCAGTTTTGCACCCACCTTATAGTAGCTCCATCTAGGTTGCATTTCCCTAGTTTGTTTATGAGAAGGTCATGCGAGGTATCAAAAGCTTTACTAAAGTCAAGATATACCATATCTACCGCTTCCTCTATCCACAAGGCTTGTTACCTCTATATGTGTCAAAAAATGCATGTGTTCTGGAAAGCCACATTTAGTACTCTCTCAAAAACTTAGTGTCGCTATCTTTCCTTCTCCAAATTTGTTTGTGTTAAGGGTGCTGAATGAGTTGGTATTACCAGTTAACATTAAGAAATGGATTGCAGTAACTATTAGTTAATGCAATCCATTTCTTAATGTTAACTGGATAAAGTGGCAACAATAGAACTTATTTTGAGAAACTGGAAATCTGCAATTCCTCCCTCATACACACACTGGCTTATTGAGCTCTCTACAAAGTTTTAATGGGAAAAAAATGGCTGTCTAATAGAAACATTTGATAAAATATGAGGCTGTCTAGTCGCATGTGAAATTATTGCATACTATGTAGTTTAGTATATATTAGTCCCTGATACTCACGGGTTATGTTCTCACTTATCTGTTCAGTCACTTTAATAGTTGATGCCCTATGTGACCTCTATGGGTTCAGGGGGTTGTTCTGTTTTGTTTCTAGGTTTTGTGAATAATGAAAGTTGAATTTTGTTATTTATATGCTATAAATTGCCTAGGGAGGTTGTGGAATCTCCATCATCAGAAATTTTTAAGAGCAGGTTAGACCTGTCAGGAATGGTCTAGATAATACATAGCCCTGCCATAAGTGCAGGGGACTGGACTAGTTGACCTCTCGAGGTCCTATGATTCTGTGTCCATCTTGTGCATGTGTTTATATGTTTTGTTTCATTATGTCTGTATATTTTATATAAAACAATAAAAATAAAGTCTAAAAATCATTAGGATTATCATGCATCTTCTTAAACTATTTCTAGCTGGGTAAAACAGTGTATCCCTGAATGTTACATGTTAGCAGCAGCTTCTGTGCCTAGTCAACCATTGAAAAAAAGAGGCTTTCAAGCCCCCATATTCCAGCATTTTATAATGTTTAAATCCTTTGGTATTCAGATTGAAAGGGTTAAAGTTGTACTACTGTGCTGAAGTATCAATACACTTGCTATAGTTCAAATTCTACTGCCACTGGAGGTCATAAGAACATAAGAATGGCCCTACTGGGTCAGACCAAAGGTCCATCGAGCCCAATATCTTGTCTTCCGACAGTGGCCAGTGCCGGGTGCCCCAGAGGGAATGAGGTAATCATCAAGTGATCCATCCCCCATTGCTCATTCCCAGCTTCTGGCAAACAGGCTAGGGACACCATTCCTGCCCTTCCTGGCTAATAGCTATCCTCCATGAATTTATCTAGTTCTTTTTTGAACCCTGTTATGGTCTTGGCCTTCACAACATCCTCTGGCAAGGAGTTCCACTGGTTGACTGTGCGCTGTGTGAAGAAATACTTCCTTTTATTTGTTTTAAACCCGCTGCCTGTTAATTTCATTTAGTGACCCTTAGTTCTTGTGTTATGAGAAGTAGTAAACAACACTTCCTTATCTACTTTTTCTACACCGGTCATGATTTTATAGACCTCAATCATATCTCCCCTTAGCCATCTCTTTTCCAAGCTGAAAAGTCCCAGTCTTATTAGTCTCTCCTCATACGGAAGCCGTTCCATACCCCTAATAATTTTTGTGCCCTTTTCTGAACCTTTTCCAATTCCAATATATCTTTTTTGCAGTGGGCCAACCATATCTGCACACAGAATTCAATGAATAGAGGCAACATGTCCTATTATCTAGCTCTTTCTTAATTATTCGCAGCATTCAGTTTGCTTTTTTGACTTCCCCTTCACATTGAGTGGATGTTTTCAGAGAACTATCCACAATGATTCCAAGATCTTTCTTGAATGGTAACAGCTAATCTAAACCCCATCATTTTATATGTATAGTTGAGATTATGCTTTCCAATGTGCATTACTTTGGATTTATCAACATTAAATTTCATCTGCCATTTTGTTGCCCAGTTTCGAGAGAGCCTTTTGTAGCTCTTCACAGTCTGCCTGGGTCTTAACTATCTTAAGTATTTTTGTATCATCTGCAAATTTTGCCACTTCACTGTTTACCCCTTTGTCCAGATCATTTATGAATATGTTGAATAGGACTGGTCCCAGAACGGACTCCTGGGGGACACCACTATTTATCTCTCTCCATTCTGAAAACTGACCATTCATATCTACCCTTTGTTTCCTATCTTTTAACCAGTTACCAATCCTTAAGTGCACCTTCCCTCTTATTCCATGGCAGCTTACTTTGTGTAAGAGCCTTTGGTGAGGGACCGTGTAAAAGGCTTTCTGAAAATCTAAGTACACTATATCCACTGGATCCTCTTGGTCCACATGCTTGTTGATCCCCTATTCTAGTAGATTGGTGAGGAATGATTTCCCTTTACTATAACCATGTTGACTCTTCCTCAACAAATTATGTTCATCTATGTGTCTGACAATATTGTTCTTTATTATAGTTTCAACCAGTTTGCCCGGTACTGAAATCAGGCTTACAGGCCTGTAATTGCTGGGATCACCTCTGGAGCCCTTTTAAAAATTGGCATCACATTAGCTATCCTCCAGTCATGTGGTACAGAAGCTGAGTTAAATGATAGGTTACAGACTACTGTTAGTAGTTCTGCAATTTCACATTTGCGTTCCTTCAGAACACTTGGGTGAATACCATCTGGTCCTGGTGACTTATTGCTGTTTAATTTATCAATTTGTTCCAAAACCACCTCTAATGATACCTCAGTCTGGGACAGTTCCTAAGATCCTTCACCTAAAAAGATGGCTCAGGTTTGGGAATCTCCCTCACATCCTCAGCCATGAAGACTGATGCAAAGAATTAATTTAGTTTCTCCACAATGGTCTTATTGTCCTTGAGTGCTCCTTTAGCACTTCAATCATCCAGTGGCCCCACGGGTGGTTTAGCAGGCTTCCTGCTTCTGATGTACTTAAAAAAAATTTGCTATTACTTTTTGAGTCTTTGGCTAACTGTTCCTCCAATTCTTTTTTGGCCTTCCTAATTGTATTTGTACACTTAATTTGCCAGTGTTTATGCTCCTTTCTGTTTTCCTCACTAGGATTTAACGTCCACTTTTTAAAAGATGCCTTTTTGCCTCTCACTGCTTCTTTTACTTTGTTGTTTAGCCACGGAGGCTCTATTTTGGTTCTCTTACTATGTTTTTTAATTTAATTTTCAACATTTAAGTTGAGCCTCTATTATGGTGTCTTTAAAAAGTTTCCACGCAGCTTGCAGAGATTTCACTTTTGGCACTGTACCCTTTAATTTCTGTTTAACTAACCTCCTCATTTTTGTGTAGTTCCCCTTTCTGAAATTTAAATGCTACAGTGTTGGGCCGCTGTGGAGTATTCCCCGCCACAGGGATGTTAAATTTAATTATATGATGGTCACTATTACCAAGCGGTCCAGCTATATTCACCTCTTGGACCTGATCCTGTGATCCACTTAGGACTAAATCAAGAATTGCTTCTCCTCTGGTGGATTCCAGGACCAGCTGCTCCAAGAAGCAGTCATTTAAGGTGTCAAGAATCTCTGCATCCTGCTCTGAGGTGACATGTACCCAGTCAGTATGGGGATAATTGAAATCCCCCATTATTATTATTGAGTTTTTTTATTTTAATAGCCTCTCTAATCTCCCTGAGCATTTCGCAGTCACTATCACCATCCTGGTCAGGTGGTTAGTAATATATCTCTACCGCTATATTCTAATTATTAGAGCATGGAATTTATATCCATAGAGATTCTATGATACAGTTTGATTCATTTACGATTTCTACTTCATTTGATTCTACGCTTTCTTTCACGTATAGTGACATTCCCCCACCAGCATGACCTGTTCTGTCCTTCCGATATATTTTGTACCCTGATATAATTGGGTCAATGGGATAATATTTAGCCCTTATTATTTTGTATCTCATGTTTGTGTAGCATAGCATAAAGTGCTCTTAAATATGTGTTTAGATTAATTGTGAAATATTCTTGGATGCCTCCTAACAAATATATTATGCTAATACAGCATTTTGTGTTTATCTAAAATGAAACTTTTTCTCTCCAATGTTCTGTTTTAAAGGACAATTAGTTTGCACTGCCACAATTTAAACATTGCCTAACACTCTTTCTTTCTCAATTTTGTGGTCTGACTAGGAAAAATTGGGGGGGGGGGGGAGAGTGATGAAGGAGGACAGTAATTTTTTACATGTATTATTCTTGAAGAGGTTAGACGTGAGTTTCTGAATGTAAAACTGAGTCTTGAAAAATAACGTTTTTATTTATTTATGCAGATTTTATGGTTAGTGTAATTTCTGAAGATAGCAACATTATTAAAAATATTAATCCAGGACGTGTTTCTATGAAAATGTGGGAAGGACAGAGCAGTGGAAACAGAGTACCAGCTAATGTGAGTAATTGGAAAATGTTATAACACATGTTGGTCCTGTGAATATGACACAAACAACATTTTCTACAGAAGGGAATTCTGTGTGCTTTGTTTAGAGAAATGTCTTTTTCTGGATTGCAGCTATTAAGTGTTACATTTCTTGTACATTCAGTAAAATTATGTCCACGCCAGCTGCTGTCCCTATTACTTTAAACAAACTAAGCTGTCTGTCTGGTAAAAGTGCAATACTTCAACATTGGGAATGTTGTTGCTATTCAGCAGAAGCTCACTAATTTACACTCGGGGGAGACCTGTTACAAATTACAGCAGTGAAGTTTGTGAATTACCAAGAAAAGTAAAGGAGCATACTAGAAATGTAATGCATTACAATGTACCTTTCATGTATTTTGACAATTGTTTAATATATGATAATGCAATAGTATGTGTACTACGATATGTATTTTTAAAATAATGAAATATAGTAATATGAGAGTATCATTACAGAATTCTGCTATTAATTTTCTAAATAGTAAGGAAAGCTATTGTTTTGAAGTAAGTGTGTACATAACTGAAGTTTTACTTCAGGTTCTACTGTACTTAAGACAAGAAGTATGAATATATTGCTGTAAAAAGCCACCACCATTCTCCAAACCTTAAAAACCAAAGGAGTCTCTTTGCACTCCATAAGGATGTCAGAAGAGTTGTGAAGTATTACCTTTTGCCAATCTGATGCTCTTTGTTTGAAGATTTAATTTCCAAAGCCTATATTTGTCACTGAGTTAAAATAACTATAAAAATAATCTCCAAACAGACATTTTGCCTTTTGGCATTACAGGTTCACACTCCATCAGATCTTTGTTGACCTTATGGGCAAAGAGAAGCAGGACATGTTGCACTGAAACTTGGAAAGCACGTATCTACACCATTACTAGAGATAACACTTGTTTGCAGCTTTTATCTGCGATTCCGTTTTAGTGTGTTATCTACAAATGACACATCAGAGTTGTCTGGATTAGCATAGATGTTCTGGAGAGTGGGACAAGTCTATAAATTGGTCATCTCTTAAGAGGGCATCCACCAATCCAGAATTTCCTCCTTCCATCCTGTTTATATGGGATTTTTTTATACAATTCATGTATGTGTATTAGACATGAAATCCTGCCCCCACTTTGGTCAATGAAAAGCTTTCCTTGCCTTCACTGGGGCAAGAATTGTACCCTAAGCTTTTCCAGTATTATTCACAAAACTTTGAAGGTGCCTCTCAACCCATGCCACTAGACTACCACCCCTCAGCAAGAATCTTTCCAGCTGGGGAAGGAAGAGCTGGGGGGGCATCAAGCTGCTCTGTGCATGTGCCAGTAAGCAGAGCTCCTCCATCAATCCGAAGCAATTTACAGTAAGAGAAATTTTATTGCAGTTTTTTTCATCATATGCTTTAAGCTTCTGTTTGGTTGATTGCAACGTTAGCTGTTCTTGTGCTTGGAAGTGAAGATAGGCTGTGGTTCTTTGTACAAAACATTTTTCTTCTGAAGGCTGAACAGAAGGGATATTTCCACAACTCTTTGGTAATTTTCCTTAGCATACTAAGGAACAGTGCTGCATTCACATATCGATTAGTTCACTCATCTCTATTATGCCGGAACTGAGAATACCAAAATAGTGTCTAAATTACAAGTTCTTTCAGAAAACTGCTATGTTCAGTTTTCTTAATTTAAAAAACTTGTTTAATGGAAACAGCTTTTAAATTTTATAACAAACATACAATTTTTAACTGATGTTTAGTAGGGATGTAAATAGCATGTAAAAACCCTACCCATGTAACTGATTGAAATTCTATTGGTTAAACGTTTTACCGGAGAACTAGGGGGGATCTCTGCTGCCGGCCCTGTGCCCAGGGATCTCCGCCGCCACTGGTATCCCCATGCCAGCCCTGCGGGCCAGCAGCTGGGACCTCGGGTGCTTGGGGAGACAGCAGAACTGTAACCGATGAGCATCAAACTTATCAGTTAACCGGTTAAACTTTTACATTCCTAATGTTTAGTAAGACTTGATAGCATGTTACATATGAAGTGCTTTAAAAAATTTTGTGTTACATTTACCTTTTTAAAACCTGTTCTTTTCAGGTTACAACTCTTGGCTGTAGTAAAGTCAAGGATGGCAAGGATGAGGGCTTCTTTTACTTCAGGTTTGAGCAAACTCATTTTATAATTAAAGTTCGTAATAGAGTACGCATTAACAATATAGCTGTTGGAGAAATGCTTTAATTTCAACATCATTGAAGAGAAACTGGTGTATATTCTAATGTATTGGTATGATATAATGCATATGGAATGGAGTCCTTCACAAAAAATAAACCCTGTTCTTTTGAGATCAATGTGAACATGTTACATATACTTTGTCAACATATTTAGAGATGGTTGTGGGGTAATGCATCCCTCATTTTGAGGCCACATTCCCTGTCTGTAATTTGCCATTTATCTGGGGTGAAGGAAAAGGATAATTTAACTTATGCCTTCTTCTCTGTCACCAATCAGTGGCAGAGATGCTCTATTTTCTGCCTCATAAGTTACCCATTAGTTCACAGTACTGGGTTATCTCCTTTCTCTGCAGTAGAACCACAGTTAGCAACCTGTCAGCTCGCCCACATTTTTTCTTTGTCTCACAGATGTCCTACCTATAATGGCAGGAACAGACAGCAGCAGAAAGTGCTCCCTTTTTCTGGAGCAGATTTTATCAAGTGGGCAAGTGTCATGCAAAAAGCAGGTACCTCAGGAGTGCTCCAAAAGTAACTTAAATAGGTGCAAAGAAGTCTGGGGAAGCAAATAGGAATCTTGTCAGAGTGCCAGGATCCTGTAGTGGGCTCTTCCCACAACTAACGGGATCCTTCATAGTGCCCCTACTTGGATGACCTTTCCACACAAGCGTCTTTCCACCTAAATGCAGTTAACAGAAGCACCTCCGAAGTGTGCATGATCACTCCGGTGGTGGTTGTTCACAAAGAAATGAAAAGAACAAAAAGCTAAGAAGCCTAAAAGTTGTAAGTCCAAAAATGGTTATTCAACCTCTCCCATTCCCAGCAGCTCTGCCCTTGAAGAAAGCAAACTGTGTCTGACCATGACAAGCCAGAATCAGATTCTCAAGAGAGGTTCTTTGATATTCTTGATATGAAGCCTGGTAACATGGAGGAAAAAGGACCTAACACTAAGGCAAAGTCCTTCTCCTTTGAGATTATCATAAGATCTGAATGAGAACTTGCAGATAAAACAAAGAGGGTTTATGATGAAGTTTTACAACTACCAGGAACTAAAAGTCTCCCTAACTCAGATACCCAAGATTGATGAAGCAGTAGCCTCACTAACAGAAGACATGGTTACTCCTTTGTGGAAAGACTCTTCTTTTCCCAAAGATACCATAGATAAAATGATGGAGGGTATCTCTTACAAGGATTTCAAAGCTTCTTCAACAGCCATACAGATATACTTTGCAAGAGCCAGAATGGCCAAATGTGGTGATCTGAAAAAAACTGATCTTTTTAACTAGAATAATTTTTTTGTCTTTTGATAAAGAAAATGTACCTCTGTGGCCTTAGATTCTTCTATAGTAACTGAGGTTTAGGGCAGAAACAGACACTAAGGTGTCAATAACAATTCTGACACTCTGTATCTAAATTTGGTATACTAAGTAGTAGCTGACAACAAAACAAAACAAAACCCAAACCCTAAAATCTTGCTTCTAAACACTACTAAGTATCAGAATTAGACTATACGGCAGATTACAGATCCAAGCAGTTCTTTTCTTCCTACCAAAACCAAATACAGTAACTCCTCGCTTAACGTTGTAGTTATGTTCCTGAAAAATGCTACTTTAAGCAAAACGACGTTAAGCAAATCCAATTTCCCCATAAGAATTAATGTAAATAGGGGGAGTTAGGTTCCAGGGAAATTTTTTTCTCCAGACAAAAGACTATATTTTATCTTATATATATATATATATATATATATATATATATATATATATATATATATATATATATATGCGCGCACACACACACACACACATATATACACACAGTATAAGTTGTAAACAAACAATTTAATACTGTACACAGCAATGATGATTGTGAAGCTTGGTTGAGGTGGCGAAGTCAGAGGTTGGGATATTTCCCAGGGAATGCCTTACTGCTAAATGATGAACTAACACTCGGCTGAACCCACGTTGTTAATGTAGCCTCACACTCTACAAGGCTATGGAGGAAGGGGAGACAGCATGGCAGAGAGAGACAGAGACACACACCCTGTGTGAGAGAGACGCACATTGCCCCTTTAAGTATGCTGACCCCGCTCTAAGTACATTGCCTTTTTAAGTAAATTAGCAAATTGAGACAGCAGCTGCTGCCAGCAAGCTCCCTCAGTCCTGACCCCTGTAGTGTGCGCCACGTCCCCCTCCCTCCCAGTGGAGATAAGGAACTGGAGATGGGGGTACAGGAGTGAGTGGAGGGGAACACCCTGACATTAGCACCCCTCTTCTCTCTCTCTGCCCCCCCTCCTCCCCACACAGCAAGCAGGAGGCTCCCGGGAGGAGCTCCAAGGCAGAGGACAGGAGCAGCACACGGCAGTCGGGGGAGGGACAGCTGAGCTGCTCTGCAATTGATAGCCTGCTGGGTGGATGCCACACAGGGAACTTAGGGAAGCTGATAGGGGGGCTGCCGGTCCACCCTGGTTCCAAGCCCCCACCAGCTAGCTCCAACAGGCTGCTCTTTCTGCAACCAGTGGACAAAGCAGGCGGCTGCCAAACAACGTTGTAAGGGAGCATTGTGCAACTTTAAACAAGCATGTTCTCTAATAGATCAGCGACGTAACAACGTTCACCAGGATGAGTTTAAGTGAGGAGTTACTGTAAACTCAAGAGAATTTGCCCCCAGGAGCAGAGGCTTCAGAGGGAGAACTAGGCAGCCCTCTTCTTCCTCATTCTTTTCCATCCTACCAAACCCCACATTGACACAGACTGTGCTTCCGTGCAAGTTCATCTGGGGAAGGCAAAAGAGTGTCTCACTCATTTTAATTGCTCATGAAAGAGTCAGTATTGGACAAAGGTTCTGGAGATGTCTCTCAGTGCGTCCATGTTGCACTCAAATATTTTCTTTCTCCATTCTTCATAGTGCTCCTGACTTCTCTCAACAAAATAAATGTTGTTTTTCTACACATCTCAAGAAATAATCCTACCATCCTTTTGTCCATCCCCAAGGTACAATAAAAACATTGTGGCACGTTCTAGACGTGCAGATCACTAAGAATCTACTTGAAATTAAGTATTCCAGGAAATCTTATTTATTTTCCTGTGAAATGAAGAGGAGACAGCATCCAAATAATCATTAGCAAGATAGCTAAAACATTGCATAGTGGAAGCATACAAGGCTTCAAATCAGTCAATTCAAGAGGGCATCATAGATCATTGTACCAGTGTCCAAATCATGAGTAGAGACTGCTTGCATCTCCTGATCGGATTTGTTAGTAGCAATGTGTCATTATAGTCCATGTTCTTGAGGTGCAACAAACTAGACAATCTTCCATGTGCTGTAAGTGGTACCCCTGTTAGGCCAAATACCTGTTCTAACTTTCCCTCAATTTTGATTCTGATATTTCTCATTCTTCGCATACTGCAGACTAGTGATATGAGGCAGAATGGAAATTTTTATTTCCTGTTTATCTTCTTTCTGTGATTAAGTTCTACACAAGTCCAAACCATCCACTTTTATAAATTGTAAATTTAATAATTGAATTTGGATTTCTATTGAAGTTGAAAGAATCGTATTAGGTGTTCGATGAAAGTTAGGGTTTTTTGTACACATAAGTTTCCTTATATATTATTCCAATGCTTTTGAGACAGTTCATCTAAATAGTACAGGAAGGAGTTATGATCAGGCTGACAGATTGCTAAATAGTTTGGATTACCCACAGATTCACTGCAGAGAGGAGACAGACCAATTCTGTAAACTAGTGGAGAGGCTAATCCCAGAGAGCCATATTGTGACACTGGTGTGCAGGAGTAAGATTTAGCCTCTCCCTTTGTCTCTTGATCATATCTCTGTGGGCTAGATTGAGCTGCAAGGCTCAGCAGTGAGTAAAGAGTGGCACATTCTTGTGCCACCCCAGGCAGACCCTTGTGATTGTGGCAGACCACTGCCATTCCCTCTTCCTTGATCTTCTTGCTACTGCTGTTGCCATTTTAAGTAGCAGCAGCCTATTGTTGTTTGTTTACAGTGCGATAGCTCCTGAAATATGCTAATCATTTCAAGACACACAAGACATATTTCTGGCTCAAGCGTGTGCAGTCTTCTGAGTTGGAGTTGCTACTAGCCCCACCCCCTGCTGATCTATGAAGCAACCCCCTGCTGATCTATGAAGCAACCCCCTGCTGATATATGAAGCAGGGCTTTTTACTTATAAAATGGCAGAAGAAAAAGAGGAAATTAAGCCAAATGAAAGTAAATAAAGTAGTCCAAACCAGTTTAAAAAATGTTCATCCATTCCATTATTAAATATAACTGATAACTTTCCATGAAGTAGTTTAAAATGATGTGAATAAAATTATAGTTGTGACGCAAGCTGACAAAACCCAGGAAATTCAGTGTTGTTATGCATGTGGGGTCGGGTGGGGGGGGGGGGGAGAAGTACCTTTTAGCATTCATCATTCCATCTTGTATAAAAGAAGAGAATTTCATAAACTCCACAGAGAGTCTTCCTCAGACAGGTTATCACAGGTGTTGTTCATAAAGTTGGGTAAAGAATGGACAGAATCTTATGGAAAGTAAAGTACCCCATCACTTTGTAGTAAGTGGTTAACAGGAATAGATAAAGATTTGATTTGCTGACCTTATTTGTAATGTCAACATTAAGATCACTATTTTTTTTAATTAACTTAGGGATAAAATGGTTCCAGAGAGAGTGGGAACTTACAGCATCCAGTTTGCTTTTGCGATTGATAAGACAAATATACTCAGCAGTGAACAGGTTTGCTTCTGTGATGAATTATATATAGTTAGGTGTATATATAGTAGGAAAGAAAGTATGTAAAATTCTTTACAGTAAATGAAAGATGACTGATTTTAATAAAAACATTTGAATTACTATTACAATTGGCTAATTTACAAAATCCATAACTTTATTTTTGGTAATATCAGACCTTGAACAGTTGATTATCTAATCATGTTTTTATTGGCCTTTTAAGTAGGCAGACATCTGCTGAACAGACTTTTTTCATTTTGTTCTGTTGTTCCTTCATAAATGCCGCCTCACTGTTTCTGTTAAAATATAACATTTTTATAAACTGCGTAATTTGTAAACTAGTAAAACTCGTTATGGCCCTTTGAGTTGTTGATTACGTTTTAAGAACATATTTTAGCTTATACATTGTATTTGTTTCAGTATTGTTGGGCAGCCTACATATTGTAGATGAAATTTCAGTTAACTGTGTTCCTCTTACTTTTTTAAGATTATAATTGAAGTGGTAGCTAATGATCCAGTGCAGTTACTACCAGAATCTCTACCAGCTACTCCTGTAGTTTCTAATGTTCGAACAGTTGCCAGTCGAACTCTGATAAAGGATTTATGCCTCCATATAAAGGTAATGTTACTTTGCTGCAAAGCAGTAGTTGGAGCAATAAATAAAGGTTAATTAAAAATGTGATGTATTTTGCTCATAAAAATTATCATCATCTTTAATTGTAAAATGTTGGATAAGTAGAGCAGTATGATTGGATGCCGCTGTTCAAAACTCAGAACTGTTTAAAAAAACATTTTAAAAAAAAACTTGCTGTCTACATTAGAAAATAAAAAAAATGGGGTTGGTTTGTTTCCCCCCCCCCAAAAAAAGTATGAACATAGAAATTACATTACATGCTGTTATTTCCTTTACTATTTCTGTGGACTTGAATTTGTAGGTTGTTGACAACAGGGGGCGCTACTTCCCCTGAAATGCATCTTTACTAGCTTCCAGTGGAGCGGATTACTGTCAGACCAGTGAAAAATGTCCACAGCAATTATCTTCAATACACAGCAGTTTATTGAGAAGGAATTACACAAGTGGTAAAGGGTTATATCAAGCACATAACTCCTATGTTAGACATTAAGACCTATACATTCCTCTTAACGAGTCTCTCTTTTACAAACATACACAAACAGGCCTTGTGCTAGCCTCATGCAGTTCCTGCTTGGCAAACAGAGAAGGTGGTTAACAGTTTTATAGATGGCTTTTTCCCTCCAAGTCTGTTCTTCTCAGCCCTCTGGTCTGTCTCGGATTCCCTTGAGACTCCTCTAGTTCACAGTCCTACTCGAGCCCACGGAGCAGAGTTTTGGCTACTCTGCCTAACAGCATTGCTTCTTCAAGCATCAATTAAGGAATCCCAGTCACAGTAATTTACTTTGCTTGATTCTTATACTCTTTTCCTCAAAGGAGTCACATGTCTTAAAAGCATGCCCAGTGTGGATGTGGTTATTAATTTTATCTTCTTAGTATTTTAGAAGGAGCAAGGGGGTTGTACCGAACGAAGCTCACCCCACTTTACTCACTCATCAATCATTCACTCTGACTCGCTGTAAGGTTACAATAACCAGGTCGACCTGTGCTCCAAGCTGGAACTTTATACATGGGATAGTTACTTTTGCATGGGCCCATATTTGCAGACCAATAGGTTCAATATTGATTGCACACAGACTTTGCCAAATCCTTTATCAAATCTGCTTCTGCTTAAAGGGAACCCTGCTCCCAGGATCCTCTGCAGCTCTTCAGCCATGTTTAAGTCATGTCAAGTTATGCTCACACCATTCATTCAGTATGGCCACACCGGTTTGGCACCATCCCAACATAAGTCCTCTACTTTTATCCCTTTATATTCAAGATGATGAGAAACTCACACGTTAAACTGTTAGTCCTACAAGTTACTCTGGTATAGAGTGTAACTCTGAAAGTAGCCACCTGCTCTAGATGGTGTCCTCAAACCCCTCTTTCTCCCTCTCCCCCCAAAAAAGAAAAGAAAACCACCTTCCCCTCAAAGGACAAAAGAACACCAGATTATTACAAGAGCCACAGAAGGTGAGCTCTTCCATGATTGCTCCTTGTTCTTCTGGGGGAAAGATTTGAGCCTGAACATCTTGTTAACATTCCTGGCATCAGCTAAGACACACTTAGAGACATCTTAAAAAGGATGGATCAGTCCTTCTTGGAACTCTGAAAAAACCAGACTGTCCTTGCCAGTCATGGACTCACAGGATGGAGGTCTAGAAATCTCCCTGAACCTACAGATGAAGTCTAACTATAAAGGAAAAAGAACATGAGTCCTATCCCAGCTTCTTAAGAGGGTTAATCGTGTTACTTGGCAACTCTGACTCCTTCTGAAGAAAAATCTAAAGAGGTCTTTTAAAGACGTTCCCTTTCATTTCCTCTTCAATTAAGTCACATTGTGATGAGTGTATCATCCTCCTCCTCCCTTGCAGGAAAAATCCAAAAGGGAATAACAGATGAGAAAAGTCAATCCTGGAAATTACCAGTCACCGCCCTCTGTCGTCATCTTCTTCTTCTCTCTCTCTTCCATTCCCCCACACGGACAAGAGAACCAAGAAGACTGAAAAATAAAATCAGGAAAAAAAGCCAGAAATCACCACAGATTTTCATCTCCTTCAATACGGTCTAGTTCCTCTTTCAGAAAGGGGGAATTCTGAGCTCTGAATCAAGATAATCATAAATCCAAAAAGAACTACAACACTGAGCTGAAAAATCAGATGTTCTTTACTCAGACTTCCATGAAACTCTGAGAGTGGTGGCTACTGTGTTAAGATAGACTATTAGAAAGTAGGGCTGGAAGGGACCTTAATAGGTCATCTATTCCAGCCCCCTGCCTTGGGGAAGGGGGTGGAACAGGGCATATCCCTTCCAGCCCCCTGCTATGAGCCACTCAGGGCAGGGGGCTGGGAGCACCCCCACAAGCCAAGCACCCCAGCTTTCTGCCCTGCACCCCCCCACACCCCCAGCTTTCTGCCCTGCACCCCCACACACCCCCAGCCTTCTGCCCTGCACCCCCACACATCCCCACTGTCCTCTGCCCTGACCCCTGAACCTCCCCCCAGGTCTGGGGTCCTGTCTGCCGGCCCCTTGCCAGCCGGGTTCCGGCCACAGGCCCTGCTCAGCCCGCTGCTACATCTCAGTGGTTTGAACAGAACCCCAGGCTGGAAGCGGGCTGAGCAGGCTGGCGGCATAAGATCAGCATTTTAATTTAATTTTAAATGAAGCTTCTTAAACATTTTGAAAACCTTGTTTACTTTACATACAACAATAGTTTAGTTATATAATATAGACTTATAGAGCGAGACCTTCTAAAAAACGTTAAAATGTATTACCGGCACGCGAAACCTTAAATTAAAGTGAATAAATGAAGACTCGGCACACCACTTCTGAAAGGTTGCCTACCCCTGAGCTAACCTAAATCTCCTGTGCTGCAGATTAAGCCCATTACTTTTTGTCCTACCTTCAGTGGACATGAAAAACATTTGATCACTGTTCTCTTTATAACAGGCCTTTCATAAATTAGAAGATTCTTTTCAGGTTCCCTCTCAGTATTCTTTTCTCAAGACTAAAAATGCCAAGTTTTTTTTTTTTTTTTTTAACCTTTCCTCATAAGTCAGGTTTTCTAGATGTTTAAATGATCCTAGAATATCAGGGTTGGAAGGGACCTCAGGAGGTCATCTAGTCCAACCCCCTGCTCAAAGCAGGACCAATCCCCAGACAGATTTTTGCCCCAGATCCCTAACTGGCCCCCTCAAGGATTGAACTCACGACCCTGGGTTTAGCAGGCCAATGCTCAAAGCACTGAGATGTAGCAGGGCCCCATTTGCTCCTGCCTCTTCTCTGTTCCTATGAGTCTCTCAGAGACCCTGGGGCTCAGCAATCACCGGTCCAGTTTATTTACAGCATGTAATCCCACCACCTCACCATATACAGCTTGGGGATTTCAGCCTTAAGGACTTCTCAGCCTCTGTACCCAGGAGGGAAGAGTTACCCCTCTCCTTCCACTCTCTGGCTTCCCCTGGCTTCCTTCCTTGGCCTGTTTGTAGCCCCGGGCTAATTAGGCTGTCAGCTATTTCCCATTTGCCAGTCAGGTGCTGGTTTCTCTAGCCCGCTCCAGTTTGCCTCCCTTAATTGGAACTGGCGTGACAGAGGGCTGGCTCAGGAGCTCCTGCCCAGCACCCTTCACACTAAACTTAATCTTTTTGTTGCTCTCTTCTGAGTTCTCTCCAATTTGTCCAAAATGTGGGGCCCAGAACTGGCCCTGGTACTCCTACTGAGGCATCACCAGTGCTGAGCAGAGCAAGATGATTACCTCCCATATCTTACATATGACATTCCCGTTAATACACTCCAAAATGATATTAGCATTGTTGACTTGTATTTTTAACTTGTGGTTCATTATAACCCTCAGATCCTCTTCTGCAGCACTACCACCTAGCCAATTATTCTCCATTTTGTATTTGTGCATTTAATTTTTCTCTGCCTAACTGTGGTGCTTTGCACTTGTCTTTATTGAGTTTCATCTTGTTGAGTTCAGACCAATTTTCCAATATGTTCAGGTCATTTTGAATTCTAATGCTATCATCCAAAGTGCTTGCAATCCCTTCTGCCTTGTTGTCATCTGCAAATTTTGTAACCGTGCTCTCCACTCCATTATCCAAGTCATTAATGAAAATATTGAATAGTATCAGATGTAGCATCCCACTAGATATGTCCTCACACTACTCTGAGTATGGTCTTTCAACCATTTGTGCACCCACCTTATACAGCCTGCCAGAGAAAGCATATGCACAGTCTAAAGTCAATAATAAATATCTCCCATCCAAAACTAAAACCTTCAGAAGTCATTAGGGAGGAGTGGGGAACTCCTGAAAATAGAAAGTGACTTAGTTAGCAAATCTTGAGATTATGCAGGCCCCAGAATGGAAGAAATTTGTCTTCGTGATCTCCAGAGTTGATTCAGTGGTGACATCCTTACCAGAGGATAATGGATAATTCCTGTTAAGAGGGATGTCTTTTCCAGAGACCCTGTAGACAGGAAATTAGAAGCCACCCTTAGAAGGGACTTCAAAGCCTTTTCAGAGCCCTGCTGTCAACCAAATGCTTTGCTAGAGTGCCAGTAACTGATGTAATGTCCTAAAAATATTCAATCCGCACATCCATGGCAAATTCAACCCGTACTAAAGAAGATATTCCTAACTATATCGTTAGTGATGAAATGTTCCAGGGATTCCATGATCCTTGTTGTGAGACCAGTGTCAACCAGTTCAGTGGCCAGATGCTTTAAGCTCTGGACAGTAGATAACTTCTACAAAACAAATTTGAGTACCATTACTACTATTTCAAGTGATTATCCACATATTTCACTTCTGGTGCACATGTATAGCATGAATGTGAGATCAGATTCTTTTAAGCTAGTAGTATCTGCTGGTGCTGCCTCTGCACCCTAGATATGCTCATGGCTCCAACCCAAAGACATAAAGGGCTGAGAAGAACAACCATCCCTCAGTTCCTTCTTACTGCCATTGCAACAAGACAGAACCTCTACAGTGTCTGTTTACTCTGCACACCATGCAATCTCTTGTTAGCTAGTAAGTGTAGATAGTATATTTACTAGTTTGTTTACACGCCTTAGCCAAAAAAACCAAAAACCTTTATAATGCATTAGGGAATACTCCCAATTCCGGAACCTTCGCCAATATGGCTGAAACAATTCCCTGGGATTTAAAACTTGCCCCTTTTGTGATGCTGCTGTTTCACTCAATGGGCATTGAGGTGCCTGTTTTTCCTTGGTGAGGGATACATTCCTGACAAATGCTCTGTTGATCCCTCTCCAAGTGGACCCAGAAAGCTCTTTCTATTGGAGTGATCAATGAAGGCGTCTTCAGAACCAGGGGTGAAAAATCCTGTCAAGCCTGAATAGAAACTTTTGGCTAGTGCTCCTGTGAGCTGCAGCTCTACTTTCCAAGAACCACTGCTTTTACCTAGAACTTTACATAACAAAAACTACCACCACACTCTATCTTCCCAAGCCTTAACCTTTCCTCACATGCTAAGAAAGAGTTTGAAAGGTTCTGTAACCGCACCACCTGGTGACTCCTATAACAACATTTACCCTAAATCAAGAGTTCCAAAACTGGATTCCGCCATCAGCAGATGGAGTCGTGGCAGTCCCTAGTGCATGAAGGATACCACTTTGTTCCGTGCAGCGTGATCTCACTCATGCTTGCTCGTGAGGTCAAGCTGTATGAAGGATGTCATTGTGCTCTACAAAATGGCATCTTCAGATGCTGTCTGGGGTCTCAGGAGGAAATAATTCATTAAAATGGGGTCATGCTAGCAAAGAGTTTTGGGGGGGGGGGGGAGTTTGCTGCCCTAAATATTCAGTGCAATTCTTATTCATGGCCTACACAAACTCATTTTTGTTTGTTCTTTTTTATTAAGGATGAATACAACAACCGTACAGGAAATGATTTGGTTGGCAAGATAGTAGCTGCAATTAAGAGTTCCAATGAAGAAGATACAGAGATCCCAGTCTTTCAGGGGAAAGTTAAAACAATTGAGTTTCCATTTAACAGAGGATCTGCTGAAATTGTTGTAAGTGTTTGTTTTAATCACAATGAAAAATGTATTTTTATTTGTATGTAACATTTCAGTAATTTTAATTTTTTTTTAATGGAATTCCTTGATTTTTTTCATAAATTCATAGATTTTAAGGCTTAAAAGGGACCATGAAACTATCTAATCTGACTTCCTGTATATCAGAGACCATCAAATATCACTGTTATCTGTGTATTGAGCCCATAAGTTGCTTTGACTAAAGCAGGTTGTCTAATAAAGTATCCATTCTTGATTTGGAGACATCAAGAATCCACCACTTGCCTTGGTAGTTTGTTCCAATGGTCAGTTATCCTCATTATTCAAAATTTGTGCTTTATTTCTGATTTGAATTTGGTTTCAGTTTCTAGCCGTTAGTTCTCGTTACGCCTTTCTCCACTAGATAAGAGCTCTTTTGTACCTGGCATTTTCCCCTCATGAAGATTACTTATACACTCTAATTGATTCACCTCTCTGACTTCTTTTTGATAAGCTAAACATATTAAGATCTTCTTGAAACATGGAAATGGAATGTGAGTGACATCACAAGAAGTATATTATCCTCTTAGTCTTATAATAGTTTTTCTTTTCTATTGAACAGTTTTAAATAAACTTTTCAGTGGGGAGGGGGGAAATTATTTAATTTCATGGAGTGCCAGTCTTGAGGAAAATGCTGGATAGTGCTTCACACTAGCTTCTGGAAGCAGAAATAAAAAAATGTCTCTCTCCAACCACTAGCACTTGCTCTCAAAGAGCCAGTTTGGCAGCCAAACTCCGTTCTTCCTGCCTCAACAGCAGCTGACAATGTTACAGTCTCCCTCTGCTTATGCTATGAACCTTCTTTCTTTCCCTGTTATCTTTCCCTGGTTTTCAGCTGTCCTGCTTGTTCTTTCATTCTGGCATGGTAAGATCCTACTGCTTTGGACAGGAACTCCTGTTGTCCCCCTCTCTCCCTTGAGGGGATGAGGGAGTACTTCGGTAGTGACCATCTTCAGTGACTCTTGTATTCCTTCTCCTTCCAGTAGCAGGTCGAGTTGTTTAAAGATATATCTGCATTGCCAGGTGAAGATGTGATTGTAGCATGGTCTGGCATACCCTGTGTTAGCTTTATTATAGCTATCACAGGTAATAATAGCAGGATGGTGTACACTACAAAAAAGTAGTGTTTGTTGTATTGGGCTTCAGCACAGGCTAGCAATCAGAATACCAGCCCTCGAGGGCACGTCTACACTGCAGCTGGGAGCTTACCTGCCAGCCCAGATACTTTTAGCCAAGCTAGCACAAGTCTGTGTAACAGTGTGGATGTTGTGGAACTGGCGGCAACTCAGGCTAACCCATCTGACTCCTGGGACCAAGCTCGGGTGGCTAGCCCAAGCTGCTGCAAGTGCCGCAGCATCCACACTACAGTTTTTAGTGTGCTAACAGGTCTGTCTACCTGAGCTGGCAGGCATGGTCCAAAATGCAGTGTAGACACACCTTTGAGGGCTGGTACTCTGATTGCTAGCCTATGTTGAAGTCCATGCCGCCACATCTGTCCTATTTTTGTTACCCATTAAAGCTAACACAGGTATGCCTATCCATGCTACAATCATACCTTGGCAATGTAGACATAGCCTTAATAACCACCGGTGTTCCCATTTATAGTAGCTGAGAGCCTTTTGGTTTCATATAACTTAATGTACATGAATAGACCTGTTGAACTCAATTGGTCTATTCATGTGCATTAAGTGTTTGCAGGATTGAGGTCTTTGTTAGTTGTGAAACAGCTTTTAACTTTTTATTCGACTATAATTTTGCATCAGAAATTCAGGGATATTCTTAAATTTTGGCAGCATTCCATCTTGACTAGAAGTATGGGTAAGTACCAGTTAGCATCATGAAACTGATAACCACATAGGTTTTCACCGGTATTTTGAGTTTTGTGAACATGGAGAAATGAGGGGAATGGGGAAATAATTTGGTTCTATAATATCTGTAACAGAACTTAAATTATGACTTACTAGAATTTTCGTTTCTTAGTAGTTGTTGACCAAATATGTAGTTGCAATATCTTTTTGAAAGTCATTGAATTTCTCTAAAGGTTGTATTGTTTTATTTCTTCTTGTATTGGTGACCTTTAAAAAGTGGATCTCTTGTCTGGTTACATAAAAATCTCTCAGCATTAACAATGGAGTTCAACATTAGATTTATTGTGATCATCACTTGTATAAAGCTTGGGAAAGATGATATGTATGTGCCTTTATTTAAGTTTACCCATACTAATTTTACATTTATATCATTCTTGATGGTTGTGGTATTTGCTATATTAAACTGTAGGGAAAGATGGGGGTTTTAATAAGAAATTATTGAGAAATAGGTCTCAAATATAGTGTTTGGAAGCAGGTTAATTTTCATCTTAGAGAAAGTGCCCTTTAATAATAAAATGACTTCTCTATCTGTCATAACTTTGTTCATTCACTTGGGACCTACTGTCTATTTCCATAGTAACAGCAGCAACTTTAGCTCAGCATTGGGAGTTAGGTGCTTTTCTTACCTGGGTTTATATATTTGGCCTAGTTTCCCATTGTGTTTGCATTGTGTTCACATGATACAAATGCACTCTAATACTTCCAGGAAAATTTTACTTATGGGAGAGAGTATAAGGTATATTTTTTCTAAATGTTTGATCTTACTGATAAAACGTATAGTTAAAACTACAGTTCTTTCACAAAGTAAAGCTGATATTTTAGTCCTTAAACTTAAGGTATAGAGTGTTTAATCTTCAAATTTTTATTAAGAAAAGAAATTATAAATATTGTTAATTAAGGATAAAAGATAGTTATTGATAAATTTCGAAGTCAGTATTTAAAACTTTATCCATATTTTATAAATAGTACTTAGTCAGCGATGTGATATTTGACTAGGAAAAATTCATAAGTCAAATTTTATTTGTTGTGATATATTTGTGCATGTTATATGATGTGTGTATATTTGTTTCTACAGAATCTAGTGCTGGCAGAAAACAGCCCTGGAAGAGATAGCACGGAATATATTCTTGAATTTGAGGCAGACTTACCAGCTTTGGCAAAACCTCTGGAACCATACCGTCTATCATTTATGTTTTACAATGGTGAGTTTCAAAAGTAGCTTCAAAATATTTCTCGTTCTCTCATTCCTAAAGTTTGACTTTTATTTCACCCCAAAAAAAATCCATTTTGGTTTTGGACATCTTTTCTCTCATCAAGCTGTGTGACATTTTAATATGTACTTCTGTTAGTATTGTTAACAGAATGTTGACGTGTTTAAAAAATTTAGATTTTAAGAAACAGCAGCGGATGGCAACGCTTACAAGAGAGAGAGACGAACTATCTAAGTCAATAGCTGTATACAGAAATATGTTTGATACCACTGAGCAGCTTATTACTGAAATGAAATGTAAGTCATGTCATTTACACATATACCTTTAAAATTAAAAAAAAAAATGTTTTAACTATATTTTCTCAGGAAGGAAACTAGTTTTTTCCTATTATGATTTTGATATTAAAGAGATTGTAAATATCAAAACTGAAAAATGAGGAAACAAATTTTACAGTTTATTTTGGAAAAAAGTAGTGTTTGTTGCATTGGGAGAAAAGCATCTGGTTATTTGAGTAGGTGTACGTATAAAAAGTCTAGCAGTTATCTTGACGTGAGGCAAAATCCTTAGGCCAAAGTTTTCTAACATAATCCTCACAGCTTCTGAGCACTTTCATTTTTTCAATGAGAGCTGTGGGTGCTCAGCTTGCTGGAAATCAAGACTGCCTTTTAGTCCCCTAAATATAAATTTAGGGACCTAACTTAAAGCCAACACTTTCAAAAGTGGATACCTAAAGTTTCATAATGTAATTTTTCTCCCCTCACCCTAGAGACCGTAACACCCAAAAGTATGTTGGTTGTATATGTTTGTAGGGACACACAGCAGTCATAATTGTTTATAAAAAGAGGTTAAGGAAGAAGCCCATCAGTTAGATATGTAGGGAAGGCTTACATGAAAGAGTGAGATAAATAAAAGTAACAAAAGTATACTTGTACATTTGGTTATTCTTAAACTTACTTTGTTTGGATCAGCCTTCTTATTGACCCAAATGTTTCATTTGTTTTATATGCCACATATTTTGAACTTTCTCTCATTATTAATTGCTAATATAAGATAAATGAAGAATATTGATAAATTATAAGAAACGTTTGCTCGTTGCAGTCCTAAGATCAGGGTTAAATTCCATAGGTGTAGTTCTAATATGGGCTCTTGATGCAAAGCTGGGTTCTGATACTTGTGGTAGAGGAACTTTTAGGAGCATTCTCAGATTTCAGACATTTCTGTCTAAGATAGGAGATCTGGACACAAGCTGTGCACTATGCACTGTTTTTAAAAACATTTTGTTTTGATTTGTTAGATTGAATGGAGAATAAGACAACAAAATTGTTGGGTTTACTTCTTTGTTTTCAAAGCCGTTTCAATATAATTGGGAAGCACTTATTTGAAGAGAAATTGTTTGCAGTCTGGCCAGCCCCAGGACTCTTTTGTGATCAAATCTGAGGTGCGTCCAGTATACACTGGAAAGCAATAATAATGGAAATATCTCTGACAAGGGGAAGGAATACTCCTAGAAGAGAACTCATTGGGTAATAAATTTTCCATTCCAACATTACCTACCACGCTAAGTGTTGATTATTAAATTGTTTCAGATCAGGTCCAGGAAGCTGAAACAAGACAGTCTCACCTGAAGAATGAACTGAAAAAGCATCAAATTGATATTCCACAGACAAGCATAGTATGGCTTTTTAATTTCCTTTTAAATTGTTTATTTCACAAGAAGCAACATATTTAACACTGTACAAGTAAAGCCAACTCTCAGCTTGTGTTATATCAAAGAATCAAATAAAATGTGTAATCCATACATACTTATCTACCAAAACTCTAAGGTGTAAACTTAATGGGTCACTTATATAAAGTAGTGCCAAAAACTGTGCTTAATTCCTTATGTGTAAAGCAAGCTTTCATTTACTGTTCTGTCAATATGCCTTAAAACTTATTTGAAGGGACTATTTCTGAAGGTGAGTAGTTAGCTGTATCTGTCCATATGTAGTCCTTGCTTCTTGGCAAAGAGTACCAGTAGAAGTGCCAGTTTTGAGGATTGCTATTTATAATATTATACAGATGATTATACATTTCACACACAACTGACCAATGCTGAATTAAAATTAGTAATTTAGAGGTTAAGTACAATATCTCCCATTATCAATTTCCCTGAAAGATCAGTTACTCTTTAAAGAATCTATTGAGACATCTTGCATTGGTAAAGTTTTGAGTTCATTATTGAAATAATTGAATATAGAAATGAAGGTTATAAATAATATATATTATTTATCACGAACCAATAAAATCAATTGTTTTTCTATGCATTCAACATTCTGGCCAGTTGGTTTCCCTCTGTTAGCTTAACCTTTAGGCAGAGAGCCTAATTGCAGCCTTCCAAAATGTTGTTCTCACCGCCCAGCTACAATCCTTCGCTCTGGCTCTTGCACTTTCTTCAGTTCCTCTTCTGTCTTGGCTTAAGGCAGGCACCTTCATTTCCTCATGAAGCAATTAACCAGTCTGACAGATGGAAAATGAAATAGGTACCTGAATTCTTTCAGCAAAAGGACCATAGTTGTGATGCCACCTTTTGTTTTCCTCTGACATCAACTAGAATAGAGCCATACTAAGTCTGGTCCAGATTGTTGTATGCTTCACAGCAAAAACCTGATTTACAGCTAGATAAAATCTTTCTCTACAAGATGAGATGATGTACAATTGTTAACTTTCAATTTTAATTTACAGTTGCAATATGTTGATTCTTTCATAAAACAAAAGATGTTGGAGCAGGAAGGAGTAAAGAAATCTCCAAGAAGAGCATGTACCCTTTCAAACTATCCCAGAGACAATCAGGATATTTTAGGGAAGGTGAGTTTTTTTTAGTCCTTTTCACAACAATTCCATGATGAAGAACTTCAAACTGTTCAGTCAGTAAGCTCCTAAACAAGTTTCTAAGTAACCTCTGGAAAAGCAGCCTCCAGAAAGGGGTTGCCAACAGCATCCCATCAAAATTGCCCAGTTATTGTAATGAGCCTTCAATTGAAGAGGGATTGTGGTTAGCAGGAAAAACGTAAGTGATCTTGTTTCCAACAAGTATTCTTTACTACTTTTGTACAGATTGCACATTTAGCACAGATTGAGGATGACAAAGCAGCGAAGGTCATCTCTTGGCATATGGCTAGTGATATGGACTGTGTAGTCACCCTAACTACTGCTGCTGCTCGTCGTATCTTTGATGAAACCCAGGGTAGACAGCAAGTCTTGCCTCTTGATTCTGTTTACAAGAAGACTCTCCCGGATTGGAACAGGTAAAGGAAAAAAAATGTACTTCTGTTTTCCTGGAAAACTTTTCCTTCACTACATTTTTTTTCTAATTCTGTTTAACCTTTATATTAGCAAAGAATTCTAATTAGAAAATGTCTTCACAATCATGTTAACTAGCAGGAATGTAGCTTAAAATCTTAAGTAATATCCCAGTTTTGTAAATTTAACTTTGTATTGTTATTTTCTATATTCTATAAGAAGCTTTACTCTTGTAGTACAGAAGACCGTATATAACTCCTTTACAATTAACAAAATATTATTGGATAATGTTATGGTACATAGAATTAGGTATTTGGACTTATCACTTAGTACTTTGAAACCCTAACTTTTTCCGTTCAAATCATGAGCATGTTCCCAGAAATCATCTATAGTCATTCAAATTACTATACTGATTCTTTTCCTGGAAGGAGAAGATGCAATGTAGAATTTCAGGTTTCAGCTGTGTCCCAAAAGGAAACTAAACTAATCAATTTAAATAGATAACATTATATGCATTTGCTTTTTAAACACAATTGTACTTAAGTATCTTGGATGGGTGGGAGATAAAACAAAAAACATGGTTTTTCAGCTGTTTGTAAAACAGTATATCAAATCTGGCCCACATAGGACTGTTACATTCAAAAGTAACTCTTTAAGTCAGATCAGTTCAATTATATATCACTAGGAATTTGGGTTTCCTCAGGTGATATGTATTAAGGTTGGGAACTTCCAAGTCCTGGCATTGAAGTGTTAATATGTAGATCAAGTATAGTTCCATGTTTCTGATTAGTTTGTCAAAAACAATGGTAGAATAAAATAAAATGTAATTTGTCTTTTTTTTTTAAAAACCAGGACTTTACCTCACTTACGAAATGGAAGAAATCACTTCAGACCCATTGGAAACCCTGTATTTGCCAGAGATTTGTTAACATTTCCAGAGAATGTAGAGCATTGTCAGATAGGTAAATGTCACTAAAGAAGTATTATCTTAATTTCTAAACGTAGTAGACACAGAAACCATACCAAATCATGTAGTGAGTGATGGCCGTTAAAATCTTTACAAATTTGCCTTTTGCCAAAGCGATCACATAATTTGTGTTAGAGAGAATGACAGTAATGTTAATTTGCAAATGACAAGAAGATTTTAACGATCACTATCACCGGTCTTCATTCTTGATCGTCATTCTCCTACTTTTTCTTCCATATATTTAATTTTAAAACAAAAACTTCAGCATTATCTCATAACCTCCAGTTTGTTTCAAAATAATTGGAGTCAATCTTAATACAGTTTTAAAAATATTTTCCAAAGTACTGTTACACTATTTGCTGCTTCTTGTATTTTCAAAACTATGTAGGGTATCATATCACCTCAGACCAAGTTATATCCTAGCTGGATTATGTATAATCATATGTGTGTGTTCAGTACCTGCATCCAAAAAGATTTTATCCTTCAACAATTTCACAATATTTTAAATATATTAACTTTCTCATCATACCTTTTCTAGCAATATACTATTTCAAACCCTGGCTTTCTTAAACTTTTAAAGATCTACTCCAAAACTAAATATAATCTAATATTTTTTATCACGTTACCAGTGTTCAAGCATTCCTTTCCAATATTCATCAAAAATCAATTTTCCTCCAAATCTTTTCCCAAAGTTATGCATCTGCCTTCATTTCACTCGGATTCTACTTTTTATGAACGTTCAGATGATAGACTATTGCTTAGGGGTTGGCAATAATTTTCTGGTGTTGCAATATTACAATAAATATTTTCCAACAGTCTTCCAAGGGAAGTAGTAGAAACCACAATGCTTGAAACATATAACGGATGACTGAACAAAGTTGGATACTTAGAAAATCCCTTGTAGGACATAGTCCTTTCCTGTCAAGGGAATGGACTTGGGAAAAAAATCCGTGGATCTTTGAATTCTGTGGTAATGTATGTTTCTTGCTATTGAGAGGATTAACCAATCAAGGACAACATTATGGAAGGAATAGAGAGAGCGCTCCTGGAATAAGAGTTCTTTATATGAGTCTTCACAACAGTTGTAATCAGTTGGTCTGCTTAAATTAACACAAGTGCAGTAACTTTACTTCTCTTCTGAAGATTTCAGGAGATAATATTGTGGGGGAAGTATACTTCCAGCTAAGTAATCTTTGAGTAGCATCCTTATGGATGCTCCACTTCAGGTGTGGCATTTTTTTTTTCCATTGGAGACTTTCAATAGCAATGCCTGTTCAGCCCATGCATGCTCCCTAAGCATCCTCATGCCTACACAGAGGTTGTATAGGGCTGTATGGGCCAATTGTCCTCAGTTCCTTTTCAACCACCTGGGCCAGAGTGTTTAGCCTTCCCACTTGGCTATTTGTTAAGCTTGCCTTCTAGTTTAGTTGAGCCCTTATTAGTGTTTTGTTTAGTTTATGTCTTTCATTTGGAGGGTCTTTATTTTATTCCCTCATTTTTCCCCTTACTACCTCCGCCCTCTGTGGGGGAGGGAGCGAGACCCTTTCCCTCCTTTACATGGGTATGCTGGGATCACCAGGATTCAAGCACTGTCTCACTTGCCCAAACACTATCCCGCTCAGTGACACACATTCCTGTTATATTAGTCTATGGGGGACATGGTCATCCCTCAAAAGTGTAACGTTGACAGACTCAAACTTTTCAAGATGGAGCGCTCTCTTCATCATGCCTCTGATTCAGGTCAGGGGGCCCATTGTGTGCATCAGCCACCAGGTGAGCTTATTGCCCCGTCTGTATCGGCACCACATTCACCCAGACCTTTGAAGGAGAAATCATCAAAAGGTACTGGGGAGGCCTCTAAGAAAAGGAGTTCCAGTTCTCCTTATAGACAGTCTATTTCAAAAATATCTCTGTCTCCACTGAAACTAGCTGTTTCTGAATCCTCCATCACTTGTTGGGTACTATTGAGACTTCAGACACCTTCAGTACTGATAGATCTCCAAGACACTGAGTTCATCTAAGAATTACGGTTCCAAACATACTTTGATGCCTAAACAGTCTTTTGTACCACCTAAGCATGATTGAAGCAGCAGGGAGAAACAGACCTGCTACTAGCAGTACCAATGGACCTTCCTATGCAACCTTTTGTGCCTAGCCACATGACCACCTCAGTACCACGGAAGGTTAAATTACCTCAGGCGTCACACTCTTTGAGGTATCCAGAATCATTGGTACTCACACTTCTACAAAGGACTCATCAAAGTAGGTTTCTCTTCTATCTTCATTCTCCCACCTGGTACCACAGGACTTTAGGTATTCCAAAGATCTGCATGTCTCTGATGAGCCAGTATCTCCCCTTTTAATGGGTACCAAGTGCCTATCAGTACCAGGATTGTCAGGGTCACCAGAATTACAAATCTTTCTGGTACCACTGGATTTTCCACCAGTTTTGGAGCAAGGTAGGGCTCCTCTCTGGACATTGCAGAAGATTTTTTATCTGATTCCCATGTCTCTATCCAATATTCCCCTAGCTATCGCTACAGGGCTCCCTCCCTGATACTTACAGGGAGAAGGACTATTCATGTGAATGGCACACTCCCACTCCTCCTCCATAGTATGAACATCAATGGGTGCCACCTCCAGTGCCTTATCGCCCCCTCTCCTCTCCCACTGGGGACCCTTGGGACACTTACCATCAACAGTGTTGGTCTCTCTCAAAGGAACTATTGGAACAGGCAGTCCCCTACTTCAGCCTCCTCAGTTGCAAGAGGAAACATTTTCCACCCACCACCATGACCTCATCTTCCCCAGATGAGGCTGTGTTGCCTCTTCCTCCTTCCCTGGCCATGAGTTCAAAGAATTGCAGGACGAGGTGAAACAGATTGCAGGGCTCATTGCAGATCCAACTAGAGGAGGTCCAAGAATCTCAACATAAAATCTTGAACATTCTGCAAATGTCACCTTCTGTGCACAAGTGGCTCTACCCATAAATGAAGCCCTCCTATATTGTGCCTAAACCATCTGGCAGACCCAGCAATGGTGCAACCCGCACACAAAAGGCTTGGTTAAAAGTACTTTGTCCCAGCACAAGACTCGAAATTTTTATTTTCAGATCCTGCACCCAGTTTTTGGCAGTTGAAGCTGTAAATGAACACCGCAGAGAGCCATGACAGGGACCTTTTTGGCTGTAAAACCTATTAATCTGTGCCCTTGCAATTTAGGATTGTGAATTACCAAGTGCTCATGGCAAAGTACAATCACACCAATTATTCAAAATTTACTTCTTTTATTGAACATCATAGCTGAAGGTCAGCTATTGGCTCAGACTTTGCTATTAAACTCCTTAGATATGGCTGATGCGGCAGCACACTCCATCTCCATGGCTACTATTATGTGGCAGGCATCTTGACTGCAGCTCTCAGGATTCCCTAGGGAGTTTCAGGACACTGTTGAGGACCTTCTTTTTGGTGGAATCAAACTCTTTGCAGACAATTGACAGATAATTGCAGACCTTGAAGGATTCCAGGGCCACATTTCAGTCACTTGGAATCTACATGTCTGAAAGCAAACATAGCTTTAGTAGATCTCATAGCATCAGATTTTATCCCACACAATTCTTGGGTTTCCAACGACCCACTGAGCCACACTACATCTGTTTCAACCATGCAGCCACCCTCAACTTCAAAGCATCAATTTTGACAGACTGGTTGAGGGTCTCGATCAACCCCAGTTTATGATCTTTCTGCTGCATCAGTTTACCCACTTTCCTCCCTTTAGGAACCGCCTCTTCCATTTCCAGCTGGCATGGGAGCAAATTATACTCCAGGGGGGATTCTGCGCCACTGCGCGCACACAGAATTCATGTCCCTCACAGATTTTTTTTTCTCAGCAGAATATAGATTCTGCTGGAGAGGTGCTACAGTTACACTTTTCACCCACCAGGGATTGCTGTGGCGCCAAAAAATAGGGCAGCCAGCTGGCAGAGAGGCTGCATTCCTCACTGCAGGGCCGGGTGAGGAGGCACAGGATGGACAGAGCAGGACACACGGATCTGCGGGGGCGTCATAGACTGGGGTTCAGAACAGCTAATGCGGGGGACAGACTGAGGCGAGGGCTCAGGAGCTAATGGAGTGACAGCATTGAGCCAGGAACTGATAGGAGGGGACTGAGGAGTGTGGCTGCAGGGGCACATGGGTCTGGGGCAGATGTGCCTGACTGAATGGGAGAGGCTAGGGGTATGCATGGGGGAGGCTCTCTAACAATTCCCCCTCCCCTCAAAATAAAAACCTGTTCCATTCTTCTCCCTCCCACACACAACAAACCTCCAAGTTCACTCCCAAGCTCCTGCCCAGCGATTACTTCCCTCTCCCTCGGATCATCTGTTACCCCTGACTCCGCAAGCCTTTCCACTGCTTCTGAGGGGTGCGCAAAAAACATTTCTGTGTTATAGTTTAAATTAATTATTACTGAAAGTTCTGTATTAATATGCCAAGTATGGAATCTATTTGTCAAAAAAAAATTCCTAAATTTTTTTTTTTTTTTTTTTTTGGTCTGTATTGTTACAGACATACTTGCTGACAGGTATTTTGAAATAAATTACCAAAATAATTGAAACTGGTGTGATTAAATTGTGTTATTTTGACTAATAAAATATTGCAGAATTTTCAAATATGCCCAGAATTTTTAACTTTTTGGTGCAGAATTCCCCCAAGAGTAAGATTACATCAGGCAGTTGGGTGCTGGTGGTCATTAGATCAGCTTACTCCATCCATTTTACATCTTTCTCCTCCCCAGCCCCTTCCCTGTCCTTTTGCAGGGACCTCTCTAATGAGCACTTGCTGAGACAGGAGATTGACTTCCTTCTACATTCAGGAGCAATAGAACGGATTCCTGCACAGAATGGGGGCCAGGGGAAGGGCTTTTACTCCCAGTACTTTATGGTCCCAAAAAAGAATGAATGTTGAAGACCTTTTCTAGACTCTTAAACAGCTTTGTGAAAGCACAAAAGTTCAAGAAGGTGACTCTTGCAGCTGTAATTCTATAGTTGAATCTTGGTGATTGGTTTTCAACCCTCAACCATTAACATGCATATTTCCATATCGTATTTCACCCATCTCACAGAAGTTCCTTCGCTTTCTGGTCAGCCAGGACCACTTCCAATATCAGGTACTCCCATTTGGACTTTTCTCTGCTCCAACAGTATTTTTGAAGGTGCTGGCATTGGTCACTACCTATCTTCATCAAAAGCCAATAACAGTCTTTCCATACCTCAGGGATTGGCTGATCAAGGGCTGGGTCTTACGAAGTTCTTTTCACCATAAAGACAGCCTTGTCTCTGTTCCTCAGGCTAGGTCTCCAGCTCAGTATCAAGAAGTCCACATTGATTGACACCTCTACAGAGAATAGAATCCATAGGGGCATCCCCAGATGTGGTAAGAGTCAGGACTTACCTCCCCATGGACAGGTTCACAGCTCTATCAAACTTTATCACAGTGATTCAAGGAAGCCTGCAAACGTCAATAAGTAACTATCTCCAACTTTTGGGACATATGGCACCTTGTACCTTTGTAATTCATCATGCAAAGCTTTCCTTTTGCTGCTTCCCGGTGTGGCTCAGAACAGTTTATTTGCCTAACAGACACAATCTAGACAGACCCATATCACTTCCTTGTCTCTCTCAATTGGTGGAAGTACCTTCACAAAACCTATACAGGAGTCCCTTTTATCCAATCATCTCAAACCATCACCATAACGACAGAAGTATCTTTGTTGGACTGGAGAGCAAATCTGGGGACACATACACTTCAGGACAGATGGTCTATCCAAAGATCTCGTTTGCACATCAGCATTGTGGAACTGAGGACAGTCAGGAATGCCTATGTTCACTTTCTCCCATTAATCAGAGACAAAATCATGACAAACAATTTGGCTTGCATGTTTTACGTTAATCATTAAGGAGGAGCAAGATCCCCTTCTCTCTGTGCCAAAGCAATAAAGCTATAGAACCAATAGAACCAATCACATTTTCATTTCCGTGGCATAACTTCCAGGCATACAAAACATCATAGCTAGTGCTCTTCACAGATGCTTCTCCTATGATTGAGTGGCACTCTCAATCATGTCTTTCTGACCTGGGGTTTCCAGAGATGGAACTTTTTGCCAACGAGAAGTTCAGATAGCTTTGTTCAGGAGGATTGTGGGGCCTTCACTCACTAGGAGATGCCTTCCTCATCCCATAGATGAGGGGACTTCTTTATGCATTTCCCCCAATACCTCTAATATTAATAGTTCTAGCATGGCCAAGACAGTCTGGTATGTTTACCTGATTCACCTGGCTGTTTGTGGGCAATCAGCCTTCTGTCCATTTCTGATCTCTTCTCTCAAGATGCCAGTCAGACTCTTCACCCTAACCTGGGAATTCTTTTCCTCAAGACTTACTGTTTTGCAAAGGTACAACAGGTGCTGTTGATGAATAGTAGGAAAAATTCCACATGATATACTTACCTTCAAAAATTGAAGAGATTAAACCATTGGTATGACCAGCAGAATCTTTCATCCACTCATTCTTCCCTCTCAGCTCTTCTGGACTACCTCCTGAAATTGAAAAAGACAACATTATCTGAGTTCCATCAGAGTCCGCTTGACTGATATAATGGTCTTTCCTTCCCCAGTTGAGCATTTCTTGGTGTTCGCTCATCCCACAACAGAGTGATTTATCAAGGGGTCGAGGAAACTTGTCCCTCAGATTAAAGATCCTGCTCCTGTTTGGGATCTGAACTTAGTACGTAAGTATCTTATGAGGCCTCCCTTGAGCCGATTGCGATCTGTTCTCTCTTTAACCTATTCATAAAGATGGCCTTTTTGATGGCTATTACCTCTGCCAGAAGGTGTGGCTTTAATGGCAGACCCCCCATTTACTGTTATTTCCCCCAAGGACAAGATTTTGTTATGGCTACATCCTAGGCTCTTACATTAGATGCCATCTGAGTTTCACATAAACCAACTCATCCATCTTTGTCTTTTTCCTGAAACCATATCAGTCCAGGATGGATGCTACCTTATACACCTTGTACATCAGGAGGGTGTTGGCTTTATCTGGATAAAACCAAGCCATTCAGGAAGTCTCCCAGACTGTTTGTTTGTAGCAATTGGTGATAGGTCCAAAGGGTCCACGATCTCAACCCAGAGACTCTCCAGGTGGATTTCTGGTTGCATAATATCTAGTTGTGAATCTACCGATATACCATCTCCTTCTAGGGCAATGGTTCTCAACCTATTTACCATTGATGCAGCCCAGAATGCGTTATGTGGACACATCCAATACTACTTGTATGGCCCTGAGGATGTCACATGGGCTGCAGCTCTGTTCTGATTGGACCACAGGTTGAGAATCACTGTTCTAGGATATTAGCCCATTCCACAAGACCTCTCTCTGCCTCTGTGGGGTTACTCAAGCCTGTTCCTATTGTGGAAATTTGCAAGGCTTCAACTTGGACTAATCGGGACATGTGTCTTTGATCAGAGATTTTCAGTAGCAGTTGCCCGTTTGGCTCGCACATGTGCCCTGTACATCCTCATGCCCCACATTAAGGCTGTACAGGGCTGCACAAGAGAACCAGCCTGAGTTCTTTCCACCACAAACTCACAAAGAAGAAACTCTGAAAGCAGAGGGGAAGGAGTTGGAAATTGGTGCATTTATAGAGTTACATGTCTCAAAGAACTCCAGTTACTGCACAAAGTGAGTAACCTCCATCTGTGTCCTAGACACAGAGGCAGTCCTAAAACCTTAGTAAATCTTGTGTAATAAAAACTGCAATTAAATAAAAATACACTAAATTCTGATGGGCTGAAATGCAAAGGAATTGGTTATATGTAGTCCCTTTTGCCTCCTTCCTACAACTCGCAACTTACATTCAGAATTTTCTTACATCATAAATGTCACCCTGAGCTTCATTATTGTTCATTTTTTGTCTTTTTTGCCAGAGAATTACGTTGTAAAAAGCTGTTTTATATTTAAATTACAATAGATATAGCATTTTAGCTACAATATAGCAGATACATTTTAAAAACTCAGTTAGTGGTTATGCAAGCTTTTATTAAGAAATGGTACTGCTTCTCTTAAGCTGTTGTTTTGAGTTGTCAATATCATTTTGGACATTTAATTTACTATAGACTAATACCTGTTTAAAGTATTTTATTGCTGAGAAGTTTCACCATTTGAAAATTCATTAAATTTACAGTGTTCGGGATGCTCTTAGGTGACACCATCATTATTGACAATTTGGATGCTGCCAATCATTACAGAAAGGAGGTATGTACCTTACCTTCAAGTGTTTGTGTATTTGCTTAAAGAAAATCCTGTTGGGTTACAGATTTTGTATACTTATAAATGTAAAGGGACAGATCCTAAACTGGTATAAATTTTCATAGCTTCATCAACTGAACTGGAGCTATGACAATTTATATTAGCTAATGATCTGCCCCAAAATGCTTTTCATTCAGAAATCCCAATGCACTTTACAATGGATGCAGTCTATAGTATCAATGTTGACTGGGTTTTTTGTTTTAAAAAAAAAAATACTACTATATGAATGTTGTAGTATACCATGGAATTTACCCTTGAGCTAGCCAGATGGTGTGCTCTCTGTCCTTAGACTCTCCGTGAAATGCTCAGACTCTTGCTTGGAGTGGAGGGAGCGTGCCGAACATGCCAGCCTGACTGTGAGCTCTATGCTCTGGCCGTGCAAGGGTCAGCTGGCTGTGAACAGGCAGATCATAATTCACCTTCCAAAGTGTCTGCGAGTGACCAAGTATGCAGGGTTAGCACTTTAAAGGAAATGTAACTATACATTTAAATTGAGCAAGTTTGCTCTGTAATTTTGAGATGCAATAGACATGCCATTTTTACAGAATCACCTTTCAGTGTAGACCACCTGCATTATAATGTAATAAAGATAAGTATAAAACTGTGGGGTCCACCATGACTGGCCCACCACTACTGATGATTAAGCTTTTCCTTTTAACAGATTTACTATACCTACATACTTTTTACCTATGAGATTTATTTTCATACCTGTGTAGGTTGTAAAAATCACACATTGCCCAACATTATTGACTAGGGAAGGAGATAGAATTCGCAGCAATGGAAAGTTTGGAGGCCTTCAAAATAAAGCTCCTCCAATGGACAAACTCAGAGGAATGGTATTTGGAGCACCAATGCCAAAACTTTACAGTACGCTTTCTGGACAGATAGGTAAGTTCACAAAGTAGTGATAACGCCCCAAACATTATTTACTGTGATGTTACTTGTATATGTTTTTTATTACATCTGTTTAAGGTAAGAAGTGATACTTTAAGTTAGGTGTAAGGTTGTCTTTTAAAGTATTACTGTACAGTCACTTTTTTATGACTACAAATTGAAAATTTGGCCTTTAAACTCTGTCAAAGTGTTTCTTCAAGAAAAAAAGAAATATTTTTTTTTTTAAAATGTTTCCTGTTTTATAGGTGTTAATAGTAAGAGAGCATTGTGATGGGTTATCCCCTTACCCCCCGGGTGCAGTCTGGGAGCCGTGGGAACCGCTTTGCCTCCTAACCATTCAGCTGGGCTGGTCTCTCTCACACTGCTCTGCTGGTGATTCAGCCAGCCTCTCCAGGCCCTGTTATCATCCAATACGACAGCAAGTGGTACCACACACCCAACCAAGTTACTTGAGTGTTTTACCTAAGCCACTCAAGGATAGACAGAGGACAACAGCCAATTTTCCAGCTCCCCAGCCTTTCACCTTTGCTGGAGTATAAACCCAATATTATACTGTCTTGCACTGCACAAGGATCTGTACAATGCAAGCTCATTAGTATAGTTCACTTTGCTGTCGATGTGGGAAAGATATGCACAACAAGCCTGGGTTAACCAAGCTGAGATTTTCCCAGACATTTCACTTAAAGACACACTCGTTAAAATAAAACATAAAACAAGTTTATTAGCTACAGAAAGATAGATTTTAAGTGATTATAAGTGATAGCAAACAGATCAAAGCAGATTACCTAGCAAATAAACAAAAATGCAAACGGAGCCTAATATACTAGATAGATAGGATACAAATTAGCAATTTCTCACCCTGATTGATGATACAAGCAGGATTGCAGATTCTTAAGGCACAGACTGTAATTGCTGTGCAGCATGGGTTCGCCTCCCCCGTTCCAAGCCCTTTGTCTTTCAGAGCGTCTTTCAGGTCTTGAGTTATGGGGAAGTGAAGACAAATCATGATGTCACTCCCCATCTTATTCAGTCTCTCCATATGGCAGGAACCCTTCGTTTCAAGCTAAGTTCCCAGCCCCATTTTTGGGTCTCAATTTCTTTGTCAGCCTCTATCCGTTTAAGTTCCAAAATTCTCTGGTGTGCAGCTGCTTGCCTCTGCGCCTCAATTTCCAGCCGTTTTAATTCCATAAGTCTTTTATATTTCTTTTCTTTTTCTTCTGCCTGCAATCTGCACAGCTCCAATTTCATGAAAGTTTCACACACACTCATTTTCCTCCTTTTCTATCCCTACTTCCCTTGCCCGAAATAAGCAAACAGAAAATAACAAGCAGGTAACATCCTTTACTCATCTCATCTCTTGACTCCTTGACCCACTACACTTAACTTTCACTTAAGATCTCCGTCAGTGTATGAAGTGCAAATCTTACTCAGAACAACAAGCTGTGTGGTTCACCCTGCTCGACTACGCCACTGTCACTGTGCCTCAGTGGGTCACAACTGAGAATACCAAATTCAGGACAAACTGCTGGGAAATAGGGCAGACATATCCCAAAACTGGTGGTTATGTATAAGAAATACCCAACCAGCAACAAAAGTAAATTTCTGTCTCAAAACAATGGCTAACCAGAAGTCAGAAAAGCAGTCTCCTAAGGTATCCCAGTCCTTGTAACCACCAAAAACACTAAACTTAATGATGAGTGGTTATTTAAAGACTAGATGCCATTGGCAGTAAAATGTTTTTGAACTGCATGGTGGAAAGCATAACATCCAACAAATGGATTTTGGAGGTCTTCGTATCCGGTTGGCTCATCCATTTCACATCCATCCCTCCCTCCTGTCCCTCTTCCCTGTCCCTTCAGTGACCCTTTTCACAATCAGTTGCTGAGACAAGAGATGTATTCTCTTCTACATTTAGGAGCTATAGAACCCGTCCCAGCTCAGCATGGGGGAAGGGGTTTTATTCCAAGTACTTTCTGGTTCCCCCCCCCAAAAAATGGAGGATGGAGACCAGTATTAGATCTCAGATGTCTGAAAAACTATGTGAGACAGCATATATTCATGATGGTGACCCTTGTCACTATGATTCCCTCCCTATATTCCAGGGATTGGTTTGCGATCCTTGGCCTTCAAAACACCTATTTTCGTGTTGCAATTCACCGCTCTCACAAGAGGTTTCTTCACTTCAAACTCAACAACAACCATTAGTACAAAAGATAGATTTCATAGGGCCTTCTCTGGATGCAGTAACAGGCAGGGCTAACCTACCTACAGAAGCAGGTAGTAGTCCATTATTTCTCACCCTGAAGCAGGAGTAGTCCATTATTTTTTGTCAAGGTCCAAATTTCTTGGTCAAGGTATAGTCAAGGTCCAGACTCCAGAGAAGAAAATAATAAAAATAACAATAATATAATAAATAAATAAAAAGATTTCATGGTCCATTCAAAAGCATCTGGTGGTCTGAAATTGGCCTGTGGTCTGCCTATTGACTACCCCTGTCCTAAAGAATCTCATCTCAAAGATTCAGCTCAGCCCTCAAACCTCAGTAAGGCATTGTCTTCAACTATTGGGGCACGTCACAGGTGTCCGCCCAACATGAGCAGTGCCTCATGTTGGCCACTCTGGGGATTAACTCTGCTAGCTTGCGCTCTCCCTCTCTCCGTTGTTGGCTTCTCCCATCTTGTCTGACTCTGCTTCCCTGCTCACTCCTGGGTCTGCAGCTTCCTCTCTGTGGCCTACTTCCCTGCAGCCTTTCCCAGAAGCAGCACCCTACCCCCCCGCAGCCAGCTACCTGGCTTTATACAGGCCCTGCCTGTTCCTGCAAAGGTGAGCCTGTCCTTAATTAGCTGCCTCCAGCTTGAATCTCCCCCACTTGCAGCCTAAGTAAGCTGATTGGGCCCACCTGGCCTAATTCAGCTCTTACAGAGCTAGTGTGGGGAGTCCACCCCATCACAGGGCACATGGCAGTTTGTATCTGTGTAACCCAAAACGCCAGGTTACATCTTCGATTACTTCAGGGATGGCACAGGACAATCTATATGCCAAAGAAGCACATTTTGGACAAGCAAGTGTCTGTACCCAGCTGGGTTCTGCAGTCAGTGGAAAGATCCTTCAGAGGTCTGTGCATGAGTCCTGTTTATTCATGATTCCCCAACCACTGTGATAATATCAGATGCTTCTTTTTTGGGATGCAAGGGCACATCTAGTGCCTCACTCAATCCAGGGCAAACAGTTATCCCAATAGCAGCTTTTCGACATCAATCTTCTGGAGTTGAGAGCAGTCAAAAATGCTTGCTTTTACTTACTTCCTCTGATCAGAGCCAGATCAGTCGAGATCATGACAGACAACATGTCCTGCATATTTTATATCAATCATCAGAGAGGGGCACATTCCCATTCACTCTGCCAATGATAAAAATCTGGAATTGGTGCATAGCCAACCAGATAGTTATCTCAGCTTCTTCCAAGTCTCCAAAATACCATGACTGATGATGATCTCAGCAGGCACTTTTCCCAAAATTATGAATGGGAGCTAGACTCACGAGTCCTCAGCAACATATTCTTACCTTGGGAATTTCCATAGGTAGATCTCTTTGCAACTGCTGCTAACAAAGTGCAAGAAATTTTGCATGCGAGTGCCATCGAAGTCCAAGTTCTCCAACCCGCCTTTTACAGTGTTTTTCAAGTAAAAGCTATAATCACAACCACATCCAAAGTTTCTACCTCAGGTGTCTTCTGAATTCCATGTTAATCAGACCATTCATCTCCCAGTTTTTTCCCCCAAATCTCATCAGACTAGACAAGAAGATGCTTTCCATACCCTGGATGTAAGAAGGACATTAGCCTTCTATCCGGACAGAACCAAACCATTCAGACAGTATCCTAGACTTTTTTTCAGTTGCAGACAGATCTGTCTCTACCCAGAGACTTTCAAGATGGATCTGAGCCAGAGTATTATTGCATGTTATGACTTGGCTGACATTCATCTTCCTTCTGAACTGATAGCTCATTCTACAATGTCACAATCTACTTCTGTGCATTACTCAAAGATGTTCCAGTTACTGAAATCTGCCGAGCTGCAACCTGGACCTCTGTACATACTTTTTCCAACCATTTTGCTCTGCTTCATGCCTCTAGATCAGATGCTGTGTCTATGCTGAGGGTTAGATCAGCATAACTGCGGCTCTGAGATGCGTTAATTTTTCACACCATTGAGTGCCATTGCTATGTCAGCCTAACTTTTAAATGTAGAGCAAGCCTCAGTAGTTTCAGCTTCATAGTTCTAAAGGAGTAAATAATAGTGGAGTAGACACCCTGATATTCAGTAGAATATGACTCAGAATACACAAGAGTAGCGGATCTGTTAGATAAGGAAGTGCTATCTTTCCAAGTCATTTTTCAGAGTAGACTGATACTTTTAAACTAGGGCTGTCAAGCAATTACAAACATTTATTGTGATTAATCGCATTGTTAAATAATAATAGAATACCATTTATTTAAATACTTTTGTATGTTTTCTACATTTTCAGATATATTGCTTTCAATTACAACACAGAATACAAAGTGTTCACTTTATATTTTTTATTATAAATATTTGCACTGTAAAAATAAAATAAATAGTATTTTTCAGTTCACTTAATACAAGTACTGTAGTGCAATCTCTTTATCATGAAAGTTGAACTTACAAATGTAGAATTATGTGGTTCTGTAGTTTATGCATCAAAGTGTTGCTCTTTTAAGACTTCTGAAAGCATGCTCTACGCCTAGTCCCTCTCAGATTTTGGAAGGCACTTCAGATTCTTAAACCTTGGGTCGAGTGATGTAGCTATCTTTAGAAATCTCACATTGGTACCTTCTTTGTGTTTTGTCAAATCTGCAGTGAAAGTGTTCTTAAAATGAACAACATGTGCTGGGTCATCAGCCGAGACTGCTATAATATGAAATATATGGCAGAATGCGAGTAAAACGGAGTAGGAGACATACAGTTCTCCTCCAAGGAGTTCTGTCACAAATTTAATTAATGCATTATTTTTTTTAACGTGCATCATCAGCATGGAAGCATGTCCTCTGGAATGGTGGCCGAAGCATAAAGGGGCATACAAATGTTTAGCATAACTGGCACGTAAATACTTTGCAATGCCGGCTACAAAAGTGCCATGCAAATGCCTGTTCTCACTTTCAGGTGACATTGTAAATAAGATGTGGGCAGCATTATCTACAGTAAATGTAAGCAAACTTGTTTGTCTTAGCAATTGGCTGAACAAGAAGTAGGACTGAGTGGACTTGTAAGCTCTAAAGTTTTGCATTGTTTTGTTTTTGAGTGCAGTTATGTAACAAAAAAAATCTACATTTGTAAGTTGCACTTACATGATAAAGAGAGTGCACTGGAGTATTTGTATGAGGTGAATTGAAAAATAATTTTTTTTTGTTTGCCATTTTACAGTGGAAATATTTGTAATAAAAAATAATATAAAGTGAACACTGTCAACTTTGTATACTGTGTTGTAATTGAAATCAATATATTTGAAAATGTAGAAAAACATGCAAAAATATTTAATAAATTTCAATTGGTATGTCTGTAGGAAAGTTTACCTTGCCTGTATTATGTCTGGCAGTCTTTTTTATTAGTGGCCGTTTAAAATAATACCCACAGTGGGAGTTTAATTATTTAACAGTTTTCCATGTTTTGTGTTTTATTACCCTTTTGTTCTTTATCTCCTATTAGATCTTCTTCAGCAATACCGTACAGCAGTGGTCAAACTGCATAGTGTTAATCAGGATCTTCATTTACACTTAGAGTCCCTTAATACTCCAGAGATGCAAAAGAGAAAGCAGGAGCTTGCTGAACAAGAGAAAAGTCTCAAGCTAATAGAGGAGAAACTGGGTATGTTATATTAACATTTTGTTAACACCCATTTGTCTCTCTGAGGGGGGAGAACACTCAATGGATTAGCATACTTCCACATGTATTAATTTTCAGAAAACTAGAGAAACCAAACCACAAAGGCAAGGTTATAAAGTCATTTCACAAAGTGAGTTTTTACTTTAAATTGAGAATTAGGTTCTTGATAATGGTTTCTAATTTTTTTTCAAGGAAAATAATATAAAAACTACTTGCAGTGCACTGTTATGCATCATGATCCAGATATACATTTTCTTCCAAGGTGTCTTAAACTGATACCTTGAAAGAAAATCTTATTTTTATGATCTAAAACGGCTTGCGAACAAGAGATTATGATCTCAGTAATAAGAATTGCATAATTTTATTATTATTTTTGTTTGCCAATGTTAGGAAAAGCTGCTTGTTGAAATGACTGCACAGCAAATAGTTGGACTGAGGGTGTTTCCTTAGCAAGCTGTCGCGGGGAAAGCGCGCCCCGTCCCCTTTTGGGGCAGGGTGAGGGTTATTATTTCCTCGCAGCTGAGTCTGTGCGATTCTCCTTTGTCTCAGGATAGCATGGCCCAGGGGCAAAGTCAATATAACTACCCTCTCCTTCAGGGCTGCGTGGCCCAATGGCCAGAGTCAGTAGGGCTGCTCTCTTCAGCAAGGTCCAAGTCAATATGACTGCATGACCCAGTGGACAGAATCAGTATGGCTGCCCTCTTGAGCAGGGCTGTGTGGCCTAGTGGCCGGTCCGGCGAGTGGGTCACCACCTAAGAGTGGGTGGCAGCCAGATAGGGGACCCGGGCCCTCCTTGCTCCACCGGTTCCCAGCTCAGGGCCTTGGCAGTGGCAAGTGTGCTCGCCACTGGGTTAGTGGAGGGGTCTGTCCAAAAGACGCTGACACCACCTGGCACAATGATTAATTCCCCCTGAGCTATTCTGTCCCTCATGCAGCGGTCCTGGCGTCTCCAAGGTCTTTGGGTTCCTTGGCCTATGCTGCTCTCAGCAGCTCTGTCACTCCTGGGGCGTCCACAGGAGCGTGGGTGTTTGCCTGGGTCTCAGTGTCTCTGGCTTCCGCTGCCTGGGGCCTCACCATTTCCCAGGCTGGAGCCCACAGCGTGCTTCCTCCCTCCACGGTGGTCAGCCCTCAATGAGCTGAGCTGCTCCCTTTTATACCTGGTCTCCAGAGCATGGCCAGCAGGCCTGGCCTCCTCAGCCCAAAGGGTGGGGTTAACCCTTGCAGTACCAGTGCGGGGCAATTGCACCCCATCACACAAGGGCAAAACATTTTTTGACCCTTTTGTTTGTTTGTTTGTTTTTCAAGACCATAATTCCCTAAAGACAAACTTTCCAAATGTAAGAAATGTTGAGTTGATGTCAAACATTCCTATAACATATATGAATAATATGGAAACTAAGCATTTATTCGTGGAGACCTACAAGTAAAGTTTATAAGTGATTATTTTTGGTCTATTTTCCTTTCCTTTAACCAGATTTTAACATTAAGGAAGCAACCTTATTTGTGTTGAATGGCAAAACTTACCATTTTGAACTTTTTTTTATGATTTGCACCACTGTTTTATGAACGATTATATAAACAGGGTGAAAAAAGGTTCTGTTTTTGATGTATTTTTATTTGTACTTCTCAAAGGCATGACCCCATCAGGTAAAGGCACTGAATCATTACTTCCGCTAGAAGCACTTGATATGTCTGACAGTCCCACTCCTCCAAAAAGAATGAGAAGATAAACAGTAAAAAAGGTATATAGGTAAGTCTATCCTGAGTTCAGTCATTACTTTCCCATATACTAAACTAAGAGAGAAAATTGGTTTATTTCTGCCTCAGGAAGAGGAGTGCTTTTTTTTTTTAGTCGCCAACCACTAAGATAGATCCTCTGTAGGAGGCAGACTTCCCAAGAGACTTAAAACTTCCTGCAGAACTTGTGCTGTAATATAAGTTCTACAGAAAGTCTTTACCAACCAGGTTCTGCTCCCCTCTCTGACAGCCTCTTTGGCTGTCGTCATAGCTGCTCTTGCAGAGACCCAGCGTTTCCTGCTCTTCAGCTCCGTCACCCCTTAGAAAAACTTAACATCTACCTAGAAACTACCCAGGTGTCTGGGTCAGACATGGGTATATGTGCATTCCTACATAGGCTGCTTCAAACAAGTGTTTGAGGTAGGATCTGTGACACCACACGATGACAGGAAAGACAAGCAGCTGACACACACACCTCTCTCTCTCTCTCTCTCGTCAATACCCTGTTTCCACATGTCCCTACAATGCAAGGGTCCCCCATGGAGCTCCACATTGATAAACGTATGCATAACCGTTGAGTGGTCCCCATATTCCTCCCACCACTCCCGTTTTGCAGTGAAGCCATGCCACTTCCACTGCCAAGGGAGCCTCTGCACCCATAAAGAAAATGGCAAGAGTTGATCCTTATTGATTAAATGTGTGTTTTGCTTTCTGACAATCCAATTTCTCCTCTTTGATGCTACTGAAGCAAAAGCTGAATTTTTCGACTGAGTTTACTACTCATGAAAGATGTCCAGCACAACTGCCAGAGAATTCTGCAGTTCTGTTAGAAGAGCCCCCTTTTATGTTTTGCATGGAGTTTTTGAGATCAACAAGTTCCAGACTCTGAGGGATTTACTTACCTCTCTCTCCTATGGAATTAGTGTTAACCTGTGAGAGGACCTAGATCTGTCCCATAAATCAGGATCAGTGCTTGCTTCGTTTCTAAAGAAGAATCAAGCTTCCTGCTTTTCAATTTTATACCAGTGAATATGTCTCTCTTAGATTGGGTGCTGAATATTTTGTAAGCCAAAAACATTCCAAGAATGATGTAAGTGTACAGTTTTAAGATGGTAGGGAGAGTTACTTTTTGTTCATTTCCATTTGCCATTATAATCCTTAGTATTAAGTTATGTTAGTTTTATACTAGATTATGGTTACATTTATGAGACCATTTAAATTTTTGATAGCTGTATTCTGTAACAGTATGATCTTACAATATTACTGTGCCACATTGCTTTTTTTTACTATTTTCATTTGTTGGTTATTCTTTTCCTCCTCTTAATTATTGCCTAAATGCAAAATTTAAGTAGCTAGCCAATGGAGAGGTCTAAACAATATATCAACCTGCTACCACCCCCCATTTTTATCAAAATAACTACAAGACCAGTGATAAGTATAAAAGTAATCCATTTACAATATTAGTAATTCTATTTTACTCTTATGATCATGTCATCATGTTATTCAGTCATAAAGTCAGTCAATACATCAAAACAATCTGGGGTGATTTCTTCTTCACAAATTTTGAGACATACCTGCAGCTAATGTAAATTACCATAGCTCCATTGAAATGGATGGACAATTTACATTAGCTGAGGATCTGCCCCTTTACATCTATTATAGAATTGGTTTATAAACACTAATACCATACTTTCTCTTTAGTTCAGAAGAATATCGCCTCTCCTATGAAGAAGCAGCAGCCAATGCAAACCTCCATATCAGAATTGAGTGGGACCCTACAGAAGGGAAAGGCATAGACCAGTCAGATTTGATGGAAAGTAATTGTGTATTGAAAAATGTAAATAAGCTCTAATTTTTTGTAAAGTTAATTTTTATTTCTATAAAAGCTTCCAGAGTTTTTAGTTTCTTGAATGTGGAAAAGCTTTAAAATATACCTTTGTTTATTTATGCAATAAAATTGCTGCAATACAAAGAGCACTGCAAATACAATATATTGTGGTGATTTAAGGCTGCAGTAAATGTAATGAAATATGATTTTCATTTTGAAAGTGTCTTAATATGTCTTGGATAAGAGGTAATTGTAGATTGCCCTGTTCAGGTAGATGAAGGAAGTAATAATTCTAAGGCAAAAATTATATGGATAGAGCAACAGTACATTGAGATCCAACCAAAGCAGAGTCCTTAGGCAGTTGACTTCAAGCCAAAGTCTAAGGTTCTGTCCAAGGAGTGGAAACTAAGGGTTTGTGTACCTCAGATGATATCAACAGAGGAGGCAAGGTTTGTCTTTAGCCACTAGGCCTAGAACTTACATTGATAAAAGGCTGTATTTCCATAGTATGGCTTGACAAAGTGAGAGACTTTATGGGTGCCTGAAAGAATCTTCTATACATAAAGCTGGAAATTACATTGCTGGTTGTGATCGCCAGGCATTTTTTTGTTGTGATATTGTACTGATATAAACTATTATTATTTGCTTTACTGCAGCCCCTATAATGTGCTATTTGCTTTCTGTGCAAATAGGAATACAGTTCCTGCTCCAAAAAGCAAACAGTACATGACAAGCAAAAGACAGTGGGTAGTGAAAAGAGAGAAAATATACAATTAAAGGATTTTTTCAGATTGTCAGCTGTTCCCAGTTATCTGTCTATGTAGCCATTATTAGTTAACCAGTTTCTTTTCAGCATCATGATGAGAGGGGGATGGGAGGCTGTATTTGTAGGAAGGGAGGGTAGTGGCCTTACAAATTCTGAGTTGAGATCCAATGCATGAGAAATGACATGGAAGAAAGCACAAAGACAGTTGTAAGAGAAGCACACAAACAGGTCATCAAGTCCAGTCCCCTGCCTTCACTAGCAGGACCAAGTACTGATTTTGCCCTAGATCCCTAAATGGCCCCCTCAAGGATTGAACTCACAACCCTGGTTTAGCAGGCCAATGCTCAAACCACTGAGCGAGCCACTGAATAGGGCAAGCCAGAGATATGAAGGAGCTTGAAAGTGAGAACCAGGAGCTTGAATTTGGAACAGTTGGAAAGTAGCCAGTAGAGGTAATTGAATGGGGGAAGACATAGAGGCGAGGATGAAGATCATAGCAGCTGAATTTCCTATGGACTGGTGGGGGACAACGAGTGTCAGAGGCCTGAGAGGATCAGGTTACAGTAATCAAAATAGGATATGATGAATGCCTGGAGAAAAATTGTACATATGAAGACAGAAGTTAACATTTGGAAAGTGCGTAAGCCTTACTGACTTTCACTAAATCACTTAGCTGCCCTGGAAAATTTTACACTGAAAACTTCGGAACTTAAAAATGTTTTGGAGGACGAATTAAGATTTGAGCATGCCTTGGATGTGTGACGCAAAGGAAGGGGAGGAGTCAAAGATGACCTCCAAGTTCTTCAGTTGAGTCACATGGATGGTGGTCATGTGGTCAATATATGACAAAATAAGGAGTACTGGGGGAGAGGTGGGGAGCATGAGTTCAGTTTTGGCTAAACTGAGTTTAAATAATTGGAGACCGGCTGAAGGATACAGGTCAAGAGTGGAAAGGTAGATTTGTGAGTCAGTGTAACTGTATGATGAAGATTTAGATGAAGCCATGTGAGCAGATGAGATCACCTAAAAGAAAGGATGTTGAAGGGAGTGAAAGGATCAAGAAGGGGTCCTGTGGGTTACACAAGCCTCAACAAATCCGTTCCTGAGGTCAAACTTGATATTGAGAACCCAGGTTTCTTCATTACCCATGGCAGTCTTCAGACTGAGACATTGGAGACATTTATTTATTCTCACTCAGCAACAAGGAAGTTAGATACCTTTTTAGGCTGAAGCATACTGTGCAACGCTATCTAGGAGAGTAACATTTGCTCTCTTTCTTAGCTGAACTAGGGTAAGTTGGGAACAAAATGAGTAACTTCAGGAAAAGCACCCTTTTCAATGATCGTGGAGAATGCTGGTCAGTGGTGGACATTTTCTAAGTGACATTTCTAATTTAAAAAAAAAAAAAAGGACAAGTATAGCACTTAATGATCCACATTTATCTGTAGAGTTATTCCAGGCATCCGTTTGTTCCACTGCTTATTTTTCTTTTTAAAAATCACATATATTAACTGCTGCAATGTAAAATTAACTACAAGTGTAATAATAAAAAGTACTTCAATCTGGTTAGAGTACCAGCCAGCTCACTTTTAATGGCTATCAGAAAAATAGGAACTAAAGGTAAGATGCATGTCTGCTTCCATATAAATTTCATTCTAGCCCCTGAAATACGTACATTGAAGCACAACAGTCCATTTGGGCTTACAAACTGCTTTTTTGTGTGTTTATACAGTATGTATAATTTATTAGAACAAGGAAAAATTGCACTGTACATTGTTTTCTTATGAAGTTAAATAGTTATTTAATACAAAAGGTTTGAATTTTTATGTAATTACACATCTAGATAATAAACAGACTGAACTGAAACAATATAGCTGTAAAATATTTGGTTTATTCAGGACCATTTATAATTATATGGTTTGAGTCCCTTAAGGGAAGCATATCCCATGAGGGGGAAGAGCAGCCAGATTCCAAAGAGAAAATTGGACAAGTCTTGTAGTTTGGACATATCATTAGCTTCTTTTTAGTATATGTATGAAATGGGGCACCAGATGGCAACAGTAGTCACTATACTGATTATTTTATTTGAGGCAAGAAGAAAAGAATATAAACTAGTGTGAACTCCTGTGTAATTTAGGCCAAAGAATGTCACCCAATAATTTCTACATCAAGCCCACAACTTCTGTTGATGCTTAGCATATCTTTTAGAAATATATCCAGTCTTGACTTAAAGACAGCAAGTGATGGAGAATCTACCATGTCCCTAGGTAAGTTGTTCCAATGGTTAATTACTCTCCCTGTTAAAAATTTGTACCATGTTTGTAGTCTGAATTTGTCTAGCTTCAGCCTCCAACCATTTGATCTTATGTCTTTTTCTGCTAGCTTAAAGAGCTGTCTATCAGAAATCTTTTACCCGTGTAAGTACTTGTTACACCATGATCAAGATCCCTCATAAACCTCTCTGTGGTAAACCAAATAAATTGAGCTTCCTTAGTTTCTCACTATAAAGCATGCATTCCCAATCTCTAGTCATTCTTATGTTTTCTGAATCCTTTCCAGTTTTTCAAGATCTTTTCTGAAGTGTAGATATCAGAACTGGATGCAGTATTCCAGTAATGATCTTATTAATACCATAAACAGAGGTAGTAAAACATCCCTACTCCTACATGATGTTCCCTTGTTTATCCATCCAAGCATTGCATTCACCCTTTTAGCTACAAAATTGCATTGAGATCTACCCTAAATCCTTTTCAGAGTCACTGCTTTCTAGGAAACAGTCTCCTAGTTTATAAATGCAACCTACATTATTTCTTCAAGTGGTGGTCCTTATGTATCCATGTACACCATGCAGGTGAGACCATAAAATCCTGCAAGTAGTGTCCATTAGTTGGTCCGTGCCTGCACCCTGTAGCTCCTTATGCTCAGGACGGAGGGCATAAGGGGAGGTGCAAACTGACTGCCTCTCCTCTGCCCAGGCAGGGTTACCCTCCAAGAGATTTCTGGTCAACAGTGCTTTGGGGCTCCCACCAACCAGCCTTCAACCATTCATACAGACCCTATTGGGGTCCATGAGATCCTTATGACACCCTGGATCTGTGCAGAAGAGTCTGTGCCAAAGAGTCAATTGATTCACCACCTTTGTCTCGGTCTGCAGTCTCAACCTTCCACAACAGTTTGGCTGTGCCTGAGGCTCCTGGGCCACATGTGTGAGCTAATTCTGTGAGACCACAAGCTACCTCAATGGCATTCTTAAGTGACGTCTCAATATTGGACATTTGCAGGGCCACCTTGTGGTCGTTGATACATATGTTTACAAACCATTGTGCCATGACCATGGCATCCAGAGCAGATGCAAACTTTGAGAAGGCGGTCTTGCAGTCCTTGTTAAATAGACTCCAAGCCCCACCCTTCATGGGTACTGCTTTTGAGTCTCCTAAGTGGAATACATGGCTGCATCTACTCAAAAAAGAAATGGTTACTTACTGTAATTGTGGTTCTTCGAGACGTGATGCAGTCATGTATGCCAGTGGTTCTCAAACTAGGGCTGCCGTTTGTTCAGGGAAAGTCCCATATGGGCTGGGCCAGTTTGTTTACCTGCCGCGTCCGCAGGTTCAGCCGATCGTGGCTCCCACTGGCCGCGGTTCGCCGCTCCAGGCCAATGGCTGCAGAAAGCAGCGGGGGCCGAGGGATGTGCTGGCCGCCGCTTCCTGCAGCCCCCAGGTTGCAGCTCGGCAGGTAAACAAACTGACCCGGCCCGCCTGGAGCTTTCCCTGAAAAAGCGGTGGCCCTAGTTTGAGAACCACTGATTTATGCCATGACCCACTTTCCATCCCTCTCTACATCGGAGTCTAATCTCTGACAATTAAATGTGAAGGAGCTAAACGGGGGTTGAGGTAGCACCACCTCATATAGCTAGGGGAGGGTCTTTGGCCATAAGTCGTGATGAGTGCCTCCTATGGGTACTGTTAGGCAAATTTCTCCAGCTCCAGTGCGCTTGGCATACTTACACCTAAGTGGAATACACATTTGCATCACATCTTGAAGAATCACAGTTACAGTAAGTAACCATTTCTTCAGAATCTCTGAACTACCAGGCCCGGTAAATGAAATACAATTTTATGAGCTACTACTATGATTTTATGAACTATCCTGAGTTCTTTGAGTGATTGCACATGTGTATTCCACTCTTGGTGTGCATATACTCCACGCACAATCATCCAAATTTTTTCCTTCAGTTGGTGTCTCTTAGGGCAGCTCAAGTGCCCTCTGCTGCTATGTGCCACTGAGTTTAAGGGACCCAGCCATCCCTGAGCTTCCGCAGTTCTTTCTTACCACCCATGACAGTCATTTGATTCACTTGACTTGCCTTAGCAAGTGCTCTCATTGTGTTCAGGCTCATATTCCGGATCAATGCCAGATGTGCAAAGACTTTAAGCCTTGGACAAGGAAAGATGGAGAGGTTTTTGCTCAGCCCTAAGACCTCCATCAGAGTCCAGTCAGTCAGACTCAGCATTGAGTTCCTCGGCATCAGTTAGGAATGCACTCCCTACTTTGCCTGAGTCCCAGCACTGCTCACCCTCCCCAATGCCTAAGATGCATAAGACCGCTAAGCAGACCACCTAGAGAGGAATGTTGCCAGTCCAAATGTCATCTAGGCATGGGGATAAAAGTAGAGTGCAGCTGAAACCTAAGCATTCATCATCTCTGATGCTGCAGAAGCCTGCACCATTAATTCCAGCACCAAGGAAGGTGCTGTCAAGTCCAGAGCCTGCGGGTGCACCTTCTACATCTGTGACACTACACTATCCCAAGACCATCTCAGTACCGACCATGCTGGAGGCATTTGCATCAGCAAAAGATTTGCTCAACCTTTCAGTGCTGGTTTCTCCTACGGCGCAGGAGACTGCGCTCTTAAGTACCAGCACACATGGGAGTGCCAGCAATATTGATGCAGCATTCAGTCCCACATCAACCACTGTTGCCTCAAACTGTATGTCCACCAGTACTGTTAAAGGGGAGGCTTGCAATGTTGGCTGCACTGCATCCTTCTTTGACTCGGCACTGGTCTCCAGCACCATCGGAAGCAGCCCCTCCTTGGTCAGCAGAGGGAGAGTCATCCTCCTATGAATGGGAGATTGGCTCCTGTGTTTTCCAGCCTTAGAGCCACTCTCACTACTCTCCACTGAGGTACTACTACCCTGCAAGCGAAACTTCGGTACCATCATGTGGGTGGCCACTGGGGCCCACCAACAGTTCAGTGGCCCTTTTGGAATCTGTGAGGTTTCCCCCTGGTTTTAAGTCATACACAAGATTTTCCTGTTCTACTCAGAGGGCCATGATGCACCTACTCATCAGGCACCACATATTCCTGAGCGTGGCAGGGGAGGGCGGCCGGAGCCCTGGGAGGAGGGCAGCAAGCCCCGGCCGGGGCTCCGCTCTCCTCGGCGGCCAGAGCGCCGGGGGGAGGGCGGCGAGCCCTGGCCGGGGCTCCGCTCTCCCCGGTGGCCCGGGGGGAGGGCGCTGGGCGGGAGGGCAGCCGGAGCCCTGGGAGGAGGGCGGCCGAGCCCGGCCGTGGCCCCGCTCTCCCCGGCGGCCGGAGCCAGAGCACCGCACCACCCCGCCCCCCTCCAGGTGCCGCCCCAAGCACAAGCTTGGTGGGCTGGTGCCTGGAGCCGGCCCTGTCAGGAGGACCCCACTAGACAGCTAGTGGAGGAAGAGCCGCCTCAGCCTGTGCTGGCCACCTCTTCCTCCTCTCTGGATGAGGCAATCTCTGCAGTGAATGTTTTGCCTACCCCAGGTGACTATAAGGCCCAAGAGCATTTAAAAAAGGTGGTCTTAAACATTGGGATGCAAGTGGAGAAGGTTAAAGAATCCTCACACTGCCTTGACAATGTTTTAGCCCCTTATCTATTAATAAGGCAGTTATTGATGCTATTAAGGCTCTCTGGCAGATCTCTTCGTACCTTCCCTCTGCCTCAAAAAGGACCTAATATAAATACGTGTCTTCCCAGGGTGGTTGAATACCTCCTATTCTCACCTTCCTGGGCCCCCATGCTCTCTGGTGCTGTCAGTAGTCTATGAAAGGGAACAAGGGAAATGAGAGGCAACCCCCAAATCAAAAGATGCAAAAAAATTGGATCTGTTTGGTAGAAAAGTTTATTCTGCCAGGGGGCTGCAACTCAGTATTGCCAATCAGCAAGCACTTTTGGGCCAGTTTGATTTTAATGCTTGGACTCTATTTTAGAGTCAGGGTGCTAGGCAGGAGTTCTCCTTGTTAGCTGATGTGGGGAAATCTGTAGTAATCTTCTCTACAGGTTGTTCTGGATGCAGCAGACTTGGCAGCTAGGTCCAGGGTTTCTGCAGTGGCCATGCACAGGAGCTCTTGGCTTGGGGCTTCCACAACAGGCCCAATGGCCTTTACCTACCCTTGGCTGCAAAAACAATGAAGACCTTTCAAACTGACTCTGAACTCCACAGAGTGGAAGATTCTAGGGCAACTCTAAAGTCTCTGGGGTTGTATGCTCCAACCCTATCCAGCAAGCACTTCCATCCACAGCAGACCCACCATTACTCTGCTCCTGCTACTCAGCAAGACTTATCCAGATCACAGAAAGTTTCTCATGTTCATAGTGAAGCTCTCTCATTACCAGTTCACTGTGCTTCCTTTTGACCTGCCAGCAGTTCCACAGGTTTTCACAAAATGTATGTCTGTAATAGCAGCGTTCTTGAGGAGACCTAGGAGTATAGATCTACCTTTACCTGCATGACTGGCTAGTCAAGGACCAGTCCAGGGCTCAGGTTCTCTCCAGTGTGCAACTCATCTAGTCAGCCTTCAAATCTGTAGGTCCACTGATCAATTTAGATTAGTCCATCCTTTGTCCTGTGTAGAAGATGGAATTTATATGAGCAGTGCTGGACTCTACTCAAGCCAGAGCTTTCCTTACAGGCACAAGATTCCAAACAATTTGATCTCATGTGGCAGATCTCAAGGTTCGCCCAATCACAACAGCTCAAAACTATGAGAATTCTGGAACACGTAACTTCATGCACATATGTAGTTGATCATGCCAGGCCGCACCTCAGGACTCTTCAGAGTTAGCTGGCCTCCATGTATTCACTTAAGTCACCACCACTTAAGCTGAACACTGAATACTGACTTTGCTAGATTGGTTGACGCACCCACTCAATATTTGTGCTTGCGTTCCCTTTGTCCATCCTCAGCCTTCACTGACACAGGTGACGGACACATCTGCCCTGGGGTAGGGAGCTCATCTGGGCCCCCTCTGAACTCGAGGTTTGTGATCCTTAAGGGATCTCTCTGTCTTCATATCAATATCAGAGAGATAAGGGGTATCTGCCTCTCCTGTCAGGCCTTCCTACCACATGTGAAGGGGAAAAGCCTGTTTTTTCTCTTAGAAAACATTGCAAAAATGTTTTACCTCAACAGGCAGGGAGGTGCTCGCTCTTCCCTTCTTTGTCAGGAAGCAATTCACCTATGCCCGCTCTATCTTTCCTAAATAGGGTGTATCCAGTGATTTTAACATTCCAGTCATGTGAATCATCCCATCGGCTTTAAGTAATGCCAATCAAATTTGTTTTAATGAATTAGTATTTCTAATTACTCTGTAATTATAGAGTATTTCCATAACCAGACCACCTATGGCCATTGGGACTCTTTGGAAATGGGTGGAAGAGTTAGGAGTATGAAAAAGTTACTGGGGCTGACCAGACATGCACTGCTGGCTGCTTATGCCTCCGGATAATTCTCAAAAATAATGGCTTCTTCCTGGTTTACACATGCTCCTTGCAATGGAAGTGGTTCCAAGAGACAGATCAATCACAAATCAGTAGCAATAGTAAACCTAATATTTTAATAGAAGTATACTTAACTTTTCAAATGTTTTTCAGATGTTGGTGTAAAATTAGGCACCTGTTTAAGTGTCTTAATCTTCAAAGTGCTGAGCTCCTGCCACTCCTACTTGCTCCAGACAGAATTAGTTATTCCACAATATCTGCTGAGCTTTCAGTGAGTTATACTTAAATATTGATCTCAGAGTTTTGTGAAGATTAATTAGTTAATGTTTATAATGTCCTTAAAAATGAAACTGCTATAAAATATTATTTTGAGGAGAATACATTTTATAATAAGTCCCTGCAACTAACCATGTACAGTACAGTGTTTAGGCCATGATCCTGTGAACAGTTATGCATGTGCTTAACTCTGTATACATGAATAGTTATGTTGACTTCTGTTGGGACTATTCACATGCATAAAGTTTAGCATATGCATAACTATTCATAGGATTTGGGCCTTAATCTGTGGAAACTACCATTCATTCAGTCATAATCATAAAAGATTTTGTCATACCAAAACTGTTAATTTCCCACTCTCAAGGGAAGAGCAGATTGTGATGACATTTTCAAATAATAAATGTCATTATCAAAAGAGGAGGGGGGGAAATCTTGGCCTAAATCATGTATTTTCAAATTTTTAAACACAGGAAAAGTTACATTTTAGGTACAAATTATCATTAGTGGGGCCCCGTTTCTTCCCTCCTTCACCCCCCTTCCCGGCTTTATTCCCATCGCAAACAAAATCATATTATTTAAGGGGGGTCTGGAATTGTGTTCTGGTATTGTTTCCTAGAACACAGAAATGATTTCCCCCAGTTTACTCACTATAGCTGTAAAATGTTTTGAGGTCACATTTAGGTGAACCAGGTCACTTTGCTAAATCTACATTTAAGATTAAATCTTTCTCCTGGAAAAATATTCATGGTATAACTGGTGTTTAATTTCATACAAAATTATTTTATTTCATACCTGCTGAAATCCATGTGAAAGGATGCAATAGTTTGGTAAGTAGGTGTTTAAGATTGTCTCTTCCTTGGGGAAGATCTTGGCTGCCCCTGTGACAGTAGGTTTTTTGGAAGAGGTGAGAATGGAGAGGCAGAAGCCCTGTGAAGGTTACTAATAACATTAGACTTCTGTCATAGATGTTCATATGAGATGGAACAGTTTGAGGAAGTGCAACGGAAGACTATAACAGTGCCTGGGAACTAGAAGCAAAGCCATCAAATACAAAGCATGCAGGAGTGCTGTGAATATGCAAGAACCCTCCCATGCTGAAGCTGAGTCTGCCTAGCTGCTAATGGTACAATAGTTGTGACAGCAAGACTAGCTATGAAAGAACTTCCTTAAACTTACGGAAATATTCTTATCTTCACCCATTCATTAATTGTCCTGGGGGCACACAGCAGGGCTGAAGGAGTGGAGCTGTTGTAGCAGCATGGTAAAGATGGGGATAGGTTAGGCCACTTATCGGGGTGCCTTTTGTGGGGATGGGGTTGTAGATCTGCTTGTGGTGCACATCCTAGCCCCAGGTGATGCTCTTAACAGCAACACAGCCTGAGTGTGGAATGTGAGTTCTGCAAAGGAGAGGTGCTGCTCCCAGCTTGTGCCCCTGAGGCAGGGAATCAGTATTTTGTTTTCAAACAGAGGTAGGGTGATTAAGATAAGAAAGGCCTGGTATTTAAATTAAGAATCTGGAAGTCCTTCGATGAGCCTCTAAAACAGGAATCCTTTTACAGCAGCGGTGGGCAAACTACAGCCCACGTCTGGCCTGTCAAACCGTTTAATCTGGCCCTCGAACTCCAGCTGGGGAGCAGGGTCGGGGGCTTGCCCCGCTCCACCTGGCAGTCCCCAGCCCCCAACTCACACACGCTGAGCCAACACTGCACAGACACGACCGACACCCCAGACTTCACTGCGCTGTTTTCAGGATCAGAACCCCGCCCCTTACGCAGCAGTGCTCCCAACCCCCAAAACGCCAGCCTCCTCACATAAGCCACACCTGTTCCAGCTAGGGTGCCTCTCCCCCTGGTGGTGCCTGGTATAGTCGCCTTGGTGTCACTGCCAGCAGGGCCCCTAGGAGTCCCACGTACCACCCCTGTAAAGCTCCCCTCCCCCAACTCAGTAACATCCCTTATAGAGCTCCTCCATGCTATACCCCATAAAGCCCCCCACCCCCACCTCGGTAACATCTCTTACTATATACAAACTTTTAATGAATGCAATAGTGCAAACAGAACTCAAAGTATAACAGTCAGAACATTTCAAATACACCATTTTTGGGGGGAGGGTAGAACGTAAAGCTACAGGTGAATACACCCTGCTTCTGCCTGTCCACACGGGTTCTGGGATAGAGTGCCATGGCTCAAAATTGTCAGGGGCACTGACGCCCGACAAATCCAGGCTAGAGAAAGGGCCCAGTTTTTTCATGATGCGTGCAATTTCCATAATGAGAATGATACCTGACTTTGATGCCATTGTAGAGAAGGGTGACCATCTACATTGTTCACATTAATCAGTGAGGGTGTGGAAAGGGGGTAGGCTTGGTTTAATTATTGTAATATGTTATGATGGTATATTTATAATAATAAGTAAGGTTTTATGTTTATTTCCACTAAAATGTATCTTTATTAAATAGAATTTATTTGAATATCTCTGAATTGTTAATTTTGTAAGCATTCATGGTCCTCCATATAATTTCGATACCCAGATGTGGCCCTCAGGCCAAAATGTTTGCCCACACACACCCGGGGCTCAGGCTTTGGTCCCCCATCCTGGGGTTGTTTAGTAATTTTTCTTGTCTAAAGGGGGGTCGCGATGCAATGAAGTTTGAGAACCCCTGTAGGCACTTTACTTTAGATAGTCAAGGAAGCATGGAAAAGAGTAGCAGAAAAAGGGAAGCCTGCCAAGTCCCTTAAAATAATACCCATCTGTCATCCTTATGTAAAGTTAAGTGAAAACTAAGCTGAAAGGTGTCCGCTTCCACCAATACAAAGGCAGAATTATTGTAGATGTAAAGTAATCATGAATTTCATATAGAGAGTCCTGCATGTTTACATGTTTCGTTGAAGTTGCCTCCAGTTGGTTCCTGTGTGGATCCTAACTCAATAGAACTGCTGTTATATTCATAAACATACATGAGTTCAAGATTCTTTATGATTACAAGTTGCAAATCCTCTATACCCAAGGACTCTTAAATTTAATAATAATGTAAACCACATCTTGGAGATTGTTTTGTGGACCACTTTCCCTCCCGTTTTTGGTCATATAACATCCTTGTAATTTCAGCAATTGCTTTACATGGAAACATAATAATGAAAGACCTGATTTTTAACTCTCAGTAGTATACTAAGTGTTTTGTCCTTTTTGGAAAAAATCAATCATGTTGTTGTCTTCTACTCTTCATTTCATATCCCTCTTAGGTTTATTTTGTGCCTCTCTGAGCCAGCACCATTAACCAGCTATTTGTCCATGCAGCACCAGTGCTCCACAGATCATAGTTTGGAAACCTATAGTCCTAAACCATGAACCTTAAAGTAATTTTTTGTGATAATAAATACAACTTCTGGAGAAAGCTAAATTGACCTTGGAGAGAGGGTTTACCAGTTTAAGACAGGCACAGATCACAAAGCATATATACAGAATAATAATTTTGGGGTACTGGGTTCCCTTTCTTTAAATATTGAATAGCTGGGTCTTTAAATCATGTAAAATGTTTAAAGCATCAGTGTTGGAGTAATTTCTATTCTTGTGCACTACTTTCTTTTGTCTTGGAATGTTAATATATGTCATAAGTGCTGCAAAACAAAGTTAGGAGTACTGTATTTTGACTATATTTGCAAGTAACCACTAAGGAGTTCTTGTATTAATGACTGAGGACTTTCCTGGGTTCCATATAGAAATATTCCCAAGGGCTGTCCTTTTGGCTCGACTGTGGACATGCCTGAGATGGTCTCTGCAACACTTGGAGGAAGAACAAAACTTGAATGGTTTGTTACATTTTTTGGCAATGGAATTATCTTGTACTATATTTTTAATTCTTTTTAAGAAGTTTGTACATGAAGAACTCCCACCATCCATCCCAGGGAGGCAAAAAATGAAATTTAGAGCCTCAAACTGTGATTAAAATCTTTGGTTTTTACAGTTTAAGTCCTTGCTTTTCCAGTCTGCTGATTTTTTTCTGTATTGGTGACACACTTGTAATTTAGTTGATAAGAGAGGCAAGGGTTGGGAATGTTGAATATTTTGGAGCCTTTTAATCACAACAGATAAGAAAAATTAGCATAGCCTGGAAACAAGGGATCTTTGTAATACATTTTTTTGGTCAGGTATGTACATGATTAAAGTCAAACTGAATTTGTCAGGAACTAGTATCCTCTCTGTTCTTCTCTTTTGAGGCGTTTCCTACATGCAGACAGATAGCAGTGACCTTGTGTCGCATGTATGGTAAAATATGTTCATTAACAGAACAGGGACTTTCACGACTAACTTCGTCTGCAAGGATGATTGTTCCAGAGAATTATGAAAGGCATGCGGGTACATCCTTTTAGCGTGTCAGATGGCTGAGTATATGGAATACTTTCCAGGATAATATTTCTAGGCTTAAAAACATGACAATCTGTAAAGTGTTTTGAATATGTAAAGCACTAATTAAAAACATGCCATCTTCATGGGAAGTAAAAATTGAAAAGAAATCTTGGATACTTTTTTCTGAGCTGCCAAAGCAAAAAACTGTTCAGCGTTCTGGATTATAAATACTTTCTGCAAAACATGCAAATACAATTACAGCTTTGGAAACAAAAGGGTAAGTTCTTCTTTGAGTATGTGTCCCTCTGGGTGCTCCACTGTAGGCTGTGCGCATGCCCATGCACTCTTGATGGAAGACCACAAAGTAGTGTCTGCGGGCCTGTACCTGCACAGAGCAGTGCCTCATGCTTCGAATGAGGACATATAGGGAGGCACAAGCCTGCCACCACTCAGTTCCTTCTTAACTGCCTGTACCTGAAGACAGAGTTCTGCTGTCTGCATGTGATGGGGTCCACTCATCACTAAGGGCGCCTCCTCTGGGCTGCTCTGGGGATTAGCTCCACTCATATCTGATGCCACCTTCTGCTGCTTGTTCATGCACCTTATTGCCTCACAGAGAGAGAGAGGCAATAAGGTGCATGAACAAGCAGCAGAAGGTGGCATCAGACATATATATATATATATATGTATATGTATATATACACACACACACACACAAATTGTGACCTGGACCTCCTGGCAGGTCACTATAATCCTCCCCTTCTGGGGCAACAACGTCCCACTGGATGACTATCCTAGGCAGTCTTCTGTTCCACTGCCTGGTCTGTACCACTTCCCCAGTGGCTGGTAGGGGATCCTGAGCCTGCCCACTACTCCAGGTTCTAGTTCAGGGACCCTCTAATCAGCAGCCAGGGGTTGAGTTTCCAGCAGCTCCCATTGGCCTGCAGCAGTGAACCCTGGCCACTGGGAGCCGCAATCAGCCGAACCTGCGGACGTGGCAGGTACACAAACCGGTCTTCCAGGGGCTTTCCCTGCACAAGCGGTGGAACAAGTTTGGGAACCACTTCTCTAAGGGTACAATAGAGGCTCTGACTGAGTCCAGTACTGAAGTGTCAGTACTCCAAAAGAAACACTGTTCTGATATACCTACACCAGAGCACCTACTGTGGTGGCACCCTCTGATTCCTTGTGGCACCGCAAGACATGCAGGGCTACCATCCATGTACCAGTACTGGTATCTCACCAGACCTCTGAAAGGTGAGATGACTCTGAAAGGAGAGATGTTGGTACCACAACAGCCTCTGTCTCACCAGCCAGTACCAATCCAAACTGTGTGTGAAGGCTATTGGAGCCCTCAACATCCTTCCAGGTTCCTTTCTTCAGAGGATCTCATTATCTCTGATGAACCTGAGTCGCCAATGCTGGGAAGATCTACCATTGTCATATCTCTGGTATCGCTAAGAAAGCAGCAACCTGAGACTTGTTTAAGTCTCCAGTCCTTGATACCTGTTAGGACAGGGGTTCTCAAAATGGGGGTCAGGACCCGTCAGAGGTAATTACATGGGAGATCGCGATCTGTCAGCCTCCACCCCAAACCCCGCTTTGCCTACAGCATTTATAATGGTGTTAAATATATCAAAAAGTGTTTTTAATTTATAAGGAGGGGGTCGCACTCAGAGGCTTGCTATGTGAAAAGGGTCACCTATACAAAAGTTTGAGAATCACTGTTAGGACATCAGAATTCCATCTCACCTCTACCCTTAGTTCAGGCTAAGGTTCCTCAGACTCAGAGATCTCAGGATAGGGATCCATCCTAGTACTATACTGCCCTTGTAGGGATATAAAAGAAGGTACTAACAGTGATTCCCCCAAGTGACAGTGACCCCCTCATAATTTGTCCCCCACACTTTAAAATCCAACAGTTTCACCAAGTACAAAAATCTTTTGGGTCTTCTGTTAAAACTTGTAAGCTACTGTCTGTAGACACCATTGATTATATCTATCCTGTGAAAGATACTTTACTACTATGTAAAACTTATAAACAAGTTAATTGACTTTGTTCTTGAAGTAATTGATACAATGTAAACAAACACTATAAGCTGTTAAGTGACTTTCACTTCATTCAACGGCTGCTAGGACAGACCCCCACCCTCTGTGATTAAAGGGCCAGGAGTCTCAAATGAATTAGCACACACCCCGAAAGTGGTGGAGACAGTAAATTAAAATATGGTTAAGATATGGAATGTATGTTGATGAATGCTTGATATACATGAATGGTTAGGGAGGTGCCAGCCTAGAAAAGGAGTATCCATCGGCCGAAGAATGTGTCAAGTGGATGACCAGAAACCCCTGGAGGGTAAACTGGGATCCACCCCATCACCTGGAAGGATGAGAAACACAAACTTTGGACAGTGTGGAGCCACCAGGAATGTGCCACTTTGGACAGGAATGTGCCATCTGCTGATTGAGTTCCCATAGACTAACATAGGAATTAATTCCTATAAGAATGGACTCTAAAGACTGATAACTTTGAGTCTCTGGTTCTGCCAGCCTCCAGTAGCATCAGGTGCACCTGACACAGACTCGGCTCCATCCTCATGACCAAGATACCTGGCCAGTAACTTGGCATGAGCAACTTCTAGGCTGGTAACTATAAAACCTATACAGAACTTGAATGAATGATTGTGTAAATGAATCTCTCTCTCTCTCTCTCTCTCTATATATATATATATATGTGTGTGTGTGTGTGTGTGTAAGAAATAAGTAATCAAACAACGTTGTTTACTTTTATCTTTTGCTTTATCAGTATATTTACAATAAATGTGGCATCTTTGCCTTATCCCTCTTAATAAGATCCTGCTGGTTTTTATTCTATTGGTATAACACCCTACCCCAATGAGTTCCAGTCATGAAGACGATCCTAGGGAGCCTACCATACATTGTAGGCCCAGGTATTGATTATCACTGGGATCGCTTCCCTTATCTCCTCCTCCCCATCCCCCCGCAGTAGGATTACTGGGACCCATGAGGCCCAAAGGTGACCAACTCCATCAGGTGGCTAAGAGACAGCATTGGCACTCATTGGTACCATGCCAACCACTGGCACATAAAGAGTGTTCTATAGTACTTCGCACTTCAGTACCATACACTTCTCTGGTACCGGATGAAACACAGGAGTAGCAAGAGTCTGAGGCCCAGGAGCTCTCACCCTGCATCTGGGATGTCCTCTTCATCTCTGGACAAGGCAGTAGTGCCACCACAGCCCTTCTATAGTGGTGATTTTAAGATCTTCCAGGATCCCATGAAAAGGCTAGTGGACCGCCTTCAGATCTCACTAGAGGAAGTCCCAAGAGTCAGAACATTCCTTGATGGACATCCTGGACATCAAGTCCCAGGGAAAGGTTGCCCTACCCATCAATGAGGCTTTATCTCCTCCCACACATACCCTGTGGAAAACACCTGCTACAATTCCACTAATGTATAAGTGAGCAGATAAGAAATATTACATCCCTTTTAAAGGAATGGAGTAGTTTTTCACCCACCCTTCCTAATTCCCTTAATGTGGCCAATGAGAGGAACTGGATCTGGACACCAGGCCATCTCCATCTGACAAGGAAACTGAATGGCTGGACCTGCTGGGAAGGAAGAGCTACTTATCAGCCGCTCTCCAGTTGCACATTGCCAACTACCAGGTCTGGATGGCAAAATATGATTTCAACACATACTCCAAACTGAGCACTTGCCACGAGACCAGACAGATCAATTTCAGTCTGTCATCACTGAAGGAGAAGTTGGTTGCGAAAGCTCCCTGCAAACTCTCTAGATTCATTGATACAGCTTCCAGGTCCCTGGCCATGGTGGTGGTCCAGAGGAGAGAATTCTGCGCTGGTCCTTCCAAGAGAAGTTGAAAACATAGTGAAAGCCCTCTTGTTAGTAGGGGCCTATGTTCTTCAGTGAATATTAAACTCCTCTCTCCACATGCTCAAGGACTCCAGAGCCGTCATAGGGGATTTTTGTGCCTGCAACGAGAAGATGGTTTAGTAGATCCCAAACCACTCAAAGATCAAGACTATTCCAGTACCATCAGCACACTTTCCATAAGCCTCCATAGCACTTCAGGAGAAAGGCCAGACCACAGAAATAGGGGCCTCCCACCCTTACTTCTATCCAGTCAGCCCCTCTCTCTACAAGTCATTTCTGACAGTTTGGTTGAGGGCATCAAGCAATACGTTCAACTGTATTACCTGTTGTGTGACTACTAGCCACCAAATACCATCTTTTACAAGAACAAGGTTATATTAAGTCCCCATCCTGATTTCCTTCCAAAGGTCTCCTCAGAAAATAATGTTAACCAGGAAATTTGCCAGTTTTCTACCTAAAACCTCATGCCTCCAGAGAAAAATCAAGCCTTCATTCACCAGATGTTAGGAGGGCCCTTGCTTTCTATCTGGACCTGACTAAACTATTGCGGGCCTCTCCCAGGCTATTTGTAGCAATTGCAGAGAAGATGAAGGGCCAACCAACTTCCACACAAAGATTGTCTTAAGTGGGTTTCAGATTACATCTTGACCTGGTATGAAAATGCTGGGGTGCAGCTACCTCATGGAATAACAGCACATTCCACTAGAACTCAGTCCTCATCTAGAGCTCCACTGAAGGATATTCCCATTACAGAAATCCGCAGGATTGCTATTTGGTTTGGTTTGCCAAACATTTGCCATCGTACCTGTTTCCGGAGATGACACCTCCTTTGGCAATGCAGTGCTTTGAACTGTCCTGGACTTACCTCTTCAGCACCTATCTCCTCATTGACTTTGCTTGGAAGTCTCCAAGTGGGAGGACCTATAGGGACATATACTCCAAAAAGGAAAAGAGGTTACTTATCTTACAGTAACTTGAATTCTTTGAGATGTTTTGTCCCTATGGGTGCTCCACCTCCCACCCTCCATCCCCTCTGCTCTGGAGTTCGGCTTCACAATTGAGAAGGAACTGAGAGGCAGCGGATTCATATCTTCATATATGCCCTCATTCAGAGCATGCGGCATTGCTCTGCACAGGTGCAGGCCTTTGGATGCAGCTTTGCAGGCTCTGATCGAGAGTGCACATACAACATATGTTTTCATAGAAAATTAGGGTCGGAAGGGACTTCAGGAGGACATCTAGTCCAATCCCCTGCTCAAAACAGGATCAACCCCAACTAAAACATCCCAGCCAGGGCTTTGTCAAACTGGACCTTAAAAACCTCTAAGGAAGGAGATTCCACCACCTCCCTAGGTAACCCATTCCAGCTCTTTACCATCCTCCTAGTGAAATAGTGTTTCCTAATATCCACTTAGACCTCCCCCACTGCAACTTGAGACCCTTGCTTCTTGTTCTGTCATCTGCCAACACTGAGAACAGCATAGCTCCATCCTCTTTGGAACCCCCCTTCAGGTAGTTGAAGGCTGTTATCATATCCCCCCTCACTGTTCTCTTCTGCAGACTAAATAATCCCAGTTCCCTCAGCCTCTCCTCGTAAATCATGTGCCCCAGACTCCTAATAATTTTTGTTGCCCTCTGCTGGACTCTCTCCAATTTGACCACATCCCTTCTGTAGTGGGGAGACCAAAACTGGACGCAATACTCCAGGTGTGGCCTCACCAGTGCTGAATAGAGGGGAATAATCGCTTCCCTCAATCTACTGGCAATGCTCCTACTAATACAGTCCAATATGCCGTTGGCCTTCTTGGCAAGGCGGGCACACTGCTGACTCATATCCAGCATCTCATCCACTGTAATCCCCAGGTCCTTTTCTGCAGAAAAGTCCAGTCCAGTATTAAGACTCAAATAACTGGGCTTTCACCATTTGGGGGTGGGAGGGGAGTATTTCACATTTGAATAAAATCTCAATAATTAGGACAGTTTCCTGATATTGTTTCTGTGTTTTTGTTTTACTCAGTTTCATCCCATTACTCTTAATCCTATCCTTTTGTACCATCCAAAATTATTCCTTTCTATTTTGTTTCACTCTTCAGACGTGAGTATGTGTAAATACAGTATGTGTACATTTTATCATATTCCCCTTAATAATCATTTCAACAAATTGTACTATGGATATGTAATTCCCATAATCCTTCAAGCATTTGAATTATTTTTATACCCTTTAAATGTCCGTTAGGACATAATGTACATTTTTATGCTTGTAATAGAAATGGTCAACGTGTCTGTCTATTTTACATCTTCTGTCTAAACCACTCTACCATACAATTGTCACAAAAGGTTATATTCTGCCCTTAGTTAATCTGTGCAATTATTTAAATCAGTAATTTGAGTTTGAGATGTTTTGTCCCTATGGGTGCTCTACCTCCCACCTTCCACCCCCTCTGCTGTGGAGTTCGGCTTCACAATTCAGAAGGAAGTGAGAGGCAACGGGCTCACACCTAGGAAAAATTGGGTCCCTAAAGACAAGCTCTACATCTTACAAAACTTGGAAAAAAATGTAAACCCTCTCTGCACCATGAGTAGTTACTCATCCTAATATAAACATCAAGCAAGAGCCACATTTTTATTAAAAGCAACTGGATTTGTATATGTTGTCTAAATTAACTCACTGAAACAGAAGGAGCTAGGATTAATACATGGGAATCCCACCCTCAGGAACAAAACTTATCAGTAAACTTTCTTCCGTTTTACAGAAATAACCTCTCTTCATCCATAAAGTGAAGATAACATAATGTGAGGATCAGATTTTGAATGGTCCTCTGGGAATGAAAGGTTGGGGGTTTTATTTGTTTGTTTTTGTAAAGTAAGTGATACACATAGGCCAAAATGCACACTTTGACTTCAATGGGAGTTGCTGGTTGCTCTGCACTTTTGAAAATCAGGCCACTTGTTTAGGCTCCTAAATATGGATTTAGGGGCCTAACTTTTGACATCTACTTCTGAAAACCTTGGGCACGCCTATAGACTGGAGAGGGTGACCAGATAGCAAATGTGAAAAATTGGGACGGGGGTTAAGGGGCAATATGGGCCTATATAAGAAAAAGTCCTAAATATCATGACTGTCCCTATAAAATCGGGACATCTGGTCACCCTAGAACTTGATCTGATTGCCATTGATTTCAGTGGAAGCAGGACTGAGTCATTTGGGGTTACTTAGCTGTCTCAGTATCCTGCACTCAAACTTGAGCTTTTAAAACCATAATATTCCTTTCAACATTTTTACTAATAAATGATAGAGCCAGACCTGGGGGAGGGATAGCTCAGTGGTTTGAGCCTTGGCCTGCTAAACCCAGGGTTGTGAGTTCAATCCTTGAGAGGGGGCCACTTACAGATCGGGGCAAAAATCTGTCTGGGGATTGGTTCTGCTTTGAGCAGGGGGTTGGACTAGATGATCTCCTGAGGTCCCTTTCAACCCTGATATTCTATGATTCTATGACCTGAGGCTCCAGTAATCTGAGGTAGGATTCTTCCCCCTGGTGTGCTCTCTAGTTCACTCTCCAGGTGATTCAGTGTCTTGGCCACAATATGTATATATTTTTTTTCTTTTGTACAACTCTGAATGTACCAAAATGTTTTTAGTGCCTTGGAAGCAATTATGAAGGCTACACACTTTTGTCTGCCAGACAGAAGGAAGAGTTTCAAGTCACTTAAAAGTGACCAATTGTGGCTTACCCATATAGCTGTCCATGGGTTTTGGGAAGGCTGAAGGCTAGAGGAGAGTTGCCATGGTATTGGAACTTAGAGAGAAAGGAGAGAGAGGTGCTTCCTACTATAACACACTGCAGACAATAACAAATGGCTAATAACTTGAGAAAACATACAAGGAGTTAAAGAATAATACATAGAGGCAGTGGGCCATAGTTAACATGGGAGCAGGATGGAGAATGTTGACTTTATTAATTGATTAGAGACTTACTCTTCATTGTCTTTATACTTCATTTCAATTTTCTTATTGGGAAGTCTATTTTTATTTTTTTTTGCACATCACAATTTTCCCATGGAAATTTTTGATTTTTGTGGAAACTGCATTTTCCATTGGAAACACATTCCAATGGAAAATTCCCAACTAGTTCTAATACTGGTACATCTTCTAGACGCTGTTATGCTGATATAAAGGTGACTCGTAGTATAGTATAGTAGACAGTGTAAATAAAACATTTTAAACATTGAAAATACAATATTCCAAAAAGTAATAACTGAATCCAAGACTGAGTTCATTCCTGAGTAGGTGCAGTCATACATAAACTCTTCACTCCCTTGAATAAACTCTAAAATAATGAATTCATTCCAGCGCTACTACATTCTGTCCTATAATGCTGTTAACTTAGTTAAGGTATTTGATCAAATGATTTTCAGTCCACTGTACAAAATACGTATCAGTGGTTTATGCTGTTTGAAAGTTCTCTTCTAAAACAATGACCTGCAGCTGTTGCTAATCATTCCTGCAGCTGTTGTTAATCCAAAGCAATAGGAGGACCTATCCTTTATAGGCTACAGATATTTCCTTTAAACAATAAAAAGACAAAATGAGGATGACAGAGGTTAGTGCATGATTTAAATGACCATCAGTACAATCAGCACTAGGAAGTATGTTTGAAGAACAAGAGGTGTCTGAAGAATAAAAGGAAATAGCATCAGGAAATAACTCTGTCTCAGGTGGGAGAGAGGAAGTTCATCACTGGGCTGGGTTTGAAAAGTTGTTCTATTGTAAGTAATTTATAGACAGTACTGAAATCCCCTGAGTGTTCTAAACCTTGTTGACATAAATACTGACAAATAAATGCTTACTTCACATGGGGATATTAATATGCAGTATGGCAGCCTGGGCTGTTCTTCCGTGCCAGAAAAGACTGACAATTTACTGGTGATAATTTAGTGTCTTGGGATTACTGGTTAGGAGATCTCTCTCTCTCTCTCTCTCTAAAACCCATCATTCTCTCTCGGTGTTGGAAAGAAAGGATAGACAAGGCCACTGTAAGTGGAAAACAGTTCTCAATACATCGTCTTTTCCCTAAATATGTGCTGTGTTGTGCCAAATCAGTTAATGTCTTAATATAATGTAAAACACAAAGACACCAATCCTGCATTGGTTTCTGCTACTGCGGATTCTCATTAATAACAGTGGGACTGTGCACAATGCAGAATTGGGGCTATTGTTGTCTGTACTTTCATCTTGGATAATTCATTTGATCAATTCACAGCCTAGTTCTTCAGCTCTTAACTTTCATACATAGTCTTTTATTGCGCAACAACACATGAACATCCATCTATAAGTTCGCAGATAAAGTACCTGACTGAATCAAAAAACAATTCTTCCTTATATGTATAGTAGGTGCTAATTTTAGTTTTTTCTTAGTATGATTAAAAATGGAAAGTGCTATTAGAAGCAGTTACAAGCAAAGCAAAATGATACAAAACAAACAAACTAATCCCCTTTTTTAGGTGTAAGGCTTTTTTAAACAATTTTTAGACATAATCTCGTGCCTGTTACAACTATGTCAGCAATAACTGTAATCAATTTCGTTCAATTGAGTATCTTTGATTTTCTTTGAGATTTTCAAATGAGCCTAAAAGATGTAGACACCCCAATTCCCCTATACTTCCCATTGAAAGTAGAAGAATGAGAGGGAGTGAATATCAGCTCATTTGGGGCACTTAGGTCCAGATCATCAAAGGTATTTAGGCACCTCATTCTCATTGAAATCCTAAATAACTTTGAGGATATTGGCCTTATCTCCTTTATATTATTTTGAAAAATACCTGCCTTTGCATTCATCTCTTTTAAAATAAATTCTTGCCAACATTGACCCTTCTGTATATGAATCTGTATACAGCCCAGTTTAAACATTTACAAGTACAAAATAATACGAGATTAGAGAAATTTTTCTATGTGCACAGTAATTTATTACAGAGGTGCAAAACATATATATAAAACTTCGGTTTTCCAGGTTTGCTATTAGTTTCAGTTTCTCTTTTGAAATATTTCTTTGTATATACTCTTCCATTGTAATGTGTATTTAACCTTCAGTCTTTGAACAGTTAGCCCCTAAATAGAGGAGCCCCCTAGAGGGGGCCCAGGGAATATTTAGCAGGTGCTTTCATAATCAATCAGAATAAGTGGAAAATCGCGTTAGAAAAAGTATTTTCAAGGCCCCAGCTACAATACAATTATTCAGATAACTGAATGATGACATAAAAGTCTTTGTCCTCTCTCATAGTTGTATTTTGGCATATATAAAGGGTAAGAATATGCCAAAGTACCTGCACCTGATGAAGACCCTGCCTCCTGTCCTTGACTATTACAGCTTTTTGCTTCTGACACCAGCATCTTGCCTTCTGGTCCTCAAGTCTGTATGAACTGCTGCAGCTAAAATCTGTATCCTCTACTCCTGCTACCTTTCTGATTTGCCATTCTCCTGTTTCAGTCCCTTCATTGGCTTTCTCCTGCTTTCCTATTCAATTTCCAAGCCTCTCATCCTTTGTTTCAAGGCCATGCACAAGTCTGCCCCTTCCTACATTGCTTTGCTCACTTTTGTCTACTCCCCTTCTCATTGCCTATTTTTCTCCCATACCTTGTTCCCAATCCCATGACTCCCCTTTTGTATTTTTCTCCCACTCTCATTTTTGGGTCTACTTTCATGATGCCCCTTACATTTGAAACACCCTCCTCTTCCACCTGAGCTTCATCCAAACCGCTCTTAAAATTACTACCTTCCATGAAGCTTTTCAGTGATAATCAGCTGACAAAAGGTGAATACTGATCTTTGGTGATGCTTTGTATCACTGGGAGTGTTCCCTCTAATTTTTTACATCCATGCATGGAATGAATTTTGTTATGTGCACCAGTATGGAGGTGATGGGGTGGGGTCCAGGGATTTGGAGTGTTGGAGGGGGCTCAGGGCTGGGGCAGAGGGTTGGGGTGCAGGGGAGTGCTGGCTCCGGCTAGGGGTGTGGGCTTTGGGGTGGGGACAGGGATGAGGGATTTGGGGGGCAGGTTGCCTTGGGGCTCCAGCAGGGAGAGAAGACTCCCCCCAGCTCTCTCTCCCTGCAATAGCACCTGGGTTTGCAGAGAGAGGTGCCTCTCCCCCAGCTGGGGCTGGGTTGGGGCCGGGGGAGGGGCGCCTCTCCCTCCAGCTGCGGCTGGGTTGGGGCGGGGGGCGGGGTGCCTCTCCTCCAGCCGCAATAGGTCCAGGGCTGGGGGAAAGGCATCTCTCCCTACCACAGCCCTGAGCGCCTATGTGGCTCTTAATAGGCTGCTGCGTGGCTGTGCAGCTTAGAGGGAACTTAGATCACTAGTCTGAATGCTGGAGTTTCATGTAGTACATCGTGTGCATCTATGTATCTTTTGCTGACTGTTTCTAATTTTGACTGTAAACTCCTTGGGATAGGGATTGTGTGATCCTCTGTATGGGTCAGATTATGATAGCCTTACTCCCACATAAGTAGTCCCATTGAATTTAGAGGGACAATTCACATATAAGTAAGCATATCACAATCTGACCCTATATTTGTTCATTGTTGATAATGAATAATAAAGTAATAAGAACCTCTTTGGGACAGGAAGAGGAGAGTGGTTACTCGGAAGAATCTGTCCAATGATGCATGTGCCTGTCTGGAATAAGTAGTCTGTTTGGGGGACTACAATGGATTTTAGAGGATTACATATTTTTAGCCCCCAGTTAGCCTTAATCTTCCCCCTCATGAGTGTGTCTGATTGAGGTGGGTGAATGCCTTTGAGCTGTCATTCTGCTATGTTCAGCAGAAAGCTGCAGTCTATGGTATGAGTTGTAGTTTTGAGTGTAACTCCTAGAAAGGCGCATAACATTTATAAGAAGCAATTTAAAAGTGCAGACTAGAGAGGAGAGTTTTTTCCTTGGTTTCTTCCCGTTGTTGTTTTTTTAAAAAACGTTCATTTCTGAATGTGACAACTAGTATAACTTAAATCATACATTTACAGAAAAAAAGTAGCAGTATGTTCTACAGGATACTATGGTGTGGAAACCAGAGAAAAACTGGAATCCAAATATATATTGCTTTATATCCAGCTGGCTATGTCAGAAAGAAATAAGTTGGCTTCCATAAACCCTATTCTAAAACTGCCATTTTTGAGTGTGGTTAGGTACGAGGTCAGAGGTTTTCGCTAATGAGTTTTTACATAATACCATGTTTCTCTCAATATTGTATTTTGTTATGTTTTCTTTTAAACACACACTTCTGTAAGAACATTACAAGCTTTTTAAAATGTGCACCAGTGAACCAAAGATAGGATTTACCTTTGAATAGAGGTTCCAGACTGATCTGGAGTGTAAATAACTGAGAAACTGTCAAAAATATTAAATACATCCTTAAAAACACATAATTGGAAAGCCAAGACAACTATTTTTTCAGGAACCAAGTAAGCTGTTGAGCATTATAGTCTTGGGAGTTGTCTATATAAGAAAGTTGCATCCGTTTAATTTAAATCAGTTTTTAAATCTACTTGGTTAAACTGGAGCAAACTCCTTTGTTGATACTCTCATTTCAGTTTAAGAGGGGTTATTGCAGTTTAGCTTAAATTGATTCCGATTATAAGTTAAATTAAAATGAGTCTGGTTTAAATGAAAATAAGAGCATACATGCCAGAGGTTTGCACCTGCTTAACTAAATGGGTTTCAAATCACAGCTTTGAATTTTTGGCCATTTTAAAAAAGCTTCCCACGTCCATTCTTTTGGTAAATTTTTGTGGCAAGCTTCTAGGAATCGTTTTGTTTTTGGAAAAAGGAACCAGGAACTTTAAAAGTAATTGTCTGCTGCAATATGCACACAGGGAGCATGCTTAACAAATTAAAGGTACAGTACGCAGAACATACAACGACATCAGTTTTATGGATACAGTCACCGTGTAATTAAGGATAATTTGTTATAAATAACATTCAATTTTTAAAACAATAATCCATGATTCAGTACTTATTGTATTTATCTACTTTGTGCAGTTCTCCCTACTTTGGCAATGAAATCTTGCATTTGCTTCTTGTCCATTTCTGATCACTTTCATGTTATCATGCAATAGCATGCTGCTGAATGTTGGGTTGCAAACATTGTAGAGGATTGCTTATTTGTTTTACAAAACTATTTTCACTGGAATTTGAATACAAAAGTTTAATGGAAACATTTCTATGGTTTTTAAGTATTATAAATGTATATCTATAAAACCTAAAGTTTGCAGCAAATTAGAACTGGCAGTGTCACTTTGATCCTTTTTTTTTTTTTTTTTTTTTAGCCCCGGGTCTAACTATTGTGTATACATACCCAACTATGAAGACCCAATGTTATCAAATGGACTGTCTGCAGTACAGCTCAACCACATTTGGCATCATCTCTGGAATACTGAGTGATGGCATAATGGGAGGAGAACGTGTGCGCCAATGGCCAGGTTGCTGTTTTACAAATATTCAGAATAGGGATCTGCACTAAGAATGCTGTGAAGGATGATTGTGACCCTGTGGAATGAGCAATCAGGTTAGCTGGCAGTTAACATCTGCCTGATCATAACAAGTGTGAATATATGAAATTATCCAGGACAAAATTGTCTGAGAAGAGATTGGGAGACTTTCATCCTGTCCGCTACAGATACGAACAGTTGGGTGGACCGTCGGAATGGTTTAGTTCTTTCTATATAGAAAACTAGAGCCCATCTAACATCCAATGAGTGAAGACATTGTTCATTCCTATTTACATGAGTCTTTGGATAGAAGACAGGTAGGTAAATTGCTTGAATCCCGGTACCAATCACCATCCCCAGTGCCTAGAAAAAGGCATCAAACAGCCTGCCAAAAGGGGGCAATTCTTGACACCAAAGACAGCCAGGCTTGGGGATCAGAGTAGAGTGCTATCTAAGCTAAAGCATTCCCCGGCCTCGGTACAACAGAAGGCAACATCATTGACTTTGGCACCTATGCAGGCACCATCGAGTCTGGTACCAGAAGAGCCTTCTATATCTGCAGCATCACACAGGACCAATACTATCTTGGTACCAACCACACCGGAGGCAATTGCTGCTGCCACAGGAGTGCCACGGGCAATTGCCAGCACACAGGAGTGAACCTGCTGGATTATTTCAACATGTTCTTCGGTACAGTCAAAAGGGAAACCAGATACGCTTGCCACGGTGCAGACCTTGCCATCATGGCCCTGTCAGAAAAATCTCCGGTGACTCAGCGGGGGGTGCGTACATACCTAGAGTGGAATGTGGATGCGCAATCACTCAAAGAAGAACTGCAGTTAGAAGAATTTTAATGGGATTGAAATGGAAGAATTTGGCCAGAGATCTAGAATTGGCCTCAATGCCAACAAATTATCAATGGGCTTATATCAGCTAATCCAACAAAAAGCATTTCTGTGCATCACAGAACAGGCTAGAAGGCACTAGATAAGAATTTTAGACTCAGATGCATGTTGAAGATGCTATTCAAGCTCTCTTCCCTGATGCACATATTAATGGGCTACCTGGTTTTATTAAAAGAGTTTGGGGTGGATCCAAGTGTCAAGATTAATATTACTTTCACGTGACAGAAACATTCACACCATAACAATTCTTATTGGGATCTATCATGTCATCTCAGACTTGTAGAAATTCCCAAGACGATTCTTACAGTGCATGGGAAATCTTCATTAGCCCCTCCCACAGAGGAGAATTTTTAACCTGGAGAATGTGGCCTTCAGAAGTTCATTAACTCTGATCTCTCCACCCATTCAACTTCTTGGGAATCATCTAGAGTGGAATACACATGTGTAATCACTTGAAGAAAAAATGGTTTCCTACCTGTCGTAACTATTGTTCTTCAAGATGTACTGCACATGCCCATTCTCCGCCCTCTCACCCCTCTATATCAGATTTTTCTAGAAAGAAGGAATTGAGGGTCAGCCGGGCACTTGTACTGGTGCTAATGGTGTGCGGCAGCAGAGAGCACTCGACCTGCCCCAGCAGGTAACACTGAGGCAACAATTTCCGGTAACTGTGCATGTGGCATGCACACACCTAAATTGGAATGGATATGTGCAACACATCTCAAAGAACAACGGTTACAAAAGGAAGGTAACCGTTTTTATCTTAATGCTGTTATTTGCTTTTTGAGCCACTACACTCTGGTGCATAAAGCTATTTATTCTGTGGAATATTGTTCAGGTTCAAAGTTCCATGCAGTCTCGGTTTCATTGGTAGGAAGAGAACAACCCTAAAGGATTTCATTTTTAAACTTTATGGTTCATGTTTAATTTTGCAATGAAGCAAATCATAAAATGCATTGTGTCTGTGGTGGATGAAGTATCATATTTCCTTCTCATAAACAAGTAATGATAGCAAGGATTATCATTCCCACCTCATACCATTTATGAGGATTCTAACTGTTGGGCTAGGAGCTAGAAGCACTGATATTTCAGAAAACAGCAGATACATTTGATCATATGCTCATATACTCATTTCCCCTAAGGGTGGAGTTCTGAAGAAAGTTTCAGGCAACTGTTAGTTGATTCATTATTTGTCATGACAAGGAGATTAATAAATGAAGGCTTACAGTTACCCTCTGTTCTACTGTGTTTCATATTGTGTTTTATCACAGAATCCAGGTTTCAAGCTATGGGTTGTTAGGGCACCTCATGCAAAATTAGAAGTAGAAACTGCTATCTGGTTATAATGAGGCACCTGAATCATTTTCACTCACCAGGGTATAAATTCAAACAAAATATTTTGTGTATAAAGACATTCCATTGTGTCTTATTTTTGTTTAAATCATCCAATTCATTTTTGCAGTGTGTAGTCATTCAAAAGATAGAGATGACCTCAGTCCTCCATTGTTTGATGATTTTCTCTTTGGGACAGCCCACTCTTGCATATTACTAGTAGCTTTTTGAAAGGGGGCCGGTTGGAGTTCCTTTAGTGGAGGGGAAAAAAAGAAAGAGTCTTTATTGTTGTGTTTATGACATTTTTGGGACCATGCTGGATTCTGTCTTGCCTTACTCAAAAGAAGTTCTGTTGGCACAAATAACTAAGTCTAAAATGTAATGGTATTGCAAGTGTAAACCATGGTGCAGTAGATTATTTGAACTTTATAAAATCATTTATTACAATCAGTCAGTTGTTGTCTTTCCCACAACAGCTATGGAGCACTGTTGGAAGGATGTTGTTATTTTAGGTGAAACAATAAAGACATCCATAATTCCTAAATGGATTAAAAAGAGGGCAGTAATCTTGAATAGTTCTTATCTTAGATGGTCTCTTCCAATGCACCTGTAATTTAGAGAATTTTCTACTGCTAAGCAACGGTAGAAAACTTCAGCAGTTTCAAATGAAGCAACTACTGAAAAGAAATTTGCTGAAAGACTGATTTGGCTTCATAATTTTGCAAGCTAATTTTCTTTCAGATTTGGTGACCTTATCAGCCAAGCAGTTGGACAGTAGGTTTTGGCAGATTGGCAGGTGGAATTCAGGTAAGGTTAGGAGTTATGTCAGACCACGTGAGAAGAACTAAGGTGAAGATAAATGTTATGATGGTAATGATTTATTTGTTTGTATAGTAGTAGCACCTAGGGACCCCAATCGTAAATCAAGACATCATTGTGAGAGGCACTCTGCAAACACAGAACAAAAAGACAAGGCTCTTCTAAGAATTATAGGAATATGAGCCTGTCATTTTCCAAAGTAATACCTTAAAGAGAACAGTCCGGTCGGCAGCGCAGCAGGGCTAAGGCAGGCTCCCTGCCTACCCTAGCTCTGTGTGGCTCCTGAAAGCAGCTGCTAGGTCCTTGCGGCCCCTAGGCGCATGGGTGGCAGGGAGGCTCCGTGCACTACCCCAGCCCTGAGGGCCGGCTCCACAGCTCCCATTGGCTGGGCACCGCGACCAATGGGAGCTGTGGGAGTGGTGCCTGTGGGCATGAGGGCAGCATGCGGAGCCTCACTGGCCGCTTCCTGGGAGCAGTGGTAAGTGCCGCTGGGACCCTGCACCCTCCCACATACCCCCTGCCCCAGCCCTGAGCCCCCTCCTGAATCTCTCATTTCTGGCCTCACCCAGAGCCCGTATTCTCCCCCCCCCCCAGCACCTCAACCTCCTGCCCCAGCCCAGATGGCCGTCCCGCACCCCAAACCCCTCATCCCTAGCTTTACCCTAGAGCCTACACCCCCATCCAGAGCCCGCACCTTCTTCCACACTCTGAAAACCTTGGCCCCAGCCCAGAGCCTCCTCCTGCACCCTGAACCCCTCATTTCTGGCTTCAGCTGGAGCCTGTACCCCCCAACACCCCTGCCCCAGCCTGTATCCCTCTCCAGCACCCCAAACCCCTCATCCCTGGCCCCACCCCAGAGCCCTCACCCCCCTCCCATATCCCAACCCCCTGACCCCGCTCAATGAAAGTGAGTGAGGGTGGGAGAGAGCGAGCGATGGAGGGAGGGAGGGGGGGCTGGGGTGTTCCTTTTGTGGGATTAGAAAGTTGCCAACCCTTAAGGCGTCATGGTGTATGGGTAGCATGGTAGCTACCCATACACCATGTGTGAGATATGTGACACCCTACACATAGAGTATAATGTTCATTTTGGACTGAGCAGTTTCTCTATTAGTTACTAGTATTAATTTATAAAGCATTGATTGCAAAAGCCTTCACTGTTACTGTTTGCTGGCTTGTATAATTGGGCGGGGCGGAGAGGGGAAGGCAGTCCTGAGTGAATGGGGGGAGGGAGTGGTGGGTACATGCCAGATGAGTTGCCTGTATACCTAAGTATCTTACAGTAGCACGTGTGCACTCCTAGGGGATTAGAAGACAAAGGTCTCCTGCCAAAGGTGCAGGCCAATAGAGGGCGGGGTGGGGCCTGTTTGTAAGGGTCGGCCCGTCTGGCTATGGGACTGTGTGTGCAGACGAGATAATGGGTAAACTCTCTCTCTGGAAGACAAAAAAACCCTCCACAACTGAGTAATATGAAATAATCAAGACCTGCCCCTTCCTCTTCCCCCCCCCTCGGTGGGAAAGGAGTGGGGAGTTCCTGCCTTGCATTAGTTTGGTCAGACAAAGCGTGGGTAGAGGGGAGTCACCCGTCGGGGGTGGGGGTGTGAATCCAGTGGACGGAGGGCGGAAGGGGGGCCTCTTGCGTCAGTGCGGGATCGCAGGAGGAGAACGGAGGGAGAAAGTGCAGGGACAAGAGGAGAGAAGCGGGAAGACGCGAACGGGGAAGGGGGATTCAGAGGAGCGGAGTCTCTCTCTGCGGGGGCTTCTCAGCACGGCGCGGTCCGCTCTAGGGTGTCTCCAGCCCGGGCTGCTCCCCGCTCAGGCGCCAGTCCCCAGCCAGGCGCGGGGCGCTCCAGCTCCTGCCCTGCCGGCCGCAATGGGGCTGCGCCCGGGACCCGTCGCGCCCCTGGGCTGGGCACTGGCGCTCCTCCTGTCTCTGGCCGGCGGGCTCAGCGAGGCCACCCCGCACTTGAGGTACAACCGGCCGGGCGCCAGGAGCAAGTAAGTGCGTCTCCCTCCTGCGTGCGCTGGGCAAGCGGGAGGGTCCCAGCTGCGGCTCCCGGGGCTGACTGACCCCCTCTCGGCCCCGGTCTCCGCCGCAACTCCAGAGGCAGAGCTGTGGGGGCGGGAGGCTCCCCGGGAGTCCCCTTTAGTCTGGGGGTTCGAGATGCTGCGAGACCCTCTGCCTGCAGCGGGGAGAGCCAGAGCGAGAGGAATGTAAAGTCCCAACGCTTGAAATGGCTGCAGGAGTGCTGCGGGGTGGATGCTGACACTTCGCTCAGGGCGCCCAAAGAGCTGGTCATAGGCTTGTGCTAGAGGACACGGAGAAGGTTTTATGAGTTACAGTCACGCAGGGCTGTCTCCTGACTGGTGCTTTTGTTCTACACTTGACATGCCACTGGTTTAATAATCTTTATTGTTTGCCCCTTTAACTGTGCATTTGTCCTGCTTTTTGTCACTCTCTCCCAGGAACTGGTGTGCCTACATAGTGAACAAGAACGTGAGCTGCTCTGTGCTGGATGGAACTGAACAGTTTATTCAGGCGCAGTACAAATGTGCCTGGAACCAGTTTCCCTGTTCACCAACCCCAGTGTAAGTAAGAGAGGCGGAGATTTCTGGGTGGGGAACCATTGGGTCATCAGTAAATCATTTCCACATCTAGTGAGAACACAACAGCTAACAAGCTTTATATCACCAGAGCTCAGATGGTCAGTGGGATTTTTAAAGTTTGGGATCTCTCTCTGGGTATTGCGGGACAACGTGTATAATTTTCTAGCCGCTGAGTACTGAGCAATAGCTTCGTTCGTGATTTACTATCTTTTTTATTACAAACATAAGGCAGCTGAAACAAATTAGAGCCACATTGAGTATTCTGTTGTGAGATCATGCAATAAGTTAGTTGTACATTGCTAAAACAAATCAAGGAAATTACTTGCAAAAGTCTGAACTGTCCATTGATAATTGATTTGGTGCTTATGTCATTCTAGTGTTATCTAGTCGGGGTGAATATGCATGCTGTACTTCAACTTTTGTGGAAAGAGTGCAAGCACCTGCTGAGAGTACAGTTACACACCTTGGCCTAGAATCATGGGTGCACTCCAGCTGTTTCGCTCCATTCCAGTGGTACAAAGCAATCATAAACCTGGCTAAAGCTGGCTTTACAGTTGCTTTGCATTGCTGGAACAGTGTACTGGTAAATGTGGGCCAATATCTTTATAATTTATAGATTCTTAAATTGTCCAGCATAGACAGGAGTTTGTTTGTTTTTGCTTTTTGTTTTTGAATAAAGCTAGCGCATTATGCACTAAGGCATGGTTCTGTAGTACGTATTTTATGTTAGGTAAGGCATTGTGGTCCATTGGACAGGGCACTGGAGTAGGAGTCAGGAGACTAGGGTTCTATTCATAGCGCTGCCACTCACCTGTTGTGTGACTGGGGAAAATCACTTTACAGGGCTTCAGTTTCCATATCTGTAAAACAGTGATAATGGTACTTACCCTCTTCTGCAAAGGAATTTGAGATCCACAGACAATAAGCTCTGTTTAGGTCTGATCCAACTCCTACTAAAGTCAATAGATTCCTATTGACTTTAATGGATATTGGATCAGACACTAAATGAGCTAAATTTTATTGTTATAAATAGAAAAACAAAAACCGTTTGTATATATTTCTGAACAGACATGAGCGAATGAAGTATGTGGCTGATACTGCAAGGACCTGAGCCCCTCCTGCGATGGGCTCAGACCACTCAGCTCTCGTTTACATCTATGGGATCTGAGGACGCTCCTTGCCTCACAGGGGCCTGAGACAATTAATTTTGCATATTTGGTGTTTGTAAGACTTTTTGGCAACAAACAAACAAAAAAAAAGGTACCTTCTTTTTTATATAAACATTGGCCACTTGAGACAAATCATGGGAGACTCCCCAGAGACACAGCTGAATAACCCTGTCTGGGTCATTTCCGATGTTGTTTCTTTTCATAGTATTTAACTGCCCATTTTAGAGTTGTGACACTGAAGTGGACAAATAAAGATTGGGCAAAGTATATCCTTGTTTATTAATGGTGCCTGTCACTACTTCTGAGTGACAAACCTATCAGGAAGTTATATATGGTGAGCCAGGTTCTAAAATATTGACACTGAATATCTGATAAGGTATACTGGAGGTGTCCATTTTAAAGGAAATTAGATCTTCCTAATTGCAAATCTTTATTTCCTGAATCTGACTTGCTTTATATTGGTGAAGATAAACATTATCTTCTGGATAACTAGAGTTGGAATTACAAAGCATATTTTTATTTTTAATATAAGGTATACTATATAAAAGTATCTTTCAAGTTTCATATGCATTCAGGTGTATATTAGTATGGCAGCAGTGTGACTATAAAAACTGGGTGAATATTTTTTAAATAACTCAAAATATAAGTTCTGTAATCTTGGAAGTTTGCTGTGTGCCCAAAACTCTATGATATTAGGAGAATCTATTATTGTTAATATTGATCTATCACTCACTGTGTGCTAGTTTCCTTCAGGATAGAGAATAAGAAAGGAAAATGCACTGAAGAGTTTGCAATCTATGTCCTTGATCCTGCAAACAATTATGCACATGAATAACTTTAACTTTACTCACATGAGTAGTCTCATGAAACTCAATGGAACTACTCATGCAAATAAAGTTACTCATATATGTAAGTGTTTTAAGGTTCAGGACCCAAACATAGACGAGACAGTAGGAGGACTGGGAGAAGGGTTATAACAAACAAGTAAAACCATTGAGCCAAAGTTCTCTGTAATTATTTTTCTTATTTCCTTTACAAATTTACAGATAGAGGACTAAATCATGAAGTAAATGGGCCAAATTCTGGTCAAATAGAGTAACTGGGATCTGAATCAGGTATACAACTTGTTACCTGTGTTGTAGATGTGTGCCTTTTGTTATTAATGTTGATCTATGACAATCACTGATATGTCAGACTGACTTTCTGTATCCAACTTTAAAAACTGACTATGCCCCTTCCTATTATGAGGATTCTCACCTGTTCCATGAAATGTGACTATGTGTCTTTCATTCGTAATAAGCTGAGCAATAAATTGCTAAGAACTGATACCCTTCAAATAGAAGCTCTTCATCATTTTAATGCTAAATATTAAATAGCATTTGAAATTTGCCATTTACTTCTAGTTAGATCAACATCGTGTCCACAGTGCTTTTTTGATATTTAGATGATCTATGTTACATATAAAAATATTTTGATGAAACAAAGCTGTGCATTATATATTGTGTATATAACGGTCTTAAATATCAGGTGCTTACCCGAACAGAGGATATTCCATACATACGAGAATATATGTATTATGGATATTAATTACAATGACAGTGAACTACTCTATAGAAATACGAATTCCAGTGACCAAACCCAGCACCATGTGAATTCATGAACTCATTTTTAATCACCTCTTACCCATTAGCCCTATTAAAAAATGTTTGTTTAAATAAAAAAAAAAAAAAAAAAAAAAAGGCTGTTGAATTACTGCATTGCTAGGAAATTTTAAGTGTAACAACTTTAAAAACAAGATGTACACCTCTACCTTGATATAACGCTGTCCTTGGGAGCCAAAAAATCTTACCGCGTTATAGGTGAAACCACGTTATATCGAACTTGCTTTGATCTGCCGGAGTGCGCAGCCCCCTCACCCCCCAGAGCACTGCTTTACCGCGTTATATTTGAATTGGTGTTATATCGGGTCACGTTATATTGGGGTAGAGGTGTATTTGCTTAAATTGTAAGTTAAAATTCAGTAATTGCAGTAGGATCTCATTATTTAAGTATCTTTTGATATGTATTGGGGCCCAATCCTACAGTCTTTCCCTGAAAAGTTAGTGGGAGTTTTTTCTGAATAAGATTCTAGGATCTATATGAGCAGATGCTTGGAGTCTGAGAAGTCAGAAGAGAGAAGGAAGAAAAACCAGAAGGGCTCTTTGAAGTATTTTCTGTCCTTGGAGAGAGATTTGATTTATTTTTCTTAAACTATGACCAGCCCCGGAGAGAGGGGGAAAAAACAAACAAACAAACTTTTGCTGTTGTTGGGAAGTGGGAGTGTACTTATGCAAAAGTGTTCATGTGTTTACTTACCCACGCTCAAATATGTTTATAATTTAAAAAATCACTAATGTGTACAAATAACTGATCATCCTGTACTACCTTATTTTTAATTTATTTATTTTACTTTTTCACTTTCCATTGTGCATTCACTCTCTTTGGTTTCTTATTGAAGGGTTACTCATGAGAGTTGGGTTGATATCATTATTATATATTTTAATATAATTATTATAAGAAAACTATATTGGCCTTCTGGCAAATAACAAGTGTAGTATAGTATCAATATAATCTTCTATCTGAGGATTATGGGCTTGATCCTACAAATATCTATCCATGTGAATAACTCTACTCATGTAACTAGTCCCATTGATTTCTGTGGTTCGCCTCTTGGGAATAGAGTTATTCATGTGCTTAAGTGTTTACTGGGTCAGACTATATGTTCTTACCTGGGGGGGGTGGGGGGGAGTGAATTTAATGATTTTAACTGGTCTTTTTCATCTTTAACTTCTGTGATCAACATATAATAAACAGGGAGACAGATTATTCCACTAGATTGCAAGTAATTAGAACACAGACAGGAAAAATGACAAATTGTCTAAAAATAAATATGACTAAACAAACATTTAAATAAATATTTACAAATTGACCCATTAAACAAGTATTTTTGAGCCTATTGTTTTTACGTATATTTATCACTATAAATAAATCTAATTCCAGAATAATCACAGCGTGATAAACACCAACATTTGAATAAAGCATAGACAGAATTATATAAAACAAAAGACAGTGAAATACCCATAAACTCTAATCATTAGTATATGTAATTGTAAAGGCTGGGAGACCAACCTATAAATAGCATCAGACAAAGTGTGATAATAAAAACATTCCAGGTAAAGATGTAAACATTATTTTATTTAATGTGGGGAAAAAAGACTATTCGGGTGCTCCCTTTAGAAAGAAAACAGTAGACCAGATCCTTGGTATAAATTGGTATCACTGGTTGTTATCCACATTTTTTTTTCTGGAATCCATGCAGCAGTTTCAGTCCCTGTTCCTTACATAGAGGGTACTATAATGGGGTTCAATCCTGCCCAGAGTGGAGCGCTCTGGCTCCAATCCAGCATAGCACTTAAGCATATGCTTAACTTTCAGCTGTTGGCAGCCCCATGGTAATCAATGGGACTACTTGAGGGTTGAAAGTTTAGCATGTGCTTAAGTGTTATGCTGGATCATAGCCAGAGTACTCTGCCCTGGGCAGGATCAAGCCCAGGGTACAATAGTCCTTGATCAGGGTCTAAGTGGGTCTCTGGCTTTCAGAAGTCAATATCACATAAGAAAAACCCTTGAAAACACAGACACTATGTTAAGTACAAAAGGGGAAAACTGAGGACTATTGTGTATTTCCCCCTAAATATCAAGAAAGGAGGTTTTTGTTTTGTTTTTAAAGAGAGGGTATCTTGTGTGGGACAGAAATCTCTCTGTACAGGCTTCTGCTAGCTGACTATATGGAGAGTTTAGCCTAAGGAGGGGGACGTTGAAAGCATAAGAAAACTTTAATAACATATTTGAGTTTTCAAGACAGCTGGGTGTGGTGAACTTGTCTGGCTGTGTGTCTCTGAGCCTAATATTGTGTATCTCTGACTATGCACACCGCAAACAACACTGCCTTTCTTCTCTGAAACTTGGATAGGAATTTTCATTTCATACATCATTCATAGCTTGTTGCAATAGTTCCAAAAATTTCACAAACTCTCCCTCAACTCACATTATTACAAATATTGCAGTTGATATTTGTCTGCTTTTTCATGAGTTGAAAATTGCACTGATTGGAGGTCTGGGGCTTCTTCTATTAAGTGCCAGACCAGTTCCAAAGGAGTATTGCTGGTCCAGAGGACCACTGACCAATTTAAGGTCTGATATTCAATAAACCACCAGAACAATAGAGGAATGCTCTACATCACTGCCAGGTTTCCCATAATGGAGAATATTCCTCAGTTCCCCTTGTGGTCCTCAAGATATCAGACCTTCATATAACGTTCTGATAACAACTTGCCTTTTTTCTCCCCTCCCTCCCCCCCACACTTCTGACCTGTTTCAATTCAGGGGTCGGCAATGTGTCCATACACAGACACAAGTGTCCGTGCTAAATATGTTGAGGTCCGTGGGGGTGCTCACCTCAGGCGGCTCTCCACAAGCGGCTCCCCATCCCTGCTGTTGCTGGCGGAGGCGCGGCCAGGTGTCAGGCAGCTCTGCAGGGACGCTGCCTCCATCCCCAGTCCCTGAGTGCTGTCTCTGCAGCTCCCAGCCCATTGGTTGGGAACCGCGGCCAATGGGAGCTGCGGGGGAGCTGCCTGCAGACGGTGCAGCGCGCAGTCACCTGGCCATGCCTCCATGTAGGAGCCAGGGGGAGGGGACGATGATATGCAGCTGCTTCCTGGAGCGCGCGCACACACACACACACCGTCCCTGCACCCCACCCCCCTGCCCCAGCCCTGATCCCCCTCCTGCTCTCCGAACCCCTTGGTCCCAGCCTGGAGCTACCTCCTACACCCCAAACCCCTCATCCCAAGCCCCACCCCAGAGCCTGAATCCCCAGCTGGAGCCCTCCCACACGCCAACCCCCTGCTCCAGCCTGGAGCCCCCTCCCACACCCTGAACCCCTCATTTCTGGCTCCATCCCGGAATCTGCACTCCCAGACCAAAGCCCATACCCCCTCCCATACTCCAACCCCCTGCCTCAGCCCAGAGCCCCCTCCTGGCCCCCCGCCAATGTCTGTCACTTAGTCCGGTAATTTTGTCAAGTGCCCATTGCACAATATGGTGGTGCTCACGCCTGATTCGAGTGCATGCTGCCTTGAGAAATGTTAGCTCTAGAAACAATGCTGTAGTTCATTCTGAAAGCTTAGAATCCCAGCTTTTAAATAGTGCAAACTATGAAATCTCTCAGTGCTAGTGCTTCATGAGAATATTGGTTGTGTTCCTGAATTCAACATTTATCTTCCATATATATTCTTTAACATTCTGTGAAAGTTTCTCTACAAATATTCTTGCTGGGAAACTTATTCATGGAGAGCAAAGACAAGAAAGCTGCAAACACAGATTAAGCAAATTCATTTTTTATTCACAGTTCTGATAACGTCCACTCCTGCTGACGTGTTAGACACTGTCACTAGAGGACAGGTAAAAATAATCTTCTGATAAAATATTGTAACATAAGTGAGGAAATCATCCTGTGAAAAACTGCAGTAGTAATTAGCAGGACCAAATGCCTCTGGTCCTCCTTGCTTTTGTGAACAAGTTTAAAAAACGATGAGGTAGCATGGACCAACATGAAATCTTGCTGCAGAAGTTATGTGGGGAGGCTTCCCAGCTCGCCGAGCTCTGGTCAAGTGAAAAAATTCTCTAAGTTCTATCTGTGCTATTCTAACACCAACCAGAGTATTGCTTTCTCAGCTGTAGAGAAAGGTAGATTAAATGATAATGACCTAAGCCAGATGAAGGGAGAGCAATAACTCTGGTTCAAGCACAGAGCATTTTGTAGAGAAAAATGAGTGCAACAGCAGTGAAAATATGTTATTGTCCCAGTGTCTCCTCCCTCAAAATGCTTCAGCTGCTGCTAATAGCAGAAAGTCAAAATCAAGCAACTTTGCCAGGTCTGGTGCGAATTCCAACTCCAGTCCATCTGTAGAACACATCACATGTTCATGCTTTACCTGGCCTGAGTTGGCAGGGGGAATCTCTTAGGAAGACATTTCAAAATCCTGTTAAACATGTGTCCTTTCTACTCAGTGCTCTGCTTTAATCTCTTCTTAAATTTCCTTGGTGATCTGTAGGGTAGCCACTCCCATTGATGCTTTTTACCTTTCTTCCTGCCCATCACAGTGCTCTGTTCACACTGCTGCCTTGCTCCTACACTTTGCATCTCTCCTACTCCCATCTTCCTCCTCTGACTTCTGATTTTCCCTCATCCTTTGCAGTGTATCCTGGCCTGAACACACAGCTCTTATCTCCCCACTTTGCCAGTTGCCCTCCATAGTTCCAGTTCCCAGGAAATTGTAAACTGGGGTCTGATTTTTCTCTCTCACAACTTTTATGCCATTGACCTCACCTGAGATACTCCAGTCTAAAAGGAGAATCTGATGCAGAATCTGGGATTATGAAGTGAAAACAGAGTTGACTAACCATTTGCTGTTAATGTAATCAATGGTTAACGTATTACAATTAGGGCTGTCAAGTGATTAAAAAATGAATAGCAATTAATCGTGCAATTAAAAAAATAACAGAATACAATTTATTTACATATTTTGGATGTTTTCTACATTTTCAAATATATTGATTTCAATTATCACACAGAATACAAAGTGTACGGTGCTCAATTGATTTTTGATTCTTTTTTTACAGTGCAAATATTTGTAAAGTTTTGTTTATGAAAGTTGAACTTACAAATGTAGAATTATGTACAAAAAAAACAGCATTCAAAAATAAAACAATGTAAAACTTTAGAACCTGCAAGTCCACTCAGTTCTACTTCTTGTTCAGCCAATCACTCAATCAAGTTTTTTTTTTTTTTTTACATTTGCAGGAGATAATGCTGCCTGTTTCTTGTTTTCAATGTCACCTGAAAGTGAGAACAGGCGTTTGCATGGCATTGTTGTAGCTGGCGTCACAAGATATTTATGTGCCAGAAGTCCTAAAGATTCATATGTCACTTCAGGCTTCAACCACAATTCCAGAGGATATGCATCCATGCTGCTGATGGGTTCTGCTTGATAACAATCCAAAGCTGTGTGGACAGATGCATGTTTATTTTCATCATCTGAGTCAGATGCCACCAACAAAGGGTTGATTTTCTTTTTTGGTGGTTCGGGTTCTGTAGTTTCCACTTGGGAGTGTTGCTGTTTTAAGACTTCTGAAAGTATGCTCCACACCTCATCCTTCTCAGATTTTGGAATAAACTTCAGATTCTTAAACCTTGGGTTGAGTGCTGTAGATATCTTTAGAAATCTCACATTGGTACCTTCTTTGCTTTTTGTCAAACCTTCAGTGAAAGCGTTCTTAAAACAAACATGTGCTGGGTCATCATCTGAGACTGCTGTAACATGAAATGTATGGCAGAATGCAGGTAAAACAAAGCAGGAAACATACAATTCTCCCCCGAGGAGTTCAGTCACAAATTTTAATTAACACATTATTTTTTTAACAAGCATCATCAGCATAGAAGCATGTCCTCTGGAACGGTGGTCGAAGCATGAAGAGACATATGAATGCTTAGCATATCTGGCACGTAAATATCTTGCAATGCCGGCTACAAAAGTGCCATGCGAACACCTGTTCTCGCTTTCAGGTGACGTTGTAAATAAGAAGCAGGCAGCATTATCTCCCATAATTGTAAACTTGTTTGTCTTAGCGATTGACTGAACAAGAAGTATGACTAAGTGGACTTATAAGCTCTAAAGTTTTACGTTGTTTTGTTACGGAGTGCTGTTATGTAACACAAATAAGCTACATTTGTACTATGGTACAGTACTAGTATGAGGTGAACTGAAAAATATTTATTTTGTTCTTTTCACAGTGCAAATATTTGTAATCAAAAGTAATATAAAGTGAGCACTGTGCACTTTGTATTTTGTGTTGTAATTGAAATCAATATATTTGAAAATGTAGAAAAACATCCAAAAATAAATTTCAATTGGTATTCTATTGTTTAACAGTGTGGTTAAAACTATGATTAATCACAATAATTTTTTTAATCTCGATTAATTTTTTTTAGTTAATCACGTGAGTTAACGGCGATTAATCGACAGCCCTAATTACAATACAATGTTGACTTACCAGCATTTTCCCAACCCCTTTTTTCTGTTTTCTTATTATTAGAAGTATTTAGGTTTCTTGTTTGTTTTGAAGTACCAACCTAGTGCTGATCTGGCAGCATGTGATTTATTGGTATTTGACATTGTTTATCTTGCTGGCATAAAAGTAGAAGGAAGCAACCATAGAGGAAGCATGGGACTGGAAGTCATGAGATCCAGGTTCTATTCCGAGCTGTTCCATAGACTAGCTGTGTGATTAGGGACATGTTACTGAACTAGATTCTGTGGGTATATCTACATTTCAGGTGTAATTCCCAGCTCAAGTAGACATACCTGCGCTCACTCTGATTGAGCTAGTGCACTAAAAATAGAGTGTAGCCACAGCAGTGAGAGGGGCTAGCCGCCTTGAGTCTGAACCCATCTGAGACTCTAGAGGATATGTGATATATCACTGGGAAATGAAAACACTGATGTGGCTGTAGATGCAATATTTTAGATAGTACAGTACTTTGGCTTATTTTTCCCCTTCTCTGCCTGTGTTGCAGAACTCAGTGTAATGGATGAGTTAAATTCCATGGGTGAAACTCTGGCCCCATTAAAGTCAATGGCAAAACTCCCATTGGCTTCAAGGAAGCCAGGATTTTGGAAAATGAATGATTTCATGATACTGGACATTTTAAATGCAATGGATTCTGTAACTAAAAGTGGAATTTAAGGGTGTGGTACTGAGAATATTTAAATGTTTTTCTCTTCTAACAATGCCCCATAATCCACCTGTCCCTTACAAGAGAAACAAGCATCCTGAAGTGATATCAGGCTAGAGTCTCAGCTGCACCTAGCTTCAGAGTGGCATAGAGGAGTGGAGCTATATTGAGTGGGATTCTCTGTCCTGCCCCTAGCACAGTTTAGAGTGTTCAGAGGCTGCTGTAATTTGTGCTAGTTAGCAATGAGTGAGTAGGGCTCTACCAATTTCACAGTCCATTTTGGTCAATTTCATGGTCATAGGATTTTAAAAATTGTATATTTCATGATTTCAGCTACTTACATCTGAAATTCACTGTGTTGTAATTGTAGGGGTCCTGACCCAAAAAGGAGTCGTGGGGGATTGCAAGGTTATTGTAGGGGTGTGTGTGGTACTGCAGTGCTACCCTTACTTCTGCGCTGCTGCTGGTGGCAGCGCTGCCTTCAGAGTGGTGCAGCTGCACCACTGCAGTCTTTTAAGTGTAGACAAGCCGCTAAGGTGCAGATGTGCTACATTTAAACTGTTTTTCCTGCCAAGTTCCCATAAATGTTCATCAGTTTGTTTGGCCAATAAGTATTTATTCAAGACTTAGCTAGTCTGGGCAATAGTTGTACACACACATCTTTCATTGATTTTAATGGTAGTTGTGCATGTATGAAGATTGTAAGATTGATTCCTAAATACTGTTTTTGGCTTCCTCTTTCTTCCTTTTGTTTCACTGTGCCAGTGTTCATAGCAGTGCCTGATCATAGCTGTATGATCACTGGAATTTTGTTTGGGAGGATATTGCCAATGCCAGGCATTGATCAAGTGTGTAAAAGTAATGGCACATTTAATTCTGATTTACAGCCATCTATTTTTCATTTTCTATCTTCACTTGCTAGAGGGAAACTATTTTATTCAGCAAGTAACTCCCTATCCTTCCTCCTCACCTCCCCGCCCAGCACGTGTTCTATCTTTTTATATATTAAGTTAGGAACTGGAAATAAAAATAGCAACCTAATACAGTAAACAGTGCCAGAAATAGAAAGACAATTATTTCTTTAGTACATTCAGTAAAAAGAACCTTGATTTTTTTCCCCTAATATCAGACCAAAAAACTGATTCTTTTTCAAATTATGTTTATTTGGTTCTTTTTCTTTGTTAATGGCATTTTAACACATACTGTAGTCTAGATTTACTCCTAACTTTACAGCTCTCTCTCTCTACACATTTATGCTTTCAGCAAGTTAGTCAGTCTTCCTGCCCCCAAAATATTTTTCTGTTTTTAAAATATATTTGCATTATATGCACACAGTTATTTACCAGCATATAGAACAATAAAAGCCGTCTTTTTAGTTTTCAGAATTAAAAGTTTTTAAGAATAAAAAAACCTAAGAATTAAGCTGGATTTTGAGACCCACAAGAACCAATTCTTTGGGAATTTGAGAAGGTGAGGAGAGCTTGAAGTGATGGAAGTCCCCAAAAATAACATTGGGGGCCCCAAACCCCTAAATCCAGCCATCCTAGGAATTCACAAAAGAATTTAAACCATTGTAGTATATGCTTTTGGAATAAACTCCTACTTTATTAAGACACTTCATATTTTTCTAAAATCAAACTACAAATGCTGTAGAATGGTGGTGAGTTGTATCATAAAGCATCTTGTCTGGGTGAAATCTTGACTCCATTAAAATCAATGGAAAACTTTAATTGACTTCAGTGGATCCAAGGTATTCCCTACCATTTGTAGCAGTACTGTACATGAACTCTCCTCATCCTTGTGCTGCCAGCTGAAGGTATTAAGGGGTGGCTGCTCTGACCTCCCCATCAGTTTCTTCTCACTGGCTGTGGTTGGTAGTTGGGGAATGTGTGAGCTTCTCATATTCTCTTCCCTTTGTCCCTCTAGAAAGCTTTTTAGAAAAAATTTATTGTAAATATTTTTTAATTAGCAGTAGTTATTGTTAGTGGTACTGTACTTGTTTTTTTTTTTTTCCCTAAAAAATTTCCTTGTTTTTATAGTGTTTTCTTTGAGATTTTGGATACAGGGGTGTGCCTAAATCCCCAACTTTTGAAGCACTGTTCTGGCTCTAACATGTCCATGCCAGTCAGCAATCCTCACCCCTGCTGTTTAAAGTGTTTGGCAGAAGGTCACTTTGAGGCATAAGTGCCTTATTTGTAGGGGGATTAAGACCAGGACTAAGTAGTTGAGGGAAGTTTGCCTTTCATCCTGATGAAAGCAGCTTCACACCCTCATTTGATTGCACCCTGTTCTAGCCAGAAGAAAGCTGCCACTTTTTGAGAGCTAGATTCCCTACAGATTCTCACAAGAAGAAGACTTCTGGTAGGAGCTCCCTGGTACTGCATTCTAGCAATGTACAGTCATTGACTCTGGATCCTCATGTGGTAGCATGTAGACCAACTCTGTTGGGACCTTCAGCAGCATTGACTTCCTCTGCAATACACGCTGCTGTATCGGTATCAACGAAGTCTGAGGTGTACACCATGACAGGGATCTTTTGTCGGTGCTGAACTCGTCCGTTACAGGATGAGATCCAGGTACCGATTATTCCTTCCGTACAGGTACTGGTACTGGGATCTTGCTTGGCACCTGTACATCTGATATCTTTGGGAACTGAGCCTTTGGTCGTACCCTCAGGGTCTGGGCTCTGTGGTGCAACAGTCTAAGTGAACATTCCCTTCAGCAGAGAAGCCTTGGATAATTCTTCCGCTACCATCCTCTGAATGCTAGTTCAGGTCCCGGTTTCTGGCTACTCTGCCCTATACTGTGCCACCTTGGCATTTCAGTGTTGACTTTTCTTTGGATACAGATGTGGATCCTACATATCGAGATCTCATTATAGGAGATATCAACTGTCTCCTTATTCTTCATGGCACAGGTCAAGGTTCCAGCACAGTGATTCTTACAGAAGCATATCTAGATAGATATATGCGTTGGGGTTGGGCTCTGGTACCATATCAAGTACAGCAGTGGCCTTGCTGGAATCTATCGTGGTGGTGGTGGGGGTGTCTTTGGGACTCCAGATCATCTTGTCCTCAACACTGCTTTACTAAGTCCCTATCCAGGCACTCTACTCTGTCTGATACCGCTCTCTCTACTGACACTGGTACCCAACAGCTGAGGGAGGTTATCCCTGTGGATTCTGATCCACCTGCTACTGAGGTTAAGCAGACACTAGACAGACTGACACTTCACTGTCTCTACTCAACACTTCTTCTTCATCAGATAAGGCAACCATTTCAAAATCATCTTCCCCAGTTCTGGATGATTACAGAATGTGCCAGCAACTGTTGAAAAGCGAGGCCACATTCCTAGGTTTCGAAATTGAGTTGTACAGGATAATCCACACAAACTGGTTGCATTCTGCAGGACCTGCTAGCGTGGCTATGCCTATTAATGAGGCTATCTTAGGGCTCCCCAGACTTCTTTGGCAAACTCCCTCTTCTCTGCCAGAAGAACAGAGAAGAGGTACTATCAAGTTCCATCTCTGGGACATGAGTACTTTGACTCACATCCCAACCCAGGTTCTCTGGTGGTGGCGGCCATGGATGAGAAAGTGAGGCGGGGCATTTTAAGTCTATTCCCAAAGATAAAGATGCAAAAAAGCTGGATTTATTTAGATGTACAGTTCAGAATTGCAAACCATCAGCCCTTCTTAGCCCACAGTGATTACTCCATCTGGGACCCCATATTAAAATTTGAGGACAAGCTGCCAGCTGATGTCAAAGAGGAATACAAAGCTCTTATAAATGAAGGCCACCTGGCTGCAAAATCATCTTTACAGGCTCTGCTCTAAAGATGGTGATTTGGCTGCTCGGGTGATGGCTACAGCGTTTTGCTTCTTGGCTTCAGTCGTTGTGCGTGCCATCAGAAGTCCCACAAACAAATGAGGACTTGCCTTTTGAGGGCCCAAATTTGTTTTTAAAAAAGGCAGATGGAAATCTGCATTCTCTTAAAGATTCTGAGGCAGCCACAACTGTGAAATCTTTGGGCATTTATACTCCAACCCTAAGAGAAAGCAGTTTCACCCTCAAGTCCAACAAGAGGTATCTTTCATCCATTAAGACAATCTGACCAATCCCAGAGACACCATAAGTCTCAGGGGATGAGACCTCCTCCTTCACCTTCTGCTAATGCAAACAACTTGTAGCATCCAAACAGTCTGGTTGATGCCTTGGTTGAGGCCAGTGAACCACTCCGTATGATTTCTCCTCCCTTTGGCAGCAAGCTATCCTAGTTTCTAAGTCAGGGGTGGGCATACTTTTTGGCTCGAGGGCCACATCGGGGAATAGAAATTGTATGGTGGGCCATGAATGCTCACAGAATTGGGGTTGGGGTGAGGGAGGGGGTGAGGGCTCTGGTTGGGGGTGCAGGCTCTGGGGTGGGACTGGGGGTGAGTTTGGGGTATAGCAGGGTGCTTTGGGCTGGGACCAAGGGGTTCGGAGGGCGGGAGGGAGATCAGGAGCACGTAGGAGCCGGAGTGGGGCCATGCCGTGGCCTCCGGGAGCCGCATGGTGCGGCCCTGACCCTGCGCCCCAGCTGGAGCAGGGCTGAGCCGCGTGGTGTGGCACCTGACCCAGTGTCCTGGCTGGAGTGGGGCTGAGCCGTGTGGTGCGGCCCCTGACCCATCTTAACACGTAGTTTGCCCACCCCTGTTCTAAGTGCTTGTACCTGCATTGCAACAGATTTGATGGGTTCTAAGCATGGTGGACCTGGGATATACCCTACAATTCACGTCTCTTCCCTGCTTCCCATTCCCACTCCCTATCTCTTTTCAGGGACCATTCTCATGAGAATGTACTAATCCCAGAAGTTCAGTCTGTACTGCAATTAGGAGCTGCAGAGGAAGTACCTCCTCAGCATCAGGGAAAGAGATTCTATTCCCATTATTTTCTCATTCCAGAGTTCAAGGGAGGCCTCAGGCCTGTCTGAGATCTGCAAGACCTCAGCAAATACATAAAAAATATAGTTTTGCATGGTTACCTTAGCATCTATTATCCCATTCCATCCCTAGACCCCAATGACTAATTCTCTGCCTTCAACTTAAAGGATGCCTACTTTCATGTGGCCATTCACCAGAGTCACAGGAGGTTCTTAAGATTAATTGTAGCAGATGTTTATTATCAGTTACTGACAGGGCTTAATTTGTAATGAAAGAGATGCCAGGGCTCAGGCAATTTGGTGCTGGGGTTAAAGCAATTTTTTTTACATTCATAACTGATGCAGCAAGCACAGCGGTGCCGGGGCTATGAACTGCCAAGCCTAGAGGTGCTGGGCCTCACCCCTGGCAAGCCCTGGCACAAATTAAACACTAGTTTATGGTCCTCCCCTTTGGGCTGTCGTCAGCTCCTCAAGTCTTCATAAAGTGCATGGCAACGGTTGTGGTTCATCTCAACGGGCTGGTTCAAGGAAGGTTCAGACAGCAAGTGCTAGTATTTGTCTAAAAGATCCGGTCCCTGTTACAGTTGTGGGGTGTTCTGAGTTGTCCTTGTTGATCAAGTCTTCTTGAGTTTATAGGGTCACTTCTTAGCTCAACTGCAGTGAGATCATATTTACTTCAGGCCAGGTTTCAGGTGATATTGGAGCTATGCAAGAACTTCAAGGCATTCCCTTGTAGAACAGCGAGGCATTGCCTGGAACTTTTGGCTCCTGTGGCAGCTTGTATGTAGGTGACTCAGCATGTCAGACTTCACCTCAGAACCATTCAGAGGGTGTTGAAGTCTGTCTACCATTTCTCTCATCTTCTCCGGACATGCTGGATCACATATCTGTAAGGGTTCTGTCATCTGTAGCCCAGTGGGCTAGCTTACCTCTATTGTATTCACTGCTTTGTATTATATTCAGTATTATTCTAGTTATCAGTAATGCAAGGAACCTACAGGCCTGCATCCTGTAAGACATTGGCGTCAGCAGTTAGCATAAAGCTTGAGGCCTATGATCTTTGGCATAGATAAGCTTAGGTGACCCATAAGTGCTGTGGAACTGGAAGTAGAGTGCAGGGGGGAATTTTGTCCATAATGACATCAGCCAGCCACAGAAACATGAACTAACACCAGCTTCTGGGGTTTTGGATGGAACATCCAACCGCAAGATAGGGATGTAAATACCGTTAAAAAAGTTAACCATCAAAAATTGGCTTGCATGCCACCTTTGGCACGCGTGCTGTAGGTTGCTGACCCCTGCACTAGGTGCATGTTGTTAATTATCACCTAGAAACAAATCCACAGTGTGAGTGGTCATGTACTACTTAATGTGAGTAATTTTAACATTCATGTTGGACTATATCAGTAGTCAAAAATGCTACAGCAATTAAGAAATTAACCTTTATGTAGCTGGGAACATGGTGGAAAGCCATTAAGGTCAAATCTTGTTTGCCTTACTCAGATGACTAGACACACTGATGTTGATGGGACTGCTTGACTGAGTGCCTCCATAAATCCCAATTTAAATGCTAAGGTACACAGATTTGTATGCCTATAGTTCTCTTGACGATTATAGCTGTCAAGGTTTCCTCCCCACTCTGAACTCTGGGGTACAGATGTGGGGACCCACATGAAAGACCCCCTAAGCTTATATTCCACCAGCTTAGGTTAAAAACTTCCCCAAGGCACAAATTCCTTCCCTTGTCCTCGGACGGTATTGCTGCCACCAACAAGTGATTTAGACAAAGATTCAGGAAAAGGACCACTTGGAGTTCCTATTTCCCCAAAATATCCCCCCAAGTCCCTTCACCCCCCCTTACCTGGGGAGACTTGAGAATAATATACCAACCAATTGCCTTTAATAAAAGTACAGACCAGACCCTTTATGTTTAGGACACTGAAATCAAGCAGGTTCTTAAAAGAACTTTATTATAAAGAAAAAAGTAAAAGAAGCACCTCTGTAAAATCAGGATGGAAGGTAATTTTACAGGGTAATAAAAAGATTTAAAACACAGAGGATTCCACTCTAGGCTCAACTTCAAAGTAACAAATACAGGAATAAACCTCCCTCTTAGCATAGGGAAAATTCACAAGCTAAAACAAAAGATAATCTAACGCATTTCCTTGCTATTAGTTACAATTTCTGTAATTTTAGATGTATCATTTCAGTAAGAGCTGGGTTACCTGCTTGGTCTCTCCCTTTGTCCTGAGAGGGAACAAAACAAAGAGTACAAACAAACCCTCCCCCTCCCCCAGATTTGAAAGTATCTTCTTTTCCCGTTGGTCCTTCTGGTCAGGTGCCAACTAGATTAATTGAACTGATTAACCCCTTACAGGTAAGTGATTCTGTACCTCTGGCCAGGAGGGATTTGATGTTACTGCATACATAAAGGTTGTTACCCTTCCCTTTATATTTATGACAATAGCAGTGTAGAACTTGTAGATTGTTCTTTGTATGGCTTTTGAAGCATTTTAATTCTTGATTGGTTTTGCTCCAGTGGAGTTTTATTTTAAGATTCAGATGAGTTTAAACCTGATGTGGTAAAGCTGAAACTCAAATCAGAGCCAGTGGGTCTGAGTAAGCTGTATGCTGTGTGTATGGGCTTTCAAATTTGCAAAAATTCACAAGGAATAGGGTTGGTGAGGGATTTCTTGATTCACGGGACCTATCATGTGGGGATTTTTTAAACTGTCGAATCAGAATAGGAGGGACAGCCCAATATTTTAGACTTATTTTTGTATTAAATTATTGGAAGTATTTTAAAATACATTTTAAATGTTAAAATAAAAAAATTTAATTGATGACATACTCTGTGTTGTATTTCCATATATAACCCTGTGTGTATCAAGTAATGGGAAGCATACTGTAATCACTCATTTTTTTAATTAGTAGGAAAGGAGAGTAGTAAAATCGTATGTAAATTGTCTGTATGAATAAGATTTGTCCTGGTTGCACTCCTCTTTTATACTTGTGTGTATGTTTTTGTCATGATTTATTTTTACCTGAATATTGTTTGAGATGATCTCCTCTTGTTTAGCTATGAAGGAGGTCACAGGGAAAGTGCACAGGGTAAAGAGTAATAGTTGCGTTATGAATTGCAAAAGTGACTGCTACAAAAAAAAATCATTACACAATTTTTCGGAGTAAAGTGAGATAAATTCTATGTCGGAGTTCTTTTCTTATATGCTTTTAAAACTTGTCTTTTAAAAGTTTGTTACAAAATCATAGCTAATGGTATTTGGAGCAGATTAACAAAATATCTTAATTTTCAAAAAGGAGTTTGGCCACACAGGGATGGAATGGAACACACACCAAGCTTAGAGTAGTTAAACATTTCATGGATATCCGAGAGTATCTATTGCCATCTCCTTCATACCAAAATTGACTTACGAGTTCAAAGTTTGTATTCCAGTTAGATGCTCTTTCTGAGAGAGATTGTAATCACCCTCAAACCACTGAAATATCTATCCACTCCTCAGTCACACTGTATCCAGCAAGTAGTTCAAAGTAAAAGCACCTTAACAAAATTTACATACATAATATAAGTGATTTAATGTTATAAACAAGAGAAGATGAACAGGAAAGTCGTGGGTGGCCAGGATGTTGTCTTTTTTTCATTGTTCCACTTTCCACTACATTAATCTATTTAATGTTTAGGAATTTGACCTAGGACATCTGTACTTTGCATTTACAAACAGGATTTGTTAGGTCTGTTGATGGAAATCATAACAGAAATAATAAACTTGTGTGCAACCTACAGTTGCTGAGATTATATTTTCATGAATGTAAAATTGGAAACTGAGTCTGAATGAGTGGGCCCTAGGTCAGAATTTGAAACCATGATACACTGACTCACTCTGATTATTATTTTGTTAACATTAGCTGAGTAGCAGATGAGAAATCCCCTGGACTCCTGCATTTGAGATAAAATAACCACAAGGATCAGGGACTCCAGAAAATTATTTTATTAAATATTTTAATTAGCAGCATAGAGGGACAGTAAATGGATACCAGATGTAGGACATTATATAAAAATTATGGTTGTGATAAAGACACATTTTTACTAAATAGAAGATGTTGGATAAAATATGTCTAATTACTAAAGCAATTGTTTTTGCATGTGGCAAGAAATCAGCAAGAGTAACAGTTAAAATAATATTAAATTCATTTGTGTTAGGAATTGTTTCCCAAACACAGCAGGATTTAAACTTTTCAGTCTGGTTGATTTCTGTCTCATTTAAACAATAACACTCTTCCCAAGTTAGTGTTAGAAAATGATTAATTTAATACAGTCATTCATATATAGTTTAAGTTTTGTGACAGCTTGTTGTCTGTGGTGCTCACTCTGTCTCCATATGGTCCTGAAGTCAATGGCAAAACTCCCATTGAGTCCTATGTCATTATCCTGTCTTCCCTTCTACTGCATTACTCTTCCAGTGACATCAAAGTTGTGGAGTGTGTGTGTTTTTCATTGTCTGATTGTGAGTTCTGGTGATAGTCTAAACAAATCTGAGACACAAAAAACCAAACCAAACCCTGAGCAGTATAAAGGATAGCAACAGGATTTTATCCACAGTGTAGGCATTATTTCAAACAAATAGGTAACACTGTATTTGTTCATGTTACTGTTTATTCTAAGTGTAATAACTTATGGAGACACAGTTAAAGGAAATAGTCCATGTTTGTTTTATTTTCTTCGTCTCTTACCCTGAAATGAGATGTGTGTGTATTGCCTTGCTTCAGTGTTTTAAATACAGCATAAACCCATAAGGAGAAGATGGTCTGACGTCTGTCAATATAGTATGAAAAAATTGCAAGATGCCACATGTATCATGTATAGGGAAAAAACTTGATATTTAGAAATAGTTGGTGATCATCTGATTAAAGATTGTTGTAATACATAAACACAGGGTGCAAAATTAAGGTTACACATTCCAAATAAATTTGTAATTTACTGACTTACGAGTGCTTAACTATGGAAACTTAAAATTTTTATATATATATTTTTGCATTTAATTAAATTTATTTTTTCTGGATTTTTCTAAAAAGAAAAGAGCTGGTGGGAAGAGGGGGTAATTAAAAACAAGGTGTTTCATTCTCTAGGGTTTCAAAGCTCTGCTGTTACAAAGTAATGTACACAGAACATGGTAATTCCATAATCTTGAACTATTTGGCTAAACAACACCTGGACATTACCACCAGAGGCGCCAGAATCTAGCCACATTGTGTGAAAATTATCAGGGCTGGTTTTGGAGCACTGAGGGAGATGAAGGGCTTCATAATGCAGGTAACTACTGACATACACATACCACATCCTTTCTTAAGTGTGCATTTAATGAACTTAGGGGAAAAAACTCTACTGTGCACGCTCAGTATGTGATTTTCAAATGCTCATAAGATGGTCCAATAAAACTATTAATGACTAAAACAAGGCTCAGCAGTGCTTCTAAATGAGTAATCTTTCTAGGCCAAGTTGCAGCTTTCAAACTTCAGTCACTTTGAGAACAAAAATCAGTCTCTCCTGGCTCCCTGCCTGTGCACATTTATGTAGGTTTGTCTTCAAGATCCTCTATAACTTAACTCCTTCCTACTTCTCTACTCTAATCTCCATTTTTCCCCCTCCCCTGATTGTTCCAAGCCTACCTCCAAAGTTTTTTTCTTAAGCCACTCCCAGTGAATGGAACTTCTTTCCTAATTCTGACAATGGTCACCATATCACAAATGCTGATGCTGGGAAAAAAATTAAGTCAACATAATGCAGAAAAATAACAGTATTTTTAATGAGACAAAATAGGCAGAAAAAGTTTTGTTATGAGATTCAGGTTGGCTCTGATTCAGCAGCTACTCTGTGTTTAAGGATGTGAGAAAAAGTAGTCAGTGGGAGGGAAAGATGTTGAATCAGTAGTGCAGTATTAATACTGGTAGTCACCAGCACTTTCAGTAACTTTCCATTCTACTGTACATCAGTCAATTCATAGTTCGAAAACCCGATTTATACAGGCAGCACATCATGTTTGTTAACTCTTACCAACAGTGGGTAGGTGTGCATGTATATGTATCACTAGAGTGTTATGTTCTATCTAAGAGAAAAATAAATCTTGCTGGGTATTATTAATTTCATTAATCATCATTGATTACTGTCTTTTTAAATCTAGGTCTGATATAAATGGCTGAATGATTATAGATGACTTTTAAGTACTTTTTCTTTCTATTTTGACAGCTACCGTATGAGTTTCAGACCTCGGTATACAATTGCTTATAAGACAGTAACAGAACTGGAGTGGAGATGTTGTCCTGGTTATAAAGGTGAAGATTGCAGAGAGGGTCCAGCAGACCAACCAAGAACCATTCTGTTTCCCACTTCTCCACCACGAACTCGTGTGAAGAAAGTCTTGGGTAACTTTTTGTTTGAATCTTGGTATGCATGATCATGTCTAGTTTTGTATTTTGTCCTTTGAACCAAAAGAAAAGTGGCTTCTGTTACACGGTTACTGCATGGTTCAAAAACAATATTCAAGACGTCATATAGTGGGAGCCCAGGGGAAATAGCAAAGCTATAACAATATAGATTCAGCATGTTTCCTGGGGAATGATGAATGATTGGGTTAGAAGGCTGGTCGTAAACCCATGCTGGTCAGTAATAGTTCAGGAAATTCTTTGTGGTAAACTTGTTCGTGGTAACAGTTTAAAGGATTTTAGTGCTGTTTTTTCAGAATGTTGCAGGGAAGACGAGTTTGATTAGCATTGCTATAGAACCAAAAGCAATAATAGTAATATATGATCATTTTAAATTATATACTAATAATGCATAATACTTGCATAGCATTTTACTTGTAAAAGGGCAGTCCAAACATAACTAATTAATCCTACAGGGCAGATAAATAGTAAACCTCAATTGTTGAGATGAAACCTGTAAGAGTAAATGATGTTTCATAAACACTGCGAGGGTAAATGAAGTTCAGTTACTACAAGATTGTGACTTTAGTCTCAGTTAAGTAGAAGACAATGAAACAGAAGGCTTCTGCTGGAAGAATTTATTACAACATTTATCAGAAATTAATACCTGTACAATGCTCAGAATTCCATTAGCATTTGTTACATAGATTAGGTTGGAAGTGAACAGATTGCTATGATTTTAAGTAGTAAATAAATCTATTTTCAACACAATAATATATATTAGATAATGTAAGTGCTTATTTGTGGAACAAGAACAACAGATGCTGGCAAGTATTTCAAATAACTAGCACGCCAATTATGCCTATAGTGTCTTTCCTCCAGACTGATAAAAACATAATTGTGATCTTAAGTTCCCAAATAAAAATAGATCAATGCATCTGCACTAGCCGCAGTTCTGACACATATTCAGCTCTGGTTTGTGCAAAATTAACATTACCCTCTCTGCCAATCTTGACTGAGTAAACTTGTGGTTTCTTGGCTTCTTTACAACATCCTTCAGCTAAATGCCAGTTTAAAAACAAACAATAAAAATTCCAACTTCATCTCCTCTGTTTCCTATCTCAGCATAGTCCTCCAACTTGTTTCTACTCCATAAACTTAGCATCACACTAAAACACATATGCCTGCAAATCTGCCTGTAACTAGCTCCATAACATTGCCTGTGTACAACTGCCTCAAATCTACTACTGCTGAAATCCTTATCCATATTTTCCTCTGATCTCACTCTGACAGTTGGAACTCCTTTTCCACAGACACCCCAAGCCTCAGCTCTCAGGACCCTAGCACGTACAGAATAATGGTGTCAGCATCTTCACATGCATAAAGAAGCGCAATCACATCACTCCCATCCTTAAACATGTTAACTAGCTCTGTACATATCAGGATCCTTTTAACAACTTCCCTCATTGTTCTTAAACCTTTCATGGATTTGTTCCAGCCTGTCTCACTGACTTTTCTCATTCCACTTCCCTCCTCACTACCTCACCTATCATTGACCTGTTCCCTCTCCCATAACACAGTCTGGTCAGTATTTGAGCAAGAGCCTTTTCTTATTCATCTGGGACATCCCATGCCATTTACTTGTCATCTGAAGCATCCTTTCAGTACCAAAAGATTCCTTATCTCTTTTCAAATCACAGCTGAAGGCATATTTTTTTCTCCTTCACAGGTACCTCTTAACTTTTCTCTCTTTACTTTTATTTATCTCTGCAATAGTATGATTTAATTCTGTAAAGCACTTTTGGATATAGTCTGTGTGAAAGATACTGTGCAAAATAAAATACTATATACTCCCCATATTTGCAGTGGTGTTATAGCCATGTTGGTCCCAAGATATTAGAGAGACTAGGTAGGTGAGGTAATATCTTTTATTGGACCAACTTCTGCTGGTGAAAGAGACAAGCTTTCAAGCTACACAGAGTTCTTCCTCAGGGCTAGAAAGGTACTCAGAGTGTCACCGCTAACTACAAGGTGGAACAGATTGTTTAGAACAGGGTCTCAAACATGCGGCCCACGGGGCTATTTCCTGCGGCCCGCCAAGTGGCCTGCAGCCCCTCCCCCCGGCCTACCTCCAGGCCGGGGTGGGCAAACTACGATGCAGCCCGCGGGATTGCCCCCTTCGAGCCCCGCGCCGCTCCCTGAAGCGGCTGGCATCATGTCCCTGCAGCTGGGAGGGGAGGGGAGAAGAGGTCTCCGTGTGTTGCTCTGGCTTCCAGGCACTGTCCCCCCGCAGCTCCCATTGGCCAGAAACAGGGAACCGCAGCCAATAGGAGCTTCGGGGGAGGTACCTGGAGGAGCGGCAAGCAGCGTGCGGAGCCCTCCGCTCCCCCTCCCCCGGGGGCCGCAGGGACATGGTTCCAGCTGCTTCCCGGAGCGGAGTGGGGCAGCACAGGGCCAGGGCAGCCAGCAGGCAGCCTGCCCTGGCCCCGGTGTGTGCCGCTGCCGCCCCGGAGCCGCTCTAGGTAAGCGGCTGAAGGCCATAGCCCAAAGCCCTCCTGCACCCCGCCCCCCAACTCCCTGCCTGGAGCCCCCTGCCTGCACCCCAACCCCCTGCCCTAAGCCACATGCCGCATCCCACACCCTTCCTGCACCCCAATTCCCTGCCCTGAGCCCCCTGCTGCACCCCCACCCCAAGCCCCTGCTCTGAGCCCCCTGCTGCATCCCACACCGCTTCTGCACCCCAACCCCCTGCCCCCAACCACCTGCTGCGTCCCAACTCCCTGTCCTGAGCTCCCTGCCTGAACCCCAATCCTCTGCCACACCCCGCTCTACCTCCTGCACCCCACACCCCAACCCCCTGCCGCACCCCACACCCTGACCCCCTGCCCTGAGCCCCCTGCCACACCCTGCACATCTCCTGCACTCCCTGCCCTGAGCCCCTTGCCGCACCCTGCACCTCAACTCCCTGCCCTGAGCCCCCACCACACCCCTCCTGCTCCCTCTGGAGTCAGGGAGGAGGCGGAGTTGGGGTGGGGACTTCGGGGAAGGGGTTGGAATGGGGGCAGGGAAGAGGGGGAAAGGTGGGGCGGGGCCTCATGGAAGGGGTGGAGTGGGGGCAGGGCCGGGGGTGTCAGTGATGCGGCCCTCGGCCAATGAACTAGTCCTCATGTGGCCCTCATGGTCATTTGAGTTTGAGACCCCTGGTTTAGAATAAGGAGTTAACAGATATTCTAAAGGATCATTAACACCTTTGCAGTCATAGGACAAAAAAGGGCAGGGGAGGAGTTAGTGGGTTGCAGATTCTTGTAATAAGCCATAAATTCATTCTTTATCAAAACCATTATTTTTAGGCCTGGTCTATGCTACGGAGTTAGGTTGACGTAAACTGCCTTGCACCGACCTAGCTGTGGAAGTGTCTTCCCTTAAATTTGGCTCTTGCTGACGTAAGCACCTCTCTGCGCCGATTTAGTAACACCACCTCCCCAAGTGGCATAGAGTCATGGTCGATGTAATTAAGTCAATGCAGTGTCAGTGTAGACACTGTTGCTTACGTCGACTGTTACTGGCTTCCAGGAGTCATCCCACACTGACAATACAATTGGTACAATCACTCGTGGTGAGGCTGTGCACCGTGACACAAGAAGCCAAGTGTCTACACACACACACAAGTGATATAATAACTGTGGTGGCTGTATGCTCACGTAAGATAGGTCGACATAATTCCGTAGTGTAGACATGGGTCTTGGTGTCTAGCAAAGTTATGTATGTAAGTGCTCCGGCTTGTCTTTTGAAGGTGTTTATGCAGGTTTCCTTAGTGGGTGAGTACAGACTCAGATACGGAGTAATTGTTTTGTGAAGTCATTGCCCACGGATGATACGGTGTTTCTGTCTTTTATCATTTTTCTCACACAAAACACAAACACCATATCACTCTGCAAGCGCCAAATTTAAGGGAAGACACTTCCACAGCTAGTTGTTGCAAGGCAGCTTATGTCAACTGAACTCTGTAGTGTAGATCAGGCCTAAAAATCATGGTTTTGATAAAGACAATAAATTTATGGCTTATTACAAGAATTTGTAACCCCAACAACCCTCCCATTTTTGTCCTATGACTGCAGAGGTGTTATGGACCACTTCAATTTGAATGGTCCCTTAGAATATCTATTAACAACTTTATGCTAAACAATCTGTTCCACCTTGTATTTAGCTATGACACTCTGAGTACCTTTCCCAGACCTGAGGAAGAGCTATGTAGCTTAAAAGCTCGTCTCTTTCACCAACAGAAATTGGTCCAATAAAAGATATTAGCTCACCCACCTTGTGTCTCTATTACACTATATATACAGTTTGTATGTCTATAGTCATATATATACACACACACACACACACACACACACACACAAATCTGTGTATGTATATGTGACAGTGCACCCCATAAGGCTTTATGGAAATATGCTTATGAAAATTATAAACATATTCCAGTTATGTCGTTCATATATATATATATGAACGACATAACTGGAATATGTTTTATGCTACATATGCCATGTAACATATCTCTGTAAAGGTTATGATCTACTGAATCTATTCATCCTATTTGTATGCATGTATCATTGTTGTATTCGAAATTATGAATATTGGCTGTGTACTTGCTTGATTTCTAAGTAGCCTTAGTAAAGCATTTGGTCAGCTTCTTGAGAAAGCAATGTGAAAATTAAGTGCCCAACCAAGAAACACTTAAAGGACAATGAATCCACATAAGAAGTCTACCCGAGGACATTCAGGGTGGCATGTAAACAATGGCAGCTGCCTGTAAAAACTGAGTCATACATGGACATGTGACTCCAAAACTCCATCTTGGAGCTGGACTTTGCATAGGAGAGAGGAGGGGGTCTCCACCCACAAGAGAAAGTCTATTTAAACCCCTGGGACACCCCTTCATTTTGTCTTCAGCTGGCTCAGGAGATACCTGAGAGAAACTGGAACTAAGGGCAGTAACTACAGGGGGTATGAGTGATACAAGGAGACTAGTCTGTAAAAGGAAGCTTACTGGAACACTTCTGGGGGTGAGGTTTTATCTTTATTCAATTTTATTACTGTATTGGGCTTAGATTTGCATGTTTTGTTTTATTTTACTTGGTAATTCACTTTGTTCTGTCTGTCACTACTTGGAACCACTTAAAGCCTACTTTCTGTATTTAATAAAATCACCTTTTACTTATTAATTAAGCCAGTGTATGTATTAATACTGGGGGGGGGGAGGCAAACAGCTGTGCATATCTCTCTGTCAGTGTTATAGAGGGCGAACAATTTATCAGTTTAGCCTGTATGAGCTCTATACAGGGTAAAACTGATTTATTTGGGGTTTGGACCCCATTGGGAGTTGGGCATCTCAGTGTTAAAGACAGGAACACTTCTTAAGCTGCTTTCAATTAAGCCTACAGCTTTGGGGCACGTGGTTCAGACCCTGGGTCTGTGTTGGAGCAGACTGGCGTGTCTGGCTCAACAAGACAGGGTGCAGGAGTCCTAAGCTGGCAGGGAAAGCAGGGGCAGAAGTAGTCTTGGCACATCAGTTGGCAGCCTCAGGGGCGTTTCTGTGATCCAGCCCGTCACAGTATATATTGTATTTATGTATACAAAAATTACATCAAGGACCTGGCTTGAATGACTAAATCCAAAAATTAATGATCAGGCTGAAAATTCAATTTATATTAGGTCATTGTGCATATATGTTATATATAAGATTGCCCACTATATCTTGACCATATATTACCTTGCCATTGAAGTGCAGTTATTGGTTAAGAACTGAGTTTCAATTACACCTCTACATCGATATAACGCTGTCCTCGGGAGCCAAAAAATCTTACCTCATTATAGGTGAAACCGCGTTATATCGAACTTGCTTTAATCCGCCGGAGGGCGCAGCCTCGCCCCCCCTGAAGTGCTGCTTTACCACGTTCTATCCGAATCCGTGTTATATCGGGTTGCGTTATATTGGGGTAGAAGTGTATAAGACTAAACTTTTACCTTAGTTTGATAAAAGAAAATAAATTCAGTGTTGTTATGATCTAATAATTTTGTTTGTGTGTGAAAATTTCCTTTTTCCTTTTCTAGTTTTGGCATGTAGAAAACACACACTTCTTGTGGACTTTTAAAATGTATATTAAATAACTTGGAATTTTTAAAACCATTTTTAAATCTATATTACTCCATCATATAAATGTGCTTAGATCTTGGTTCAGCAAGATACTTAAGAACAAGTCTTAGCTGTAAGGACATTAGTGGTCCCACTGAAATTAATGCCTATTCACAAATAATTCAGAAGCAGAAAAAGGCAAAGTTGTTTTCTGCTTATAATGTGACCAATATTAATTATTATTATGAGAGAGATAATGGTGCTAAAATAATCATTCATGTAAACTCTAGGTAAACATAGCTATTTAATGTGTAGACCAGTGGCTAGATATTATGGGTCTACAAAGAAGGGACAGGCGTAAGGATCTTTTTAATCTTTAGTGCACGATGCAGCCAAAACACTAAAGATTTCAGTCCTTTAGCTTGGAATGGGATGGGGGGAGCCTATACAGGAAGGATGGGCTCCACCTAAACCAAAATGGAACCAGATTGCTGGCGCTTAAAATTAAAAAGGTTGTCAAACATTTTTTAAACTAAGGGCTGGGGGAAAGCCAACAGGTGCAGAGGAGCATGTGGTTCAGACATCCCTTGGGGGAGGAATCTATAAACGGAGATTCCTTATGTCCTAATAGAGAGGAGAGGATGGAAAATGATAATATACAGGGAGGATCTGATGAGAAACAGCTAAATAAAATAAGTCCCATTCAATTACATCATGCAATAGGGGACAGCCAAAAAATGACAAGTTTTTAAAATGCTTATATACCAATGCTAGAAGTCTAAATAATAAGATGGGTGAACTAGAGTGCCTAGTATTAAATGAGGATATTGATATAATGGGCATCACAGAAACCTGGTAGAATGAGGATAATCAATGGGACACAGTAATATCAGGGTACAAAATATATCGGAAGGACAGAACAGGTCATACTGGTGGGGGAGTGGCACTATATGTGAAAGAAAGCATAGAATCAAATGAAGTAAAAATCTTAAATGAACTAAATTGTACTATAGACCAGGCCTGCACAACATGCGGCCCGGGGGCCACATGCGGCCCGCGTGGGCTCATTGTGCGGCCCGCGGGGATTGAGTAGATGGGCTCGCTGTGCGGCCCGCGGGCGGAGGGGGGGGTGAGTAGACAAGCGGCAGGTGAGGGAGGGGGGCTGAGTAGGTGAGCGGGCAGTGGCAGGGAATGAGTAGGCGAGCCGGGGCAAGCGGGCTGAGGAGGCAAGAGGTGAGTCGGTGGCTGACCTGTTCTACTGATCTGGTCTTGCTCCCATCCCCTCTCCCAGGGCCGGCTCCAGGCACCAGCAAAACAAGCAGGTGCTTGGGGCGGCACATTTCTAGGGGCGGTATTCTGGCGCCGGCCATCAAAGGTGCCGACTCCGGGGCATGGGGAAAAAAGTGCCCCCGCCACTCCAGCTCGCCTCCGCCTGCTCCCCTGAGCGCGCCGCCACCGCTGTTTCGCACAGCAAGGCTGGGAGGGAGAAGAAGCCAAGTGGTGGGGTGCTCGGGGGAGGCCGCGGAGGTGAGCTGGAGTGGGGAGTGGTTCCTCTACCCCCCCGTTACTTCCTGCACCCCACCACCTTAGCTCACCTCCGCTCCGCCTGCTCCCCTGAATGCGCCGCCGCTCCGCTTCTCTCCCCCTCCCTCCCAGGCTTGCCACGTGCGAAACCGCTATTTCGCGCAGCAAGGCTGGGAGGGAGGAGAAGCCGAGCAGCGGGCGCTCGGGGGAGGCGGTGGAGGTGAGCTGGAGTGGGGAGCGGTTCCTCTAACCCCTCCATTACTTCCTGCGCCCCCGCACCCTAGCTCACCTCTGCTCTGCCTGCTCCTCTGAACGCGCTGCTGCTCCGCTTCTCCACCCTCCCTCTCCTGAGAGGGACGGGGGAGAAGCGGAGCGGCGGCATGCCCGGGGGAGCAGGTGGAGTGGAGGTGAGCTAGGGCGGGACGTCACAGGGGGCCCGTAGGAAGCAATGGGGGGGAGAAATGCGGCATGCCAGGGGAGGAGGCGGTGCTGGGGATTTGGGGAAGGGGTTCGGAAGGGGTGGAGTTGGGGTGGGGCCGGGGGCACGAAAAAGAAAGGGGAGGCAGCCAAAATTTTTTTTGCTTGGGGCGGCAAAAATCCTAGAGCTGGCCCTGCCCTCTCCAAGTGTTGCAGCTGTCCAGAGGTGCCTGCCTTCCACGCCTTCCTCATTCACACCTCATTCATTCAACAGGGCAATCGATTACAAAGTGGGGGGGAAGATCTTATTTTACTTCTAGCAAAAAGACATTTTTCTTTTACCTTAATTATACTACCTTAGGGGCCGCTATAACATATTGCCGTTCAATACTGCTGTTTCGGTGGGGTGGCGCTGGGGAAGAGGTTTGTTTCCGCGGGGCAGATGGCGCGCGGGAGGCGGGTTTTGGCGGCGCTGGGGGGGTTGTTTCTGTGGGGTGGGCGGTGCTGGGGGGGGTGTTGTGTTTCGGGGGGGCTGGTGGGGGGGTTGGTGGCGCTTGGGGGGTTTCGGCCCTCAGTTGTTTTCTTTGGAGTAATATGGCCCTCGCCGCTTTACGAGTTGTGCAGGCCTGCTATAGACTCTCTATGGATGGTAATTCCATGCTTGAAAAATAAGAATATAGCAGTAGGGCTATATTACAGACCACCTGACTAGGATGCTGTCAGTGACTCTGAAATGATCAGGGAGATTAGAGAGGCTATTAAAATAAAAAACTCAATAATAATAATAATAATAATAATGGGGGATTTCAACTATCCCCATATTGACTGGGTACATATCACCTTAGGAAGGGATGCTGAGATAAATTTTCTTGACACCTTAAATGACTGCTGCTTAGAGCAGCTGGTCCTGGAACCCACAAGAGGAGAGGCAATTCTTGATTTAGTCGTAAGTGGAGCACAGAATCAGGTCCAAGAGATGAATATAGCTGGACCGCTTGGTAATAGTGACCATAATATAATTTAACATCCCTGTGGCAGGGAAAACTCCACAGTGGCCCAACACTGTAGCATTTAATTTCAGAAAGGGGAACTACACAAAAATGAGGAGGTTAGTGAAACAGAAATTAAAAGGTACAGTACCAAAAGTAAAATCCCTGCAAGCTGCGTGGAAACGTTTTAAAGACACCATAATAGAGGCTCAACTTAAATGTATACCCCAATTTAAAAAACATAGTAAGAGAACCAAAAAAGAGCCATCGTGGTTAAACAACAAAGTAAAAGAAGCAGTGAGAGGCAAAAAGGCATCCTTTAAAAAGTGGAAGATAAATCCTAATGAGGAAAATAGAAAAGAGCATAAACTCTGGCAAATGAAGTGTAAAAATATAATTAGAAAGACCAAAAAAGAATTTGAAGAACAGCTAGCCAAAGACTCCAAAAGTAATAGCAAAATTTGTTTTAAATTCATCAGAAGCAGAAAGCCTGTTAAGCAACCAGTGGGGCCACTGGACGATCGAGATGCTAAAGGAGCACTCAAAGACAATAAGGCTATTGCGGAGAAACTAAATGAATTCTTTGCATCGGTCTTCGCTGTTGAGGATGTGAGGGAGATTCCCAAACCTGGGCCATTCTTTTTGGGTGACAGACCTGAGGAACTGTCCCAAATTGAGGTGTCATTAGAGGAGGTTTTGGAACAAATTGATAAACTAAACAGTAGTAAGTCTCCAGAACCTGATGGTATTCACCCAAGAGCTCTGAAGGAACTCAAATGTGAAATTGCAGGACTACTAACTGTCATCTGTAACCTATCATTTAACTCAGCTTCTGTACCAAATGACTGGAGGATAGCCAATGTGACACCAATTTTTAAAAAGGGCTCCAGAGGTGACCCTGGCAACTACAGGCCAGTAAGCCTCACTTCAGTACCGGGCAAATTGATTGAAACTATCGTAAAGAACAAAATTGTCAGACACATAGATGAACATAATTTGTTGGGAAGTAGTCAACATGGTTTTTGTAAGGGGAAATCATGCCTCACCAATCTACTAGAATTTTTTGAAGGGGTCAACAAGCATGCAGACGAAGGAGATCCAGTGGATATAGTGTATTTAGATTTTCAGAAAGCCTTTGACAAGGTCCCTCACCAAAGGCTCTTAAGTAAAATAAGCAGTCATGGGATAAGAGGGAAGGTCTTGGGATAAGAGGGAAGGAAACAAAGGGTAAGAATAAATGGTCAGTTTTCAGAATGGAGAATGGTAAATAGTGGTGTCCCCCAGGTATCTGTACTGGGCCCAGTCCTATTTAACATATTCATAAACTATCTGGAAAAAGGGGTAAACAGTGAGGTGGCAAAATTTGCAGATGATACAAAACTATTCAAGATAGTTAAGTCCCAGGCAGACTGCAAAGAGCTACAAAAGATCTCACAAAACTGGGTGACTGGGCAACAAAATAGCAGATGAAATTTAATGTTGATAAATGCAAAGTAATGCACATTGGAAAACATAATCCTAACTATACATATACAATGATGGGGTCTAAATTAGCTGTTACCACTCAAGAAAGAGATCTTGGAGTCATTGTGCATAGTTCTCTGAAATCATCCACTCAGTGTGCAGCGGCAGTCAAAAAAGCAAACAAAATGTTGGGAATCATCAAGAAAGAGATAGATAATAAGACAGAAAATATCATATTGCCTCTATATAAATTCATGGTATGCCCACACCTTGAATACTGCATGCAGATGTGATCGCCCCATCTCAAAAAAGATATATTGGAATTGGAAAAGGTTCAGAAAAGGGCAACAAAAATGATTAGGTATATAAAACGGCTTCCGTATGAGGAGAGATTAATAAGACTGGGACTTTTGAGTTTGGAAAAGAGGCGATTAAGGGGGGGTATGATAGAGGTCTATAAAATCATGAGTAGCATAGAGAAAGTAAATAAGGAAGTGCTATTTACTCAGTCTCATAATACAAGAACAAGGGGCCACCAAATGAAATTAATAGGCATCAGGTTTAAAACAAACACAGGAAAGTATTTTTTCATGCAACGCACTGTCAACCTCTGGAACTCCTTGCTAGAGGGTGTTGTGAAGGACAATACTATAACGGGGTTCAAAAGGGAGCTAGATAATTCATGGAAGATAGGTCCATCAATGGCTATTAGCCAGGATGGGCAGAATTGGTGTCCTTAGCCTTTGTTTGCCAGAAGTTGTGATTGGGTGACAGGGCATGGCTCACTTGATGATAACCTGTCTTTTCATTCCCTTTGGGGCACCTGCCGTTGGCCACTGTCAGTGGACAGGATACTGGACTTGATGGACCTTTGGTCTGACCCAGTATGGCTGTTCTTATGTTCTAGTGAACTAATAATGACTGAATTATAAACCACTGACAACAAAGACTGAGAATAGAAAAGATGACACCAAGCTATATAATATTTATAAAGCATTAATATGTTTTAACTTGATCTAAAGAAATTAAAATTGACCTCCAGCTGTTCTAAACTGTTGTTGTTTAGACATACTTACATCCAAATTTTGTTTCCATTATGTCTTTAAAACAGACTCAGAACCAACGGAAATGCCACGGGAATCACCCGAGAAGAAAATTCAATTCCTTGAGGATGAATTGTTTCGACTTACGCAGACAGTGCTTGATCTTCAATCCTCCTTACCAGGTGTGAAAGAAAACCTGAAAGTAACTGTCCAAGAAGATGTCAGTAAGATGTTGGTCTCATGGCTGAACAACCGTCATAATCACCCAGGGCCTGATAGTGTTCTGGGTGATGAAACAGACAGTATTCATCTGCCTGGAATACTTGGCAATAAAGACCAGAAAGAGACTTTTACTGATTTTGGAATGGAAGACATAAAGTCTGAACTAGCTGAGGTCAAAAATACTTTGAAGACAAAAAATGACAAGCTGGAAGAACTGAATGGGAAAGTGAAAAGCTATGAAGGGCAATTAAAACAACTGCAGGAAGCAGCACGAGGACCTACAATAACAATACCGAGTGGTGAGTTATATCAGGAATATCTAGATTCTAAAATTGAGGCCCTGAGACAGGAAATGCTGGAAGGATTGGAGAAGAAAATGGCAGATCTGAAAAACTCATGTGAATACAAACTAATGAATATCCAGCAACAATGTGATGACCATGAAACTAGCTGTTCAGAAATAATACAACTTGTAGAAGAAAAGGAAAATGGCCTGAGGAAAGAAATAAATGAGCTACGAACTCAGATCCAGGCTCCTTCAAACCAGTCAGGTTGCTGCAAGACTAGCCACAGTGATGACTTTGGTCAACAGATAAAAAATTTGGATGAGAAAGTTGACAGAGTTGTGGAAGTACACAGAATCTTAAATGCCAGAATAGATAATGAAATCATTCGCATTTCCACTCCAAATCTAGAAGACATCTTTGGCCCAAGATGGGAGGAGCTAGACGCTAGAATCAATGTTACAGAGAGGAATGCTGAAGAACATTGTTTTTACATTGAGGAAACTCTCCGAGGTGCTATAGCTGCTGAAGTAAATGAAGTCAGAGACTTACTTGATCAAAAACTACAGGCACTGGAAGACAGGTTGGGTGGCACTATTTTAGAAATTGCCAATGCCACAGCCTCAGATGGAATATCAATTAGTTCAGGATCAGTCTTGCACAGTGACTCAGAATCTGGAAATGAGCAGCTTACAACTGAGATGAATCTCCTGAGGAACAAACTACAAGCCATTGAACACCTTTGCTGGCAGAAATGCCAATCTGCACCCCAAGATATGGAAGACCTTCAGAAAAGCATAGAAAATTGTAGCAACAAATATGAGTACTTGCTTTTGAAAGTAGAAGACAACTCTGCTCTTTTGAAGTCTTTAAATGGTTCCCTTAATGAGAAATTTAACTTTACTAAGAGCAACCAACAGAATGTCCAGAAGGATTTGCGTAGACTTCGGTATGGTCTAAACATCATGGATAAAGATGTAAAAAATCTTCAGGTTGGCTTGAGCAGCTGTAAGGAGCAACTTCTGGGTGTCAATTCTACATGTGAAAAGACCCAGCAAGGTGTATTCAGAAAAATAGATGAAATACAAAGAACAGTTGTGAATCAAACTTCTCACCCAAATGATAATTGCTGTAATGAGGTGAAGGGGAGGATGGAACAGCTAAAAGAACAAATCTTTAATGACCTCAGGAAATGTAAAGAGAACAGTGGTATTCAGGAGGGAGTCTCAGATGTGGATAGCAGACTATCCCATGTTGAAAAAGTCTGCAGCAAAATAGACTCCATCTCAGGTAGCCTGCAGCGAATAAAAGAAGGTCTGAACAAGCATGTCACTAGCTTATGGAACTGCATCAATCAGATGAATGGAACCATGACATCTCATTCCAAAGACATTTCTGGTCTCAAAAATTCTGTACAACAGTTCCACAAGCAGGTCACCAAAATCACCACTGACCTTCAGGAACTGATGAAAATTCAGTCTGGGGCATGTAAGTTAACCTTCCGTTTTATTTTCTCCACTAGCTTTCTCACCAGAAAAGTTTAGAGAATGGAACTGAGCTAAACAAGTCCCCGAATTCAGTTCAGCTTAACAAGGGGGAGCAAAAAACATTACATTTAAACATTTGTTTTGTTTTACAAAGATAGTAATTTGGTTCTGTTTTCCAAAACTACATAAAAAGCTCTTTGCACACATTTTCAAAAAATACAATCAATATGTTCGGAATGTTACTGCTCTTACTTTTTGATTAAAAACAAAGCAGCAGCAACAAAACAAATGTTTGGTACTTTTTTCCCCCAAGAGGTGAATTTCAAATGAGTGTTTTAGGTAGTGAACATCATTGAAAATTGCTTCAGTTTGTTTTATTGTATTCACCTCCCTCCTTTTTTTTTTAGTGACGTGAAAGACAACTTAGGAAAAATCAAAGCCAGATGAATTTTGACTTGAAATAATTATGACACAGATCTCTAATTTGGCTACTCCTAGATATCACTCTAAAGTTTCTTTTTAAACAAATGAGATTCTCAGGTCGTGTCATTCAGCACTGGTCCATTGACTTTTATGGAGCTATACCATTTTATACCAGCTGAAGATCTGGACTAAGACTCTGGTGGTGTATAGTTTTACAAAGAAACTGAGTTTACTGAAGGACATGGAGTTCCTGTCTTTGTTACCATGATTAAAAACTGAGAGCATTGACAGTATTGTGAAATTTGCACTCTTCCATTTGTTGCGAAACACATAGCATTATTTTATTTTTATGCTTTATACAGATATGATATATTTGACATTACAATGGATTGATTATGCTATAACTTTAAATCAAGGAAAGCACAATTTCATTATTCACTGATATTAGGATTTAAAATGTAATTGAACTTTTCTGTGTGTTAACTTCAGAGTAAAAGACTGTGAAGCTATTTTCATGTAAGTATGGGATAATTAAGTAAAGAAGAGAGGCTTGTGAATGCTAGATAATGCACATTGGCATGGAAATAAATTTTTCTTCTTTAAAATGACCATATTTAATTGTTTAAACAGCAAAAAATGTGTATTTTGATAACAGAAATAAAAATCTTTCTTCTTCTAGTGCCCCCTACTGGTGCTCCACTCTAGGTGTGCATGCGCCTCAGATCAAAGATTTTACATAGCAGTGTCTGTTAGGCCCACACGTGTGCCCCCTGCAGTTTTGTGCCTGGCACAGTGGCTATATAGAGCTCTGCGGGTGAATTGCTCTCAACTCCTTCTCAACCGCCTTGGCCTGAAACAGAGCTTTAGCAGCATCTGAGCTGAGCTTACCTCAACTATATTTTTTTCTCATATCTTACTAGTTATTGGTAGCTCGTAGTGTTTCCTATGTGTGTGCTAGTTGTAGGAATTTTATAAAATTAAAAAAAATTTTAAAAAAAATTTACTTATTCGTTTAGGGTAAGGACTGTTGTCCTTTCGCCTATTTTTTTTTCTCCCCTCAGAGGAGCTTAAATGCAGGCAGGAGGGAGCTTAAATGCTGGAAGGACATGCCCGGGTCTCCCGGTTTTAAACACTGCCTTTCATGCCAAGAGGCTATTCCAGTCAGTGAAGGGCACTCCTGGTGTGTCCGTTGCATTGGGGAGGTGCATGTTCCCCAAAAGTGTAACTTCTGCTTGGCATTAAAATCGAGAGCCAGAAAGAACCAGGATTTAAGCTACATCTCCTTCTGATGGAGAGCTTGCTCTGACTGGCTTCTGACCCTGGCCAGGGGACCCTCCCGGACAATGGTCTCCGAACAAGTCGACCACTTTGGCCTCCTCGGCACAGCACTCCTCTAGAGCATTGAAAAAGAAATCTGTGGAATCCTCTTCTGCCCACATCATGCTACCGATTAATGAGGTCCTACTAGACCATGCAAAAATAATTTGGCATACCCTGGCCACAATATCGCATACCTGTAACAGGAAAGACAAAAAAAATTACGTTCCCTGTAAGGACTTGGAATGTTTATTTTTGTATCTATCACCCAACTCCCTTGTGGTCAACGCTGTGAACGAATGTGGAAGACAGCACCACACTAAATCAACACCTTCTGTTAGAGACCTAAGCGACTTGACTTATTTGGCTGTGAGTCCTATTCATCCACGTCTCTACAATTTAGGTTCACGAACTACCAAGCTCTCATGGTGAAATAGAGCCATGCTAACTATTCATAGTTGAATGTCTTTATTGAGCATCTTCCAGCAGAGAAGAGGAAACAATTTTAGGCAATCATTGCTGAGGGTCAGCAGCTGACAAGAACATCCCTGCAGGTCTCTCTGGACGCCACTGATACAGCTGCTCATTCTATCTCCATGGCAGTACTCATAGAATCATAGAATATCTGGGTTGGAAGGGACATCAGGAGATCATCTAGTCCAACCCTCTGCTCAAAGCAGGACCAATCCCTAGACAAATTTTTGCCCAACATCCCCAAGTAGCGCCCCCAAGGATCGAACTCACAACCCCGGGCCCAGCATGCCAATGCTCAAACCCTCATGAGGAGGCCCTCCTGGCTTCAGCTCTCAGGGTTTCTGAGGGAATTCCAAAATACAGTTGAGGACCTTCCTTTCGATAGATCGAAGCTGTTTGCAGAAAAAAATGACAAGTCACTGCATACCTTAAAAGATGAGCATCTTCAGTGACAGGAAATTGACATCCTCCTAAACTGGGATGCTATAGAACGGTTCCTATGCTACACAGAGGGAAAGGATTTTATTCCAGGTACTTCCTGGTTCCAGAAATCAGGGGCAAGTACATGAAGAAAACGATGGACAACCTGTCATGAATGTTTTATATCACTGTCAAGAGGAAGTGAGATCACCTTCTCTCTGTACTGAAGCAATGAGACTCTGGAATTGGTGCATATGAAACCAGATCATTATCTCAGCAGCTTAATTTCTGCGTGTACAAAATATCAGATGCCCTCTATCAGATGCCCAAAATATCAAATAACAGCAAATGCCCTCAGCAGGCTCCTCTTGCAAGATCAAAAATGGGAGATAGATCGCATTACGTTCCACCGGATATTTCAATGTTGAGGCAACCTGCAGATAGACCTCTTTGCCATACCCAAGAGCAAGAAGTGCTCCCACTTCTGCTTGAGAGGCGGACTGGGTCATCATTCCCTGGGGGATGCCTTTCACCTTTGTTTGGAGTTCAGGCCTGCTGTATGCATTTCCCCCAACTCCCTTGATATCCAAGGTGCTATTCAAGATAAGAAAAGACAAGGCCAGGGTTACTCTAGTAGTTCTGATGTGGCCAAGACAAAGATGGTTCCCTTACTTCATCTGGCTCTCTGTCTGTCAACCAGTTACCCTCCAGACTTTTCCCCATCTTTTCTCACAGGGAGCTTTGTTAGAGTGTCTCTAAACTTCATTAGAGTGTACTTGGCAGCTATTACGGCCTTCTATGATATGGTAGTGGAAGAGGGGTTTTCTGTCTTCGCTCATCATACAACAAGGAGGTTTCTGAAGGAACTGGCTAAAAATTCTCACAAATCAGATGCCCTGCACTAGCATGGGACCTCAGCTTGGTGCTCAGATGCCTTAAAAGGCTCTCCTTTGAATCTATGGCTACCTGCTCCCTTTTACTAGGGTGACCATCGTCGCCTATGCTGAATACGGGACATTTGGTAAAATTGCTCGTATTCAAACGAGTTCAAAGGCAATCAATCAGAACTATGAAGTAGCCCCCACGCCCCGCTATTAAAAACGCCAGGGTCCAGCAGCGCAAGGGGGGGCTCAGGCCCTTTAAAAAATCTTCCAGATTGTTACTCTCCATTGCAGACAGAACTAAAGGATCTCCAGTTTCCAAGCACAGACTCTAATGATGGATATCTGGTTGCATTACCTACTGCTATCAGTCTCCCGAACTTCATCCTCCTCCTGGAGAATTAACTCACTCCACGAGATCCCTCTCTACTTTAATAGCCTTTCTTAAGAACGTTCCCATCATGGAAATATGTAGAGCCATGACTTGAACCTCCATTCATACATTTTCTGAACACTATGCGGTTAGTCATGCCTCCGCTTCTGATGCCATGTTTGGCTCAACTGTACAATTTTCAATCTGAGATTTGACTCTGAAGCCCCACCCCTCCGTAGACAGTACTATTCAGTAGTCCCCTAGAGTGGAGCAGCCATAGGGACACTATTTGAAGAAGCAGAGATGGTTACTCACCCTTGTGCAGTAACTGTTGTTCTACGAGATGTTTGTTCCTGTGGGTGCCTCCTCTCCTTTGTTTTGGAGTTCTTTACAATGTTGTTCCAGGATAAAGAAGGAACTGAGGGTGGTTTGCCTGTGCAGCTATATATAGCCATGGTGCAGGTGCGCATATGCAGATATGATTACCTAAAATCTCCGATCTGAGGCATGCGCACCTAGAGTGGGGAGCACCCGTAGGGGGACACATCTCAAAGAACCACATTTACTGTGCAAGGTGAGTAACCGTCTCTTCTGGGAACTTCTCATGTGAAATTCCAGCCCCAAATTTCCACTTATTTAAGCAAAGAAAGCAAGGAAGACTCATAACGCCAAGAAATTTCCTGGGGTGAAATTTTGGCTTCATTGTCGTCAATGGGAGTTTTACCATTGACTTCAGCGGGGTCAGGATTTCACTCCTAGTTCCTAACTCAGTGCCAGATTAGACTCAGCCCCCAGAGAAATACAAGATAATGGTGAATTTCTAAGGAGAAGGATATATTAAAATCCAAAAATCGACTGCATATGTCCTGAAATAAACCCCCTTCTGTTCTTCAGTCTAAATCTTATTAGAAGCCACCTGAGAGAGGAATGCACACACTGACACCATTTGGTCAAAGCAGCATTATCTTCTGGGTGACTCAGTAAGCTGCCATTAGTTCAGTTATCAACCAAGTCTTTCTCTTTTCCGCCAGTGTGATTTAATATCAATAATATGTGTGGCCAGAATAGTGGGATCAAGATTATTGTTTATTGTGTTCAACACCTTTGCTCCCCCGCCCCCAAACCTTTTATAATTTTGCTGCATACAGAAAAACCACCACCCCTCACCACTATTAATACCTCTATTGCTTTTTTTGTCATTGAACAATTTGTGTTTCCCAAAGCATTTAATTTAAGTATGCATCTCTATTAATACTCCTAGGAGGGCCAGGAGCCTGCCTACCGATTAATTGTTGTTGGAATTTAATGAAAGAATAAAGATCAGAAATATTGGTACTGTCCAAGAGAGTAGGCTTAGCCCTTCATTGTAGTTTGCTTACACTGAGTTTCATGAAAGTCTTGTTGCAGTATTGGTAGATGGACTGTGCTGGTGGATTTTACATTGAATGTGAACCGGGATCTTCAAAGTCAGTGATTTCTGAGTTGTCTGAGTATATACAACATATAATGCTTGTATTTGGGCCAAATTCTTGTGACCAGCTCAAGAAGCTGGGCTGAGCATGAAACAGACAGGAGAGGAGAAGGAGGTATCTTCCTTCCCAGGCAGTGGAACAGCCGAAGAACCACTCTATAGTGGCTACTTCAGTCCCACGACTAGATCCTCTGATCCAGCCCACCCTGCTCCTCCCCCACTTCACTTCTGCTGCACACAGATGCACACCCTTAGCGCAGTCCACCTAATTCTGACTATAGCCCCATCCTATGCATTTTGAAACTGCACCTGCTATGCAGAAGGGATCAAGATTTTTTCCTTGCTGCGGACACAGACACTCTTGTCCACACAATGTAAAGCCACCTCTCAACAGCTTCATGGATTATGTTTGTTTAAATCTACTGCAGTATTTTAAAGCATGAAATAAGCTTAAAACACCCACATTTCCATAGTATAATTCAGTTTCATAGAACTTTATATGGTCTCCATAAACTGTACCTACAGCGACCTTGAGAAGAGACCCAACCATTAGAGACTAAACATACAAGCCTGTAAAACTGTAGCTTCTAATGTCAAATATCTGTGGCCTCAAAGAGGTTCATAAAGCAAATACTTATGTCCCAGAGTGATTCAGAATAAAATAATGCTATCCAGCACAGCAGTCTGAGTAAGTCTTGATGTTTGCAGCTCCGAAAAGCTTTTGGCAACAGAGGGACTCTGTTGGAAGTGGTTAGGGAACCTTGCTCCACTGGGCAGTTACGTCTTGTAGTTATTCCCTTTGGGGATTAATACCATTCTTGGAACAGGATGTGTCTTTATCTATGTGCATCATTCCACTAAGATTTAACTTTTTGATGAGTCTGATTGCAATATCTTCTATGGTACCTTTACTACTTTGAACTGGTGATTTTCAGTTCTGGCTTATAGATCAGTATTAAATTCCTACCTAGATTTAGGTACTATTTGCCAACATATTGTATCATTTAAATTATGTCATTTTGGTTTGAGAGACTAGAATAATAACACATTTCTCTTTCTACAGTTGTTTGAATGTGGTAACACAAGGATACCCTATGAGAATTCTAAAACAAAACCTTGTCAAATTACATGCACCAATTAGACAACTAAACTGAGCAAAGGCAAATTAGTCTGAAGCCAGGAATATGGCTGTTTTGGCTTGAAATGTTATGTTGAGACATTTTGCAGCCAAGAACATTTAAATGACTCAGTCCAAACTAATGTTGCAGGGTAATAAGTTATTGTGTGTACTATATATAAACCATGGGTCAAATCTTTTTTTAAGTCGTTTAGGACTTCAAATGAAGTTTGCCTGTTAGGACTGAACAAGACTGCCAGCTTTGGCTCATTATGAATAAGTAGACTAGATAATCCCATAAAATGTGTAAATAGGTTCTCTGTGTCACTTCAGCGTTTAGAGAAGCATATTACTGAATGATACTGCACTAAAACTGGCACTAAAATAATCTTTTCTTTAGATGTAGCCTGTTAATACATTTTTGCCATTCGTTCCTGTAGCCAGAAAAAGTATGGTCTGCAGCCAAAAATGGCTTCAGGATTTTAGTTTTCTTTGATTACAACTATTTCAATCAACTTGTAATTATCTGTGAAGAGGGGTTTCAAACATAGGAATTGCTAAGAGCAGTCTTCTATAGTTATTCTCGATGAAATCTTGTGTATACCTAAATTACTACACTTAGGGATGTGTGGTAAAAACTTTTCTGTAACACCAGTAATAGGAATTCTGGTGCAAACCTTAGTATATCCTCTGCCAGGTACACCAGGCAGCCTTTTGTAACTTGACAATTGTCAAATCCATTGTCAGCAACAGGAGTTTGGAAGTCATAGCTCTTCTTGATTCTTGTCAGTGTAGTCACTGATGCCTTAGTCATCTAGTTTATTTCATTCCGTCATTGTTCTTGTCTGCTCAATGTATTATTAGGGAAATGGACATTGCTAGAAAGAGCTGAACCACAACAAAGTGCAACCTGAGTTTCACATACCTGTCCCCTGCCTCCCTCCCCCATGTATTTTTTTCTCAGTGAAGTACCAGTGGAGTTTAAAAGTGAGGGGAAAAAAGGAATTGGCATTTTAAGCCTAGGATGGGGGGTTTTCTCCTCAGTTTAATTTAGACAGGCATCTGAGGTCAGCAAGCTGAGAATGACCAGGCGGGTGATAGTAAAGAGAGCAGTGCGAACACTGTTGGTGAAGAGGGTGCTCCTGAGATTCTAATTTGAAGTATAATAATGGTCTAAACTCTGCTGCTTGCCTTTCCAATTGCTTTGTAGACAATGGGGAATACTTCTCTTTTGTGTGCTACTCAACACAATACAAGCTGATTTGGCCAAATTCATCCCTAATTTTGCCCCATAACTTCAGTGGAGTTACACCAGGGAATTTTGTCTTCACTCTTTGGATTGGTAACACATGTTCAGTCCAAAAATATGCTGGCTTCTTTGTTATCATCTTTGTCTCATGATTTTAAAACACAATGCCATGATATGATGCAATTCAGTACAAGAGGCCAAAAAGGCATATGAAAACTGCCAGAACTGTAAAAGCGATGCCTCTCAACTAATGCACACTTTGGATGGTTGGCATATGATTTTTTTCCAAAATGGAGTCGGTATATCTGGATATTTTCAAATATATGGATATGCACACTTGTCAAGGTTCCTTCCCCACTCTGAACATCTGTACAGATGTGGGGGACCTGCATGAAAACTTCTAAGCTTAACTACCAGCTTAGATCTGGTTTTGCTGCCACCACTCCCAAGTGCTAATTCCCTTCCCTGGGTAGCCTTGAGAGACTTCTTCACCAATTTCCTGGTGAACACCGATCCAAACCTTTGGATCTTAACACAAGGAGAATTTAACCATCCCCCCTCCTTTCCCCCACCAGTTCCTGGTGAGTCCAGATCCAACCCCTTGGATCTTAAAACAAGAAAAAATCAATCAGGTTCTTAAAAAGAAGGCTTTTAATTAAAGAAAAGGTAAAAATCATCTCTGTAAAATCAGGATGGAAAATAACTTTACAGGGTAATCAGATTCAAAGAACCCAGAGGAACCCCCTCTAGCCTTAAGTTCAAAGCTACAGCAAACATTCTAGCAAAAGGAACATTTACAAGTTGAGAAAACAAAGATAAACCTAACACGCCTTGCCTAGCTGTTACTTACAAGTTTGAAATATGAGAGACTTGTTCAGAAAGATTTGGAGAGTATGGATTGATGTCTGGTCCCTCTTAGTCCCAAGAGCGAACAACCCCCAAAACAAAGAGCACGAACAAAAGTCTTGAAAGTATCTTGATTTGAAAGTATCTTGTCCCCTTATTGGTCCTTTGGGTCAGGTGTCAGCCAGGTTACCTGAGCTTCTTAACCCTTTACAGGTAAAAGGATTTTGGAGTCTCTGGCCAAGAGGGATTTTATAGTATTGTACACAGGAGGGCTGTTACCCTTCCCTTTATAGTTATGGCAACACTAAACACAAAGAACCAGGCCAAACATTGTTAGAAAAGTATTAAGGCTTTTGGTTTAAGTTGTAAGAGCTTGGGGGAGGGGAAACTAGTCAGACATGCAAATTCATTCTGCATGCCCCTGTCCAAGGCTGGAGGCCTAAAGCGAGCTTAACTAAACTGATGAGAGAAGGTAAAGAAGTGAAAAATATATGAAGGCAAGAAATAAGAATACCAAGCCAGTTTGTGTTGTCAGTGATATCAGTGCAGATCTGAAGTAACTCTACTGATCTCAATGGACTTCAGATTTAAACCCATGTTACTGAGATTAGAGACTGCCTCATTAGGTTAAAAATCAAGCACAGGTGTTATTCAGTTAGGAATAAATTAAACACTTGCAGTCACCTTTGCCCTTACAAAAGTCTTTAAAGTATAACTTCACAGTATTTTAATGTCACGATGAAAGCAAAAAAAATTATAATATGAATCAGTAAAAAGTGTATATTGCATTGTTTAATCTTGTATCCTGTGTATAGAATTACCTAGGTAACTTTCAGCAAAACTTTGTGGTGCCTGATTCTTTAACTTTCCCCTCTCATTACAACACATTAGTATCATTCTATAAAACTCAACCAGGAAGGGCCAGGGAGATTTTTTTAATCGGGAGCTATCACATGATGCAGGTACTATGAGAACATGGAATTTTTTTAGATGAACCTTCCAGAAGAGTGTAAGGCCATGAGTAATTTACTTTTTTGAGATGGAGAACAAGAAACAAACCACCCAAGATAAGAGTGAAAATGCAGGATTTTTCATTACTATCATCTTCAATTAAATGTCACATTTGCAAGGCAAAGTTCTTACCAAAACAGTCCTAAAACGCTAGAATTCACAAGTGTTATATTTATCAGAGACACAGGACTACAGGCAGCATATCTCAGTGTGTAATTAGGATTTGATCACACGCTGTCACAAACTCTTCCCATTTTCCACCCTGGCCTAAACCATGGCGGTACACTTGCCTCACTATTCAAATGAAGATCACCACAAATAGCAAACAATAACCAACACTAAGGCCATGTCTACACTTACCAGGGATCAACGCTGCTGCGATCAATGAAGGGGAGGTCAATTTAGCAGGTCTAGAGAAGACCAGCTAAATTGACCTCAGAGAGCTCTCCAGTCAACTGCAGTACTCCATCAGAATGAGAGGATTAAGGTAAGTCGACGGGAGAGTGTCTCCTGTCAACACAGCGCAGTGTAGACACGGCAGTAAGTCTACCTAAGCTAGGTTGACTCCAGCTACAAGCGTGATTTAGGTCAACTTGACCCCGTAGTGTAGACAAAGCCTCAGTCAGTACTACAAACACATTAATAAACTAAAATTATTACTACCCTACACCTCTTCATTATGTTCACCCGAGTTCGAATTTGTGGTAGATACTACTTTTTTTCCCTTCAATGTAAAAGGCCTTGTGAGTGATTCGAACAGCTGGAGTCTATACATTTGCGATCTCCAATGTATTTAGACAAAATGTTTACATTTCACCCACACAGTATATCCATTGTAATTACCACTGTAGCCAGTCAATATAATGATATACTTTTGCCTTGCAGTGTTCACATGTTCCTATATTAAAAAAACAGCCAGGTACATATCATACCATCCTGCCAACATCTGCACTGGATTGAATTTCACCTTCGTTGCATAATATTAGGTGTCATATATACTGTACAACTTAGGCGCAATAGGTAAAATTTCCAAAAGCACCTAGGGGAATGTCTATACTGCAGTTAACCACCCAGGGCTGGCCTGTGCCAGCTGATTCAGACTCACGGGGCTCAAGCTAAGGAGCTGTTTAATAGAGGTCTAGACGTTTGGGCTCAGGTTGCAGTCTGAGCTCTGGAACTCTCCTACCTTGCAGGGTCCTAGAGCCCTGGCTCCAGCCGAAGCCCAAACGTCTACACCGCAGTTAAATAGCTCCAGTGAGCTAGCATGGACCAGTTGCGGGTTTTTAATTGTAGTATAGACATACCCCAAACCCTAAGAGACCAAGGAGCATGAAACTCAAGGACTTTCAGTGAGTCTTAGGCTCATAAATGATTTAGGACCTTTTGAAAATGTTACCCAATGAGCAGTGTTAAGGGGCAATTAATTATTATTATTAATGTTGAATGTCCTTGCTTTTCAGATGTTAGTGATTTTTGTATAACAAAGTTAAAAAGAGAAGGAAATGGAAGCTCAACATTGCCATACATTGTGTCATTCATGGGCCTCATTCTGATCTCACCGACACCAGTGTAAATCAGGCCTAATTTTACGGAAGTCAATAGATTTAGACAAGTGTGAAACTTGTATAAATTATGTTAGTTCTCTTCGATGGTTAATTTAAATAGAGATGAAACTGCTTAAAATGAACAAGGCAGGTTTTTGACGGCGAGCAAGGATTGCGAGTAAGGTCCTTTGGTCAAAGAAACTTTTTAGTAACCTTCTTATCTTTTAAATCTGTATAAATATTAACCCCCCGTGCAAATAATATACATTCACTTTCAGGAAGACATTACATTTCTAAGATTCGGTTAGGACTAAATTTTTTACAAATATGTTGTAAACGCTATCAAAAGGGATTTGAAATAGAACAGCTACACAACTCTTATCACTATTATCAATGCTATATGGCACTGATATCATACACTACACTGGCTATCCTACTGGAAAAGTCCTTTAACAAAGACCCTTCCAAACAATTAAAAATTGTTCAGTAAACTGTGACCCTGGATCTGCCTTCAGTGTCATAAAGTTTTTAAAACAGAAGAATGTTGATTTTTTTTATTATTCCATCTTCAGAAAGGAAACTTGCAGTTTAATTAAAAGTGTTTGTTTTACAGAAGTATAGATGTAATGAGTTTTATGAATTTTCTCAGATGGATAATATTTTACTTTTCTCTTTCTACAAATATTTAGCTGAAAATCAACCAAGAGTACCACTGGGGATACCACAAGAAAGAACTCCCCTGCAGCCATCACAGCCAAGAACACCACTACAGCCACTACAACCAGGAACATCTCTACACTCACCAGAGCCGAGAACACCACTGCAGCCACCACAGCCAAGAACACCACTGCAACCGTCACAGCCAAGAACACCACTGCAGCCATCACAGCCAAGAATAGTAATACAACCACCACGGCAAGGAGCCCCTCTTCAGCCATCACAACCAAGAACTCCCCTACAACCATCATTACCAGGTTCAGCCACTTTACCACTTTTGCCTGGATCAACTGGGATCATTATGGAGTCTGGACAGGCTGGTCCTCCTGGCACAGTTGTAATGTCAAGAAGTGGACGGCCTAAAGGCATAGATGGTCAGTATACCATGCCCATAGCTGAAGGATATGCAGGAGCACCAGGTGAGAAAACTGAAATGTTATCCAAGTGATCACTTTATAATATTTGACCCCAAAGCCAGTGTTACTGGACTTATGTTATGTTAAGTATAGAACACATAGCTTTGCTAAGATTATAGACTAGCGGGGTCTTTCATCAATAAGTAAGACAAGCTGAGCTGTCAGATTCCAGCAGTGAGTTTGTTACTCTCCACACAGAGTGACATTAAAGCTGCCCTAGGTGCAGGGGGCATATTGGGGCTGGCTACGGGAATAGAAGGTGGCAGAACTGGAGTGTGATGCACGTTGCCAGTCCCCTGCAGGATATGAAATGATGCTTAACTGGCATATGTTAGAGCTGTTATATTAGAACAGCCTTTGGCTAATTTAATTTGCATGATGTCTATTTTGGCTGCAGCTGGACACAGGACCAGAGGAGACATAAAGAAGGCCTCAAGCCAGCTTCGCCTCCCTGGCCAAAGCTGCATCAAGCATAATCTCAGTACAATTGCTGTGTAGTCCTCAGTTGTGAAACTATGTACCACTAGGGTATCTTAAAATAACCTGTTTTGCCACAGTACACACAACAGAGCCGATGCACTGTAATGGGGAATGTGGTCCCCTTTGCTATGGCTGCTACTGGTTTTTAACAGTCTTAGTGGTATGAGTTTCTGCCATCTGATACTATGCACTTGTTGAAATGAGTTACTATTTCATAAAAAGAAAAGAAAATGTTGGTAAACTGTTGTGATATTTAGACTATGTTGTACTCTTAGGGCAGGTCTTCACTACGGGGGGGTCGATTTAAGATACGCGAATAGCGTAGGTGAATTCAACGTATCGGAGCCGACTTACCCCGCGGTGAGGACCGTGGCAAAATCGACCTCCGCGGCTCCCTGTTGATGGCGCTTACTCCCACCTCCGCTGGTGGAGTAAGAGCGTCGATTCGGGGATCGATTGTCGCGTCCCGACGAGATGTGATAATTCGATCCCCGAGAGATCGATTTCTACCCGCCGATTCAGGCGGGTAGTGTAGACCTAGCCTTATTCACTGTGTAACATAACTTCTTCTGTTTTGTAGGGTATCCAAAATCTTCTCCGCCTTCTACAGACTCACAAGGTAATCCAGTTGTTACCTAGGAATTCTTTGAACAACTATTCACTTATTTCATAAATAGAAAATTCTAGTAGGGTGAAACTGAAGAGCAAGAATGTGGATGCTTTTAGGGCACAGGCACAGTTCTGATCTCTTTATACTGGAAAGGGACAACCACCAGGGATGATCTCTTCTCCCCTTTTTTTTTTTCACACTAGCAGTCCTGTCCTGGCTGAGAGGATGTTCAGGGCACATGGAGTATGAGAAAGTAATGGAGAAAGTGGCACTTAATATATATTTAATTTTTTTCTTTCAGTGCCTGAAAGGTCACTACTGAGAGAACTAACTGAAAGTTATGGGTCATTTTCAGGATTTAGCCTGTTGATGGCGCTTACTCCCACCTCCGCTGGTGGAGTAAGAGCGTCGATTCGGGGATCGATTGTCGCGTCCCGACGAGACGTGATAATTCGATCCCCGAGAGATCGATTTCTACCCGCCGATTCAGGCGGGTAGTGTAGACCTAGCCTTATTCACTGTGTAACATAACTTCTTCTGTTTTGTAGGGTATCCAAAATCTTCTCCGCCTTCTACAGACTCACAAGGTAATCCAGTTGTTACCTAGGAATTCTTTGAACAACTATTCACTTATTTCATAAATAGAAAATTCTAGTAGGGTGAAACTGAAGAGCAAGAATGTGGATGCTTTTAGGGCACAGGCACAGTTCTGATCTCTTTATACTGGAAAGGGACAACCACCAGGGATGATCTCTTCTCCCCTTTTTTTTTTTCACACTAGCAGTCCTGTCCTGGCTGAGAGGATGTTCAGGGCACATGGAGTATGAGAAAGTAATGGAGAAAGTGGCACTTAATATATATTTAATTTTTTTCTTTCAGTGCCTGAAAGGTCACTACTGAGAGAACTAACTGAAAGTTATGGGTCATTTTCAGGATTTAGCCTTAAGTTTACAGGGACTCTAACACTGTCCTGCCAACTCCAAGTGTTCAAAAATAATGAGTCAAGCCCCAAAAAACCATAACACTCTTTTCATGAAGATGCTAAAAATCAGATTTAAAAAACTAATAAATTTGGGGGTTCTTTTTATTCTGTTTTTTGAACCTTGAAGGGTTCATACTTTTTTCTGCAACCATCAGGGATAATAATTTATATTTTTCTTTTCAAATGAAAACTTAGATTCTTACATAATCATATGATTCTAGAAGCTGGAGTTTTAAGAAAAAACCCCAATATCACAAACCTCAGTTTGCAACACTATTGTTGACTCAATTATCCTATCTTAAACAAGCACATTGCTTACCTATTTTACCAAGAATACTTTAGATTAATAAAAAAATCCAATTTACTTTTCATTGTTTATGCACTTTGTTCACTTTTATTTCTATCTCTCTTCTTGGGCAATGAAAGTCAATGAAACCAATTTCACTTTTGTTTAGACTCATTTTAACTTACAGGTTTTCATTGCTGCATGTCTGGGTTCCAAGCACTATGTCGGAGTGTTTACTTAAATGAACTAGTTTAGTTTATTTGAACTGTTGTAGTTTCTGTACATCACTATACACCAATACATTTGGATTACAGAAAGTGTAAACCTTTCAATAAATGAACAGAACTATAGTTTAATTAGCCCAAATATTAGTTTGCTAGGTGATCTGACTACCCTATAACCTTTAAAAAAATCTCTTAGTTTAGCCCTTTTTATATCTAAGCAATGAATATTGTTATCCTGGATCAAAGTGGATCCTCCTACACTCTCTTCACAGAGAATGATTTAATCCAATTCTTGTTTGAAGAAATGTCAGCAACAGATAAAAATGAAACATTAGAATTTTATGGCCTCTGAAGACACTTCCTTAGGACTTAGTTTGCTGGGGCTAAGAAAACTGCAGACAAGGCATGACGAATTGGTCTGGGAATTGACATGAAGACAATTTTAAGAGTTCATGCTACAATCTTGAGATTAAAACTAACTGATTAGAAACTTGTATTTGGGAAGTGTGGGGTGGACACAATAAGCAATAGGTTAGGGTTCTGGAAAGGGATAAGAAGTTTAAAGGAAAAAAGTATTGGTGTGAACAAAAGCCATGATAAACGTCTAGACTTATATATTAAGATCATAGTCTCACAGTGGTTTTTCCCTTGGTACCGGTATTTGCATTTTATAGACAACAGTGTTTTCACTGGCTTATGGTTAAATTGTATGAAACATAACAGTATAATATGCTTTAAATGTTAAAGATGTTGAGATACATAAATAACGTTTTATTGTGGCAGCCATTATTTGCACTCAGGAAATATATTAAAGGAAATAGACACCACCCAAGTAGATCTATCTCCCAACTAGAGAGGTAGATTTAGCAAAGAGATTTTCTTTGCTAAATCTCTTCACTTTTTCTTAATTGCCCTAGACTATGAAACTGAAAATAATTGTATTATTTACATTATATATACACACTCAATATGTAACCGCTTCCATCTCAAAGTGCCTCACAAACTCCGATATCAGATGCACTCATATAACACAGTGATGAACATGATATAAATGCCTTGGTGTAGATCCTCAGCTGATGTTAGTGGAGCTATGCTAGTTTATAACAGCTGAGGATGCGCTCTGGTTGTTAGTACTGCAGCGTACACATACAAACATCACTGAAAGGCAGCCACCTCTGGGCCAGATTATAGCAATTAGCCCCCTACACAACAGCTGGGGAAGGAGACATTTTGGTTAAAGACAGTGGTGCAAGCTAACCACTGCCTTGGAACCACTCCAAGGCAGTGGTTCTCAAACAGTGGGTCGGGACCCCAAAGTGGGTCGCAACCCCGTTTTAATGAGGCTGCCAGGGCTGACTTTAGACTTGTTGGGGCCAAATGCCAGAGCCAGGGCCCGAGCCCCACCACCTGGGGTCAAAGCCTGAGGGCTTCAGCCATGGGTGGTGGGGCTCAGGGTACAGGCTCCCTGCCTGAGGCTGAAGAAGACCTGGGGCTTGGGCTTTGGCTCCCGCACACCCAGGGTGGTGGGGCTTCGGCTTTGCGGGGGGCCCCCCACACACACCCAGGGCAGTGGGGCTCGGGCAGGCTCAGGCTTCGTTTCCCCCTCCTGGGGTCATGTAGTAAATTTGTTGTCAGAAGGGGGTTGTGACCCAATGAAGTTTGAGACCCCCTGCTCCAAGGTGTCATCAAATCTTTAACATCCATGCAGAGCAGGTCCCTCATTTTTAATTTCTCATCCAAAGACCCACATCCAGTCAATTTTATGTACAGCATTAATATTTCAACAGAACATAGGGCTGAGCTGGCCCTTCTTGTACTTGAATGTGTGCTTCCCAGAATAATAGGTTTTTCAAGCCTGAGACTTAGATTACTAGACCATCCCACCCAGCACTCTTTTAACTTCTCCTCCCGTATAGTTTCTACGGTGTTGAAAGTGTTATAAGTGCCAAGTTGATGGCTCTGCTCCAGTCCGCTGGACTGGTCTGAGCCTCTTCTTGGGTAATAATTTCTGTATTTTCTGTATCATAGAATTTCATCTAACCTCTTCAAGTTCAAGAATATCCATTGACACACAACTAACGGCTCAAGTTCACCTGTAGTTCAATAAAAATTAAAAAAAAATCCAAGAAAATAATGCTTTGCACTTGCATATCACTTCTTATGCAAAGCTTTTCAAGCATTTTACAGATGTTAATTAATTAAATCTTACAGTTCACTTATGAGGTAAGGAAGTAAATGTTAGCTGTATTTTACAGGCAAGGGAACTGAAACAAAGAAAGATTAAATGATAGGATCAAAGTGGATCCTCCTAAGCTCTCTCTATACAGAACAAATTTAGTTAAATCATTGCTGACAGAAATAGCAGCAGCAGATAAAAATGACACACTAGAATTTTATGGAGTCCGGAGCCATTTTCTTTGCTCATTGGGGGCTGAGAAAATTTCAGACACAGGCCATGACAAATAGGATTGGGAAATGATGAGAAAGAGCTTGTAAGAGCCCTAAGTCACACAGCAAGTCAAGGACTGAGCCAAGAACAGGACTTGGATCTTCTGACTCACAGTCCTGTGCCTTAACTATTTCCTCTCATGCTTCCATTAACGCAGTTTGTGAAGATTGCATACTCATACTAGGGTTTCACTGAAACCTGACAGTTCCTTTAAAAAGAAACTGTATCCAAAGTGCAGTATTGGATACAGCTGAGCCAGTGGACACCATTGATCGTGAACACCTTCTATCCTTCGAAGTATATAAATAAAACATTCAGATATTTCTGTATGTAACATTAGTTTGATTCTGAATTGTTCAGACTTGTCTAATACCTAGCTATCATGAATTTCTCCAGGTTGTCTTGAGTGGCAGGTTTTAGGATATCTTTGGTATAAGTCTATGACATTTATTAATAATTATTATTAAATATTTATATTGTCATAGTGTCCAGAAGTCCCAGTTTGAATCAGGGCTCTATTGTGCTCAGCACTATACAAACACATAAGACATGGTCTGTGCTCTGAAGAGAGAATGTATTGAACATAAAAACTAACCTGCCATTCTTTCTGATTATGGATTGGAAAGTAAAATCCAATGTTTTATTTTTCTGCAGCATGGAGTTTGGGTCCTTTGGTGGGATTATCCGGATATATCTCATTTAATCAATTCCCTGCCACTGCAGGGGCCTTGGGCACTGGTGCACCTTAGTCTTTCCTGTTCTCTGCTTATGGCACATAATAGTCTAGTCCCCCATGGGCTGCAATACTTTGGTTTAATGTTGGTGGTTGGGTTTAGTGTGCGGGTGCTAAGTGGTGGTAGCATGTGATATACAGAAGGCAGACTAGATGAACTAGTGGTCTTTTCTTGACTTAAATTCTATGACAGTGTCTGGTTTTTGTCCAACACTTTAGAACTTTTTCTTTTCACCACTGATGGTGACAATACTCTGGTTTGTATTCATTTGTATTAAATCTGTGAACCTATCTGAGGTAAATAATTTCCCTGTATTTTCCTTTGCACCATTAGCTGTTTACTGCTGGTGTTTACTTGTTAGGCTCAAAGGAAGAGCTCAAATCACAAAAGCTTGTTGCAACTATGTTGTTTTAAGAATTGCTGACGCCTAGGTATGTGATATTTGAAGAGGAATTGGGTAGGGGGCATGAGTATTTAAGGAGACTAATAAGTAGATGACAGTGTGCATTCTGTCCCCTTGAACTCAAAGGTGGGATTTGGAAGAACATAAAGGATGGGGGGTGGGGGTGGGGGCGGGCAATGTTACTAACAGACCCAGGGGAGAAACATAATTAAACTAAGCAGAGAGAGTGTTTTGGGGGGCCAGACTTCAATGGCAAGTGTTACTTACAAACAAACCCCACCACCTCAGGGCCAGACCTTTAGTTGATGTAAATCAATATATCTTCATTCATTGAGAGGAGCTACACTGCTTTCACCTGATTTCCCAACTATTTATGACTTGTCTGCATGGCACCAGCAAAGTGCAGTAGAGCAGTGTGATTTGTAAAGCACACTAACATGCTGTGCTCTAACTGCCCTGGGTAGACCCTACTGGCGCAATCCAAAAGATACCTAGCTCACATTAATATAACACCCCTCTGGCACTCTTTGCCATGCCATGTAGACAAGCCCCTAGACTTACTTAAGGGCAATTTCAGAGGTGACTCTAAGAGAGTCTATGATATGTAACTTCATCCTTCCAGGACCCACCATCTGAAAAGGAGTAAGTTACACTTCCATAGACTCAGACAGACTCTCACACACTGACTGACATGTAACTTACAAACTTATGCTTCCTTTTCTATACTGTTCTATACATGTTCTTATACTATCCTCATCACTGTAGTATCTGAGTGCCTTCCAATGCATTAAGCAGTTTGATAAACATCTGTCACATGTGGTTCATGCTTTCTATGGGCAGCGGGTATAATAAACCAAGGGAGGTTAAGCCGGTGGCAGCGGACGCCCGGTTGTGGGTTTTGGCGGTTTGCACTTGGGAAGTTTTTGCTTATTATTATTTATTATTATTATTAAAAGCTCAGGTTCTTCAGGAAGAGACAAGAGCTCTTCCCACAGGGTGGCTTGGGGTCTCAGGAGGGGAGGCGGAGCTGGGGCAGCTTGGGCTGATCACATGGGGGGCAGGGCTCCGGGTGAGCCGGGGCTCCTCCAGCTGCGGAGGAGTGGAAAGGTGGGGGCAGGCAGCTAGGCTTCCCGAAGGAAGGCTCCACCCGCCACCATGATTCTTTCTCTTATCTTTTCCGTGGGGGAAGGGAGAGGGAATTGGTTGTGGGGTTTTATTTCATCTCTGAATACAGCCCATTGAGTCTTGAGGAGTCAGAAGTTATTGTAACTTATATGCTAAAAAGCCAGAAGAGAAGAGTGCAGCAAGAGCTGCAGGTAGAAGACAGGTGTAAGTAGATGTAAGCTAAAGTAGGTCACCCCAATATTTTAACTCCACTTTCTTATGACTCCTCAGCATACAAATTACATCAACTTAGATTCCCTTATACACACTCATTTCCAAATAAGTAGGTGTAATTAGCCCTATGGGAGTCTAATTGAATTGACAGGCGCATAAGGAACGTTAACTTGCACATCACTCTGAAACTGACTGAAGGACTTTCTTGCATATGAGAACCCTGGCTAACAAACTGTACTGCCTGCATTTTTATTTATGCTTTTCTTTCTATTTTTGTAGTTCCACAATGCAACATGCTTTTATTTGAGATCTTGAGTTTTCAAACTGGAAAGTCAGACAGAGAAATTAACTTTAATCTTGTGGGGAAGAAAAGAATTGGTAGGTAATGGCGTACGGTGGAGAGGTCATGTTCCACCTCTCCAAATGCTGCTGTGAGGCCACTGACAGACTTAGAATCGTAGAATATCAAGGTTGGAAGGGACCTCAGGAGGTCATCTAGTCCAACCCCCTGCTCAAAGCAGGACCAATTCCCAGATAGATTTTTGCCCCAGATCCCTAAGTGGCCCCCTCAAGGATTGAACTCACAACCCTGGGTTTAGTAGGCCAATGCTCAAACCACTGAGCTATCCCTCCCAGTGACTTGAAAGGTATTAGGTCTGGGTGTGATTCGCTGCCAGTGCTTTCTTTCCCACTCTCTCTTCCTACCTTCTTCCACTCCCTACCTACTAAAAAACTCAGTTGTCTTCTTTTCCTATTTCTCTTTTGTACCGTGTAGTTAAAACTCTAAATAGATGCTGTACTAGGGAAATATGAAAATCTGAAGCAATTTCAGCTGTAAGATCTTTGTAAAGATAGGAATGTTAATCCAAAGAGCATTAGTGCAGGGTGTCTAAGAGAAACAAGACCAGAGATAGTCTTTGAGTGCTGTTGCACTGGTCCAGTAGTGGAGAATGATCTCCTGGGAAGCTCAAACCATGCAAAGGAGCAGGGCATTATCACTGATTGGAGAAGTGAATAAGGATATCAGCTAGGAAGATGAACCAGGCAAAGCTGAGGGACTCGGGCAGAAGGATGGAGATGAGAAAACTCCAGTTCAGGAAGCGTATGGTGCACAGTTGGCAGCGATTATCCAGGCAGGAGCAGCCCGTAGCAGCATGGCTCCTGAAGAAGGGAGCTCAGAAAGCAGCATGAAACACCTGGGCTGAAATCTTGGCCCTAATGAAGTCTGGCAACACTCTCATGGCATTGTAGGCCATTCCTCCTGCATACCCTTCTCGCCTTCTCAAGAGGAGCATGTGTTAAAGAAAACCCCGGTAGGTGAACTCAGTTGCCAAGCTCCTCTGCTGCTCTCGGGTAGGTTGTGTTATGGGAGGAAACATTGTGGCTCAATCATTTTGTGGTGAGACAATTGGAAAATGACCCAGTGGCACTCAGGCCAGCCTCTCCAGATTAACAGAAAACAATGTGTGTGCAAGACCACAAACAAACTCTACTATAAGCACCAAGAGTAAAAGGCAACATCTTTATTCTGATTGTCTCTGGATTCTGTTCTCTTCCCCATTCTAGGACCTACTGCTGCTGCCACCTCTCTGGTGTCTTTTTCGGCTGGTCTTACTCAGAAGCCTTTCCCCAGTGATGCAGGCGTGGTCCATTTTAACAAAGTGCTTGTGAATGATGGAGACTATTATAATCCTAACACAGGTAACAGCCAAAAAGGGACATACAGGGGAGCTAGGAAGCCGGCTGGGCAATATCATGGGATAGAGACATTATTACATTATCTTGAATGTTGCCAGGGTGCTTGCACTGGAGAAACAAAATACATAGTTCTGTGGTATAAATCAGACACATCTTGGTTAAAACTACCTGTCACGCACTGGAGGATGACCCAGCCTTTAAGTGCAAATATCTATGCATTCACAAAAAGACTTTGTTACAGGGAATTCAGGTTGCTTAGCAGAGCCTTGTATCCTTCCAGAACGTGGAAGTTGGCAGCAGAAAATAAAACCAAAACACAAATACTAGAAAACCAGGAAATGCTGCATTATGGTCATGACCCCCCCCACACACACACATCACAGCCCCCACCCTTGCCATCTCTGCAATCTCCATGATTCCTCACAGCAGTGATTAGGGGAGGGAGCAGAGTTAAGGGTAGGGGAGGCATGACTGTAATTCTACATTTCCTGGTTTTCTCTCTCTTAGAGATGTGTTTCTGGGTACCATATTCTGGAAGGGTACAAGGCCCTGCTTAGCAACCTTATTTCCCCTTTAACAATGTTTATGGTTAATGAATTTCCCTTGTTGTTTGAGAAATTGATGGTTGTGAGGGGAACATGACTGAAGGACCCTTTGGGGACATATGATGGAGTTCCCTGGGCACTGGTAGCAGCTCCTCAGCCACTAATTCCTGGCTCTTCCAGATGTAGGTACTGTTGGAGGGTTATAGGAACGTGGAAACTGAGGGGCTGTGAGAAGTGCAGGTACCAGTGGAGGCAGGGCTCTGTACACTCCTTGTGACAAGAGGCTGATGGCGAATTCCAGAGCCTTTATCCCAGATGGGGGAGAAGTGGGTGAAGGAGGAATTTAGAGTCCCCTTTGCCCCAGGAGTGGCTGAGGCATTCCCTTGCCTGCCTTCCTATTTTGAAAGCTTCATGACAATTGCAACTGCCACTGCATACCCCAAGAGGCATTCAGATGAGAGTGAGCTGTGTCCTTCATCTCAATGGTCATATTCTTCTCTCCTTTCCCATCATCACCTCGTCTGAGGGCTATGAGCCTCTGGCATATTAGGGAACCTGCCAATTCCCACAGGCCTTGTCTTCACAGATGTATTTTTAAGCTCAGGGTAACTGTGAGCGCTATTCTGAGGTAAAAACTCAGTGAAGATGAGGCACTTTAGTTTTGCTAAGAAGCAATTAAACTTGCCAAGGTCAGCACTATACCCTTACCTAGTCTTGAGCTAAGTCCCCACATGTGTATCATGCTCCTAGTTTCCCAGTTCTCGTCTCCCTTGGTATATGTGACCTGCACTGCACGTGCCCATTCTCCACTCCTCAGCCCCCACCAGTGCTGAACATTACAATGCCAAAGTCCCTTTGTGGATCTAATCCTCTGTTCCTTCCTTTTTGCAGCCAGCTGTGGGGTGGAGACCTGTCCTCCATGCCCAGACTCATTTTTTTCTAACCTATATTTCCACGTTTTTCTGCTAGATGTGGCCTGGGTGTGAGCCACCCTACTTAGGCTGAGCGCCCCTCCTCCCCTGACTCTATCAACTTTGGCACACAGTACAGAACTATTACTTTGTGCTGACTAGAGTTTTACGTGGTGGTAATGATATTAGGCTAGATAACATGAGCAAACACCACACATTGAAATCCTGCTCCAGACAAAGCCTGAGGGCTTGTCTACACATGGGTGTCATTTGGAATAGCTATTCCACATGCTGTGGAATAACTGCCTATTTATTGTCTGCCCAAGAAACACATCAGACAAAGCAGAGGGTGGTGAGATTTCTATATCAAATGGGCCTTTATTTTCCTTCCTCTATAGTGCTTATTCAGATGTCTGGGTATGAGCAAGTGGATAACTTTGTAGTTTTAAAATGAATTTGTCATTATTCCTACTGCACTGGAGAGTTTCCATCAGTAAAACAGTAATTAAATGTCTTTGCAGGCATCTTCACATCTCCCTATGAAGGGCGATATCTGATCACTGCCGTCCTTGCTCCTGAAAGGGATGAGTATGTAGAAGCAGTGCTGTCTGTTGCCAATGCAAGCGTTGCTCAGCTCCACACAGCTGGTTATAGAAGAGAACTGCTTGAGTATCACAAACCACGATCAGGGAAACGAACCTGTGGTGGTGCTGGAACATTCCACCTCGTTCTTCACCTAAAAGCTGGAGATGAAGTAAACATTGTAGTTACTGGGGGCAAGTTGGCCTACACAGACTCCGATGAAATGTACTCCACATTTAGTGGAGTTCTTCTCTATCCGTCCATTGCTCATGTCTAGGTTCCTCGTGAAAAGAAGGGTAAGATATTCAGAAGAAATAAAATTTGAAGCTTTAATATATTCATTTTATATATTTGATTTGAGTGGTGGGTTTATGATCCATATTTAACTCTACCTTCTTCCCCCCCCCCCCCCGCAAGACTTCTAAGTTCTGCCACTGTAAAAGGCATGTTTACAACAGTTAAACTCCTTCTCCTAAGCCCTACAGAGTAGAAAGTGTGTCAAATAGTAAATTTGTACCCAGTCTGCATAGGTAGCTCTCTAATTTGCTCTCGTATTATTCCTTAGTAAACAATTTGCCAATTTCCATTCCCTCCCCCTGCCCCCCACTGTGTCACTGTCAGTTCCATAAGCCCAAACCTGCTCATTTGAAATCCTACATTTTTGTTCTCTACAATTTTAGTCCTCTGGTCTGCTACTTTCATGTTTCCACTAGTGCAGAGATGAGGAAGTGATGGTTACATAGGCCTGAGCTTATCTCTGCCCAGATATTGGGTTGTGATCTTTGAGTCAGCAGCCTTCATTTAAGAGAAAAATAGCTCCAGGGAATTACGGACAATGGTTATTCTGGGCAAAAAGGATATTGTTTGTCTGGTCAAAGGGTAAACCTCCACCCTCAGTTGCAAAATAAATCAGTCACATCATATTCAACTGGAAACACCTGTAAGGGGAGAATTTGGCCCTAACTCAAGTACTTGATGCAGAACTGAGTCACTTTCTGCTGATAGGGGGAAAAGGAAAATGAGTAGAAGCTTCCTTTGAGTTATAGTGCCTGGCTTTGAAAGCTTAAGACAAAATATGTCGAGAACAAACCTCAACTGTCCCTCCAGTATGAGTGCTAAAGCTAGCAACAGGAAACTTAACTGTGATCTGTTAGAAAAGGTGCATTCAACTGGAACTGGACTACCTTTCAAAAACTACACTTTCCTGTGCTAATTTTCAGAGGTTTTACAATTAAGGAAAAAACAAAAATTCTTTGCCCTGATGCTAGGTGACAAACCCACCAACCACAGGGGAAAACTAGCTACAGCAGGGAATATCAAAGCTGTCTCTAAGCTCACCTATTGAAAATATACAAAGTAAACTGAAGAACATTTTCTTTAGTCTTTGTTTTAGTAACCACATTACTTGTAGCAGCAGTGACAAACTTTCAGACAAGGGTGCATTTTACATTATGTACTCCAACCAGATAGGCTTCCCTTTGTCCTAAGTAGATGAAATACATTTTAGACACCACTGTAGATTTCCTCATGCCTTCATTAAACTGGTGACCAGTCAAATTATGTGTTAGCTCATTAAATCTGGTAGTATTTTGATCCTTGGTGTGGCTAGAAAAAAATCCAACAGCAATCTGAGTGGGAACATGTGGCAGATTTGTAAAAATCTATAAACTGAAGTTTTTAATAGTCTTTATGTAGAGTTTTATTTATAGCAGTGGTGTGTAAATATTTTAACTTTTCTACTGACAAATCCAGAACAGCTCTTTGTCTCTGTATGAATACAACTGTTAGGAGGTAAGCACTCCCTTTCCTGTGATAAGGTATGATAAATATATATCTAGTCAACATCTTGTTACAGTTGAAGTGGTAGCTTTGGAATAGAAGCCCCTTAAGAACTCTGTTGTGGGAAGTCTTTAGCTCATTGCTTGGAAACAGAATGAGCTCAGCTTTCAGGGTAAGTTTGAGAAGCTAATACATCAGCTAGAGAAGAAACTGACTCAGAATTCCATGACAGAGGAACAAAGTTTCTTCATAGATTTGTTTGACTGTAGTTTTTATAAGCAAAGTATCAGAATCTCTATTGGAACTTTAACACAATCTTCAGCAGAAGTTGTTGGCACATTCTTGGTTTCCAGTGAGCAAGTTATAGCTAAGCTGAGGCTAGGATTTTGTGTGGTGTATAGTAGGAAAACTACTAAGCGGAGCAGCTGTTGTCTCTCAGCCAGTGCCAGAAAGCACACTAAACGCTTCCTAACTTACAGCTTCTAGGGAAAGAAGGGGAAGACTTAGGTTGTTTTCCCGAAACTGCAGTGCAGCTTTAAGTGTTAGCATGCTGTATGACAAAGCAAGCAGCTGTATAAGGGGGGTGGGGTGTATTTTCCTCTGCCTTAAGTCCGCTTCATGCTTTCAAGCCATATCTTTTAGTGTAGACATAGGCCATATGGCCTAACTCTCTGTGAGCCAACTATTATGACAACCAGTTTGCTCCTAGTATAGGCAAAGAAGTGAGAGACTCCTTAAGTTTTCTTACACTCCTCCCAGAAGTTGGCTCCAGACAATGTGTGACTCAATATTGGTGGCTGTCCTAGAAATGACTCATGGAAACAATGTGAGCTGAGCGCTCAGGGAAACCCAGTTGGCAGGCAAGCTCCCCTTTTTAAAAAAAAAAAAAAAAAAAAGCTTTGTCTAATGAATCAGTGATAGAGAAGTACAGGAGGTAGTGCTGCTGCTGCTGATTTAGCCAGAGAAGCCTTACAGCATGGAAATATAACATGAATGAGATCTTCAATCTAACAGAAAACATCAGTCAAGCCTGTTATGTGCCAGTTTCAAGGCAGGTTGGAAAGAATCTGAGAACAAACCATAAAAGAGCTAGCGTCTGTCATTCTGTGGATGGGCAGTCATACACGAAGACCTCTCAAGAATACTAGAACTATTGAGATGAGATGAGCTTGCAAGAGAGCATCATATATAAAGGCAGTCAAAGCAGAATACCCAGATCCTTGAGAACAAACAAGAATGTCAGAACTATTCTAAAACAGAGGTCTGTATCCGGAAAGAGATTCCACATAGAAATCCTTGGTCATGTTTGGCCACTGAGTCCCGGTGAGCAGATGTGATACAGGTGAGGAAAGACAAAGCCGTTAAAAGATAAAAAATATTGCTCAACAGACCTTGGAGCAAAGTAGAAATGGACCTGTTCACCAAACACCACCTCATTATTATAGACAACTATTCACATTTCTGTGAACTAGATGAACTACTATAGCAACCATCATAGACAAAGAATCAACGTGGTATCCCGAACTGTATAGATTCGGACAGACCACAAGTTACTTTCAGTAAGCTTGTGCAATTTACCTTGGAATAGGAATTAATGCTGTGCTGTGACTAGATTGTTTTTTAAAAAGTGCAAAAAGCCAAAGAGAAAATATGGCAAGCTATTCTTGAGTGGAGAAACACTCACACAGACTGCATTAATAGTAGCCCAGTACCATGCTTGATGTCAAGATGCACATGTATCGTGGTGTCCAGCCCCAGCCTTACTACAGCAAGCAGTAATGAAAGAAGTTGAATAGAGGCCAGTGAACTATGCAGTCCACTGAAACTCGATCAGCAGGACACAGATGGACCAAGAGAGAACGGAACAGACTCAAAACACCACACTGCCCTAGGAACCAAGTGCAAGTCAGTCTCTTGTTGTCACAAGACAGACCCGTGCTCACTCCAACATCAAATCACCTGCAAGGTATGCACCAGACTTTACAAAGCTTGAAAGAACATCCTTAAAAAGTTAAGTGGGAGTAAAAACCAGTTGGTGGTGTGTTAAGTTATGATATATGCTTTAAGGGTGTATAATATTAAATATTAAGCAGTTATAGTATCTCAAATAAATATGATGAGTAATTTTACAATCGACAGCTTTCCAATTGTATGGGAATATGCTTGTGTATAGAGTAATGTCTAGGAAGAGTGTAAGTGGAGGAAAAGTAAAGCCTGAACCTTGCACTGTCTACCCTCTCTTTTTAGCCTTGGAAAGAGAATATGTGCAGCACAGCCAGCAGAAGTGTAGTGTGTTTGTTTTAAAACCGACTGCTTTGCTATTCACCTTTGGCTTTTCCATCACAATTTCTGCCTGGGTTTTAAGCCATTTCTGAGTCATCCAGTTTGAAACATTGGTCTGGGTTTTGTGGAGGTCTTAGCTACAAGAGCATAGACATATTGCAGGTGCAGTTTTTAGCTAACCAGTCAGTTCAGCTGGTGCCTCTGATCAGATCACTCATCCCCCTCACCGATCTCTTTGATGCAGGTGCAGAACAGTGTTCCCACACTAGAGCTGAGGAAATAGTCAGATTGCCCTCTCTGAATGTGACTAACTTCAGTAATCATAGGCCTGCTTTTTCAAGGTAAAAAAGTGCATTGTGTGTGTACCTTTTTGGAACTTGTGTTCTTTCCAACCCAGCAGCACCACAGCTAGTCTCTTTATGTCAACTTTTTCCATTGCCATCGCTGCTCTGAGACATTAGGACTTTGCATCTCCTATAGGTCTATGCAGACTGAACTTAAGGGTTTGCCATTCTAGTCCAGATGTTTGTCCATCTTGTCTGGGATCCTGTATCTAGAAGGGGGACAGATTATTTCTGCCACTTTAAGAAAATATTGTGGGCAATCCCACGTATAATGCTACTTGTGGCCATGTAAGTGACTGCAAATCTGTTACTTTAAGTTGCCACATGTGCTATCCCCAGGGCCGGCTCCAGGCACCAGCCTGGCAAGCAGGTGCTTGGGGCGGCTGCTCCGGAGAGGGGCAGCACGTCCGGCGGACTGTCCCTCACTCCCGCTTGGAGTGAAGGACCTCCTGCTGAATTGCCGCCGCAGATCATGATTGCAGGTTTTTTTTTTTGGGGGGGGGGGGGGGGGCGGCCAAAACCCTGGAGCCGGCCCTGGCTATCCCCAGGCCGATAGTAGGCAAAGAGTGCACCAGGAGGGCTGGCAGGAAGTGGCACCACATCTGCTGTAGCAGAGCCCACACTCCAGTAGTTTTGAGGTGGTTTGGGACCCAGCTATAGCACTCTGTACAAGAGGAAATTATGTGCTTGATGTTTAAGTGGTGGGAAGGGCACACATTCATTTATACTGTGAAAAGTCAAAGGCACAACTATTTGTCTAGTGAGTATTTCTGTACACAATTCACTACTATCCCATATTAGAAGTTACTGAATCAGATGGATTATCATGAATAGAGTAAAAAAACCTGGTTGGAGAAGAGTAACTCATTGAAAATAGCAAGTGACTAGAACAGGTAAACTTCCCTAGTAGACTGTATGTGACACATGATCTGTATTAGTACCTCATGTTTACTTTTATCAGTACAGGTAACGGAATTGAACAATATCAGCAACCTGACAGTAATTGTATATCATTAATCAGCCCCTGGAAAGTATTCCAAAAGAACATTTGCTTTTCTTCTTGATGGTTTTTTTTTTTTTAAATAGGTATTTTCATTAGATAAATCTGATTCCATCTGAAATGCTGGTTTACATACATCCTTATGTAGTACTTTGGCAATCTATTATAAGAGCCACTGAATTTCATTCTTTAAAAAGAATAAAGAGAAGAAAACTCTTTAATTTAAGTCTGTTTATTGTGGCAACATTGTTTTGAACACCAATAAACATTGCACCAAAGTGTAGGTTATTTACCCAAAGACGGTCCAGTCTTTACAAAGACCATTGTACTAGCATATTTACAGAATTGACTATTTAACACTAACTTATTAGTGATTGTGTGGTTTAACAATCAACTATTTCACATGTCCTCAATTTAATAATGAAACAAAGTATTCGAGTTCTCCTGACCCTCACCTTAAAAACAAATCAAAATGCAGCTTTCATCTGGAGATAATTAACACTTGTTTTTTTAAAAAAACGAAGCAGAGTTTCATCCTGCTTAGCAGGATTTAACATAGGAAACAAAACTCTCTTAGGCAAAAGTGACAATTCAAAGGCATCTAAAATTCACTAGACATTTCTAACGTTTCATAATGAAGTTGTAATTTAGTTGCTTATTTTTAAACTCCTCCTTCAAATGTTGAGGAGTCTATTTCTAGGAGACTTGAATACAATGTCAAATGAATCTTTTTACCCATTTGGCTTACAATTGCCAGACTGATTCAGAGTTTGTCAGAAGTTATGTAATTTAGTTGATTTAAGTGTTAAGACTTTTCCAGTTGAAGACTTATGTTCTAGAAACAGTAGAATGATGTTACGAGGCTAAGAATACATGATCCAGTATCACACCTGCACTTCTATACTCAAAGATTAAAAGTCCCACATTTTTGAAGTACAAGCTTAAACACATGAAAGTAAAAAAGAAATCCAGAAATGTTTACCTCTATACATACAAGTGACTAAGTTAGGATCTTTAATCACTACAGAAATGGGTAGTGTCTAGTGGACTGACCAGATCTGAACTGCAGTGTTCCTTTTTTATCCCCAGATAAATACTGTGGAAGTTTATGGTGTCAAACACTGTTCCAATGCAAAGGGGATCTGCATCTTCAACAACAGTCTTAAGAGGTGTGCGTGTGTGTACGCACACTTAAAAGCTCCTCTCTTTCACAGAAAGAATGAGTTAATTTGTGCTGATCTGAAATAGGCTTAGCACAAACATTGTTTTCAAACCATCTATTTCTACTAAGGTAAAATAAAGGAAGCAGACTAATGTGTAATTCTAATGTATCCACTTCATATTGTAATACTGTAGCACAAACCTACCATTTGACAGTTCTAATAAGATGTTTTTTCTAGAATTTGTTTGGAATACTGGACATTTTACCTCCCTAAGTATGTAAGTAATGGTCTGCATAGAACAACCAAGTTCAGTCCCCAAAATGGATTCTAAAGTATTATTACCATCTAATCTGAGTAGGGCTCCAAATGCAAGTTGGTTTCAAATTAAAAAAACAATTTGCATATCAGGAAGACTCAAAAACTATGTAGCAGAATTGTAACCATCACAGACAGAGTGGAAGGGCAGCTTTTTGGAAATCCTTAAATGCCAAAAATTCACCCAAAATTGCAACACAATCCAAGTGCTCACGTTAATTTAAACTACTGGTGCTTAAAGGAGACATTTGACCCTATTCAGTTTGTCGTTTAAAACAGGTTTTATGCTGATTTTACCCTGTCCCCCACCTTAAAGTGCACAGAATTCATCACTGCATGTGTCAAACTGTAGAGAACATGAAAACCTAGGTTAAGAGAAACTAGCAAAGTAAGATACAGTCACATTCTTGCCTTTTGCCCAATTTGGAATTTCATCAAGTACTTAATAAAAAATTGCATTAAGCCAAGGCCACCAGAGAATGAGCTAGAAGTGCTGAAGGAAATTCTGACTACTACAGAAGAACTGATCTAGGAGATGCAGGTCCATTCCTTTTGTGGAAAGATTTTTTCATCACCGTGAGGAAAATCTTCGCACTTAATAGCCTGTATCTCATTGATTTTCAAAGCAACTTATGAAAATTGTACCCTTTGGGAAATGGCTTTCCCTATTAGAAGAAACCAAGAAAGAAAATAAAAACAGCTACAGGGCTTTTAAAGACTGGGGTTTATAAGCCTTTGCTCAGTGCAGTGATCTATAAAATAGGCCATGTTTCGTTCTGATCTGAACCTGTGAAACAAACCAGCAATAGCATTTGCAGCCCATTACTGTTTCCATTAAAGACAAAGACTGGGGCTCTTGACTGAGTAATCCTTGTACAATTATGGTTGCGGCTAATACTAACTTATAAAACAACATCTTTAGACATTTGTTTGGATCATGGAAAAAAATGTAGTCCCATCTACTTAACCACTAGGTAGACTTGGGGAATGGCCAACTTTTCTGTGGAAATGATTATTAGCATACCATGAAATCCATATACTCTAATGAGGCTGCCATTTAAATCATTTGTTTATATGGAACAGAAAAGTTCAAACTGATGTAATTCGCTTTTTCCTTTCCTTTGCAACTTCACCTCCTTGCTTATAATTCCAGTTGCTGTTTCTAATCATTAGAAATAACCTACTTCAAATGATATGTTGATCCAAAAATATTCAGTGAATCTGTTTTTCAGTTGACTGGAGCTAGCACCTGATGTTGGAACCTCACATGGAGAATTCTCAGACTGACAAAGGAAATAAAAGATTCCTTCTAAAAAAAAAAATCTACCAAAACTGCCGTTTTCATTGACAGCCTAGGGTCAACATCCTCAATTCCACTCTGCACCTCTAAGAGGCACAGCACAGAATTTCACTCCAGCTTTATAATACTATACCCTTCCTACGTTTGCTGTACAAACCAAAAGGAAAAACCTTTGCCTTCAAGAATTTTTTGGATACCCAGTGAAGACTGCAGGCAAACTGCTTTTGGAGTTGGTAAGTATTAGGCCTATGAGGCAGTTCGCATAATACAGTAATTTATAGGCGCTGGTCTGAAACCAAGGAATGGCCACACAGCACTGCTTGTCATTTACCTGAAAACTCTGTTGGCTTTGCTCTGCTATACAGCATTCAGAACACAAACCTTACACCTGGGGGCTCACTGCTGCACAGTACTTGCTTCAACAACAGAAAACCCTTAACACAGAATTCTGGAAAGGCCTGCAGTAGATTCAATTAAAAAAAATAAATACATAATTTTCTTCAATGACGACTCCCTGAATATAATCTATACATGCTTTTTACTGGCCTACACACTGTGCACACATATATGCATTTCAATGCTGTAAAGAAATGCCAACTTCTCAGCTATTACAGTAAAGCTTTTTCCTCAACTTTCTCTCAACTGAAAATTGACATGGAAGGTTGCAGCTTGGGAATAACAGAAGTCATTCAAGAATCAAAAGGCATACTGAAACTTCTCAAGACAGCTTGGGATTTAAAATAAGCAATAAGCTCATAAAATGGTCAAATCACTGTATGTTTAGAAAAATGTAAGAGGCAGAGTTAACATGAGTGGCACCTTGCTGCACAAGCACAGCCTCTACCTTTAATATACACTAGACTGTACATGTGACAATACTATTTACATTTAAGGAGGAACTTTATAGCTTCAGTTTCTGTCAGGTGGTTAATGTTTAAGACATTTTCTATATTTTGTTTATGAGAAATGGAGCCATAGTTGTTTCAGACAGTTACTCCTTTTTAAAATGGCCTAATTACCAATCTGAAAATTAGTCTATAACTGCTATAACATGGCTGATAGTCTATTTGGCAGCTTCCATGCACTTTTTGGCTTCTTTTTTAAAAAAAATATTAAGGAGACTAATATACAAAAAGGTCTATATTTAAGGTAAGTTTTGTATCTATGGAAAGGCAAAGATGCAGCAAAAACTCCACCTTTGTGTTGCCATCTAGTGTCTCAGTACCGCTGCTGTCACATAGGCGGATCTTAAATGCCTTAAAAAGTCAAGCAAAGTCAGAGATGCAGAAACTTTGCATTTTGTTTGTTTGTGCCAAACCCATAGACTTAAAGTATTGTCTTAAGTAAGACTCATGTTACCAATGTATAAATTAGCATCTCCAGAAAAGAAGTTCTCTCTTCACATTTAAACTGAAGTTGAATGACTGGATATGAAATCCCATCTCCGTGTGCGCAGAGTTGTTCAGGCTAGGTCTTCCATGTTCACCTCAGGAAATGGTTGTCGCCAATAGCAGAAGGAACTGAATTCCGGGCATAGAAAAGCAGAACTCTGTTCTTTATTGAGTAGTGGGAATACATGTTCCACAAGCTCACTTAGCCTGAAATACCTACATTAGAAAAAGAAGAGGGTTATCTATTGTTGCACAGTTTTAGAAGTGTAATTCCAAAAGCCGACAGTCAAAGAGGCAGTGTTCCTCCAAAAGCTATTTTCCACTTTACTTTGTTAGTTTACATTTTCTTTCTGAATACATTTCAGTACATATGAGGCTGAAGATCTCTAGTAGGCAGGATTTCACACAATTCCTTAATATAATATAATAAGATTTCATATTATAGCATCACTGTTACAATGGTTACTGCCTTGCTTGAAGCTCAGCCCTCCCCCACTTCTTCTGACCATTTGAAATAATAAAAATGGTCTTACGAGGACTTGTTTCCCTTTGTCCGTTCCTGGATCAGTTCACCCTTTGGGTTCACTGTAAATATTCTGCAGTCTGGGACTCCCACTTTCATGTAGGCGAATACATCCTGCAGAAAGCATGAACAGTGGTGCAGAAGGAAGTTATTACTCTGCTTTCAGATTCCCTTATGTGAGTGAGCATTGCTCAATAGAAAAAAAAAAACTTTACAGAAAGAACATGAATACATTTAAAAGCAGATTGAAGTAATTGAAATTTGGCTCGTCAAAAGTTAAAAAGAAGACATGCAAAGCATCAGACATATTTAGAAGCCATAAACCTTAGACAGCATAGAAAGGGTTAGAATATACAGCAACAAATAAGATGAACTTCCAGCCAGTGTCTGGGAAGTAAGATTTGTTCCTAGGCCTTAGGCCACAAACAACAAAATGCTCCTTTGGGGGAATATTCCATTTCTGGAATGGAAAAGCAATACTTTTGGGGCCCATCCCTTCCTTGCTGGTTCAGGGCTCAGCATCTGTGTGGCTGAAGACAAGACAGGGAGAGAGGAAAGTGAGAATTGTGTGAAAGAAGAAAGTTTCTGCATTAAGTTACTATGGAATTAATAAACTTTGGCTCTCAGATACCGTGGTGAACACCGCTGCAGAAACACCAAAGGATGGAATGTTATATTTATTAAAGGCCAGATTCTGAGAACATTTACATGTGAGTAACTTCACTAATACATAAAAAGAACAGGAGTACTTGTGGCACCTTAGAGACTAACAAATTTATTAGAGCATAAGCTTTTGTGGACTACAGCCCACTTCTTCGGATGCATATAGAGTGAAACATATATTGAGGAGATATATATATACACACATACAGAGAGCATGAACAGGTGAGAGTTGTCTTACCAACTCTGAGAGGCCAATTAAGTAAGAGAAAAGAAACTTTTGAAGTGATAATCCGTTCACTAATACATGTAGTTCCACCAAAGCCAGTAGAACAGCTTGCACGAGCCAAGTTATTTCTAAGTGTGTTTGTATGACTGGCCATAAAAAGGAAAGGTCATCAGGTGTTTAATAAATTAAAGCTGTTCAATTTCCTTCTTACATTTGTAAAAGGACCAAAAAAACCTCTTATTTCCCTTGCTTCACAAATAAAAGTTGTTTGGGTGTTTTGACCCTTCAATTAGAAAGGTGCAGACTTACATTGGGCCTGTTTCCAAAAGCAGCATAGAAAGGCTGTTTATTCGGCACAAACAAGTTCTTGATATCATTCAAACACTCGATTTTGAACTTTTCAGGCTTCTTTTCTATCACTTCCCTAGAATAAAATTTGAACACAATCACTGAATCCTAAATCACCATTTCAGAGGGGTAATTCCCCCTATTCAACTGGTGTTTGCATTCTCACAGTACATTGTGTGGCTGAAATTTCCAATGTACAGATATTGTACCAATTGTAAGAAAAAGAAAAAAAAACAAAAACAAAACCAATCCACTTGCCCAAGACCAACAAAACATTTTTTCCTTTACCGACAATCGCAGTAAAATGCAGGTCAACAGATTCTGCACTTGGGCTGGTAAATTTTCATGCCATACCAAATTCATAACTGCTCTGACAAGGTCTCTGCCACCTCAGAGGATCATTTAAGCAGATCAGGAAAAATGGCAAGTGAGAATATGTAGGAACACATTAGGCCTACTCTCAGTCCTGCTCCCACTGAAGTCAATGGCAGTTTTACCAGTGACTATTGGTGGTAGAACTGGGGCCACTGCTGATGCAACTTACTGTGTCAGTTCATTTTTATTTTACTTTTCTTAAGACTATATTACATTTACCTTAATTAGCTATTATCAGTGACAAGTGATTAGTCTATTGAAGTTTCCAACAGTGATTGTCTCAGATATTTAGATAACAAATCTAGAAGGTTGAACATTTCTTGGTTCTTTGTAAGAAGTAATATTAATCATTACATTCTTGTTACAATGTAGAATTCCAAAGGTTCTAATACCATGCAATGTGGTAGTGAAAAGCTGGGAAATCCAGATTAGTTTGTGGAAGTTCAACTCTGCAGTTCTTGCAGCCATACTTCTCTGGACAGAATTTTACTGATACGTACAGAACCCTACGTTAAGTGTCAGTCATAGGATGGGAGGGAGAGGAGTGGACAAACACCTCCTTTACCAGACTGACATTTTACCTGCTGTAACAGCTTTTAATACATGCATATATGATCACAAATGTTAGATTGCAAATGAAACTTTTTGGAATCAGCAAATGGCTTCAGGGGGTCATAATAAAACCATGGGCCCTCTTCAGTTTGCAGGGGTAAAAATAGAAACAATGGTATAAGGATAGTTCATAAAGCAGCCATTTAACTCAGTTCCTCACACCTTTTCTATTTATCTCTGCCCACTTCCTTGCCTCCTTAGTACAAATAAAAATGCCAATAAAATACCGATGTGCTTACCTATGAAAGGCTGAGAACAAGCTGCTGGGGGACAACAACAGGGGGCCCCTGGGTAGGATTGTTCCTTTGTCATTCACCCAGTGTAAGTACCCTCTTGTCATATCTGCCATTCCAATAGCACGAGCAGAGCAATACAGAAACTTGTAGCCATTCCTAAGGAAGAATATTCTGCTTAGTTTATATTCCAGCCAAAGAATTTTTTTTGCCAAGATCCCTGTATTATGGTAGTGTCTAGAAGCACCAATCAGGGCAGTAACCTCATTGTACACTCACCATGCACAGGTAGAGGAGGTTGTCCCTAATTTGAAGAGTCTGTAATAATTTAAAGATTCAAAAAGCAAGCCTAATAGAGAAGGGAAAAGGAGAGCAGATACTAAGTACTAAGATCACACTGTTACAGGTTAGATTTATGCATAAATCTAACCTGTAACAGTGTGATCTTAGTACTTAGTATCTGCTCTCCTGGTGATTCTGGATAACTGGCAAAAAAAATTAATTTTGTAAACAACCCTATATCCAACTCTCATTCAACCCCCTCTATTAGTTATAGCAATTACTTAAACGTGCATTTGCAGATAAGGACTCCATTTCTGGATATTAAAATGTTCTGTTGCTTGTAGGCAAAAATATTTGGTTACAGTATGTCACATCAGAACTGCTGAACAACGAGTTTTCAGTAAATCTCTAAAAATGCTCCTGCAGACTTCGCAGGCATGTCTATTCATATGAAAAAAGCTGCATTTGAGCATGTTCACTGTGTTGGGTCTTGTGTGTGCAAGTGGATGCAAGTGCATTTTTAGAGGCCTGATGAAATTTGGCTCACAATGCCAAGATTACTGCTTCCAATGCATAAGATATTGAAGTTCTGCCCAACTCCCACTGACAATAAGAAGAGGCAACTTTTGACCCTTTGCATTATATCTGAGGTCAACATGAAGGTTCCAAGGCCTCAAATCTAATCTGTCAAGGCAATGATTCTAAACTTCAACTTAAAAGAATCCATTAAAAATACATTATTTGGAAATATCCTCAAACAATTACTCATCTTTTATCCCTCAGGCATAATACTAAATGCAGTTAAATACTATTCCCAGGGCTGTTGGTGAATAATGGTGCTGACAATATGTTTTTGAAAAGTGTCTGCCACACAAAGGACCAATTCAGGAGGGAAAAAGATATTTGTCAAGTTAAATTTAAACAATTTAAAAGATTACTAGACTCTATGCTTTTTAAAGAACTGAACATTTTTAAGAAGCAGGATCAATGTACATCTGGAGTTCAGTAACGTACATGTATAAAATTATGCAAGATATGAATAGCTGAAAGCACACAGTTTAGGCCCAACACTTACATTTCAAATAACTTTTACAAAATAGTTAAGTGTTTTCATGATTCTTTTAAAGTATAACAGACACTCACTGCAATCTGAAGAACAGTTACAATTCTGCTTCCCAACCAGCACAACAATTAAGAATGTCTTTAGAATTTCTGTTCTAAAACTACAATTTCTAAAACTAAAATCTGAATCTATTCCTTGGAAATACAATGGAAAAGACCAAATTACCAGGTAAAGTGGTAGTTGATGGGCAAAGCAATAGCACGTGTTTTAGAAAGTTCTGTTAATGTAAAATAATTTAGTTTGTAGCAGACAACTTATTTTTCGTTATTTAGGTCATGAAAAGGTGGTCTAAATCAGAAACTCAGTTAATCTGATTAATTTTAATTCTGTTAGTCAGTAATCCCAAATACCCGGTTGCTTCAAAGTAAGACACATACTCATTGATGGAATGGTAGAGTTTTGCAATGCCTTGATGGGTCCAGTCCTTGCCAAGCTGTGGGAGAATTTGTCCTAAGGCATCAGACCTAAAAACAAGAACCATCGGAACTAAGTATACAAGGAGAGATTTTACATTAAAAAAATACATGTCATTGAATTTGTTTTGCAACAAATATTTGTGGAAGATTCAAAGAATCTCTGTGCAACAGATTCTAGAGGTTACGTCAAAGCTTTGGTAGCTAGTCTGGATTGAGCCATTAGTGAGCCCACTATGCAATAGCAAGCCACTACACCCAGTCTCAAGCTACCCACTGAACTGGAGGGGAAAAAAATCCAGAATATCACTGAAAGCCAACCGTGCTACATTTATATTCTTTCAAAACTCTCATCATAGATTACTGTAAGTAAAAGTACAAATTACAATCAAAGAACACTGTAATCAGCAGTCTTTCACTGGGATTCTTACTATGATGTAAATTTAGAGGACAGGCTGGATTCAAGCTCCCTTTGAATCACTCTTTATAAGCTCTTCAGAGGAGGGTGCTATAAACAAATATCACCCAAAATTTAAATAAAAGCAAAAATGATGTAATGGTACTTGCTTTGTTATTGTTCCATCAATATCTGAGATGATGATTTTGTCATTCCAATTCCAGAGGTATATTGTTCCTGCGCAGCGGCAAGTACCTTGATATTGGGTTGTAATACTGAACACAACATCATTTGGACCATCTTTAAGCTTCAATTTTGCCTTTAAAATAAACCAAAATTATTAAAGTGTTTTGCATAGTTAAGAGTTTATAAATAGCAAAAGAGCTACAGGAAATGTCGTAGGTGCTCATACACATCTACTTGTGTGATCAGATTAAATATCATTTGTAATTATATGTTTATTGTGTCCTCAAATTAAAGCCATTTCACAAGAATCCAATGTTAGCTTGGTGCACTATCCAGATACAACAACCCACCCTCTTGCCTACCAAAAGAAACAATCCTGGTAATTTCTCAACTTTCTCCTTCTGCTAGTAAAGGAACCTATCCTCAGTTTTATTTTAGCATTATTCTACATCAGCAATTATCTTCTGGTTTAAAAAAAAAAAAGAAAAAAATCAACGTACATCTCCTTCCTGAAAAATCCTTGCTATTCTTTACTACTGAGTTAACTTTCATTGATGTAAATAGACAAGATTGGGAAAGATACCATTTCTAGAGCTTCTAATTATATCTAAGTAGATGATAATGAAAAGGACCTAATTATGCAAGGCCATCTGTAATATCTAAATTTAGAATTCCTCAGCCATCTTTTGTTAATACTAATATGTGCCTCTTCCTTATCTAGAGAGAAGCAGTTTGTTTTGTTTCTTGTCTACACTAGAAAAAAATGGGACCAGAATTCAACATTGGTGGAGCTCCACTGATAGAATCTGTAGTGTTTTTACCACTGTGTCATCTAATTCTATTCAGAATAAGCCTGGATACAACAATAATAAAGATATCAGAGGCTTGACTGCATTGCAGCTTCCACTCCTGCGACTGTGGTGAAGTGACACCACTGATAAGTTATGGATCCCCACTTTTGCCAATGTGGATGCAGCCTTTATGTGATGTTATCCTTTCCTACTTGTATGTGTCACTCTTTAAAAGGACAGAAATGGAAATTAAATTCTTGCCTTGATGAGAAAGAATGATCAAATATTTTGGGCTATTAGTGCATCTAAAATGAGTTAAAATTTAAGAATCACACTCAGAATTGGACAGGACTCCTGCACACTGCTTCAAATATGTGCAACTGGACAGTTATAAGAGTCAGTGGCATGGGAATTATAAGAGGGGTAAAATATAACACATTATTTAGCAATGTCCTGATATAGCGGTTTGACTATTTTCTGCAAAAAAAATATGGACTACAATTACCAGGATTATATTTGCTGGATGATTTTTCATCATAGCACAGAACTACACAGTCTTTTTTAAAAGACTGCAGCATTCCTAGATAGCACAAGAAAGCAGAGGTCCTTTAAATCCGGTTGTTCCTTGTCCAAAGTGCTAAATGTGGGACCCCATATAAGTGATTCTGGTCCTACTTTATTTTTATTAGAAACTTAAGTTCAATGGTTACTGTAGTAAGTTTAGTGAAAAACTCAATATGAAAAAAATAGAACACTTAGAGCTGCAACATGCAAAAATATACCACTTACTATTTGGTCTGAAGACAGTCTAAGTGACTTCTTATAAGAGATAGCGTTCCCATGGTTTGGATGTTCCACTGGGACAGAATCTATTTTTAGGGATTCTTTCAGCTCTTGTGACTCTTCATCACTAGAAGAATCATCTTCTGTCAGCCTAATAGGACATCAACCAAAATAAAAGTAAGCTGCAGAAAAATTTTTGTATTGGCTTAAAACTCATGTCTTCTCATATGTGTAAGACCAATTATAAGTATCAAGATTTTCTGCTTGTATCAAGGATTTGCCATTGGCCTTGAGAAAATTAGCCCTTGAGGTGTACAGATTTAATCTATGGATAGAATGTGTATTTTGGAGAAAAAAAAATTTTTTTTTTAAATGCCCACACCATCTTAATCTGGCTAAGCCACACTATGATGATAAACTCAACTACAGATTAGTGAGGTTTGCAGTTAGCATGTGTCAAACCAGGGCTAGTGTTCGCTAGTAGGGTTGGGAAGAGAAGTCTTGTAACATCTTGGTATTGGTGAAGCCTTGAAACAATGCTATTTACATTGGAGCTGACTACGGTTGGGTAGGGACATGAGACCTGTTTGTCACTACTGCTGTGCTATTGAACTAGTTACACCACAGATGAAGAGGGATATTGGACAGTACTTTATAATAATTCTTAATGACAGCTCTCTGAGAACCCAAGTTTAAAGGTGGGCTAATAAATTACACAATTTAGTGGCTAACCTCTAAAGATTACTTTGTATGTTTTTATTTCTTTGCCAATTAATCTAAAGTTTCAGGGTTTAAAATAATTGGAGTTACATTTAAGTTTCTTGGGGTATTCTTACCACCATAGCACACTTATATACTTTCTTAAACCTTACTCTCATCCCTTCTAAAATCTTGGAAGAGAGGCAAGGGGAATAAAACATTATGGGGACTTATTTTAACAGCAAGCACTAGACAGAAGTAAGTTTTGTGCTTGTTACTACTAGTCCTCAACTATTTCTTGGGTGACTGACTCATAACATTCAATACTATTTTTATTGTTTTGATTCTTGTAGGTTACCAAAAAAAAGGGGGCATATTGTGCAAATCCACCAATGAACATTAGGATTTTATTATAAGAAACCAACAGACACCATACACCTACATATTCTCATATGATTTAAGGAGTTAGTATGCATAGCTAGTACCTAAACTGTTTACTTCCACACAGTTTCTTGCGGAAGTGTTGGCCAAAACTATGTTTTTGTTAGTAGCTCAGAGGAAACGTTTCTTCCCACAGTAAATCCCCCATTGAATTCTTCAAAAATCATGACACTATTGAGTCTGCAAAGGAATCTTCAGACAGGAACGCACCTGTTATTAACTTGTTCTTTTGTAGTTGCTGGCAGGTCATTTGTTCTTTGTGCCTCAGACTTCCCCTCCTTTGCCTCTGGTGGCTAAGACAGCACAAGAATCAAGAACATACCAACATTTTAGGCATCCACACTGACAAGAACTAATTTAAATTTCAGACATAACCAAATAGCTATCATAGAAACAGTAAATTTGCTACTCTATCTGTATGAGATACTCAAACTTGCTCATTATGGGGACTACTTCATAAGAGATCCTTTCATAGTTCATTTCTCCTCAAAATATTTAATTTTGTAGGAAAATAGGAAGGACTCTGCAGACCAGATACTAATTAATGTAAATAATGCTCTAATCAGGCACTTTTTGGTGCACCATCTATGGTCAAAATCTTGCAACCAAGTTGCTTATGACAGTCTTAAAAAAGAAAGAATAAAATCAGTACAAGACTAGTGTTTAGTGGTCTTGATCCTAGCAGGCAAATATTCCTATAATAGAAATTGCTATTAAAATTTACAGCCTTTTCAGTAGCACTTAAGAGATCATGAATGGGCTTGGAGACAGCCATCTTTAGAAGAAGTGGACCTTTCCAAGCTTGGTGTTGTGGCATGTGTGCAGGAGAGTATGATGGAAATTGGCACTGCTACTGACCATTTTGTGGCAATCAAGGCTCTCAATCCAACATCTTTTAGAAACATTAAATTCACTAAAAATAAACTCTAAAAAGTGTTTAAGTTAAAGAAACGCATGTTCAAAGTATTGGAAGAAAGCTTACATCAACCTAAAATAGCTAGTCAATATGAGAGTACTGTAATTATGTAAGGGGCAGACTGACAGAACACTGTGCCCATTTTTCTATTTACCTTTTATTTGCACAAAAGTTCCCAAAATACACTGCAGCTTCTTTGAAAAGTAGTTTTAAAGACAATTGATGGTTTACAGTGAGGACTGCCTGAAATAAAGGCTATGTCTACATGCCCCAGCAGTGGGAACTACTGGGTGTGAACTACAGCGTGCTGTGCTGTAACTCCCTCATGTGGATGCTGGCATGAACTAAAAAGGTACCCAGCATCACAAACTAGGTAATTTAATTTGTGCCAACAGCATCTACACAGTGGAGTTACAGTGTAGCATGCTAGCACATGCTGCAATTCACATCCCTATAGTCCAAACTGCAGGGCATTTAAACAAGCCCCAAGATCCTTCAATCCAAATTTGTTGTGTTTAGTTGGTAATGTTACTAGTGATATTTCAGTCTCTAAAACTCAAAAGCAATTTAAATAGTTACATAATATCGATGAATAATTGAACATGCAGTTTACAGCACTGACTGCCAAAGATCTGACCAGCACATGTCTGATTCAGTTAAGAGCAAAATTTCACATCTGATTTTGATTCACATAACCATTAAAAGATAAAATAGGCTTCAATTACTTGTTTAGCCATGCTGTCCCTCTTGCGCCAGAACCACCAACTTCCAGATTTCTTGGGCATCTTGTCTTTAACCCAAGACTCTACTGTAGCCTGAAAATGTTTAGTTTAGTTAATTTGTGTGTATATACACATACACACACACACACACACACATATATACATACACGCACATACACAAAAATATTAAAATTATAGTTCTGTATTACTATATACACAAGTTGCATTAAAGTACAAGTTTGTGTTAGTTTACCTTAGGCAAACTTTTCTGGAACACCTGCAAGCTGAGAATCATGGGTGCAGCCAATGCCCAATTATAGTACCTGGTTTAAGGAGATAGTCTTGATGAGAAGCTACAATAAGGACTGAATTCAGTAGAAATAACAGATTAGTGTGCAACATACTCTTTGCTTGGTAAAAATAAAGTTTGATTTTTGTTGTAGGCTGCTCATAAAACATGCAACTAATGTTTGCTTCAGGCCAAATAGTTTTCCTAATGCACACTGTTTACTGTTAGTGACAAATACTGCAAGATCTCGCTTTAGAAGATGCAAATCTGACTTTAACCTGCAATTCAAAGGCATGTTGCATGAGCAAAAGATCACAAATACAAAATACATATGGAAATACAAGTTAGAACTGGAACTGAAAGATATAGTACCTTTAAAATGTATTACTAAAAAAAGAAAGCTATAGGACATGTAAACATTTTATAGTAAAGGGAAATTACCTGTTGTAAATCCTTATCACTAGATTAGGATTGTCTATGAGTCCTGGATTTTCAGCAAATTCATTGTAAGTAATAATATGTTCCATGAATTTTTCTGCAATACAAAGACATTTTATCAATTCAGTTAAACATTAACTATTTTTGCCTCCTCTTTTTGAGATTGCCTTTAGTAAGTCTGTTGTCTTGTATACAAACTAATAAATCCTTTTCCTTGAGCTTTCAATTACCTTTGCTGACTTGCTAACATCAGCCAAAAGAGATGCTGAAAATGGTCCACATCACAGGTGAAAAACGTGAAAGCTCCCATGAACATTTCCTCAATTGCAGAAGGGCCTCACCTTCTAGACCCCCACTCCACCAATCACAGTAATGAGAAGTAAAGTAGTACAAGAGGGAAGTGAGACTGATTTACTTTTTATTTTTAAAAAGAAAATGTAAGCGTATCAAATCATGAAATCTAAACATTGACCTACAAGTAACCATTATTTTGTGAGTGCCAATAAGTATCCATTACTGATAATAGACTTTGGCAGCAACTATGCAGTTTTACAGAAATACAGTGTTACTGAGTTAAGTCGTCCCCCCCCCCCCCCCGCAGCGCACTAACACCCCCTCCTACCCCCCCAACCCCCCCAGCCCTGCATGAGGAAGATTTTTGTTAAATGTAGCTTTTTATAACTCAAGTCTGATTTTTATACCTTATACTAAGATATACATTCAAAATGTGTATCGATCTTGGACTTTATAAAAAAAATTAAGCTCCCTTTGACCGCCGGAAAGGAATATTATGGCAAAACTTGAATATTGAATAAAACAGATGCTAACACTTAAATACTCCATTATGTTCAGGAAATAAGTGACATTTAAGGAGAAAACAGTAAGAAGCATGTATGGTTAACTTTCACTTTCTACAGAGTATGAATAATCGAACAGGAAAGTCTAGAGACAAAACCAATGTGACTTGAAAAGATCAGGATAAGGAAATATTTTGTGAGGGGAAAGGAAGATGAATCTTCCTTTCTAAAGCAGGATAGTCTAAGATTATGACATTTGCCATCCTTCCTCTTGCTGAGTAAGAGATTAAAAAGAAAGTCTATCATGCAATGGGATACAAACACAATTTTAAAGATTTATACAATGGCAAAGCAAGCAACGCAGAGGGAGCCAGTACCAAAGGTGGTCAGACATTTCACATATGGTGCAGCAGAAGGAGAGAAACAGCTGTGAGGAAGATAGGAGTTTTTCTTGTCTAGTTTTGGACTGATCCCCCCATAATATGAATGCACATCATCTATCCTTTGCAAATGTTTGAGAGTTTTATACTGTATATATGATTCCACAGTAGTCGATTTACTCAAAGCATATCCTTGTATTTTATGTTTTCGGCTCTCTCATGCTTCCAAAATTAAAAACTAAACGCTTCATATGGCAGTCTTCTAAAATAAGAGTACTAACAACCGGAAGTAACTTCATTAGGCTGTACTCAATTCACATTTCTGGCTTAATTTGACTTAGTTTCTTACATACCTTTAGAGATCTCTCCATTTTCACTTAGACCTCCACAGACAGAAAGCGTGACATCAGGCAAGTCCATAGCAGAATCAGACATGCACTCTGTGCCACTGTCAGCAGCAGCACTTCCCACGGACTGTGGTGACTGGGAACCAGAGAGGGTATCCGACTCAGTCCACTGCCTGGAACTTGGATCAGAATCACTAAAGGAAAGGAGTTCACATTTTGTGTATGTAATTCTCTTGCATATACATATGTATGTATTTTAAGTTATATGCAACCACAGTATTACGTGCAGCACATGATACAAAACACAGTCCCAGCACTACATATTCTTGTATTTCAAATTTATTTTGTTACAAAATTAAAGATTTGTTCTACAATCGCCAAATTTTCTTTTCTGAAAAAGGAAATCTGAGTATCTGTGCACTCAGATGTTCACAGAAGGTATTTTCTCTCACTAACATTTCCTTTCATCTCAGGACTGAATATTAAAATGGAATGTCAGCAGCTCTACCATTACTGACATATTCTTTGTGATAGGAACTTGTTTTGTAAGGATCCAGACCAAACCATCAGGCTCTAATAAATAGAGATTATTTGTCCAATGGTCTGAAAACTGAATAGGTACATGGACCTAAAGATCAGTAATTAAATAACTTTTTTTTTTTTTTTTTTTAAAGATAAACTCTTGATAATGCTGAAATAACTACTTTAAGCTCATGATACTAGAAGTGGTTTCTTGACAAGGGAACTAACACAGATTTACATTTGTATTTCCAGTGTTAGAATGTTAAGTTTTGATTTTATGAAGGCCTCAGTGCCACTCCAACACTTTGTAAAAATCAGGAGGAGTTTAGATAATTTGTGTATCCTAGAGCTGGTCCACACTAACCCCCCAGTTCGAACTAAGATACGCAACTTCAGCTACGTGAATAACGTAGCTGAAGTCGAAGTACCTTAGTTCGAACTACAAGCTACTTACCGCGGGTCCACACGCAGCAGGCAGGCTCCCCCGTCGACTCCACGTACTCCTCTCGCGGAGCAGGAGTACCGGTGTCGACGGCGAGCACTTCCGGGATCGATTTATCGCGTCTAGACAAGACTCGATAAATCGATCCCAGAAGATCGATTGCTTACCGCCGAACCCGGAGGTAAGTATAGACGTACCCCTAGATTATGGTTGATACAGTTTAAGACTGGCAACTGCTTAGCACAGGAAGGGAAGAATTTTGTTAAGAGTTTTGTTCTTTTGCAGCTCCCAACTGCAGCTCATTTGGTTAGCAGGCTTTTTGTAAGTGATACTACAGAAAGTAGAGTCTTGAGGCAAAGACAAGCAAACTAATTCTTGTTTCTTCAAAAGACGATTGCTGTGCTGCTATGCTCAGAGTTGTCTTCTTCCACTAACTCCCTTTTAAGCAAATTAAAACCTTGATTATCCAGGTTCACTAATCTATAACCCTATTAACGCTCCTGTTCCCTGGAGCGTTGGAAAAGAGCAAGGATCAACATCATTGGAGAAATGGTTCTCTCAAGACCAACTCAATGGAGCTCGTCCTGTTCCCTCACTTCTTCCAAACCAGCCGCTTCCCCACATGAAGGAACGCTACAGTTGGAGGAAGAGGCTTCAGTCCTGCTCCCAAGAACTGCTGCAGTCCTATTTGCCCCGCCCCACCCCCCATCCTGATCCCCCCTCCCACCATTTTCTCTCAGCCAGTTCCCAAGCTACAGAGAAGTTCTGAGCTCAACAGAGCTCAGGAGCAACTCTTCAGCTACAGAGGCATCTTGCAGGAAAAGAAAAGCGGCGGGAGAATGAGGAGCAGGACAGGATTACTGGCTCTCCTATGGCTACTAACCCTAAACCACAACTTCTAAATTTTGGTCATGCATAGATCCTTTGCAGTTTTCGAGCCAGCTGGGAAAGGAGGAGCAGACCAGCAGTCTAAAAATCTGTGCTCAAGTTAGTGTTCAGGTCCAAAGCCTGCTAGCTGGCTCCCCCAGTTATCTGAAGGATTTGGATGCCCCTGAAACCTTCAAATAATCCATGCTTGGCTATAGCAAAATACTGTTTTAATAAACATTATTTTCGTTAGCCTTTATTAAACTTTATTATACTGTGGAATACAGTCTCTAAGCAAACAACTGAGTGAATCAATTATACTGGACAAAATACATGAGAAAACGCTGCATTGATGATAATCCTGCCTTTGACAAGGGGATAGACTAGATCAGCTTTTCCATAACACCCCATGTTACCACAGAAAAGTGTCAGGATCCCTCAACATCTAGCTATAAAGAAAAGAAAGGTGGTAGCAACCCCATGAATCCTGTTTGTGATATCCCGGAGGTCATAACCCACAGGCTGATAACGTGCAGGCTTGACGGAAGAAGCCCCCAGTACTGGGCCATGATTCCATGATTCTGATGGCACAATTGCACCCCACCATAATTTTGAACTCCATCAATTTTGACAAAATTGTAAGTTTGCCCCCAGTATTCCCTCAAGCTCACATGATCAGATCCAATTTAAGAGAACAGGCATTATAGTACACAAGTTTCCTCCACCAGTTCTACATGCCACTATTTGCACTACTCATTGCCAAATTTCTCTGCAGAAATTGGTACAAAGCACCCCTGATCATATGGGATGCAACCCTGAGGCTAACAGTTAAACTGTTAGATATATCATATTTCACCTTTTCTACTGCTACTGATTCTCTCTGAAATGAAGCAGATATATTAGATGCTTTATGACCGTTTGTAAAGCCTGTAGAATTTAGATGTTTCCTTTTAAAGGTCTTCTTGGAAAGACATACTGGAGAGTATCTTAGCAGTTAAAACATTTTAACTACATAGAATATGAAAAAGGGTTAACTCAGTTACATACGTTTTCTTACAAAATAACTCTCAGTTTATATAGCAACACTAAAGATACACATTTCACTCCATGAAAACAGTGATGCCAGTTACATGGGAAAACACATTAGCACTAAGACAAATCACTGGGAATAATACTGCCTCCCAAAATAGCTATATAGTTTAAAGTTTCCCACAAGGCCCCAGCACTTTCTCGGTTCAGTTGGGATAGAAATACCACAATAGCAATCTTTCACATCATATTTCATTGTCTCTCCTTCTTGCCAAAATCAGAAGCAGAGAGATATACAGAACAAGTTCAATATTGATTTATCCTATTATATACTATAAAAGCTCAAAAGACAGGCTTGGATTTTGAACAAGGATTGGCTCAGTTCTTTTATCTCAATTGGCTCACCCACTCCTAAAACTAACAGATAAATTATTTTGCAATATAAGCCTTGCCATATTAGAACACTAACTCCAAGCTACCTTTTGGGAAAGTAGAGTGCGGCAACTTCAGGTTCCAAAGCCTTCAAGTCATCCAAGTAAATATCATGAGGCCCCTGGTGTTGGCTTCGCTTGTGCGCCCCTGTTGATTGTCATAACAATTAGATGGTTTGAGATTAATACATGTATTAAATACAGTGCTGTGGGAGGCACGGTTTTCTGCACTTTGAACATTGTTCATATAGGAATCTAACAGGAATGCCTGCAGGTTAGTTGGCCTGTAGTCTGTGAAGTTTTCTGGTTGCTTTTTTAAAATTAAAAATGTTAGTTGTATTTAAATCTCAAAATTGAAAGTGTAAAGCTACAGTTTTGGGATAACTTCATCAAATTTCACAGAACCCTCTGTGGGAATGTACCAGTTCTTTTAAATACAAAATGAATACCTTTCTTTTTTGAAGGAGAGTCAATTTTTGCCGGTGGTTTTGCTTCTGAAGGACTATCTGCTAATGGGCTGGGGAGATGATCAGCATCTAATGTAGATGATTCTTGAGGGATCTCCAGCAGAGGTTCTATGACTGCAGACGCAAGAGAATCTTTAACCTCTATTTGCTTAAACAGGGGATGAGTTCTTGGCTCAGGTTTCAATACCGTACAGACAGAATCTTTCACCAAAAAATCATCTTCAACTTCATCAGAGCTGAGAATGACCCTAAAATGAGTCTTTTCTGATGGAGTAATGGTTGCTGTTCTAGGATGCTCCAATTTGTCCTTCTTGCTTATCTGAAAAGAAGAAAGATCTCGTTCGCATGTACTTTCATGCATTATGTCATTTATTTTATTCAGCTCTGAACATTAGCTAACAAGTGCTTATAGTAATTATGCCAGAGATACTACATTTCAAACCAAAGAAGTCAAAAGCCTGCTGGATTAATGTACCTTTTAGCAACTTCACATGCAGTCTCATTAATAAAGTCCCAGCAATGCCAACCACATAGGAACTTGTTTACCAGTTTCAGAGTATAAAAATCTGTCCATGTTTCTATATTCTAAGCTCTTCCACAATTCAAGTTCTTCCTGAAGGCCCACCTCTACCATGTGCCTACAGGAAGCTTCCTGACTGACAAGCTTGAAGAGTAATATGTGAATATTTGTCGTCATTTTAATTTATGTTTTATACTTGCACTTTTTGTGTTTACACATACTGTATATATGTTACATCATGTCTCCTGCCCTCTACTTATTTATCTAGATTGTGAACTCAGGCCAGGGACTGGGCCTTTTTCTCTTAGGAAAGCACCTAGCACACTGTGGTGCTACCATAAATGCCTGGCTAAGACACCATTTAGCATATAAAAACGAGGAAACCTATTCAATCCCCCTTGTCACTGGTGAGGAATGTATGAGTAATTAGCACAACCTGAATTCACGACGCTGAGCGGCGAACAGCAGAGGCTAACAGCGGGAGTTTGCCTGGGAGTTCGCGTGGGGAGAGCGCACAGAGGCTTTCAGCTGCAGGTTTCTCCGAGTAGTTCCTGCAACAGTTGAGGAAGTTCTTAAGAGGACGGAGATATGGAAGGTGAGCGATCAGCTGTTGTAACCTGCACAGGTTGTGCCATGTTTGTCTTTCTTCCGCAGGACAGAAGCGACTTTGTCTGCACAAAGTGCAAGCTGGTCTCCATATTGGAGGAGAAGGTTCGAGGGCTGGAGAAACAAGTATCAACTCTGCGTTGCATAAGGGAAAATGAAGATTTCCTGGACAGACGTCAGGAGATGCTTCTACGGCCACAATGTTCTGAAGATTCAGAGCAGGCGCAGCAGGGACAGAAGGATTGTGAGGAGGTTTGGCAGCATGTGACCTCCAGAAGAAGAAAGAGGAGCGTCCATGCACCAGCAATGGAGATACAGGTGAGCAATCGTTTCCATGTTCTCTCTACAGGTGCTAATGCGGAGAGTGGACTAGATGGCCCATCTGAGGGAAGGGAGCAGAAGGAGACTCCACCGATTGGAAGGCAAAAGATGCACTGTCCTAGGGATGGGGGTTCCATGACCACCACTCCCAAGAGGAGGAGGAGGGTGGTGGTGGTCGGGGACTCCCTCCTCAGGGGGACTGAGTCATCTATCTGCCGCCCTGACCGGGAAAACCGAGAGGTCTGCTGCTTGCCAGGAGCTAGGATACACGATGTGACGGAGAGACTGCCGAGACTCATCAAGCCCTCGGATCGCTACCCCTTCCTGCTTCTCCACGTGGGCACCAATGATACTGCCAAGAATGACCTTGAGCGGATCACTGCAGACTACGTGGCTCTGGGAAGAAGGATAAAGGAGTTTGAGGCGCAAGTGGTGTTCTCGTCCATCCTCCCTGTGCAAGGAAAAGGCCGGGGTAGAGACCGTCGAATCGTGGAAGTCAACGAATGGCTACGCAGGTGGTGTCGGAGAGAAGGCTTTGGATTCTTCGACCATGGGATGGTGTTCCAAGAAGAAGGAGTGCTAGGCAGAGACGGGCTCCACCTAACGAAGAGAGGGAAGAGCATCTTCGCCAGCAGGCTGGCTAACCTAGTGAGGAGGGCTTTAAACTAGGTTCACCGGGGGAAGGAGACCAAAGCCCTAAGGTAAGTGGGGAAATGGGATCCTGGGAGGAAGCACAAGCAGGAGAGCGCAACAGGGGAGGACTCCTGTCTCATGCTGAGAAAAAGGGACGATCGTTGAGTTATCTTAAGTGCCTATACACAAATGCAAGAAGCCTGGGAAACAAGCAGGGAGAACTGGAAGTCCTGGCACAGTCAGGGAACTATGATGTGATTGGAATAACAGAGACTTGGTGGGATAACTCACATGACTGGAGTACGGTCATGGATGGATATAAACTGTTCAGGAAGGACAGGCAGGGCAGAAAAGGTGGGGGAGTTGCGTTGTATGTAAGAGAGGAGTATGACTGCTCAGAGCTCCGGTATGATACTGCAGAAAAACCTGAGAGTCTCTGGATAAAGTTGAGAAGTGTGAGCAACAAGGGTGATGTCGTGGTTGGAGTCTGCTATAGACCACCAGACCAGGGGGATGAGGTGGACGAGGCTTTCTTCCGGCAACTAGCAGAAGTTGCTAGATCACAGGCCCTGGTTCTCATGGGAGACTTTAATCACCCTGATATCTGCTGGGAGAGCAATACAGCGGTGCACAGGCAATCCAGGAAATTTTTGGAAAGTGTAGGGGACAATTTCCTGGTGCAAGTGCTGGAGGAACCAACTAGGGGCAAAGCTTTTCTTGACCTGCTGCTCACAAACAGGGAAGAACTAGTAGGGGAAGCAAAAGTGGATGGGAACCTGGGAGGCAGTGACCATGAGATGGTCGAGTTCAGGATCCTGACACAAGGAAGAAAGGAGAGCAGCAGAATACGGACCCTGGACTTCAGAAAAGCAGACTTTGACTCCCTCAGGGAACAGATGGGCAGGATCCCCTGGGAGAATAACATGAAGGGCAAAGGGGTCCAGGAGAGCTGGCTGTATTTTAAAGAATCCTTATTGAGGTTGCAGGAACAAACCATCCCGATGTGTAGAAAGAATAGTAAATATGGCAGGCGACCAGCTTGGCTAAACAGTGAAATCCTTGCTGATCTTAAACGCAAAAAAGAGGCTTATAAGGAGTGGAAGATTGGACAAATGACCAGGGAGGAATATAAAAATATTGCTCAGGCGTGCAGGAGTGAAATCAGGAAGGCCAAATCACACTTGGAGTTGCAGTTAGCAAGAGATGTTAAGAGTAACAAGAAGGGTTTCTTCAGGTATGTTAGCAACAAGAAGAAAATCAAGGAAAGTGTGGGCCCCTTACTGAATGAGGGAGGCAACCTAGTGACCGAGGATGTGGAAAAAGCTAATGTACTCAATTATTTTTTTGCCTCTGTCTTCACGCAAAAGGTCAGCTCCCAGATTGCTGCACTGGGCAGTACAGCATGGGGAGAAGGTGACCAACCCTCTGTGGAGAAAGAAGTGGTTCGGGACTATTTAGAAAAACTGGACGTGCACAAGTCCATGGGGCCGGATGCGCTGCATCCGAGGGTGCTAAAGGAGTTGGCGGGTGAGATTGCAGAGCCATTAGCCATTATTTTTGAAAACTCATGGCGATCGGGGGAGGTCCCAGATGACTGGAAAAAGGCTAATGTAGTGCCCATCTTTAAAAAAGGGAAGAAGGAGGATCCGGGGAACTACAGGCCAGTCAGCCTCACCTCAGTCCCTGGAAAAATCATGGAGCAGGTCCTCAAGGAATCAATTATGAAACATTTAGAGGAGAGGAAAGTGATCAGGAACAGTCAGCATGGATTCACGAAGGGGAAGTCGTGCCTGACTAACCTAATTGCCTTCTATGATGAGATAACTGGCTCTGTGGATGAGGGGAAAGCAGTGGATGTGTTATTTCTTGACTTTAGCAAAGCTTTTGATACGGTCTCCCACAGTATTCTTGCCACCAAGTTAAAGAAGTATGGGCTGGATGAATGGACTGTAAGGTGGATAGAAAGCTGGCTAGATCATCGGGCTCAACGGGTAGTGATCAATGGCTCCATGTCTAGTTGGCAGCCGGTTTCAAGTGGAGTGCCCCAAGGGTCGGTCCTGGGGCCGGTTTTGTTTAATATCTTTATTAATGATCTGGAGGATGGTGTGGACTGCACTCTCAGCAAGTTTGCAGATGACACTAAACTAGGAGGCGTGGTAGATACACTAGAGGGTAGGGATCGGATACAGAGGGACCTAGACAAATTAGAGGATTGGGCAGAAAAAAACCTGATGAGGTTCAACAAGGACAAGTGCAGAGTCCTGCACTTAGGACGGAAGAATCCCATGCACTGCTACAGACTAGGGACCGAATGGCTAGGTAGCAGTTCTGCTGAAAAGGACCTAGGGGTCACAGTGGATATGAAGCTGGATATGAGTCAACAGTGTGCTCTTGTTGCCAAGAAGGCTAACGGCATTTTGGGCTGTATAAGTAGGGGCATTGCCAGCAGATCGAGGAACGTGATCGTTCCCCTTTATTCGACATTGGTGAGGCCTCATCTGGAATACTGTGTCCAGTTTTGGTCCCCACACTACAAGAAGGATGTGGAAAAATTGGAAAGAGTCCAGCGGAGGGCAACAAAAATGATTAGGGGTCTGGAGCACATGACTTATGAGGAGAGGCTGAGAGAACTGGGATTGTTTAGTCTCCAGAAGAGAAGAATGAGGGGGGATTTGATAGCAGCCTTCAACTACCTGAAGGGGGGTTCCAAAGAGGATGGAGCTCGGCTGTTCTCAGTGGTGGCAGATGACAGAACAAGGAGCAATGGTCTCAAGTTGCAGTGGGGGAGGTCCAGGTTGGATATCAGGAAAAACTATTTCACTAAGAGGGTGGTAAAACACTGGAATGCGTTACCTAGGGAGGTGGTGGAGTCTCCTTCCTTGGAGGTTTTTAAGGCCCGGCTTGACAAAGCCCTGGCTGGGATGATTTAGCTGGGAATTGGTCCTGCTTTGAGCAGGGGGTTGGACTAGATGACCTCTTGAGGTCCCTTCCAACTCTGATATTCTATGATTCTATGAAAACAGACCTCATTAAAACCAGCTCTCCATTTTGAATGTGATTAGGTCACTTTTGAAGAATTGCACTGACAAATCTAGATAGGTTTTTGACACATTCAAACTAACCCTGACTTTTCAACTGATGATGATAGATCATTGCTTATAGTCAAAATGTCTCCTCTCAATAATACCCCAATTTTTAAAAATAATATTCATGTACAGCCTTTTTCCAAAAGGACTGTTGTATGAATGGGCCCAGTGAACTTCACTAAGGCTCTGCATCAAAACGGCGGTCCACTCACCCAGAGCTGTCTATGGGTTTAGGGCCTAAATTTCATCATCTCTCGAGGGTACAGAGAAGGTGCTACATTATACTTCCCTGCCTCAGTTTGGACAACAGTGGATTTATGTCAGGCTTCTACCGGGGAAGGCCAGGAGCACTTATAAAGGGGGCTGTCTAAGGATGTACAGATCCAGCAAGTTTCTTCACCTGTCCTATTCAGGACCTCTTCTATGTGGGGCTGCATTTGGTAGCTAAAAGTCCACAACGTGAGGGTGAGAAGCCATCAAGTTCCCTATATTAGAATTTGCACACGATTCCCCTGGAATGAGCCTGGTCCTATCTTTTACAAAAAAGGTTACTAGATTTGATCATTCCTGTTGCATCTAATGCATCATTTAAAAATTATCTTCTGTTTCTAGCAGCAAATTAGAGAGCTACAGATTTTTACTCTAAAAATCATTCTGGAAGATTTTTTGCAGCCCTGCTTTTGAAATCAATAAAAAGCCTTCAGCTTAGCCAGCCACAAGAGGGTGCTGTTTTCATGTTATTTCAGTTGAATTATTTACAATTGCTCAGTTTTCCTCAATAGTCTAATGTGAAATCTAGAGTTTTAAGGAAGACAAAATTCAGTCACATTAAAAGTCCCAGACAGTATATAAAATTCATCTGTAAATAACTTTACCTTAGTAGATTCTGGGAATCCTCCCCATGTCCACTCCATATGAGATTCAGCTCTAAGCAAGCTCTCTGCAGGTTTCACTTCTAGCTCTGAATCACTTTTAGGACAGACTGGGTCTGAGAAAGGGCTATCAAAGTAAACACAGAAAACTACAGTATTTAAAATGCATTTGTTGTGCAGCTACTTTTGTTAGCCTTCCCTAGTTTAACACAGGTTCAATTATTCAACAACAGGGCAAGAAGCCCAGTTGGGTTTTCAGACCAAGAAATTAGGTTAAAACGAAAATCACATTCAGGGGCTTACATACTGATCACACTAAACAGATTTCTTCATTGTACTTGAAGTGTTCTCCGTATAATTCCCCCACAATTTTCTCTCTCTTTTTTTTTTTAAGTTAGATGATTTAGCTGCCATCATGAGACAGATGTACTTCCTCCTGTTAATTTAGAATATGTTTTAAATTCCCATGTTCCAGACAAGAGACAGCATTCCAGTTTGCAAAGCCTGAAAAGTTTCATCCATTACTAAAGTCTTATTACTGCAAATTAAGTTAAATAGATGGTTACATTCCAATATACAACAGCATACAGCAGTACACCCCACCCCCATCAGGGTTGAGTGGGGACAAAACTAGTAGAGCATATGATCAAATCAGGGAAAATATTGTGTGTTTACTTGAAAGTTTCCTTAGAATAATGAGGTTCAGATACATTACAATAGTATTTCAGCCTGCTTGCAGCTTGGAGACAGAACCACACCCCTCAATTACTGATGATAGGAGAATATCTACTAATTTTTGAAAACTGGACCCCTCCTGCCGCCCCAGACCCTATCCCACCTCTTCCCCCAAGCTCCCACCCCCTCTTGCTCCTCTGCCCCCTCCCACTTCCTCATCACTTGATCCTCTCCACTTTCCTCTTCCACCCAGCTGGGCTTCTGCTCTGGGGCTGGGACAGGAGCTGTAACCTGACACGGAGCCTGCTGCCTGCCCATGAAATGCAGGCAAAAAGTGGCCCTGGCTGAGGCGGGGCTAGTGTGGGTTGATAACTTAGCGCCACTTGCCCCGGCCCATGGTGACTGGACACTGCCAGGTCCCCTTTTCAACTGAACTTTCAATTGAAACCCAGACACCTGGCAACCCTAAGAATGCCCTGCCCCTTGAATTTGCCTTCAATTGAGACAACTTTGACAGTCAGGATAATTCAATTCTACTTTCCTAAATTACAATATGGGTACTGTTCTAAATAGCAAAATGCCTAGGACCTTGTGAGGCTGGAATAAGGATGGTTACTTGAAGGAAGCATTTATTCTTGGGATTTACAGAAAATTTTCTTTTCTTGAATATGCTGATAACATATTACAGAAACTTGACGTTTTGCTTGAACATTCATACACCCACAGTGAGTTCCTCTAGGAGGGCCTTTAAGCCCTGTTTCATCGGTTTAATGTGCTAGTTAAACATTGGTCTTTGCTACTGATTGACTTTTTAGGGTGCACGAGATTATCGCAGAACCGGAGGAGGGATGATGGTTTATTCATGAAAACCCTTCAGACATTAACTATCATGACAAGAACAAGTTTGCTATCCACGGAGGAACAGTGCTCAGATACTTCAATGAAACACTGTACTCCAACTGATGGATTCTGTATTGCACTATAAAGAACTGGAACAAGCTGGAGGCTTGTTCCTCTTGACTGTATACTTTAACACTTGAAAAGCTCAAAGCTCCTGCTAACCATTTTGTAAGGCAAAGAGTAGGAGCCAAGTCTTCCTTCTCCTTCCCCAACAGCCACCCCCTTTGAATACGTCAACTGGAATAATTAATTGAATCAAAAGCACACCCAAAGCTTTGCCCAAATACTTTAAAAGGTCAAAACTCCATCTTTTTAAGAGGCCATGAATCCCACTGGCAAATGCAGTTAAATTCTTGTTTCCACCACCACCCTTGAAACTAGAATTAGTATTAATAATGTGGCCACCTGCCCTGACAGTTTTTTAAATTGGCTAAAGGATCCCTCAGCCACCAACATTGCTCTCTATCCCCAAAATTGGTAGATCGCCTCATGCACTAGAGAGGAAGGATGATTTTATGGTTAAGGAACTGGACTAGGAAACAGAAGACTTATTCAGCCCCCAGCTTTACCCCAGACTTGCTGTGTGATCTTGTGCAAGTAACGTAGTCTCTCTCAATTCCACAGCTGTACAATGGGGAAAATATTCCTCTACCTCACAGCTGTGTTGCGAAGATAAATTCATTAATTCTTATGAAGAGCACAGATACCATAGCAATGAACGCCAAATACCTGTTAAGGCTAAAGCTCCAAAAACCTGGAGATTTTATGCAAATATAACTGGCTGCTCCTCTGCTCTGGACTGGGAGTTTGTCTAGAGTTTGTGGTCCTGTTTTAATTTGAGTAATTTGTCATTTAACTCAATTTAACAAAAGTTAGTACAAATGTTAGCCTAGACACTTCACAAATGTTTACTCTGTGACACACACATTTGTGGCTGACCTTAGGTTGAGTGCTTGGGAATCTGCCCTCTTCCTGTAATTTATTAGGTGTGAATAAAATGATCAGCTACAGTTTTATTTTTTCCCTGGTGAACTTTAAGAGCAGCTTTTGTTCATTCAGAAAGGATGATACAAGTACAACAGTTTTTTGGGTTTTTTTTAACAAACGTAAATTTACACATAAATTGTGCACAGTCTTTGAGCCCGTGCTAAGTTTCAAATTCAGTCCTGGATGCCACAGATGTTGAGCACCCTTCTTTATGTAGTTTTATTGGTCAGAAGAAGTTACGGAGGTGGTGCATTACATAACATAAGAGTACAAAATCATACAGAAAGATGACACCATAAAATGACCTACTTCTCCAAAGGGGACCAGTCTCCATCAGATAAAGGGTAATGATCCTTGGAGTGATAAATCAAAGGCTCTTTCTGCTCTTCACTCTTTGGTGAAGAATTTGAGGATCCTCTGCGGAGGCAAAAGAACCATTTTTGTTTTAAGTGAGTCAATGACAGATCTCCATTGGCAACTTACCTAGTGGAACTGAATTATTTTTACCAGAAATCTTAGGTCAAAAAGAGAAAGGAAGAGACTGATAGTTGAGAGATAACTAAAGAAAGAGCAATAGTTCATCATCGGAGGTGCTGCTTTCTTGCCTACACAGCCATTTTTAATACCCGTAATAAAGATCCTAGCAAAGTTTAAAAATTACCCTCACCACATATTTAACTAAACAATTTAGTGTTAATCTAAAGATCTCACAAACATATACCAAGTGATGCCATCCTCCACAAGCTTGCTGTTTAGTATGTAAGCAAAAACTGAAATTGGGGAAAAATTCAAGCACAATGTTGATGATCCTCACCAAAAGCCTCCAAAAATCTATTAATTTAGAATACTACAACAAAGGAATGCCCAAAATAGATTTGACACTGTATTCTTTGAATATTAGCCTAGTTTGTGGATAATGCAGTAAAAAAAAAAAAAAAAAAAAAAAAAGTTATTGGTAAGTCTCATAGGACCTAGAAGTTAGCCAGACTAACACTGGATACTACTATTAGTTGCCTCAAGTACATTTTTGAGCAGAGGATGTAACTGGGTTAATTTCCCAACACCAGGCCCAACTGTGATTAGCTGAAGAGCGCTAATGAGATCAAAGCACATGGTACTATGACTAAGCTAATCACTGCATTTAATTTATAGAAGCCCCTTTCAAATATTTGTATTTATAAACATTCAGAGCTTTGTAATTGAACAAGTGTACTGAATATGATAATTATTCTTAGAAATAAATAACTTGTTCTGAAACCAGTTTATTCTCTCCCCTCGTCTATCCCCTCCCTTCCTCCCACCCTGCCAAATCCAAACACTAAAGCAAGGACACTAGGCCATGAGGACAAGTCTGGCATATGATTATTTAAAAAGCAATTTGATTTAACAGCTGTAAGTTTAATATGCAAAAACAAAAATTGATTCTCCATCAGCGAAATGGCCATACTGGTTTTGTACAACATTTCTTAAAGAATTCCAGTGCATGTTCTCAGTCCAAAAGAGAGATCCAAAATCTAGGTATAGCCTATGAAAATTTATACTGCCCCCTCTAGATTCCATGCACCACAATGATTTTTCCACTCATTTGCACACCTCTTTCAGTCAAAATGGAGAAGAGTTCCTAGTTAGTGGGTGATAACACTGGAACATATTATGATGAAAATGTATTTTTCCCACTTATTAACATAAGCAAGTATTTGTTGTTTCACTTACAATATTTACTGCTTACGAGAGGTGCTAAATTAACAGCCTTAATGACAAGAGGTATATTGGTGGTGACAATATGCTTCCTCACACTGCTCATGCGTGCATCCAGTGTTGAAGACCCCAGAAAATGAGACTGTTTTTTCCTACACATACACAAAAACACTGGGAATACTAACAAGACTTACAGGTAGTGCCATTTGTGAGGGTAGTTAGTGCCAAGTGGAATCTATTCACAGGAACTAGACAAACAATCAACTCATTTCACATAAGGCACTGAACCATCAGATGAACAACAACTTTCAGTCCTCAGTGACCAAGACGGTATTTGGTCTGGGAATCTTTAATATGGAAGTCTCTAGGAACCTGGTCCAAAGCCCAGTGAAGTCAATGGAAAAAACTCAGTCACTTCAATGAGCCTTGGATCATGCCCTAACAGCACCACCCTCAGTTATCTATTTTGCAATATTCACCAGCTGCCATTTCTTTCCCTCCCTCATCTATTTTATATATGTCCTAAGTAAATATGTTTAATTTAATCTGCTATAAAGTGTAATAATTTGACTTACAAAATGTTTTTAAACCAATATCTCAGTGTATTGCATACAAATATGCTCAGATAGTCAAAGAAAAGAAAACCTATAAATTGGCTGTTAAAGCACAACATCCCAGTTTGGAGCCACACAAAACAGTCAAAAGCACAATGTGTCTAAATGGTAAAAGATACGTAGATGCTAGATACACAACATCCTCTATTTCTGCTTCATACATTACAATTTCAGTAATTGGCTGTTGGCAATAACTTAGCTAAGTAAGGCACTTTTGAGAACATATGTATACAATATACCACCGCATTTAGAGAATAAAATTATATTTGTGATAAGTTACAAGAGTAACTGGAAGCAGATTTTTCTGATGAACTGAGAGAGTTCCTTTCCACTTTACAAGAAATTGATAAAATGTTCCTTCCTGGTGCCTGCTGCTGTACTTTTGACCTTTCTATTGGAAACACTTGTCTGGCTTTTCTGGTGTTAATGTTATTTTTAAATCTGAGCAGAGACTCCTTATTAGTATTTTATATATATATTCAGAAAATACCTTGGCACTTAAGTTTATTTGGAATATACCTACCGATATTTTGGTGTATATATATATTTCTGTAACTTCATTCCAAAAAAACTTAAGTGCCAAGGTATTTTCTGAATTTCATGTCCATTATAGAATATCTGCTAATATGCAGATACACTTTTGAGTAGTCTTCGCATCCCCACTGAATATGAAAGCAAAGCCTCTCAACGTTTCATCAGAGTTAATTGTACAACCATGATTTTAGATGGATAGAAAACTGAATTCATGCCTACTGTATGGCTTTTACTTCCTACTTTGTTAGAGCATGGGAACAGACACAAAGGATATAAATACGAGATCTACAATTATAGAGCTAGGTCATCAAAACCATCTCAACATTTTGGGTCTCCTGGAGTTCAGAGCCGAATTTTATTACATATCGATGGTTATGCTGTGATGCAAAAGACCAAAGACCAAGTACATTTAGCAGGCAGTTAGTACTGAACTAGAGTATTTTTATAGCAGCCCTCTCGTGTTATTCCATTTAGCTTTATCCTGTTGTAAATGCATTTACAACAAAATTCTGGCTTTATTAACAATTTTTTTTGTCTCTACTGTATTTTTCAAAGGACTTAGATAACTAAAGATAGCCTTTTCATACTCTAGAGCCCTACAACCAGTCACAATTTTGATTAAACCAGCTGCTTCAGCCCAACTTACAAACTCTTAGCCTCTCCTCCAATCAAGTAATTAGAGATACATTTTGAATTATCAACAATGATTCCCGAAAGCAACTGTTTGAAGGTATGCAGCAGTCAGTTCCCAAAAGGCCACTACAGGTTTAAGGTTCCTAGAACTTTAGTACGTTTAATGTATTTTAACCTAATGCAAAGAAAAACAGGGAAAGGGAGGTCTACTTACAGGTAAAATTTGCTTTCTGCATTTGTAATGGAGATTTTTTTCATATGCCTCTGCAACATGAGGCACAGGTCACTTGCTGGTTTGAACCAGAGTAAACGATGCCATTCTCTGTAACTTGAAGTCTTTAAATCAAGATTTGAGGACATCAGTAACTCAGCCAGAGGTTACAGGTCTATTATAGGAGAGCGGGTGGGTGAGATTCTGTGGTGAGATATGTAGGAGGTCAGACTAGACGATCATAATGGCCCCTTCTGGCCTTGAAGTTTATGTCTATGTTTAGGAACACAAGATTCTTTTCAGCCACCTTCTCTTCCTACACTAACATTCACTTCCTCATCCTATTAAAGACCTTCCTCCTGCTCATAACCAACTACCAGCTCTGCTTCAATGAACAATTTGTATGGCTCCTATGTTTTCAAGCTGGGTATTTATTCTTTCAGGTCCCAGAGCAGGTCTCCTAACATAAACACAGTCAAATACTGAATATAACCATTTCACAGTGTGGTAATGAACTAGTTCAATCCAGGAAACAATCTCCCCCTCCTGCTGTTAAACAATCAGAGGCCTTGCCTAAATTTAAAGTGGCATATAGTGTATGTACATGGCAGTGAAAACCTCCACTGTGGGGGAGGAAGTGGGAAATGGCTCTAGCAGTAGGAAATTGCTAGAGCCTTTTCCTGCTGCCTCCCCACTACCAGAGCCTTTCTCCACTGAAAGAACAGGAGTACTTGTGGCACCTTAGAGACAACAAATTTATTAGAGCATAAGCTTTCGTGGGCTACAACACATGTTTCACTCTATATGCATCTGAAGAAGTGGGTTGTAGCCCACAAAAGCTTATGCTCTAATAAATTTGTTAGTCTCTAAGGTGCCACAAGTACTCCTGTTCTTTTTGAGGATACAGACTAACACGGCTGCTAGCCTGAAACCTTTCTCCACTGAGCGAGTCTTTCACTACAGCAAGGAAAGGCTCTGGTAATGGGACACTACGCTGCTAAAAAACAGTAGTGTAGATGTGGGAAGCACTGCTTGAGTGTGTAGAGAGCCATGTAAGGTATGCACCCTGGGGGTTCAGGTAAGTCTCTACACTACTTGCTTAAGCAGTGCATCACCATCTACACTGCTATTTATACCCTTTCTAGGTGAGCATGCAGTGTCTACACACTTCCACAAGTGTGGACTTACAGAATCGACTTCTACAGGAAACTGCTGCTAGCTTATGTTGTGCCCATAATATAAAGGGTAGGATAGAAAATAAACAGGTTTAATTTTTTTTGATGGGCTTTAAGCCAGTATACAGCTCCAGTCATTTTTATATTCCAGATGTCAAAATGAATTCTACTGAAATTTACTGATGCCGCTAGCTTATCCATTTCAATATACGGGAAGGAGGTAGTTCTCTTTCTTTAGCAATAATCCAGAAGGACCTGCAAGCACTTAAATTAAAATCTGGTTTGAATTACAGAAGTCAATTTTGGGGAGTCTAATTGATCATACGTATTTGATATTACGGAGTTTATTTTAGAGGTTTTTAGGTACACTACAAGCAGCATGGTGCCAGCCAGAGATGAGGGATTGAGATATTTGAATACCACACACCAGTGCAGTAGTATCTTGCACAACACTTGTTTACTTTACCTACATTCTTTCAGATATACTTATTATGAGAGAATGGCAGCTGCCTCATAGGCCTGGTCTACACTAGGAGGTTATGTCAAATTTAGCAGCATTAAATCGAATTAACCCTGCACCCGTCCACACAACGAAGCTATTTAGTTCGACATAGAGGTCTCTTAAATTCGATTTCTGTACTCCTCCCCAACGAGGGGAGTAGCGCTAAATTCGACATGGCCATGTCGAATTAGGGTAGGTGTGGATGGAAATCGACGCTAATAGCTCCGGGAGCTATCCCACAGTGCACCACTCTGTTGACGTTCTGGACAGCAGTCCGAGCTCTGATGCTCTGACCAGCCACACCGGAAAAGTCCTGGGAAAATTTGAATTCCTTTTCCTGGCTGGGCAGTTTGAATCTCATTTCCTGTTTGGACATCGTGGCGAGCTCAGCAGCACTGGCAACGATGCAGAGTTCTCCAGCAGAGGTGACCATGCAATCTCAGAATAGAAAGAGGGCCCCAGCATGGACCGATCGGGAAGTCTTGGATCCGATCGCTGTGTGGGGCGATGAGTCCGTGCTTTCAGAGCTGCAATCGAAAAGATGGAATGCAAAAAGATCTTCTATGAGAAGATCTCAAAAGCCATGACAGAGAGAGGATACAACCGGGATGCAACGCAGTGCCACGTGAAAATCAAGGAGCTGAGACAAGCATACCAGAAGACCAAAGAGTCAAACGGACGCTCCGGATCCCAGCCCCAGACATGCCGTTTCTACGAGGCTCTGCATTCCATTCTAGGTGCGGCCGCCGCCACCACCACTACCCCACCACTGACCGCGGACTCTGAGGATGGGATATTGTCGACGGCCGCTTCCTCGGAGATGTTAGCGGATGGGGAAGATGAGGAAGGTGAGGAGGAGGACCAGGCAGTCGACAGCGCTTACAACGCTGATTTCCCAGACAGCCAGGATCTCTTTATCACCCTCACAGAGATCCCCTACCAACCGTCCCCCAGCGTTAACCTGGACCCTGAATCAGGGGAAGGATCAGTCGGTAAGTGTTTTAAACATGTAAACATTTATTTTGAACAGAACAGGAATATTATCAATGGGTTTTTCATGATTAGTTTGCCCTAGGCGCTCAACTTTTTAGTCCTTGCCAGTGCAGCTACTGGAATAGAAGGTCTATATGTATGGGGATAGAGCTGAAATCCTCATGGGACATCTCCACGAAGCTCTCCTGGACGTAATTGAAAAGCCTTTGCATGAGGTTCCTGGGGAGAACGGCCTTATTGTGTCCTCCATAGTAGGAAACTTTTCCTCGCCAGGCTATCATCAAGTACTGTGAGATCATTGCCTTGCAGAGCATGGCGGCATATGGCCCTGGTTTTTGCTGGCTTTCACGCAGCATGCATTCTTTGTCCGTCTCCGCAATTCTCAGCGGAGTGATATCGCTCATGGTGACCTGCTTAGAATTAGGGGAATGTTACTATTGGGACTGCTTGCCTATTCCTTTACAAAACTCTCACCGGCGGTTTACAGCCACGCGGTGGAGGCGGGAGAGGGGCAGCATACAGGGATCTTTCCCGGGGACAGCCGCGAGGGGGTGGGAAAGGGGCAGAGTTCATGCTTGCCGGATTGCCAGCAGCAGGAACTGGCCAACGATAGGAGCATTGCCTTTAACTTGAAAGGAGGGCATAGCTATAATTTAAGTTTTAAGCAGCCAAAAGTCTATGGCTTACCATGTCAGCCTGCTACCCGAATTCCACTGTCCTGCCCCGGTTGTCTGATCTCCACTGCAAGACCCCACGCACTGAATGCGAAGGCCGAAAATTCGACCTTGTCCTGAGTGCGCATGTGATAGGTGCTGTGCATGGTCTTGTTCACAGAGAAAGACTATGTTCATTGTTCACCAAAAATTATCTTTGTGAGGAATTCACTCCCTTTTTCCCATCCCACAGCTGCGAATGTCTCCCAACCTACCCTGCCATCTCCCTCGCAGAGGCTGGCGCAGATTAGGCGTAGAAAGAAAAGGACACGGGACGACATGTTCTCAGAACTTATGGGCTGCTCCCGAGCCGAGTCGGCACAGCAGACCCAGTGGAGGGAGAACATGTCGCAATACCAGCGAGCACACAGCGAACGGGAGGAGAGGTGGCGGCAGGAAGACCAGCAGGCGTCTCAAACGCTGCTTGGACTAATGAGGGAGCAAACGGACATGCTCCGGCGCCTTGTGGATGTTCTGCAGGAACAGAGGCAGGAGGACAGAGCCCCGCTGCAGTCTCTCTCTAACTGCCATTTCCCGCCACAAAGTCCCATACCCCCCTCACCCAAAGTCCCAAGAAGGAGGGGTGGCAGGTGCCGTGAAAACTGTCACTCCACCCCTGCAGACTGCTCAAGTACCAGAAGGCTCTCATTCCCAAAAATTTGATAAGTCCTTTCCTTCCTGCTTCACCCAAGCCCCCGTCCCAGTCTCATCCCCTAAGTGTGTAGTTGTTAATAAAAGATACGTTTCTGTTAATTACTGTATCCATCATGTTCTTTTAGGGGAGACTGTGTTTGAAGGGGGGGAAGGGGGTTGGTAATTGGAGAGGATAGTCACCTTTGCCAGGGTATAGACACAGGGGCAGGTGCATCCCGGGCCCCACCCCAACCCTCTGCCCCAGCCTGGAGCCCTCTCCCGCACTCTGAACCCCTCAGCCCCAGCCCAAAGCCTCCTCCCCCACACCCCAACCCTCTTTCCCCAGCTCAGAGCCCCCTCCCGCACCCATAACCCCTCATTTCTGGCCCCATCCTGGAACCCGCAACCCCAGCCAGAGCTCTCACTCCCTCCCACACCCCAACCCCCAATTTTGTGAGCATTCATGGCCCAACATACAATTTCCATATCCAGATGTGGCTCTCAGGCCAAAAAGTTTGCGCACCCCTGCCTTAAAAGGTGACTTGAAAGATGGCAGTTTTCTCCACCACAATCAGAACACTTCTGTATATTTAACATCTTCAGGTCAGGACTGCTTTTTAGCGTTCTATAAAGTGACATATACATTTACAGCATTATGTAAGTGTGCTCTGTAGTGTGTTGCCAGCCTGACCAGCCCCACGGGACTGATTGCTAGGGACATGAGTGATAATTTTTGATGGAAGACACTAGCTTAAACAAGATTTGGCATTTGCACTGGGATCCAAAATTCAATTCTGAAAGATTCTGAAGAATGCTGGAAGAAGTCAAGATTACAAATATAATTTCTTTGTATTTTTGAGGAAAGAACTCTTGGACTTCCACATTCTATAACTTATTGAAACCTACTCTGACTCAAGGGTACCTTACATAAGAGAAAAAGTTAATACACAACCACAGTACGAAGCCTTAGTGATACCACATGAAAGCATTCAGTATGAATTTAACAATTTACCTCAGATGTTGAACACCCCTCTCGTCATCAGAGCTGATTTCTATTTCAAAAATCTCTTCAACCCCAGAAGAGGAGATCTGATCTTCCTTCTTGCTATCTTGTTTGTATTTCTTTCTTCTTCGCTTTTTCTTCTTCACAGACCCTGAGGTGAACAGAGTCTCTGTTTCCATGATGTGTGTAACTTCAGAGCTCTGACATGTCCTTTCA